>NC_068431.1:54208083-54879299 GCF_023373465.1 Oncorhynchus keta | reverse complement strand
GTGGAGAGGGTAGCTAGTTTTAAGTTCCTCGGCATACACATCACAGACAAACTGAATTGGTCCACTCACACTGACAGCTGTGTGAAGAAGGCGCAGCAGCGCCTATTCAACCTCAGGAGGCTGAAGAAATTCGGCTTGTCACCAAAAGCACTCACAAACTTCTACAGATGCACAATCGAGAGCATCCTGGCGGGCTGTATCACCGCCTGGTACGGCAACTGCTCCGCCTCAACCGTAAGGCTCTCCAGAGGGTAGTGAGGACTGCACAACGCATCACCGGGGCAAACTACCTGCCCTCCAGGACACCTACACCACCCATTGTTACAGGAAGGCCATAAAGATCATCAAGGACATCAACCACCCGAACCACTGCCTGTTCACCCCGCTATCATCCAGAAGGCGAGGTCAGTACAGGTGCATCAAAGCTGGGACCGAGAGACTGAAAAACAGCTTCTATCTCAAGGCCATCAGACTGTTAAACAGCCACCACTAACAGTGAGTGGCTGCTGCCAACACACTGTCATTGACACTGACCCAACTCCAGCCATTTTAATAATGGGAATTGATGGGAATTATGTAAATATATCACTAGCCACTTTAAACAATGCTACCTTATATAATGTTACTTACCCTACATTATTCATCTCATATGCATATGTATATACTGTACTCTACATCATCGACTGCATCCTTATGTAACACATGTATCACTAGCCACTTTAACTATGCCACTTTGTTTACTTTGTCTACACACTCATCTCATATGTATATACTGTACTCGATACCATCTACTGTATGCTGCTCTGTACCATCACTCATTCATATATCCTTATGTACATATTCCTTATCCCCTTACACTGTGTATAAGACAGTAGTTTTGGAATTGTTAGTTAGATTACTTGTTGGTTATCACTGCATTGTCGGAACTAGAAGCACAAGCATTTCGCTACACTCGCATTTAACATCTGCTAACCATGTGTATGTGACAAATAAAATTTGATTTGATTTGATTTGTTTAAGGGTAACACTCACGTGACAGAAGGGCGCATCGCTAAAGCTCTACAACCAAAGAAAATGTTATCCGCACGTTGTCTAGCTCACCCGAACCAAGCTTCTACATTAGCAGCGGCCTCATATGGACCTTTCCCTACTGCTGCTGAGGCTGCTGCGGCTGCTGCGGCTGCTGCGGCTGCTACGGCTGCTGCGGCTGCTGCGAGTGAACGTGCTAAGGGCAAACAAGCGCTTAATGTTGCTCAGGGAGGCACTCCTAGACTAGTGTTAACAGAGCACAGCATGTATTACAATGTATACTGAGATGTAGTATAGAGTAGCTTTGTGTTATCCCTGTGTTTCAATATGTGTTCAGGATGTGTTCCATTGTGTGATTCAATATGTGTTTAAATGTGTGTTTCAATATTTCTCCGGGTTTATATCAACCCGACTCAAATCAAATCAAATCAAATTATATTATATTATATTTGTCACATACACATGGTTAGCAGATGTTAATGCGAGTGTAGCGAAATGCTTGTGCTTCTAGTTCCGACAATGCAGTGATAACCAACAAGTAATCTAACTAACAATTCCAAAACTACTGTCTTATACACAGTGTAAGGGGATAAGGAATATGTACATAAGGATATATGAATGAGTGATGGTACAGAGCAGCATACAGTAGATGGTATCGAGTACAGTATATACATATGAGATGAGTGTGTAGACAAAGTAAACAAAGTGGCATAGTTAAAGTGGCTAGTGATACATGTATTACATAAGGATGCAGTCGATGATGTAGAGTACAGTATATACATATGCATATCAAATCAAATCAAATCAAATTTATTTATATAGCCCTTCGTACATCAGCTGATATCTCAAAGTGCTGTACAGAAACCCAGCCTAAAACCCCAAACAGCAAACAATGCAGGTGTAAAAGCACGGTGGCTAGGAAAAACTCCCTAGAAAGGCCAAAACCTAGGAAGAAACCTAGAGAGGAACCGGGCTATGTGGGGTGGCCAGTCCTCTTCTGGCTGTGCCGGGTAGAGATTATAACAGAACATGACCAAGATGTTCAAATGTTCATAAATGACCAGCATGGTCGAATAATAATAAGGCAGAACAGTTGAAACTGGAGCAGCAGCACAGTCAGGTGGACTGGGGACAGCAAGGAGCCTTCATGTCAGGTAGTCCTGGGGCACGGTCCTAGGGCTCAGGTCAGTTGAAACTGGAGCAGGAGCATGGCCAGGTGGACTGGGGACAGCAAGGAGTCCTCATGTCAGGTAGTCCTGGGACATGGTCCTAGGGCTCAGGTCCTCCGAGAGAGAGAAAGAAAGAGAGAAGGAGAGAATTAGAGAACGCACACTTAGATTCACACAGGACACCGAATAGGACAGGAGAAGTACTCCAGATATAACAAACTGACCCTAGCCCCCCGACACATAAACTACTGCAGCATAAATACTGGAGGCTGAGACAGGAGGGGTCAGGAGACACTGTGAGATGAATAATGAGATATGAGATATGAGATGAATAATGTAGGGTAAGTAACATTATATAAGTTAGCATTGTTTAAAGTGGCTAGTGATATATTTACATCATTTCCCATCAATTCCCATTATTAAAGTGGCTGGAGTTGGGTCAGTGTCAATGACAGTGTGTTGGCAGCAGCCACTCAATGTGCATTATGATACGTCCATTGTAGTACCGTGGTTATGATATGTGCATTAAAGATGGAATACACATAGTAGAGTGTGTCTCAGTGGTTGTTTATTTCACATTGATCTCATACCATTCAAACAGATTAGGCAGCTACTACACATCATTACATATAGCCTCTAGCGATAATATAGAAGTGAGGCTTACACATGCACCACAGGTTCATAATGATGGGCCTTGATAAGGAAATGAGCACACCCTAGCTTATAGATGGGGTAGGAGTGTTCTGTGATCACGACCGGGAGCCTTTCGTGTGCCATGAGCATGAAGGTAACTTCATCGATGCTCAACCACCTATCTTGCTGCATGAGAACATCGGTCAGACTCTGGTCGCTGGTACAGTTAATCAATTCTAGGTACACTCTTATCCCCGAGTCATTCTTATTCTTTATTATATATTCTGCAGTTGTACTGACCATACTTTTGCGAACATCACGGTCACACTTGACATTGTCTCTGATTACACCCGTTAGGGCAGCTACGGTGTGGAATCCGCAGTAGTTATCCGATGGCACTCTGAAAACCTTAAGATCGTTCAGCCTGCAGTAGGCTCCTAATGTGCCCTTGTGATAACAGTCAGCTGTATCCGGCTCATGGGGTATCGTCACGAGTACGTTCAGACCCTTGACCATCACGTACCAGATGCCACTATTGTAGCAGATGGAACCGGGAGCCCATAGGCCATGGTAGTGTTGGTTCGTGATATAATAGTTGAAGCCGTTGACATTTACCTCCATATTGACTCCAAACAGGCCTCCTACAATTGCCATGATGGGTATAAATTGGGACTCTTGATTGCACAATCCCTTGTACATTGCAGTTATGTCATTGCAGACTCCAAGTGACGTGACAGTGGCAGTTTCGAGCCTGAAACTTTTCACTGCTAGGTGTACCATCACGGCCAGAGATTCCGGCGTGCCTGGTTCCTCGCGGGCTGCATTGTCAGAAGAGACTGGCCCCGGTGATGTTGGTACACTCTTCGAGTACATGAAGAGGACCCACAGTGCCTCTATGAGTGTACCGTGGGTGATGCGACATGTGCTCACGTCCACGCTGCCCTGCGTCTTCATGTACACAGTGGAGGCGATGTTTCCCATGCAAGGTCTTTTCATTACGGTAGCTGAAACAGGTTGATTGGTGTCCAAGTCGGGCCTCAATCGTGTCACAGTTAGGAATCTGTGGCCTTTGTGAAACCCAAGCTTGTCTACATTCTCCACCAGTAGCCCTTTGCATAGCCGAAGATAGTCGATGGCATCTTCTACTTCGGGTACCCCAGGTGCCTCATCTTCACTAGACTGTGAGTGAAGTTCAAGTGAAAGCGAGCCATAGGGCTCAGAGGTCCCGGCTGAGGGATGGTGTTCTTCAAGATCATCTGAATTGTAATAGGTCTCCTCGCCGGCGTCTTTGATTGCCATGCGTAAACTATCATCGAGTCCTAACAGATCCTTGTCCTCGTTACAACCCCAGAGCGTGTTGCACCACGGGTCAAACTCACTGTCTGGCCCATGAAGGGACTTGGCGATGGGTCTAGCTCGACCCCTAGTTAAGCTACCCTTGATGCTACTGTGAAGGCTGTGTGCTAGAGTGCCAAGGTACTCGAAGGGAGGGTCATTCTGTTCGAGGTACGACCCGTCTCCGTGCTCCTTGACGAACCACCTGTCTCGGCTCTCTATTGCTCTCTTGACACTGTTCGGAATCAAGTTAAGATTACTGGCGTAGGGCAGCTGCACCAGCAGTTCAGGAACGTATAGCTCTGCGACGCGTAGTACGGTGTCCGTGTCGAGCAGGTCACGGAACACTATCCGTAGAGCAGGCGCTCAAGGTTCAGAGATAGACATAGGTGTTTGTCAGCATCCGAGCCGGTTCGGGACAATCGCTTCTTCAACGTGGGTTGCATATGCAACGTCCCCATGTACACCAGCACGTACCACGCTGCGAAGTACAACAACCCGGCTGAGGTAACTGTGATGTGGGAGCCTGTGGTGTCATCATCCACGGCTAACTCAAACACGCGTGTCCCGCAAGCTGCGAACGTTAAAGCTATGGTAGAGCTGCCTTCACTTTGTAGTCCTGGTACATTGCTGAGTGTATCACTGTGGACTCTGTCCATGCTTCTAGCAAGGGCAGGACATCACACCTCTGAAGCCTGTGGATGTGATACAGGAGCCAGCACAGTTGAATCACAGCTTCGTTTCGCACCAGCCAGTCGCGCTGACGAGACGCCTCCACTGCGGCACACTCCATGAGAAACACACACGATGTCAGGAGTCGACTCAGACATTGGTCACATGTCAACCTGCCAATGCGACCTTCAGAGCAGCGCACTGCCTGTACAGAGGACCAAGGAGTGTAGCCGCACCATCTCATCTTGTCCAAGATTAACGTTACCATTCTGTCACTGTGCGCAATGCTGGATTTCATTGGACATTTTCGACAGTGAGCAAATACCATGGAACCGGTCCTGGTTTTCATGACACTGTTGAAATCATAGAACTCCTGGGCCCATCCTAGCTTCAGCTCGTTGTTGGTCTCACGTACTTCTTTGCGCTCTTCGATCCAATCTGAATGAAGGATTTCATGAAGCACTGGAGCTAGCATGGCATCACAGACAAAGGGCCCGAATAACTCTATGCCTTCGTTCATGTTGCTTTTGTTCAACAGCCACTTGTTTGCCAGATAAAGTAGCCCATCGTCGTTCTTTTGTTCAAGGACTATTCTGTTTAGTTCTGGCATATGTGTGCAGATCAGACCCGCTTGTCTCAACCGCAATAACGAATGTCTACACTCATCCTTTCCTGATAGCCAAGTGCCGTTAGGCGACACGTCCTGCGTATGTATCGCACGTTGTAGGGATATAACCGCACCATTGTATACATAGAGTATGGGAGTCTCAGACTTTTCAAATAATGTACATTTGGCCTGAGTTGCCTGGTCGGTAGTTTCGAACACCTCCACGTAAGGTACCATGCGCCCCGTCCGAGCTACTTGGAAGGGTACTTGGGGGCTGTTGTGTACGCCGTTGCATCTTATTGACTCTGCTTGACTCCTATAATGACAACAGTGTAGACACAACTCGTTGTCGACATCGTCCTCTTCTCGGGTATCTTCTCCTCTGCTGTAGAGCAGGTAATCACAACCCGAATCCATGCTGTGGGAGCCCTATCCGCGATGCAAGTGCTAGATTAGTACCTACACACGCCGCTCCAACGTTGCCTCGCAGACAGCAGGGGTTGGTCACTGCAAAGCGTTCATCTCAGCGTACCGGCACCGAGACACTGAGTCTCTGAGCTCTGTTTCAACATGAGCAACTCGCAGCGAGAGAGAGCCCTGGTTCCTGGTCATCTTTCTCACTTGGGAGACAAGCATAGACCTCTCGTACAGCAGAGTCTTCACGGAGATCTCCCCAGCCCCGATCAGGGCCTCGAGTACCGTAAGGTCGCTGCGGATGTCAAAGTGCAGATCGTTCATGCACGAGTCCCAACTCCACGTTGCTGAACTGCTGTCTAAACGGCTGCGGATGTCCTGTATCGAGGCGTCAACGAGCCCTTTACGTTTTTCAAAATCCCTAGGCGCTGACGAGAGGTTGTAATCTATATTCTTGAGCGCCCGGGCGCAAGCTTCTCCCACGGCCCGTGGGGTGATAGAGCCCACCTTGTGTAGCATGCGAGCCAAGTAGGCCTTTGCCTCAGACCAAGGCTCCCCGTGGGTTACACCAGGCCTGTCCTGAGTCAGGTTGATAAACTCCATCACGGTGATGTCCCTTGATACCTCGGAACACATCTCTCTCCACACCTCTATGTATCTAACGTACAGATTGGTGTAGCGCTGGAGGATCATCCTGAGCGTCTCGCTGTCGGCATAGCACGTGTTGAGGGCTTCGTGAACGGCAACAACGTCACTGTTGCACTTACCATCTTCACGCTCAGGCTCAGCTTTGACAGCATCTAGAGCCTGTCTCTTTGCAGCCAGCCGAACCATCTCCTGCACGAGGTTGTTGCGGCCCAGTGCAGCCTGCACCATGTGGTGGAGATGCTCGTCGCTCAAGTCGACTCTAAGCTCGGGATACCTCTCTAGGACCTTCTTGAAACCTATCATAAGCTCAGAAACGGTCTTGGTATAGCTGGAGAGGGTCCGTCTGTAGTTCTCAGCTGCGGCCTTACAGTGGGCGTCATAGGCTTCGCATCGCATGCATCTACGTTTGGAACCGGTCGATCGGTCCCCGTGCCCTCCTCCGGGCGTCTTTTCTCTATCTAGGTCTCCAGAGGTCCACTTTGTAACTTTCCATGACGGACCGTGTATCTGTTCGGCTCTGGGAGCGCCCTCGTCATTGTGGTGGTAATAATAGTAATCGTGGTCGTCCTCGCCCTGGTCAGAGCAGGGTATTGACATGGTCTCTTCACTGTCGCTATTTCCAAAACTTATAACTCTAAGCGGGTTCCTAGGTACCTCGTCAAAGGAATATTCCGAACTCATACTGATGTCATGGACATGATCATGATTCTTCTCGCTCTCACATTCATATTTCACAGATCCTTCTTCCATTGATTCCGCCGTGTCTCCCTTTACAGGGTTCAGCGCACTGGTCGACTGAGCTGAGCCTGGCCTCACAGAGGACATCGCCTCAGTCCTGAAGATATTGTCGTACTTTGAGAAGATGTCTTTGACCACCCTGGCCAAGGTGGCTCTCAAGGGGAGAGAATGATCAAAAGTGTCAGCCCTCTTCCAGAGCGAAAGGGTTCCCTCACCGCTGGCCATTTCATTGACACGAGCCTACCCGGTCGTGCTGGACACAACTGTATCTCTGCTATGAGCCCCAAAATGTGTAATGCGAGATCTCTCCTTTGTATGTGTGTGATAGAGGAATTCTAAATTCCTTTAATGTTTTAATTGCCAATACCAATTAGCACTCATTTCTAATTCATTTAATGAGTTGTAAGTTCATTAATTATGCATGAAGTAGATCGAGACCAGTCTTAAAAGCCAGGTTAAAGAGCGTTTAATTCCAGAGAGTACTAACCCATACACAGATTTCCACAGGTTATAAACTCAAAATGACATCATCAGTTTCCCACGATAGCCCCGTTGTTTTTTTGTTTAGGTCCGGAGATGCTTTCTACTCCCCTCATAAACCAGACATTACAACCTGTCTAAAAGATACAGATTTCTCTCAACAATGGAACAAAACAAAACATTCTTATCTTGTCTGAAAAGCTTTTTCTCCCCTTGACCTTCCCAAGAGGCACAGACAATCAAATTAGTTCTGCATACATTTTCAGTAACAGCTTAATCCAATAACCTTTACTTTTCATATCATAACATAATAGTATTAGAATAAATGGTTTCTAATCATTAACGAATACATAATTGATCATCTAAACTATATTTTCCTCTATCAATCCTCCCTTTGATCAAATATTATACATTCAATTCTACATCTAGTTTTATTTAATCATAAAAAATATAAGTATAAACGAATTTAACTAACCTTTTTATAGAGGTTTATTATCATATGAAATAGACACACACGTAATCAACAAATTAACATTATTATTTTACATTTACATTTAAGTCATTTAGCAGACGCTATCCAACTCTCCAAATATCATTAATCAAATCTAACCTTAACTCCAACTGTTTTTAAACCTACATCAGAATCATAACTCTTCCTTCTGGATTTTCGTCACGACCTTTATTAAAAAACAGTTTAATCATGGAAACAAATTACAATCTAATTCCCCTTCATCTCAACACTAGCCTCATCAAACATAAATTCCCCACAAATGACAGATCCAGATTCGTCCACTTCCTCTGTAGATATGCCTTCAGTCCTCCACGGGTCGGAACCTGGAATTGGCCCATAACGGCCCCATCTGTAGTGTCATTGATCTCTCTATAGTCCTGGAAACAATAACTTTCATACATACACGCAATCAACCACGTACGTACAAGACTAACACAGTCACACAGGTTAAGGTGGCCCATAACACCACATTTTTCCATAAATACTGTCAACCCAATTTAATTCAGAGAAATATCCACCCCAGAGTTTCTGCCAACCCGTGAGCCAGGGTGGTCAAACCAGCTGAGGCTTCGGGCACTGATTCATCCGGAGCTGTGCCATTCGGGATGAAAGTACAACACATGTTCCCGAAGATCACACATACCCCTCCCTTTTCAGCCAATAACATATCCAATGCAATTCTATTCTGCCAAGCCATCAGGCTGGTTGCTTCAGTCTGTTCTGCCAAACCTTTAATAACCCTTCTGGTAACTATAATTAATCCAGTCTACATTTTTATTGAGAGTAGACCACTCTAATCCTGCTAGTATCTGATTTCTTGCCTTGAACTCATCCGGCACACCTCGTGGAACCCCAATGTTATCAATATATACTCTGTCGCCAAAAGACCCAGATGGAGCATCTCTACTCTCTCGTTTGGCTAACTTCATGTCTTGGTGTTGTATGAGTGTAAAAGGCATTCCTAAATGTACTAAGGCACATAGTCCAGTCCAATCAGTCGGCAATACTGGCCACAAACTCATTCCCCGCACAACCACCAGATGTCCGCCCTGGCCCAATTCAACATTTTGAAATCCCCAGAGTTCAACCAGCCTGTTAAATCAGACATGGTCTCGTCAGTGGTAATATTCTCTGTCCTATTGCAAGACCTAACTTCCCCACGTATTTCCCATGTGTACTGTATCTGGCCAAACAGTAATATTCTCCTCTCGTCACGGTAAAGGGAGGAAGTCCCGATCCAAGGGGAACCTGGGGATATAGACAGTGCAAATCAATACAACTGTCATTATCTGGCATCCCTGCTTTCATGAACAGCCCCACCATACATGCCATTCCCTTAGGGAATTAATTCCGTTCAGTGGGAAAGGGATGGTTGTTAACTGGGGTTTTTGCGTTTGCACGGGCATAACATTCATCTTTAGCCACTGATCTGGCCGTATATTGAATCCATTCCAACCATAAGTTGACTCCCCAAATCCAGTCTCTACCTCTATAACTTCTTTAAGGTCCTTGGTCTGAACTATTCGTACTGGTCCTTTACCCTGGATGATTACACTAGGACTTGCCGTTGTTTTAGAGGGATTGGTTGAACTTCGGCCAATCATATTCTCCTTATCGACTCTAACTTCTGCCACCTGGAACGGTACCATAGTATCAGTTGAAAACTGGTCGAAGCCCACATACCATAACCCGAGGTCCTGAGTATTGACCGCCTTAATGTTAATTCGCACCTTTATACAATACTTCCTCTGCTCGGGAACACAGTCCAAAACGACAACCCTTACTATACTCCACCTGGTCCCAAATTGAGTGTATGGGTTTGCGTAGCCATCTCTTTCAGTGTGAGCTATGACCTGGCTCATGTCCCATGTCCCATGGTTCTAGACTGCCAAGGAGTGAATGACCCCAATTGGTCTACACAAAATTCTACTGAGATCCTTGCCCAATTCCACCCTCACTTCCTTACTGTTTTGTTTCAGTGACCTTTTGAGAATCTTTGGTAACATCCCATTTCCCTCATCTAGCACATGAGTCAAATTATCCTCTTTGGCACTCTCCGGGGATCATGGTGAATCAGAATATGGCCCCCACAATAAAACAGCTCAGGTCGGTCAGTGCACACGTGAAGCCCCACCCTCTCCCCGAGAACATATCAACAGCCAGAGGCCAAGCCATCACTTCACTTCTATGAACGCTCACAGCTGGGGAAAGGTCAGGTATAGGGAATCTTCAGAAGGAGTTTGACCCCCGTTCCATATGGGTCACGGTTCCTCTCCTCCTCCTGTGACCGCTCGACAGTGCCAGTATGACCCACCCTCCTACAATGTGTGACATGTACCCAGGTAGCTCTTTCGGCTATTCTCACAGTGAAGGCAGTCACCAGTAGTACTTGGAATGGTCCCTCCCACCGAGGCTGCTTCCAGTTTTTTTTTTTTTTTTTTTTTTCAATGATTGGATCCAGATCCAGTCTCCTGGTTGAATCTCGTGTGCCACCTCCCTCTGTAGTTCTCCTGCTGGGCATAAAACTTTTGACATACGGGTTTGATTAATGAACCACCTCCTCATGTGTTCCACCATACTGCTTTCTATTTCTACCTTTGCTTCCTCCAATCGCCCTAATTGGGGCATTCTATAGGGTCTACCAAAAACCTTCTCAAATGGAGATAGCCCCTCCCTATCAGGGGTTATTCTAATAGTCATTAACACTATGGGCAGGCATTTTATCCAGTTCATTCCAGTACTTAGGTGTGTTTTCCTTAATCAACCTTTTACCGATCGATTCATGTTCTCGATAAGGCCAGCGCTTTGGGGGTGATAAGAACAATGTTTCTTCATATTTATATCCAATTTCTGACCTATATGATCAATTACTTGATTAGAAAAATGGGAACCATTGTCGCTATAAATAGTTTTCTGGTAATCCGAATCGCGGAATTATCTCCTGACATAATGCTCTAGCCACTGTTTCTGCGTCTGCTGAGGATGTAGGAAACGCTTCTACCCATTTGGTATATTTCAAAGTGCTGTTTAACCATTCCTACCATCCCCCCTGTTGATACATGGCTTTGCCCATGTATCAATACAGCAGCATATTTAAACAGTGACTTAGGTAAAACAGGTAGATTCCCTTTATGCCAAATACCTCCTCTATCTACAGCTCCCATTCTGACCCATTTAGTAACTTATTTACCCACTATGTTATCTTTGCTCTTCCTGGCCCCCCTCTAACTTCTCTGCTCTCCAACCTTCAAGGTCTCTGCAGTGCGGGCTCGTCCTGTCTTTTCCCCTATCTGTCTGTACTGTTATCTTTCTCATGTTTTCCAAATTTGAACTACCTATTCTCACTGTTTGGCTCTATCCAAACCCATGGACCCTCTTTTAGAAAAAAAACATATCTATGAACGGCTTTTCTCCAAATTCTACCTATTTCCTCAATCCATCTATATTAATCCTAACAATAATCCTAAATCATCACAGATGTCCTACATTCCTGCTAAATGCAACACCATTCAAAAACTCATAATAATCAATCAAGGTCTAATAAATGCCAACCATATCATATGAATCCTTCCTACACTAACAAGCCCTCTCCTTGGGGACCCTCAGTCCTCTATCTGACAATAACATGGATTTAATGTGTTGCAAAGTGTGGAATAAAACTTTGGTCAAGGATAATAGAGTAAAGCGTAACAAAGCATTCTTATACCCCATCTGGTCCTCTCAGCTATTCTTATCCAGCATCAGGTGGGCACCATGCCACCCTTCACGACAGGGAGAACAAACATACATGGGTCATCCTCAGTCAGTAAATAATACAGGAATTAGGGTCAGAAATCCAATAACCACCATACCGGTATACTTACCAAACCAGTCTCCCAACCAGGGTGGACAGTCAGACTCCTCTACCCCCGCCATGGTCCTCATCTCAGCAGATAGTGCATCAAGCCCATTTAAGGCCCTTAGATATACTACCATCTGGCCTAGTGTTATTAGGGATATACGTACAACATTGTTCACTGAACATTTGTAGACTCCCCCCTGACTAGCAAGAAGCATATTCTAAGCAAGTCCATTCTGTATAAGACAGCCACAAATTGTCCCTACCATCAAAACCAGTCTCCGTGCCTCATTGATCAATAGCTGAATAGTCTAACATTAATTACCTGAATGGGATTTTTAGCATAGTGGTGACAGGTTCGGTCCAGGGGTGATAGAGGAGTGTGTCTGGCCCCAGTCCGTCTGAGACCTCCGGTTTTGGCAGTACCTTAATAGAAAACACACCCACCGTGTCTGTCCCGGTCCCTTGCAGTCCGGGGGTGCAAGTGCCTGCATCAGAGAGCTTAATAGTTTTGATGGTTAGTAGGATTTCATCACCTTTACAAAGTTCAACAGTGCTCCCAGGTTTCCCCCATATCATGGAAAGCCTATCCACCTTTGTGGGGTCCCCTATGCTATAAGATATCCTCTTCTCCAGTCCCAAAACTGTCCCAAGTAGGTTATCATACGGACACCCTCCCCTATTACACAGGTAATGTCTCCCGTCTTTTGACACTCCTGTAACCGAGTGTTAAAACCAAACAAAAATATCTCAATTTCTTCCCTGCCCTGTTGGCTCTAAATATGTTATCTTCCACTATTTATTCTCAATGATAAATATGACTTTCTCTCTGTTACAATACCAAATCCCTAATAGCCCATTCAAAAAACTTCACAGCTAATGTTATAAGACAGAATCCTGAACCACTTTCTCATTTGCGGTTCAAACAGTAATTCTAACCCTCAACCAAAACTGCTTTATTTCTAATGAATTTACCTTAAAACTAGTAACTCAATATGACCCCATTCATTATACAAATGACTCTCCCCCGAGGCTGATCAGACCCTGGGAGCCAGTCATGATAAGGTCAAAAGGTCATACCATATTAGGCACAAAGAACCCTTTATCTTTTGAATAGAAATAGTCACCTGTATTATTCAAACCCATAAAAAAACATCTCATAAGGTTCCATATGTGAGCCTGTCTCTTTAAAATACCCTTGCACTAAACAAACAGTTCTAACAGTTGTTCCATGTGTATAATTTGCAGACCTTTTTCAATTTGGTCGTTTAAAGCTAATAATTATGATAATCCCCTTATGACCATGCTACCTTTAGATACAATTAACCCGATAACATTATTATCCTATGCATTACTTTTTCTCTCTGCCGCAAATGTCATACATTTCACAGTGTAAGGAATCCGTAATTTAATCCCAGATATTTAATAAATATCCTTTCGAATTCTCTCATGGCTCCTTTAATTTACTTATCTTGGGTAACTCTCATCCGTTCCGGAACAAAGAGTTCTATCTAAAACCGCCAGAACACACTGTTCAACTAAGTTAAATTAAACCCAAAAATTGACTATAACCAATAAACAAATAAACAAAACACTTTTATCTCAACTTCTGAAAGGTTTACTCGAAGCCTCGATACACACTCTAATAGCCATACAGTTTGCTCCGTTATTGCCAGTTTTCTGGTGACAAAAGTGTCGTGCTAGTGACGTCATCATCAAGCGCTCAATCTGCCAATTCGTAGCGACTTCAAATGAATTGTAAATAATTATTGTTCGATTAACCAAACCTAATTTGTCACATCTGTTCAAATTCTGAATTATAATTTACCACCCCAACCAATCATCTCTAAATTCGCCAATTTTATAAAATCTTTTCGATGGGCATAAATCATAATTGTCTCTTTGTTATCATTTAGAATCCATTTTGCTCTAAATACCTGTCTCGTCTTTGATTTAGTATTTTAATTACAACTCTATTCCCAATACGTTATTCACTTGTCTAATTACAACTCAGACCAGCATTAGCGAGAATGCAGAGAATGCCTTGTCTCTGGGAACAGGGAAATCCCCTTAACTCAAACCCAATAATTCTTATGATCCCTTCACGTCGTTCGTTTTAAATCTCTTGATGTATCATGTAATTTATTTTTCTCTCTTCGAATTGTCGTCCCACAATATTTTTTCCCACTGTCATACACTCAAACCACTGTGATTACCGTGCACTGTCCCTTTAAGATAAGACTTTTCCTTTGTTCCCCGCAATGAGAACGGAAACCAGATCGTTTTTAGAATACGTTACTTTTTTGTTCAAATTCACTGGCGTTACCTTAACCAAACATCAATAATCAGAAAAACAATCACAACTTCTTACGATTAAACTATTCTTACCTAATTTATAGTCCAAAGCGCTGCACTATATAGCCCCATTTGAGTGTCTAGCAATTCCGTTGCTTGGCTATAGACACAAATCTGCCCGCCTTTGTAAAATATATATTCCCTATTCCGATTGAGTTCAGTTTTAAATTATAATCAGAGTAAACCCAACCGAACTTCTCAATTTAATTTACCCCAACATTTAACGTACCCTGTTTTTGTTTTAAACTTCTCATGTCAATTGATTCATAAATAGCCATAACGTCCAGGCAGGCTGGAATTGTATTGTATCTCTCCGTTATCCCCTTTTTCACCGTTAATTGTATTTGTTACTCCGACATCTAGACAACAGAAAAATAGCACAAATTTAAACGCCCAAAGTTTTCCCTCAGTTCCCTCTCTTTACTTGATTGTCGCCTCTGACTTCCCCACAGTTAAATTACAACCTGTTGATGCTTTTTTTCGTGGAGTGTTACACTCCCAATTTTGTTACAATTAAAACATCTTGTATTTTTCTTTTTCACATTATTACCACATTCCTTATGTATTTGTTTTACCAGGAATTCTAACTTTTCGACATCTAGGCGTCCGTCAAGACCATACCTTTTTCCCCATTTAGGACAGAAATCTACATTCCTTCTATCTTTTTTGTTTCATATAACGGTAATCTTCCGTCTCTTCAGAAAGCAGTTTAGAAGGGTTACTACCCATTATAGTAAATTCCTGCCCCTCCTACTAATTCCAATCTTCAACCCTTTATGTTAATTTCTCTTTATTGGAATCCTTATCTACTTACGCCTAGTAATTCCAATATCTAACACCTTATGGTTAATATCTATTTTATTGGGATCCTCATCTACTGAAGCCTGACATTAAGTTTCACCCGTATACGATACATTACTGTTCCTTTAGGACTTTTGCTAAGATTGCCGCTCCAAATCAGCCTATTTGTAGGGTTGACCGAAGACAAATAGACGGAGTCTCAAGAGTCTCCGTCCACTCGTCGTTCAATCTGATACTAGTTTTCACCCGTATACATGATCAATGTTCCTATAGGACTTTGAACTTAAAATACCGCCCCAAATATAGCTTAATCTGTAGAGTTGATTGAAAATGACCAACGGAAAAGCAACTCAATTGTTCCCCATAATCTACTATATATCTATGGGGTCACTTGTTCCGTCTCTCCGCTGGATACATTGTTCAATCTGACATTTAACTCACCCGTATACAGTAATCCTCGTTCCTTTAGGACTTTTAACTTGAAATATCGCCCCAAATATAGCCTACTTGTAAAGTTGACCGAAGACAAATGGATCGAGGCCAGTCCCAAAACCAATCCTGGAGTGTCTATTCTTGAAAGCTGATGGCATAAAATCACCTGTTCCGTTTCTTCCCACGGAACCTCAACCACACGATCACTTTTCACTATCAAGAACACCGACTACTAAAAACCGGGAAAGACCCCCCCCCCCGTCCATTCATCGCTCACTCCCGTTAGTTCTGGGGCTTCTTTCGAGGCATTCCCTCCCATTCTAAATCCTTGTCGTTCCCTTGTAGCTATGGTATCTAATCCCTTATCTATGCCTTACTATATAATTTTCAAATTCTATGTGCGTGCAGTTCTATAAATTTGTAATTTACCGTTACTTAGTTACTTCTAGTTACTATCCTGTCTGCCTATGTGTGTGTTCCTTTAAAAATAATCAGTATGTATTTTCCATCCTGTGAACCGCGTCCATAGAAGACTTTTGATCGGACAATAACATTTCACCCAAAGGATATTCCTTTTGGGACTTTCAACATAAAATGTCTCAAATCTCACTACTCTAGACTAAGTTGACCTCTCCTGTGAACCACGTCTATAGAAGACTTTTGATCGGACAATAACATTTCACCCAAAGGATATTCCTTTTGGGACTTTCAATCGTTAATGTCTCGAATCTCACTAATCTAGACTAATCACTTATCATTTGATATTAATTTCTTTCAGCATTGTACAGGTTCATTTATTCTGTTCGCCTAGAATTACCCTGCCTTCTCACCAAGCCTAATTTATCCTCACCTATTTTAACATACCTATCTGCTACTTTCCGCAGTCAGCTTCCCATATACAGATAGACTATCAGGTAAAAACTTTATTTAGGTATGTTTATTGAATTATTGGCCATCCTATTTGTACGGAACAAGCGTCCTAATTCTCCAATGCGTACTATATCACTCCTTAATAATCCTTCTGGCTTGCAAGACCAGGCTTTATTAAGCTCTAGTTTATTTGATGGTAGTGCACCTTACCTCAGGGTCAATTTCGGACCCTGCTTCCTTTTATCGATATCCTGGTTAATACCCCGGTAGAAACCCATTTTATTTGTTCGGAATATTCAAGCACCTATTATTGATCAAATTCAACTCCTTTATAACATTTTAATCAATAAATATCCTAAATAATCCCTCCCAAATTCGAGAATAAAGGCTACTTTACCTGCTGCCGACTGGGATAAGCATTGTTCGTTGTATCTAGTCACCCTTCCTGTCCTCCGTGATAATACGCAGGCCTGTTTTAATTTTAACCTCAATTCAGAGGTCAGGTCTTTAGTAAAACGAGTCAAAAACTTGTCCGTGCACGATTTTCAGCGTATTACCTTCAGATAACAGGTAGAGTTGTTTAGATCTGGCTCAAAGGACCAAATTGATAGAGGAATTCTAAATTCCTTTAATGTTTTAATTGCCAATACCAATTAGCACTCATTTCTAATTCATTTAATGAGTTGTAAGTTCATTAATTATGCATGAAGTAGATTGAGACCAGTCTTAAAAGCCAGGTTAAAGAGCGTTTAATTCCAGAGAGTACTAACCCATACACAGATTTCCACAGGTTATAAACTCAAAATGACATCATCAGTTTCCCACGATAGCCCCGTTGTTTTTTTGTTTAGGTCCGGAGATGCTTTCTACTCCCCTCATAAACCAGACATTACAACCTGTCTAAAAGATACAGATTTCTCTCAACAATGGAACAAAACAAAACATTCTTATCTTGTCTGAAAAGCTTTTTCTCCCCCTTGACCTTCCCAAGAGGCACAGACAATCAAATTAGTTCTGCATACATTTTCAGTAACAGCTTAATCCAATAACCTTTACTTTTCATATCATAACATAATAGTATTAGAATAAATGGTTTCTAATCATTAACGAATACATAATTGATCATCTAAACTATATTTTCCTCTATCAGTGATAAGTACATCTTCTACATCTACACCTGTCTCAGATGGCGAAAGCTTCGGCTCACGGACGATGAACTATCGAGCCTATTCGGCGCCCACAGTGATGTGTTTGCCCAGTTAGATCCTAAATGGCTATCTAGGTTCATGGTGAGGTGCAGGGTCTTGTACGAAGGGGAACTGAAGAGGTCTCTTGGTTTGTCACCCCTCAGTATATCCAATAACGTGTACAGGGTGCGGACTGGCCAGGGTACGTTCACAACGTTTGACAGCAGAGGTCATGTCGTCCAAATAGAGAATTACACAGACCTCCGTCTCCCCAGGAAACTGTCCGTTGGCGAGACTGCCTTTGCAGTTTTTGAGGAGACCCTATCCGTGTTCTCAGACGTGGCGTTTAGGCTACAAGGTGGCGGAGCGCCATCTCTGCCTTCCCTGGTGATCTGCCGACGCTCAGACTCACATATGGCTTGTGTTCAAACTGTGTTTGTGTTCAAACTGGCGGACGTGTTACACTGTCAAGGAGCGCGACATTCGAGGTCTGAAGGTGGGAGCGGGCTACATCTACACGACAGACGGTGTATCTCTGTACAGCTTGGTCGCCTCGTGGAAGACCGAAATATGTCTGATCTTTGACGAAGACTGTCGAGAGGAGATAGTCCGCACCCTGTGCGCTCTGGCTCTAGGGGACTGCAAGTTGGGTATCCAGTTCAGACTTAAATGTGTTCTGCCCGATCAAGGCAAGTGCTTGGATCTGAGAGACCTGGACCCTCTAGAGTCAGACTCGACACTAGGAGGTATCTGCATCCCCGGGGAGATTAAATTAGAGCCTCTCACAGCTCAACACTCGAGCTCCCTTAGCCACTGTAAGCACAAGGGCTTAGCATCTCTGAGAGACATGACCAGACTCCCCTCGGGGTTCTCTATTCTCGCGGAGAACCAGGACGTTGTCGTGTTGAGACACATATTGAGAGACGCTGTGGTGATCATACCCAAGAGTATGGCTAGCATGACAAAGGGAGACCCGGGGACGGTCCAGTTGAGGGCCAGTAACATGTTGGCTCCGAGCGGGTATATAACGGAATGGTTCCCGTGTGATCGCTGTCTGTTCAGAGTTGAGAGGGGTATCCCGGGCGTGCCTCCTGTCGTGATATACTGCAGCCTTTGCCAAGGTGAGGAAGACGGGCACCTAGGGAAAGAGCGGTCCAGAAGTGAGGTGCCCACGCTACACGTCATAAGGAACTCAGCATATGAAAGGGTCCTACCGAGAGGGTTCAGGTCAAACACTCACATCTTCAATCAATCGGTATGCCTGTTGCCTGGAACAATGGACATCGTCGCACCACTGGTGTTACGTTTCGCTGGCTGTGTCGCCATCATGTACGCGTTCAATGTCTTCAGGCAACTAAGTGTCTCCAAATCAGAGCTCGCTAGCAGCCCCGTTCAGCTTTTGTTCATGTCCAGTCTGAGCCTGAGAGAGGCCCAGACTCTGCTGTTGTCGTACCTGTGTCTGAAGGAATCATTTGTCGCCTCGGAGAAGAGCTGTTTCAGGTTGACTGTGAAATCTCTTTCCATTTTATCAGAACTCAGAAAGATCGTGTTGGCCAACCCAAAAGTTCACTCCGGACTTGTGGACTTGGACCTTTCGGGTGGAGAGGTGGTAATGTGCGAAGAGCTGGAAGCTGAGATATTGCGAATCCGAAACGGGTTAGCTGGCAACGCTAGCAAGGATGACAGCGACTGGGAAAGCAACGGGGAGGAAAGTGATCAAAGAGAGGACAGTGAGGACTCTAGCCAGGGAGAGAGTGAAGACGACGATTGGGAGGACATTCAGGGAGATGAAGATGAGGAAAGCAAAGACACAGGTGAGGAGGAAAGTAACTACGCCTGTGAGGAAGAGAGTGAGTGCCGTAGCTCTGAATGCGAATCCGAAGATGACACTGACAACGAAGATCGAGTCATAGCAAACATATCCACAGTCATCGGCACCGGTCCGAGGACCGGACAGAGAACGATTGGACGTTCATGCGTCTAGCGAGCAGGTCCTACGGTGTCATCCGATACCCTGGCACCACGGTGGTAGACGGCTACACTATAGCGTTCGCGTCCGAGTCCCCGTTGTTTTACCTGAGGGACGAGGGGCCACTGGTGCAGAAGCTGGAGTCTGTGGCAGTGGTCGTAGAGAGCAGCTCTCTGTACAGAACGGAAGTGTTGAAGAAAGAGGACCCCGAGTGGCCAGATCCCGATCCGATAGACTCACGAGAACGCATCAAGTGTAAAAATAAGCTCAGTAATCAAGGACATGTTCATGCGCAGCGGAGGCCGGGACCCCTTAGAGGGGTACGATGCTACCCAGATGTCTTGGAAGCAACTGGTTGCTACTCAGTGGACTTTCCAAAAGGCCCCCGTTGAGGAGTCGCAGGATCAGGACTGGGAGCCCTCTCTCCGAGAACCTGAAGGCGATAGGGGGCCTGGGTTCTCACGTAGCTACTGTAAAGTGGCTGTGTGACGCTCCTCCTGCCAGTGTTCCGTTGAGGCTCAATAGTTTTCGAGGCACACGGGGGATAGGAAGGCTCCCAGTGCTCGGGCGTGTGGAGATTGACTCGAGGACCGCTCGAATCAGAGACCCGGCTGCGTGGAAAGGCTTCGACGACTTGTGCTCCCGGGTGCTGACGTGCCCTACCCAAAAGGTGTGGACCAGAGGTATTTGTAAGGTGGTGAACAAAGGACTCAATATGTTCAGACGTGACGCTCTGGTACCCATCACGAACCTAATCATGATTGTCGAGGCCGGAGAGTGGTACGCGTCCCCCTGTCACGATCCCAACGGCCACAGTGATGACACCAAGCGGGACAGTCCGGTTGACTTGAGTCTGATTTACCACAACGAGGTATGCACAGCTTCAGAGTTTGTGGCTGCCCTAGCGTGTAGAATGCTCTCGGGAGAGGTGCATGAAGAGCTCGAGATAAAATGCCTAAGACGCGGGCTCTACAATTACCTGCAACGGGCACTGGCATGGTTTGCGGGTGCAACGGGGCCGTTCAGATCCCGAACTGTGACTGTCTTCACACCCGAGGCTGACTCCAGTACACAATGGTGGACTCACACATTACCCCCAGGTTTAGACGTTCTGAAAACAAGTAGCACAGGGTATCTGATCTCCTGCAAAGAGCCTTGCTGCAATAGGGAGGACGTGAACGTTCTGCTCGCAAAGTCTAAAGGGGTTATTCGTGTCAACTCCTCTGCCAACCTGGTGTTACATTCAACCCCAGGGACATTGAAAGTGTCTGCGATGCAAGGGGAAGCAGGCTCACACGTTGTCATCAAGACACCCCTGGACAGCGTGAAAGCAGGGGAGAGTGACTGTTCAGAGGTACACGTTCGTTGCAACCGGTCACTTAGAGAGTTCTGTAAGCTGCACTGTCTACCAAAGGGAATTCGAGGACCGGAAACCTGGAAGAGACCCGTGCCGTGGTCAAAGAGGGACCCGGGTTCATTTTGCACCAAAGTGTCCGAGTTAAAGTACAGATGGGAGTCTGGGAGATCGGACTTCACTGAGGCACTCGCTCGAGACTCGGCTGGTTGCTTTTGGTACGGCAAGCAGCTGCAAGAATGGAAGAGGTGCTCTGATGGGAACCTAATACCTAGGAGAGAAAGGTTTTGGTACCTGATCGACTACAAGGAGTCCTTTGCTAGACATAAGGAAGGTGAAGTCGTGAGCTGTGATGAGAGCGAACCTGTGAGCTACGACGAAAGCGAACCAGAGTTGTCTGACAGCAACGGAGCGTTCTCGGATGGGGACTCTGAGGAGGAAAACGAACCCGAGTCCTCCGACAGCAACCGAGAGTCCTCGGACGGGGACTCTGGCGAGGAAAACGGATCCGAGGGGGTTGATGATCAGGTCGACAGCGGATCGGAGGGGAGTGTAGACGATGAAGACGACAAAGTAGATGATAAAGAAGACCAAGACCACAAAGAAGATCAAGGCGAAGAAACAGACACCGGGACCCCAGGGTCCATTATGGTGAACTGTGAGTGGCGTGAGAGGGGAGTTTCATGTTTCATGTTACTCAATTCATGTCTCGAAATTGAGTTCATCCCCAGGCTCCCTGGTGACGGAGGACATGTGTTCTTCGAGCCCGTCCACAACGAGGACTACAGGAGCAGGGCTCAATTGGACAACAACGGCAGGCTAGTGAAGTATTACAAACCTCACAAGTTCGTGTCCTTGATGTACGATGTATACACCGTGCTTGTTTACGGGTGCGGACTGAGACCCGTGTTTGTACACGGGGAGTCGGACACCGCTGGGTCTATGGTTCTTAACATGGCAATGGCAACGCTTGCCCTAGCCGACAGCGTCTCCCCTGATGTGTATCCTATAAACCCAAGGATTGTGATTGTGGTGCGCGAGGGGAGAGAGGAAACGCTTAAACTAGCTCGGGAGATCAGCCGCTGCATTGTCTTTACCACGGGCTGTAGGAGGAGAGCGGGCGCCCTAGCTTACATGTTCAGGGAGTTACCACACAACCTAGAAAGAGAGGCCAGTTTGCCTTGTGCGGGGAATGACAGGTTCGCCACTCACTACGCTTTGCCAGAGAAGTTTATCGGCGATGCTGGAATATCTGCATTTACGCAACTAACCACACTTTGGCCCTCCGTTTCCAAGAGAAGCGATGTGAACCACCCAGCATGCTCACGAGACCCCAGATGGATAGGACTCATGGTGTGTCTAGCGGAGTGGGAAGGGCAGAGACAGATTGCAGATGCCGTAGCCCGGGAGCGCTAGAGGCTCTGATGTCGAGCATCAGGAAGGGCAGAGAATGACAGTGATCAACCTGTATGACTTGGCGTGCAGAGCGAGGTTACTGGGAGAGATTGACTCACAACTGGAGAGATTCCTAGAGTCATTTGAGGAGCCCAAGCGATCGTCATCCACACCAGAAGAACCTTGTAACAAACAGGTGAATGAATATACAGTGTGGCTCACGTGCCGAGGCATAGAGAAGGGAGAAACCATAGTCGGTAACCCAAATCAACCGCTTACACTGTCAGAAGCAATCGGTGCGTACGCGAAGCTGGGCAGAGAAGTCATCACGTGCTCTCACGAAGAGTCCCTCAACACCTTGGATTCGCTACAGGACTTCCTTTTGCTCATGCTCCGGTACCCCATGGTGCCGCAGCTGGCTATGGACACCAAGGAGTGTCCCGAGTGTTTGTTCGAAACTGAAATCACGGTCGATACCTGGGAAGAAGTGAGGAGGAAGATCATGTGCTACCACTTCACGCTCAGGCACGAGCAGTTCATGTTCGGGCAGAAAGACATCCCCGTAGAAGAGGTTGAGTCGTGTCAACTCTGCATCGATGACAACGACGAAATGGTGAGAGCCGGACCTTGTGGTAGCGTGTTCCTAACAGATGCCACCAACGACGATCGAGGCACCGGTGAAAGCATGAAACCCCTCAAGTTCCTAGAGCAATTGGAGTCCCTGAAGAGACGCGATGAGATAACCAAGCAGAAGACTTTGGGTAAAGACATATTCCACCAACTCCAATCACATAGCCACACACTGGAGGAGCTAGAAGGCCCCTAGATATCTGAGCTCATATCCCCTGCGTTGCCTCTACCAATTTTACGGATCTCTGAATAGGAGTCGGGAGAGAGCCCAGTTCCTAGCTGGGCAGCACCCGGAAGCTGAGCGGGACAGACTCAGGGCTCTGTTGAAAGTCGAAGAGCTGAGAATGAACCTAAGGTCAACAGCGTCCACAAGTACCAACGATAAGCTGCTCTCTTACATGTGCATGGCAATGATAGGCCCAGTCCGTAGATACAACTTGAGGTATAACTGCACGGCAGAGAGAGTTGTGTTATTCAAACACTTGATAGCATCTGGCTTCCCTATAGAGACTGCCTCGAGTCTGGTGAAGAACATAACAGCGTCCAAGAGAGTCTCTATGATCGCCTTGCCCTTGGACAAGGGGGTTGAGCTACAGTTGAAAAAGACAGTCCAACCTACCAGCTATAACAGAAAGATAGCTTCTCTCATATGGTTATTCTCCCACATCACTGCCTACTGTACGCTTCGACAGCTGACTCATGGATACGTACGAATGGGAGACTCACCAAAGGACATGGCCTGTGAAGGAATCTACGTCTTTGACCAAGATCATGTTGGTTTCAGATTGTCCCGAGTGCCTGAGCTCACAGATGCAACAGATTCCTTGCGTCCGGGAGCAGCAGCCTCGGCATACATGCCCTTCTCACGAGTTTTGGAACTGCTTGCACTGCGGGATAGCGTTCAGGAGAGACTTCGCAGATAGAGTCATCAGATCCGGGCCGGAGCACTCGTACGACGCACTGGTGCAGTTCGGTGACGCTCCCATAACCAGCATTGTCAACTTACAGTGGAAACGCGAGGCACTGGAAAAGCACAACTCGGAGCGTGCAAAATACTCTGCTGACAATCACGAAACATTACTCTGTGATTACATGGAAAAAAGACAGAGCCGGCAGGCTGTGCGTCCTAGGCAGCAACGTAGGAGTAATGCTACAATGAAGTGGAAAAGACCTGTCTGCATGCAAAACAAGAAGAAGAAGAAGAAGAAGAAGAAGAAGAAGAAGAAGAAAGGGTCTGGTAAATCACCGAGTGAAGGACAACCCCAAGGATCAACTGTACCACTTTGACTCTATGGACACCAGACTCACTTGAACCTGTGTTGTTTATATCTATGCAGCAATATCTGAATAAAGTACAATTACTGCACATGAAACAATCTCTTCCATTCATTTCCTTTACCAAGTACCCTCATATGAATAAAAACAACCAAGGAGACATTGTGTAGTGGGTGCGATGTGGTTTATTGTACAGTGACATAGAATAACACAAGCCTTGTGCACCAATGTGAACACCACATCATTGACAACATATACACAGCGCACCGTTGACCTGGCCTCGCCACTGCTATTGCTGCTGTAAGCGCATCACCTTCCCATCCACTCTCCCCTCGTGCATTTCATAGTATCCCGCAGAGCAAGGCGTCCTCCTTTTCCCGATGAGTCGCTTAGGATTTATTCGTTGTAGTGACGAGACCTCTGCGGTCTCGGGAGCATCTGTAACCTCGCACGGTCCGAGTTGATCGCTGTGGTCACGGGGAGTCTGTGTGTGAGCCATAGAACCCTCTCTGTCAGAGTAGCTAGCGTCGGCCATGTACTTGTCCAAGGTTACAGTGACCACAACCGATAGCCCCTTGTCGAGATGGATGTTGGACAGCACCCTGGTTACAAACTCTGGCTGGTTGACGTGCAGGTGGATATGAGTTGAGATTGTAGACCACTGGTTGTCTTGTCAAAGCACATAAGCACTAGAGTCCTGTTGTTAAATAGGTCACACAGTACCCGATGCTTTAAATATGGGAAGAAACATAACGCCAACATTACCACCATGGTATAGAAGTCAGCTCTCTTTGCGTGTTTGTTGTTGTACCTGCATGTCACTCTCTTCATGAAACGCTTGATCTTGTCTCTGCGAGAGTCTAACAGGGTAGATATGGACACGGCGCTCTTCAACACGGCCTCCTTTACAACCGAGGACATCTCTAGTGAGCAAGGCAGCTCGGGCTTGGTCTTAAGTTCTATTTCCTCAGCCAGCTCGAATATCTTAGCCATCCATGACAAGGACGGGGTACCTGACGAGGTGTTCACACTCTGATTCTTGTCGATGCTATCATATTGACTACGGAATCCTTGGGTTAGCGCTGTTGAGAACAATGTGATCATGACAGACAAGCTTGCTTTCACTATTATATGGTTACCGTCCCCCTCGGAGCAGCACGCAGCCTTCCCTGGTTGGTATTCTTTCGCACCGTAACCCATTTACACAGGATCCCCTTTATCGGGTATGTAGTACGGACCTCTGAACTCCAACTGAGGTTTGTGAAACACCAGCAGAGACGCAACGGGGCATGAAGACTCAAATGAGCCAGTCTGATATCGGGTCCAAGTTACCATAGTCTGTATCAGGGAGCAACTGGAACCTGAGCACACGTGTCTGCTGCAGTGTGTTCTGCACACGTACCCCTGACTGTGATCTCTGAAAGAGCATTCATTCTCAACACAGTAGGAAACCAATTGAGGATCCTCTATTAACTCTATGTGTGAATGGTTCATCCCGGGTCCGATGCGTAGCGGGCTCCGTTGCTTCTTTATCTTCTTGCTATTGCTCTTCTTCTGTTTAACCACTTTCTTTCCCTAATAGCACCTTGCTCTCCGCTGTCCTTCTTGAGACTATGAACCGTACAATCACCAGTGTTATTATCTTGCATGGCATAAGAACAGTGTAGCCTAACCACTCCCATCTCTCCCTATGTTGTATCCTCCCAGGCTAGCAGAGGGCAGAGCGCCGATCTCATTCTGGTGGACGAAGTGGGCTTTGTTAATTCTAAGGTGCTACTGGCTGTGCTGCCGAACATTGCGTTCAGAGGACGAAAGCAAGTGCACATCACAAGTCATGTCAACAACACTCCGTGGCTGACCAAAGTGGCTGATATCCGCCGGGATGACGGGGAGCCCGCGTACCACGTAGTGTCGCAGAGCTTCAAGTGTAGGTATCACGAAAGGGAGCCGGGCCCGACCTGCTCCTGCCTCGGAGTCTACTGTCCACAACATATATCCGTAGACAACCATCTGAAGGAGCTGATGAACATGGTCACTCCGAAAGGATTCGAGAGCGAAGTCACGGGTAGCAGCAGCACTTCATCCTCTGATACCAAGACCGACAACACCACTCCCTTCGAGCCCTCGGTCATAAACAAGTTCCTGTCAAATAACAGTGTCACCCTGGAATATATGAGTCGTGCGTCTGTGGTCAGAGCGTACCTGTGTCTCGACCCAACATTCGGAGGTGGCTCTAGGTCCTGTGCCGGTGTGTGCTGTGCTGTGGAGTTGCCAAGTGGAAAGCTAGTGGTGAGTTGTCACGTTGTCAAAGACCGACACCAGAAGGTCTCTAAACATGTATCCGTAATCTAATTTTTTGTGTTCCCCGCCACGACACGATGTGTTCGGAGGAGGGCTCAGGTCTAACAGGGTGCAAATGTAAGCTCTTATGCGAGCCTCGTCCTGGATCGTCAACGTGGTCTCGGCATCGGGTACGAAGCAGGAGATCAGTTCCAGGGCCTGGCCCCAGGTGCCACATGTGCATTTGGAGTCTGACAGGTTCACCATCCACCCGGTGACCGCTAGAGATATGATGGTGTGAAGAGATCGTCTTTCCCTTCGGCTCTCCTTGATAACGGCCAAGTACTTAAGGGGTCCGCTGCGAATGGTGTCGGCCGAGGCGAACGCTGCAAGAACCATATCACCGTACCCCTTCCAGTTACATCTCGAGATGCACTGGTGTATGAACTGCTCCGGGACCTGGTTGCCTATCGCAAGTGTTATAGCCCTCGACAACTCGCAAGGCACATCGAAAGAATCACCTTGTACCTGTGTCCCGAGTCTGCCTTTGGTGTAGACTGAGATCAAGTTGTCGATCATGAGTATCCTAGCAGGTGAGAACGATACGATCTGACTATATAGGGTTCTGAGCTGGCCGTGATCCATGTTAGAGTAGAAGACAATGTTGCGCTGGAAGGAAGTGAACACTATCATGAACTCGTAGTGTGAGATGAGATACTACCATGGGGCCGTCAGCAATGCTGCAACTGCCTCGCGAGCATCTTTACAAGAGGGACAGAACATGATGTCTAGATTCCTGTGAGTTGTCTGCAACGATTGCCCTATCAATAGCAATGCATTTATAACTCCTGTCTCTACTCTTGTATCTTCATCCTTCTCTCTCAGGTTATGGCCCTGGAGGAGCTGGAGATACGCGATTTGGATCAGGTTACTCGTGTCTACGCCGCTCTGCTAAGCGCCCACATCAGACTACTAAAGCTTGTGATGCCCAGAGTAATGTGGAAGGAAGTACCTGTGGTCGTGGTATTTGAACAAAACACCTACGTCAACGCACTGGTCGACGTCAAACATCTAATCGAGAACACGCTAGTACGCTCTGGGTTCAAGGTCCTGTTCTACAGCAAGTGATCACATATTAACAACAAGTACATGCTAGGGAAGCATGTCGGTGCCAAGACCAAACTCGCCATGGTTCTCAGTACGGTATTTGCCATCAATAGAGAAACTCTCTATTACTGTGACACAGTAATGTCCCTGGGATGGGCGGTGTTATCCGAGGCCACTAAAAACACTAGGACGATCGAGTCGACCATGGGAACCTCGAAGGGTGCTGGCTCCAGCAACAAGATGGGCTCCAACATGGACGTGTTCATGTACAGGCGCTCGCAAAAGGCAGTCAATGTGGCCACAGATATTACGGCGAGTGTATTGGAGACACGAGACATCATAGCCCTACCTGGGGATAGGCTCACTGACAAGGCTCACGCTGAGCAAGGGAAAATGCTACTGGGAAAATTGAGAGAAGAAATGTCCATGGTAACTATCACTGAGTCCGCGAAAGGTAGCACCGTGATTACAGGTGGCAAAAAGTCTGTACAGGAGAGTACACCAGAGACGATATGCTCTCAGCGTTCCTACTTCTGTGCCACACCAGAGACGAGATATACAGCGGTGAAACGTCTATCAGCCTCAGTGGGGAGGTGTATTACAAGTAGCACGTATCTATCTATGTTTAACCTTGTTGCAAAGTGATTCAATAAACAATGCACATGTGTACAACTTATATGGAGACTCTGTTTATTATTTCCAATCTGAGGTTACAGTAAAAGCAAGGCATCTGGGTATAATATATAATCAGAGGGTTGGCAAATTCAATGGTGTCATTCATCTTCAAAGATTTTCCAAAGTTTCATCCCTTCTACGCTTCATCTCCTTGTCCATGCACGACCTTGGTGCCTCATGAGGGCTGGATATTCAGTGTTGTACTTTCTTGATTCTTTTTCACTTGAAACTAGTGACATTGTACTACAAGGCCACGTATAGTAGCACTGTGTAACCTTGTTACAAAGTGATTCAATAACCAATGGACATGTCCCACACATTGTATGAAGAGTCTTTTTATTATTCTCAAGCTGAGGTTACAGTAAGAGCAAGGCATAGACAGGTACACATAGGTATTCTATTATACAACAAGTCTGGTTGTAATATATAAACACAAGGTTGGCAATACAATGGTGTTATTCATCTTCGAAGACAACCCCTGTTGCTCTTTCGCCGACCTTGATGTATCCACCCGGGTTATACCAAACACCACCGTCACCGTGGTCGTAGAAGTCTAGGCCAATAGCACGTCGATACGCAACCTCGTCTTCCTGGTAGTATCTGAGAGCGGGATCATAGTCTGGGTCTGACCAATACACTGACTCGTCTTCTTCTTCTTCCATTAAGGGGCCCTCGTCCCTAGTGTCAGCGTCGTCCTCGTGCGACTCCTCGGAATCAGTGTCTTTGTCAGTATCCCGGTAACTTTTGTTGTAGATTCGAAGCTGTTCATCCGCGGCCTCAATGTCGATTGAGTGCTTTAGGAATGGGTTGCAATGGCCTGGGTTATCACACAACTGCAAAGTGTGGTGGCTGTACGTGTTCGGGAGGTGACTTGGTATGGTGAGAGGTGTAGACCCCTTCTCAGTTCGTGAAGAGGTAAGGGTAGTAGTGGTCCCTGTGGTGGAGGAGCTGGTCGTTGGGTGGGTTAGGGCTGAGACTGGGGCTGTGGTATAGTCCATTACAGCTGCAGGTATCCGAGTCGTCTATCAGTCACGGCTGGGTGTGAGCAGCGCAGCACCTCTGGATAGTCTTGAACTCGGATCAGATAGATAGACAGTTTGGCTGAAGGGTGAGCCTGAACCAAACAATCAGGATGTGGTCTATTGGAAGTTGAGTCCGGTCTTATATCAGATACAGAACCCTATTAGTACAGGTCTGATTTCTTAACCCAAATGCCTTTTGTCTAAATCTAAACCGTTTGGTGACACATCCACCCTTTAGTCAAAACTAAAACTATGGTTGGACGGCCGACCCCCTCTGTTCCGATTAACCGTGTCTCTTTTCGTATGGATGCTTCCGCGCTTCTTGGTTCAATATTCCTAAGGACTGCTACTCTAACTCCCACCGTTCCGCAGCGGATCTCATCCGGCCCATGTCCTTTCTGACAGCAGACCTCAGCTGGCTCGTGTCCTTTCTAACATCGGACCTCAGCCTCATATCCCTTCTCAATTGGGAGCACAGCTGCTGTTGGCTTTGAGATGGCTGAGCACACCTCGCTTCTAGGCTCTGATCTCGTACACGGTCGGCTCTCGCAGAGTGTCTGCGGCAACTGTCCCCGAGCTTGTGTTGGGGACGGTACGGATGGTATCGCGCCGTCCCAACCTTCGCTCTCTCTCCCCCGCTACTCTCTCCTCTTCCATCCTATCATCTCTTCCCTCTGCTCATACCTTCTCCAACCTATCTCCTGATTCTGCCTCTTCAACCCTCCTCTCCTCCCTTTCTGCATCCTTTGACTCTCTATGTCCCCTATCCTCCAGGCCGGCGCGGTCCTCCCCTCCCGCCCCATGGCTCGACGACTCATTGCGAGCTCACAGAACAGGGCTCCGGGCAGCTGAGCGGAAATGGAGGAAAACTCGCCTCCCTGCGGACCTGGCATCCTTTCACTCCCTCCTCTCTACATTTTCCTCCTCTGTCTCTGCTGCTAAAGCCATTTTCTACCACTCTAAATTCCAAGCATCTGCCTCTAACCCTAGGAAGCTCTTTGCCACCTTCTCCTCACTCCTGAATCCTCCTCCCCCTCCCCCCTCCTCCCTCTCTGCAGATGACTTCGTCAACCATTTTGAAAAGAAGGTCGACGACATCCGATCCTCGTTGCTAAGTCAAACGGCACTGCTGGTTCTGCTCACACTGCCCTACCCTGTGCTCTGACCTCTTTCTCCCCTCTCTCTCCAGATGAAATCTCGCGTCTTGTGATGGCCGGCCGCCCAACAACCTGCCCGCTTGACCCTATCCCCTCCTCTCTTCTCCAGACCATTTCCGGAGACCTTCTCCCTTACCTCACCTCCCTCATCAACTCATCCCTGACCGCTGGCTACGTCCCTTCCGTCCTCAAGAGAGCGAGAGTTGCACCCCTTCTGAAAAAACCTACACTCAATCCCTCCGATGTCAACAACTACAGACCAGTATCCCTTCTTTCTTTTCTCTCCAAAACTCTTGAACGTGCCGTCCTTGGCCAGCTCTCCCGCTATCTCTCTCTGAATGACCTTCTTGATCCAAATCAGTCAGGTTTCAAGACTAGTCATTCAACTGAGACTGCTCTTCTCTGTATCACGGAGGCGCTCCGCACCGCTAAAGCTAACTCTCTCTCCTCTGCTCTCATCCTTCTAGACCTATCGGCTGCCTTCGATACTGTGAACCATCAGATCCTCCTCTCCACCCTCTCCGAGTTGGGCATCTCCGGCGCGGCCCACGCTTGATTGCGTCCTACCTGACAGGTCGCTCCTACCAGGTGGCGTGGCGAGAATCTGTCTCCTCACCACGCGCTCTCACCACTGGTGTCCCCCAGGGCTCTGTTCTAGGCCCTCTCCTATTCTCGCTATACTCCAAGTCACTTGGCTCTGTCATAACCTCACATGGTCTCTCCTATCATTGCTATGCAGACGACACACAATTAATCTTCTCCTTTCCCCCTTCTGATGACCAGGTGGCGAATCGCATCTCTGCATGTCTGGCAGACATATCAGTGTGGATGACGGATCACCACCTCAAGCTGAACCTCGGCAAGACGGAGCTGCTCTTCCTCCCGGGGAAGGACTGCCCGTTCCATGATCTCGCCATCACGGTTGACAACTCCATTGTGTCCTCCTCCCAGAGCGCTAAGAACCTTGGCGTGATCCTGGACAACACCCTGTCGTTCTCAACTAACATCAAGGCGGTGGCCCGTTCCTGTAGGTTCATGCTCTACAACATCCGCAGAGTACGACCCTGCCTCACACAGGAAGCGGCGCAGGTCCTAATCCAGGCACTTGTCATCTCCCGTTTGGACTACTGCAACTCGCTGTTGGCTGGGCTCCCTGCCTGTGCCATTAAACCCCTACAACTCATCCAGAACGCCGCAGCCCATCTGGTGTTCAACCTTCCCAAGTTCTCTCACGTCACCCCGCTCCTCCGCTCTCTCCACTGGCTTCCAGTTGAAGCTCGCATCCGCTACAAGACCATGGTGCTTGCCTACGGAGCTGTGAGGGGAACGGCACCTCAGTACCTCCAGGCTCTGATCAGGCCCTACACCCAAACAAGGGCACTGCGTTCATCCACCTCTGGCCTGCTCGCCTCCCTACCACTGAGGAAGTACAGTTCCCGCTCAGCCCAGTCAAAACTGTTCGCTGCTCTGGCCCCCCAATGGTGGAACAAACTCCCTCACGACGCCAGGACAGCGGAGTCAATCACCACCTTCCGGAGACTCCTGAAACCCCACCTCTTTAAGGAATACCTAGGATAGGATAAGTAATCCTTCTCACCCCCCCCCACCCCTTTAAGATTTAGATGCACTATTGTAAAGTGACTATTCTACTGGATGTCATAAGGTGAATGCACCAATTTGTAAGTCGCTCTGGATAAGAGCGTCTGCTAAATGACTTAAATGTAAATGTAAATGTAATAGGTGGCATATACCGTATCAGCGGGCACAGCTGGAGTGTGATAAGCAAAATCTGGGCTTGTGGAGCGTGCTGTGACAGTATTGTGCTCCTGCAACCATGGTGTAGCTTCCTCCTCGCCTTGTTGCTGCTGTACTTGCTCTACCTGCTGATCTTGCAGCATCCGAACATGTGGGCCGAGCCACCTCTGAGTGGTCTTCTCCACCAGTTGTTTATGGTCACATATGAACCTCTCCGTGACACCCATGGCTCGTAGAGCGTTCAGGGGCAAGGCGGTAAAACGATAAAGTTCATCCCCAGGAACTTGGAACTGTCCTTCGCATGATCGTACATATCTAGGAAGGCTTTCACACTGGTGTCAATCTTCTCCATCTCGAGTCCTTCCCTTGTGCTATGTAAGCTATTATCCCAGGCAACAGCAAACACTGACCGGTCAGTGTCTCTGACAGCAACTCCCTTCGCTTTCTACTAAGGCTATGGCAGCCTGGCACGACTGCCTCCTCTTGAAGAACAGGACCCTGACAGATCACGAGAAGGAAAAGCTGGACCGTGTCAACGTGAGATCCACCAGCTCCAACGGTGTCGATGTGATGATAGGCCCAAATGAGAGTGTCTTCACCAGACCCATGTATGTGCAGTTGACACACTACCACCACCTCGACGCCCTACTAGCCCTCATGGCGTGCTACGTCAACCCAGGAGTGAAAAGTTCTTACGGCTATCCCGTGAGACAAGTTCACCCTGGAGAGGGGCAGCCTCCCGACCGATAATGCTAAAGTGAATATTGCCATCCTATTCACACTACACCCACCAGCGGAAAGTCCATGTTCCACCCTGGACCTGTGCCCCGTATCCTTATGCTGTCAGGGAGCACAGCCATTGCTGGAAGAGTCAACCCTCAAGACATTGACTCGGCCGCCAGCTACCGTACACTGTGTCTCATGTGGATGCACGCACGCATGTATGTACGTACTATGGCCGTGAACAAGAATATGAATAAATTGTTCAACTGTCCATCTCACAGTTCCGTGTCTGTTATTACATTGACTATGTATCACTACCCCTACACCTGTCTCTCCCTCAGTACTATGCTAGGCATAGCTCGCAGTGTTTCATATCCCACATAGGATAGGCTTTGCACTCCCATCACTTACAGAGACAAGTGGTAGCACTATGCATCAATTTCCCAAATGTACTTTCAGCTCCAGGTTAGTGTTTACATTGGGAGGGAAATGTAGCATAAACCACCCCCGACAGAGATACGGTTGATTAGTCAGTCCTGCCAAGCAACTCTCCTCCGAATGTACTCTGTGAGACTGTGACATGGGGTAGAGTAGCATAGTGTTGCCGAAGTCAGTTGCATACATTGTCGCCACAGAGACATGTGGACAGAGAACAGGACAGTGTTTCATAGAGACGCCACAATAGCCACCGGTGAGAATCCCCGGACATGTTTCATATCACAGGCCTTGTGGTATGTGGCCCAATGCCACACATATCCCAAGTTCACACATCATCCGGTGCCTGTGCACTAAGCACCATCTAGCAACGGTCCTGGTATACTTGACACCCATTTCATGTGCTGCATCGCACTGAAAAGAGAGATGCGGAACCCTGCCCTCAAGTCAACAGCACCACTGTGGCAGCCAAGTGCAGGGACTATTACCTAGATGGGATAGAGCAGGACGTGAGACCAGCACTAGGGGGAGACTATGGGAAATGACCAAGTACAAGTGCTTTGCTCTACGATTACTATTATGCTCACATGCCACAGTGTTCCTAACCAAGAGATATGTTATTGATATAGTTTTAGAAAAGTTTGAGAATGAGTTTGGTGTAAAGGGGCAGACTGCTGGAAATCACACACGGGTCTGCCCGTGAAATGTCCAGGATGTGAGTTTTTGAGGCAGGACCTCCCACTAGTGTCCACCCGGGGGAACTGTTGTATAACATAAGTGAAATGTGTTTGTGTAATAACCCTCCCGTGGTCCTGGGGGTCGGGGTGACCCAGGTCCTGTGTGTGGAGGGCTCCCCTTTCTGCGCTGTGCGCTCGCGGGTCATAGCGACCCAGGCCCTGTGTTTCCAGGGCTCTGCGCTCTGCACTCATGGGTCAGAGCGACCCTGCCAGCCACTGGCGAGGCGTGTGCCTTTGAGCGTAGTAGAGAGTCTGCGAGTGTTAGAGTCGTGCTCTGCGCTCGTGGGTCAGAGCGACCCAGGCCCCGTGTTTCCAGGGCTCTGCGCTCGTGGGTCAGAGCGACCCAGGCCCCGTGTTTCCAGGGCTCTGCGCTCTGCGCTCGTGGGTCAGAGCGACCCGGCCAGCCGCTGCACAGGTCCGGACGTGCTCTGGGCTCACCGCTCTGCGCTCGTGGGTCAGAGCGACCCGGGCCCCGTGTTTCCAGGGCTCTGCGCTCTGCTCTCGTGGGTCAGAGCGACCCAGGCCCCGTGTTTCCAGGGCTCTGCGCTCTGCGCTCGTGGGTCAGAGCGACCCGGCCAGCCGCTGCACAGGTCCGGACGTGCTCCGCTGTGTGTGTGCTAGAGAGCAGCCGAGTGTTGTAGTTGCGCTCTGCGCTCGTGGGTCAGAGCGACCCGGCCAGCCGCCGCACAGGTCCGGGTACGTGATGCACTGGGGTGGTCTTTGGGACATAGAGCCCTTGTGATAATCTCGTAGGTGGAGATAGTCACACGTCTAACTTTGTACACGGTTCCATATGCACCCGTTGCCTAGAACAGGGCCTCTCTTGTATTTCTCCATTCTGATTGGTATAGTGGTTCAGTTATAGTAGCTTATATATATAGCCTCATTGACTTTTTGAGGGGGTTGTTAAGGTCTGACCAAACAGTGCTTGTGTATTCCACATCTGTCTGACCAATCCGACCACAGATGCACAAGTCAACCATGATGCTGCCTCAAGCCTGGTAATCCGACAATGGTTCCTTTGAGGACCCTGATTAGGACAAGACCGTCCAGCCATTCATTTGCAATATAAGCACGATGATGCTCCTAGCTTGGTAATTGGAGGACCTGTCCTCCAAACACCTGTTCTATCTATCTTGCCTCACTAATCAAAGGGTGCTGTTATCCTGCAAGAATGGCCCAGCACTTATACCGGTCTCACCTACACTTCCAGATAAATGGAACCTTCTCACCACAGAATGGTATCCTGTCCATAGAGACACTGTTAGAGAACCCATCCTTTGACAATGGACCAGGCTCCAAGGGTCTGACAGACCTTAAGATGTGCATTAGGAAATTCCTCGATTGCGCCGCAAGTCATACACTGTCACTGTGTTAAACGGACAAGGGTAAGGTAGTGAGCTTGTGTAACACATTGATTCTGTCTCCTTATCCCCCCCCTCAAGGTTCAGAGACCCCAGGATAAGGGAGTTCCGCTTGCATTCAGCCTGAGTGGATATATCGCCGTGAGAGATCTCACCGAGTCCCAGTTCGGGAGCATAGCATGTCCGGGTCTGTCTATTTACACAGAGGGTAAAATCAGTTTTGGTCGTGCACAAAGCAAGGCTTTGACTGCTTTGGAAATGGCAATACTGTTCTATTTTACTGATTTAATGATTTTTATTTTTATTTTTTCGGGACTTAAAAACGGTGACCCCGGACATGCCGAATTTGCGACATTCTGGAAAGGACCCAAAAAATAATTTTTAACCATTTTCACAAAAAAAGTGATTTTTTTATTTATTTTTTCGGGACTTAAAAACGGTGACCCCGGACATGCCGAATTTGCGACATTCTGGAAAGGACCCAAAAAAATCATTTTTAACCATTTTCACAAAAAAGTGATTTTTTTTGTTTTTTTTTCACGAAAAAGTGATTTTTTTTATTTATTTTTTCGGGACTTAAAAACGGTGACCCCGGACATGCCGAATTGGCGACATTCTGGAAAGGACCCCAAAAATAATTTTAAACCATTTTCACAAAAAAGTGATATTTTTAATTAATTTTTTCACAAAAAGAGTTTTTCGTGACTTAAAAACGGTGACCCCGGACATGCCGAATTGGCGACATTCTGGAAAGGACCCCAAAAATAATTTTAAACCATTTTCACAAAAAAGTGATTTTTTTTGTTTTTTTTTTCACGAAAAGTGATTTTTTTATTTATTTTTTCGGGACTTAAAAACGGTGACCCCGGACATGCCGAATTGGCGACATTCTGGAAAGGACCCCAAAAATAATTTTAAACCATTTTCACAAAAAAGTGATATTTTTAATTAATTTTTTCACAAAAAGAGTTTTTCGTGACTTAAAAACGGTGACCCCGGACATGCCGAATTGGCGACATTCTGGAAAGGACCCCAAAAATAATTTTAAACCATTTTCACAAAAAAGTGATTTTTTTCAATTTATTTTTTCACAAAAAAATAGATTTTTTTTAAAAGTTAGAGATTGGTAGCCCCGATTTGAAATCCAACTTTTTCTATGAAGAGCAGAGAAGCAGGGGCAGATTTTAGCTTGCGGAACTTTTTTCCTCAAAAATGCTCAGAAAGTGGTCAAAACAAAGGTTGAAAAACACATGGTAATGCAGTTACAAAAACCGCTGTACCGTAGTTCCGTGTGGAATATTTTGATTCTGCACACAGCCATGAATAGCGGAGAAGTAGACGAATATCCCATTCATTCTAACTTCTTGTCTAACTTGTTGCAGTATTGGTCAAAATAGACACTTCTTGCCAAAATGTTACAGAAACTGATGTTGGTGCTGTCATATTTACATATATTCATACACATAGCTCATATATCAAGCACATATATTTAGGTGGCCTTAGTGCACTCAGGCTGCTTTAAGAGCCTGTTTGTGACCATAGGATTAAAGCTTGCACAACACACCCCATGACTGAGACACAAACTGCTGTTGCACAAAACATGGCTCCCCATTGTCACAAGGATACTAACCGCACAAACAGTTATAGAGCGCCAAACTAATCCGCCTGACTCAAGTCATTGCACGTACCCCTTCCAAAACAGGAACCAACCTAGCCCCAGCCATTAACTGCCCCTCTCAGTTCCCCTTATCTCACGACTCCTTGACACACAGACATTTCATTGCACGAACACACACACCTCACTCCTCTCGCTACTGGTCGGGTGCCAAGAGTAGAGGACTCTGCTGTGCACCAATGGGGCTCCTGCTCTGGCTAGAGCAGCTCCGCCTCCAACCCTTCGGGACCATTCAGAAGACGAGACGACAAGACTCCACCTACATTATTCCATGTATAAAATCTGCTGAAACCGCTGTCTAATGCCTTTTTTGCTGACTCCTTACTGAGTCATATGACTGGGTCCGTGCACGCTAAAACTGCAGGACAAGATATATTTTGACTCAATAAACTGCCATTTTGTTACAACTGAAATGCACTCTGTCCAGCGTCCATGATTTGGTCTCAACTCTCCAGTATTTGAACACCAACAAAACTTGGTAGCAGAGGATGGTTTTCTTCCTGAATTAGATCCACGATAGGTCGGTGTGAGAGGAGAGACAAATCATCCGGTTCGAATCAGACGGAATTGTGACCTGTAGTCCAGGAGACCTCCAACCATTCGACTTGCCTCGGGAAACTGATCAGAGATCTCAATCAAATGGTAAGCAGAGCCTGTTAAATCAAAATCTGCATATTGTATCTTAGCCTACAACCAAATTTTGATCAGTAGTACTGAGTGTGAGTATGAATCATTGCTAAATTGCTACTAAACTTTTGAAGGCATAGTTCAAAAGATATCTTGTGCATAATAGAACCTTTTATGATTTGTTAATGTGTTGACCCAATGAATAATTGATGAACTGAAATCTGCATAGAAAACCATCCTATTGATTAGGTTGTGTATGAAGTGAAGTTGAATAAATGAACTGAAATCTGCATAGAAAACCATCCTATTGATTAGGTTGTGTATGAAGTGAAGTTGAACAACCACCCAGGACTTAGTCACATGCAGCAGCAACAGCAAGATTTACAACCAACCACAGTTCCAAAGCATGGCAGGGAACACCATGCCCTGACCATGAACATGCCCACCACCCACGGCAGGAGAAGGGAGAGAACACTTTCAACAGCACACTGAACCAACAATGATGTGCGAAGTTGAGGGTGTCCCCCATCAGTTCCTGGTAGACACAGGATGCACCTATTCTGCTATCAAGTTCCCCCAAATGCTGTCATCTGATTCCATATCGGTGGGACACACATCCCCGACTTGACATCCAGAACTGAACCCCTGGCCTGGATGGCTGAAGCATCAACAGCTTTTGCACTCCTGAAAACAGATCTATCAGCGGCAGCAGCGCTGATTGCACCTGACTACAACAACAAGTTCCATTTGGATGTTTCTGAAAATGAAGGATTCACCTCATCCGTTCTTTTCGAGAAACAAGAGGGGGAGAGAAAGGTATTGATGGAGGTAGGACAGACAACATGTTCCAGATACGTTGCTGCAGTAGCAAAAGCTATTAACCTGTTAGAACTCTAGGGGCAGTATTTCATTTTTGGATAAAAAGACGTGCCCGTTTTTAGCGCGATATTTTGTCACGAAAAGATGCTCGACTATGCTTGGAATTGATAGTTTTGGAAAGAAGACACTCTGACGTTTCCAGAACTGCAACGATTTTCACTGTGAGTGCCATAGAACAATATCTACAGGCAAAACCAAGATGTTTGAGTGACCAGGAAATCAACAGGATTTCTGAAGGCACGTTTTCCATGATCTCCTTATATGGCTGTGAATGCCACAGGAATGAACGGACACTTACATTTACATTTACATTTAAGTCATTTAGCAGACGCTCTTATCCAGAGCGACTTACAAATTGGTGCATACACCTTATGACAACCAGTGGAACAGCCACTTGCATCTAAATCTTGTTGGGGGGGAGGGGGGGGGTGAGAAGGATTACTTACCCTTACTTACCCTATCCTAGGTATTCCTTGAAGAGGTGGGGTTTCAGGTGTCTCCGGAAGGTGGTGATTGACTCCGCTGTCCTGGCGTCGTGAGGGAGTTTGTTCCACCATTGGGGGGCCAGGGCAGCGAACAGTTTTGACTGGGCTGAGCGGGAACTGTACTTCCTCAGTGGTAGGGAGGCGAGCAGGCCAGAGGTGGATGAACGCAGTGCCCTTGTTTGGGTGTAGGGCCTGTTTCAGAGCCTGGAGGTACTGAGGTGCCGTTCCCCTCACAGCTCCGTAGGCGAGCACCATGGTCTTGTAGCGGATGCGAGCTTCAACTGGAAGCCAGTGGAGAGAGCGGAGGAGCGGGGTGACGTGAGAGAACTTGGGAAGGTTGAACACCAGACGGGCTGCGGCGTTCTGGATGAGTTGTAGGGGTTTAATGGCACAGGCAGGGAGCCCAGCCAACAGCGAGTTGCAGTAATCAAGACGGGAGATGACAAGTGCCTGGATTAGGACCTGCGCCGCTTCCTGTGTGAGGCAGGGTCGTACTCTGCGGATGTTGTAGAGCATGAACCTACAGGAACGGGACACCGCCTTGATGTTAGTTGAGAACGTCAGGGTGTTGTCCAGGATCACGCCAAGGTTCTTAGCGCTCTGGGAGGAGGACACAATGGAGTTGTCAACCGTGATGGCGAGATCATGGAACGGGCAGTCCTTCCCGGGAGGAAGAGGAGCTCCGTCTTGCTGAGGTTCAGCCTGAGGTGGTGATCCGTCATCCACACTGATATGTCTGCCAGACATGCAGAGATGCGATTCGCCACCTGGTCATCAGAAGGGGGAAAGGAGAAGATTAATTGTGTGTCGTCTGCATAGCAATGATAGGAGAGACCATGTGAGGTTATGACAGAGCCAAGTGACTTGGTGTATAGCGAGAATAAGAGAGGGCCTAGAACAGAGCCCTGGGGACACCAGTGGTGAGAGCGCGTGGTGAGGAGACAGATTCTCGCCACGCCACCTGGTAGGAGCGACCTGTCAGGTAGGACGCAATCCAAGCGTGGGCCGCGCCGGAGATGCCCAACTCGGAGAGGGTGGAGAGGAGGATCTGATGGTTCACAGTATCGAAGGCAGCCGATAGGTCTAGAAGGATGAGAGCAGAGGAGAGAGAGTTAGCTTTAGCAGTGCGGAGCGCCTCCGTGATACAGAGAAGAGCAGTCTCAGTTGAATGACTAGTCTTGAAACCTGACTGATTTGGATCAAGAAGGTCATTCTGAGAGAGATAGCGGTAGAGCTGGCCAAGGACGGCACGCTCAAGAGTTTTGGAGAGAAAAGAGAGAAGGGATACTGGTCTGTAGTTGTTGACATCGGAGGGATCGAGTGTAGGTTTTTTCAGAAGGGGTGCAACTCTCGCTCTCTTGAAGACGGGAGGGACGTAGCCAGTGGTCAGGGATGAGTTGATGAGCGAGGTGAGGTAAGGGAGAAGGTCTCCGGAAATGGTCTGGAGAAGAGAGGAGGGGATAGGGTCAAGCGGGCAGGTTGTTGGGCGGCCGGCCGTCACAAGACGCGAGATTTCATCTGGAGAGAGGGGAGAAAGAGGTCAGAGCATAGGGTAGGGCAGTGTGAGCAGAACCAGCGGTGTTTTTGACTTAGCAAACGAGGATCGGATGTCATCGACCTTCTTTTCGAAATGGTTGACGAAGTCATCTGCAGAGAGGGAGGAGGGGGGAGGATTCAGGAGGGAGGAGAAGGTGGCAAAGAGCTTCCTAGGGTTAGAGGCAGATGCTTGGAATTTAGAATGGTAGAAAGTGGCTTTAGCAGCAGAGACAGAGGAGGAAAATGTAGAGAGGAGGGAGTGAAAGGATGCCAGGTCCGCAGGGAGGCGAGTTTTCCTCCATTTCCGCTCGGCTGCCCGGAGCCCTGTTCTGTGAGCTCGCAATGAGTCGTCGAGCCACGGAGCGGGAGGGGAGGACCGAGCCGGCCTGGAGGATAGGGGACATAGGGAGTCAAAGGATGCAGTAAGGGAGGAGAGGAGGGTTGAGGAGGCAGAATCAGGAGATAGGTTGGAGAAAGTTTGAGCAGAGGGAAGAGAAGATAGGATGGAAGAGGAGAGAGTAGCGGGGGAGAGAGAGCGAAGGTTGGGACGGCGCGATACCATCCGAGTAGGGGCAGTGTGGGAAGTGTTGGATGAGAGCGAGAGGGAAAAGGATACAAGGTAGTGGTCGGAGACTTGGAGGGGAGTTGCAATGAGGTTAGTGGAAGAACAGCATCTAGTAAAGATGAGGTCAAGCGTATTGCCTGCCTTGTGAGTAGGGGGAAGGTGAGAGGGTGAGGTCGAAAGAGGAGAGGAGTGGAAAGAAGGAGGCAGAGAGGAATGAGTCAAAGGTAGACGTGGGGAGGTTAAAGTCGCCCAGAACTGTGAGAGGTGAGCCGTCCTCAGGAAAGGAGCTTATCAAGGCATCAAGCTCATTGATGAACTCTCCGAGGGAACCTGGAGGGCGATAAATGATAAGGATGTTAAGCTTGAAAGGGCTGGTAACTGTGACAGCATGGAATTCAAAGGAGGCAATAGACAGATGGGTAAGGGGAGAAAGAGAGAAAGACCACTTGGGAGAGATGAGGATCCCGGTGCCACCACCCCGCTGACCAGAAGCTCTCGGGGTGTGCGAGAACACGTGGGCGGACGAGGAGAGAGCAGTAGGAGTAGCAGTGTTATCTGTGGTGATCCATGTTTCCGTCAGTGCCAAGAAGTCAAGGGACTGGAGGGAGGCATAGGCTGAGATGAACTCTGCCTTGTTGGCCGCAGATTGGCAGTTCCAGAGGCTACCAGAGACCTGGAACTCCACGTGGGTCGTACGCGCTGGGACCACCAGGTTAGGGTGGTCGCGGCCACGCGGTGTGGAGCGTTTGTATGGTCTGTGCAGAGAGGAGAGAACAGGGATAGACAGACACATAGTTGACAGGCTACAGAAAAGGCTACGCTAATGCAAGGAAATTGGAATGACAAGCGGACTACACGTCTCGAATGTTCAGAAAGTTAAGCTTACGTAGCAAGAATCTTATTGACTAAAATGATTAAAATGATACAGTACTGCTAAAGTAGGCTAGCTGGCAGTAGCTGCGTTGTTGACACTACACTAATCAAGTCGTTCCGTTGAGTGTAATAATTTCTACAGTGCTGCTATTCGGGGCTAGCTGGCTAGCTAGCAGTGTTGTTTACGTTACGTTGAGTTAAAAGAACGACAATAGCTGGCTAGCTAACCTAGGAAATCGGTCTAGACTACACAATTATCTTTGAAACAAAGACGGCTATGTAGCTAGCTATGTAGCTAGCTACGATCAAACAAATCAAACCGTTGTACTGTAATGAAATGAAAATGTGATACTACCTGTGAATGCGACCGGGTTGTTGAGTTCTATTCAGTAGACGTTGGCTAGCTGTTAGCTGTTGGCTAGCTAGCAGAGTCTCCTACGTTAAGGACGACAAATGGCTGGCTAGCGAACCTCAGTGAATTAAGATAATCACTCCAAGGCTACACACACTAAACTACACAATTATCTTGGAAACAAAGACAGCTATGTAGCTAGCTAACACTGAACTAATCAAGTCGTACACTTCCTATCGTTTCCCCCAGGTGTCTGCAGCATTGTGACGTATTTGTAGGCATATCATTGGAAGATTGGCCATAAGAGCCTACAATTACCAAGTGTCCCGCATGGTGTCTGCGTGGAAATTGGTGCGCAAAAGTCAGGTCCCAGTATTTTTCCATCCGAATCAGAGAAGAATGCACGCTTCTAGGACTGGCATTTCAATGAAGAGATATATGACAAAACACCTTGAGGATTGATTCAAACAACGTTTTCCATGTTTCAGTCGATATTATGGAGTTAATTCGGAAAAAAGTTTGACGTTTAGGTGACTGAATTTTCGGTTAGTTTCGGTAGCCAAATGCATAGTAACAAAACGGAACGTTGTGTCCTACACAAGCATCTTTCAGGAAAAACTGGACATCTGCTATGTAACTGAGAGTCTCCTCATTGAAACATCTGAAGTTCTTCAAAGGTAAATTATTTTATTTGATCCCTTTGCTGGTTTTTGTGAATGTTGCGTGCTAAATGCTAACGCTAAATGCTACGCTAGCTATCACCACTCTTACACAAATTATTGATTTTCTCTGGTTCTAAAGCATATTTTGAAAATCTGAGACGACAGGATTGTTAAGAAAAGGATAAGCTTGAGGACAGGCATATTTATTTCATTTATTTTGCAATTTTCAGAAATCGCTAATGTTGCGTTATGGTAATGAGCTTGAGGCTGTAGTCACAATCCCGGATCCGGGATGGGGCGGCCTAACAGGTTAAAAAAACAAAAAAAAACAGCTCACCTCGTGATGTGTCATCCATTGGAGATCCACACCCATCATGGCGTCGCTGCGTATCTGATGAGTAAAGAATTCACGTTCAGTGCTGAAAGAAAAACCAAGATCCAGAACAAATGCACACAGTCACATATCATGTTTGTGAACACAGAGAAAAATATGGCAGATGCACTCAACGCAGAAGAAGGACTGCCCCACTCTTGTGCTGAAAGAGCGGCACAAGAACTAAAACTGAGACCAGACCTGAAAATGAACCACTGACCAATCCCTACCAATGGCTGTACACTGATGGCTGCTGCTACAAAGGAGAAGAAGGAAACATAGCAGCCTATGCGGTGGTGCAGCAACTCCCAGACGGCTCACACGTCACCCTTGAATCAGCCATCATCCCTCAACCAGCATCTGCCCAATTAGCTGAAATCATCGGATTGACGCAGGCCCTGATCAGAGGAAAAGGAAAGACTGAATATCTATACAGACTCAGCCTATGCCCATGGAGCAGTCCACACTGATGGACCCAGAACTTTTACGAGAAGCACATGGCCCCACACACGAAGGCAAACTAAAGACCCTTCAAAAGGTCTCGCACATCTGGTGGCACCCTCACATGAAAGAAATTACCGACTTATTTTGTGACGAATGCAACATATGTGGCAGCCACAACCCAAAGAAACCATATCAAACACCAATGGGCTCATACCCAGTACCTAATGCATGTTTTCAGGACATTAGTATAGACTACACCGACATGGGCCCCGACAATGTATTGTGGCAAACCTCTTCAAGGTTAGGAGCGTTTGTCACAAACTAAGTGGTAAACTGTCACCAAATCACCCAAGTATGAGAGTTCTTTCGAACAGGACAGTACCTGTTTGTTTGTTTCTCCGTCCTGGTCCACCCAGGCCGTAGGCGAGGTCAAGGATAGCAGGGTTCGGTACACGAATCGGGTTCTCGGTAGGTCCAGGTCCAAACGCCAACAGGTAAGTCCAAAACAATCCAGCTCATACACGGTAAATCCAGCCAATCTCTAGTCTCTTTCTCTATTGTTCATAGATCCTTCCAGCACCCTCTCTTCTTCTTCCTGGTTCTTGACCCTTTATCTGTGAGTCGGCTCCACCTTCTGAGGGTTCCCCTTGCTTCTGGGACTTGTAGTTTTGGCGGTCGGCCATTTTGTGATCTGTAGTTCTGACAGGGGTGGCCATTTTAGTGATCGGGCAGAGCCCGTTTATTAGTTCTGCTCTCACATATCTGCCACTTATCACTCGACCCCCTTCTTTGCCACATATCTCTCCCCCTAGATCCGACCCCCTAGGTCGGGCTACCGCAGCAAAATATGCATGCGGGATAACCCATCCACATTTCCCATTTCCTTCCCTGCTCTGTGTTTCAAGTCAAAATGAAACGGTTGGAGACTCAAAAACCACCGCATCACCCGAGCGTTCTTCTCTTTAGCCCTATGCATCCAGGTGAGTGGGGCATGGTCACTGATGAGGGTGAAGTGGCGCCCCAGCAGGTAGTACTTCAGGCTTTCTAGAGCCCACTTTACTGCCAGCGCCTCTTTCTCAACGACTGAGTAGTTGGTTTCCCGTGGTTCCAGCTTCCTGCTTAAAAACAGGATGGGGTGTTCCACCCCTTCTATCTCTTGGGATAACACTGCTCCCAAGCCGACCTCTGAGGCATCCGTCTGAACCACAAACTCTTTCTCGAAGTCTGGTACCACCAGCACTGGGTTACAGCAGAGAGCCTCCTGTAATGTCCTAAATGCTTTGGTGGCCCTTTCATCCCATTTGACCATGTTTGGCCCTCTGGCTCTAGTCATGTCGGTAAGTGGGGCGGCCATGGTGGCATAACTTGGGATGAACTTCCGGTAGTAACCGGTCAGCCCTAGGAAGGCTCGGACCTGCTTCTTATTTACTGGTTTCGGCCATTCTCTAATTGCCTTCACCTTCTTATGTTGGGGTTTGATTAACCCTCTTCCCACAGTGTATCCCAGATACTCTGTTTCCTCTAACCCCACTTGGCAGGGTTTGCCGTGAGCCCTGCCTTTCTAAGGGCATCTAACACTGCCTGTACCCGGGGTAAGTGGGATCCCAATCTGGGCTGTAGATCCCCACGTCATCTAAATAAGCTGCGGCGTATGCTTTGTGCGGTTTTAGGACTTTGTCCATGAGCCGTTGAAAGGTGGCTGGGGCCCCGTGTAAGCCGAATGGCATGACGGTGTATTGAAACAAACCGTCAGGTGTTGCAAAGGCTGTCTTTTCTTTGGCCCTGGGGGTCAGAGGAATTTGCCAGTACCCTTTTGTCAGATCAAGGGTCGTAATGTACCGAGCATGACCAGTTTTCTCCAGTAGTTCATCTACTCGGGGCATGGGGTAGGCATCAAACTTTGAGATTTCATTTACCTTCCGAAAGTCGTTACAGAACCGCAACGACCCATCGGGCTTGGAGACCATCACAATTGGGCTAGACCACTCACTATATGACTCTTCGACCACTCCAGCTGTCAACATTTTCTCAGTCTCTGCTCTAATCGCGGCCCGTCGAGCCTCGGGTACCCGATATGGCCTCATACTCACTTTTCTCCCTGGTAGGGAAACGATATCATGAGCCGTAACCTCAGTTCGGCCAGGTACCTCTGAAAACACATCTCTGTTTTTCTGGATCAGGGTCTTTACTTCCTGTACTTGCGCTGGGGACAGAGTGGGTGAAATATTTACTTCGGCTGTCTCCTGAATGTGTGTGGGGTATGTGACCATTAGTGTTTCTCTCTCCATGCTTTTAACAGGTTTATGTGATAAATCTGTTCCTGGGGCCGTCGACCTGGCTGTCGGATCCGATAATTGACTTCTCCTATTCTCTCCAGTACTTCATATGGCCCTTTCCATGTGGCTAGTAGTTTACACTCTACTGTGGGGATCAGCACTAACACCTTATCTCCCGGTTGAAAATCCCTCAGGGTAGCCTGCCGGTTATAAGTGTGCCTCTGGTGTTCTTGTGTTTGTCTCATGTGCTCTCTGACGATGGGCATGACTCTGGCTATCCTGTCTTGCATTGCCGTGACGTGCTCTATGACACTGGTATACGGGGTGGATTGGTGCTCCCAGGTTTCCCGGGCGATGTCTAAGATTCCCCGGGGATGCCTCCCATATACCAGCTCAAAGGGAGAAAACCCCAGCGAGGCTTGGGGAACCTCTCTAATGGCAAACATCAGATACGGCAACATGCAATCCCAGTTTTTCCCATTCTTATCGATTACCTTCCTGAGCATTGACTTCAGGGTTCGGTTGAATCTCTCAACCAGCCCGTCCGTCTGAGGATGGTAAACCGATGTCCTCAACTGTTTCACCTGCCACAGTTTACAAAGGTCCCCCATAAGGCGGGACATAAAGGGGGTCCCCTGGTCGGTAAGGATCTCCTTTGGAACCCCTACCCTGGTGAACAAGAGCACTAATTCCTTTGCAATATTTTTGGAAGTCATCGTCCGAAGGGGAATGGCTTCTGGGTAGCGAGTGGCATAATCTAGAATGACCAGAATGTATTGGTGCCCTCTGGCGGATTTGGGCAGTGGGCCCACTAAATCCATCGCTATCCTCTCAAATGGCGTTTCGATTATGGGGAGTGGCACTAACGGGCTTCTAAAAGCTGGTCGGGGAGCTGTTAACTGGCACTCCGGGCACTCTCCACAATGCCGAGCCACTTCAGCTTGAATTCCTGGCCAGTAAAACCTCCTTACAATCCGGTCTCGGGTTTTATCGATACCAAGGTGTCCATCCAGAATGTGCCCATGAGCTAGATCCAGTACTGTCCTCCGGTACGAGTGGGAACCAACAACTGTTCCACCACATCAACCCCTATTTTCGAGACTCTGTACACCAAACCCCTTTTCATGATGAAGTGGGGAAAACTATTAGGCATCATCCCACCATTTATGGGAGTACCATCTACGACCTGCACATCTGCTCTGGCTTGTTGCAGGGTTGGATCCTGGTTTTGAGCCGTCCCAAAATTAGTCAAGGACTCTGCCAGGTCTGCTGGTTCTAGATCGTCGTCCTCTGGATTCAGATCGACCCCAGCCCCACTAGTTCCGGGCTGTTCGTTATCAGCGAGGTTTGCCACTTCATCCTCCTCCTCCCCTACTAGCACCTGTGATGTTGTCCCCTGGGAGACCTCTTTTCTTGGCTTTGGTTGAAGGCCCCATGCTTCTTCTTGCTTGGTCAGGGTTGTTGGTTTCTCAAATATGCCATTCTTGTGGACCTAACTTCGCAAAGTTAGGAAAGTCTCTACCCAATATTACATCATATGGCATCTTTGGGACCACGCCGACCTCATAATCCAGCAGACCGTCCTCTGTTTGTATGCTCACTAAGGCCGTGGGGTACAGACGGGTATCCCCATGAATGCATGTAACACTGATATCCTGTCTTGTATCCAGTTTATGAGTCGGCACTAGGCCTGCAACGACCAGGGTTAGCATACTGCCGGAATCCAGCAGTGCTTCAACCTCTTTCCCTTCAACCTTCACCCTGCACATATGATTGTTTCTTGATCTTTCAAGTACAGTGGTTACAACAGGACATGCATACCGTATATAATCTTCATTTTCACCAAGGTTACATTGCATTGGCTCTTCTTTAATAGGGCAGTAGGCTGCAATATGTCCTGGTTGATTACAATTGTAACAGATAATAGGGGTTCGGGGGGGAGACCCCCTCGACACCCAGTCCCGGTTTCCGTTTTTTCCCTTAGTGTCTCGGCCTGATTCGGATTATTTCCTCATGGCCCCACACTGCTCTCTTCCCCCTCTATATGTTGGGACAGCCTTACCCTGTCCGATGGTTCGCCCATGCCTGGGGAACGGGAATCTTTCCTCCTGTGCCTGCTCAGCTGTTCCTGCTGTACAATACCGTTCAACCAGGCCCACGAGATGGTCGGCGGAAAGTACCTCGTTCTGGCCAACCCATCGTCTCACTTCTTGGGGTAGACCTCGCTGAAACTGGTTGAGAACGATGGTCTCGACGATCTCGGCGGATGACTGGGTCTCTGGTCGCAACCATTTCCGTGCCAGGTGAATCAAGTCGAACATCTGTGTTCGTGGGGGTTGCCCCGGTCGGTAGGACCACTGGTGGAAGTGGTGTGCCCTCACGGTATCGGTCACTCCCAGTCTAGTCAGGATCTCTCCCTTTAGTTTATCGTAATCCTGTGCATCTTTCAACTCCAGGTCGAAATATGCTTTTTGAGCGTCCCCTGCCAGGTATGGTGCCAGAAGCCCTGCCCATTCTTCTTTCAGCCACTTCTCCCTCTCTGCCGTCCTTTCGAAGGTGGTAAGATATGCTTCCACATCATCCTTCTGTGGCTCAGTTGGTAGAGCATGGCGCTTGTAACGCCAGGGTAGTGGGTTCGATTCCCAGGACCACCCATACGTAGAATGTATGCACACATGACTGTAAGTCGCTTTGGATAAAAGCGTCAGCTAAATGGCATATATTATTATTATTATTATATTATTATCCTGCGCTGTCATTTTTTGAAGAAAATGATTGGCCCTCCTCTGGGTATTTGCAGCTGGTAATTGAGCCCCAATTTGGTCCGCTAGCCCCTTTAGGCCTTCTCTTAACTCCCGGGTGTTTCTCTCTTGCTCTTCTCTGAGCAGCTGGTTGGTGTGGTGCTGGACCTGTAACGTGTCCTGATACATTCGCATTGCATCCTGATGAGCTATTTGTTGAGCTCTAGTTGCCTCTTGTTGGGCGGCCGCCGCTTGTAACAGGGCCTGTATGGCTCCCTCCATACTAATTTTCCTGAAAAACTGTCCTAACCAAACAAAGCCAAAACAAAAAAAAACAACCTTACTCCCCTTTGAGGTGCTAACTGAACATTTTTTTTTCTTCTACCTAACCAGTGGTATGTAAGGGAAGACCCCCCTGTATTGGACAAAAATGAATGGCAAGTCATTGGCATCGGACAAACCATATACACATTGTCCAATACCACCCAATTCGGCGTTGATTCATGCAAAGTGTATTGCAAATGCCATATGGCAATTGCCAGTTGTAACACTTTAAAAATCCAACAGGTGGCGAATCCGCTCCACCGTGGTTTTTCATATTGGAAATGTAACCCAAGTCAACGTCCAAAAGCAAAATTTAGAAAAAAATATTTTTTTGTAAAAAACTTATCACCCCTTAAAAAAGTGCTTTCTGGACCGTTTTTCGAAATTCTTTCGAATTTTGTGTCAATTACACACGTATAAGAACTGTATCAACATACTTTAGTCGTATTTTATTATCATAATTTATTTTTTATTTTTTTTACTTGTGCATAAGGAATTTTTTGGGGGGCCAAATGCCATAAGAATTTTGACATGGTCAAAAATCCTGCAGAAATGCAAAATTGACTGGCCTGATGAACACAGGATGGCCGAGCAGTGATAGTTGTACCTTTCCATCACTCGTTGTATTGATTTCATCATGTCCATTTGGTGATGTTTTTTCACTATAGAATCATATTGCAAATGCACATGCATTTGCAATATGTTTCAATGTGCATTTACCATATGAAATTTGACATGCTCAAAAATGCAAAATTGACTGGTCTGATGAACACAGGATGGCCGAGCAGTGAGAGTTGTACCTTTCCATCACTCGTTGTGTTGATTTCATCATGTCCATTTGTTTATGTTTTCTCACTTTTGCAAAGTCACTGTACATTTGCAATATGGTTCAATGGGCAGGTACCATCACGAATTTGTCATGCTATAAAAATCCTGCAGGAATGTGAAATTGACTGGCCCGATGAACTCGGGATGGCTGGGCAGTGATTCTGGTTCATCTCAATGGCTCGTTAGGGTTGATTTCAGAATGTCACTTTTGGTGATGGTACCTCACTATTTAAACATATTGCAAATGGACAAGAGTCACCAGCAAGTCACCGTCCATCAGTCAATTAGATATCATTCTGACACCAAACTGATACAAACTGACACTAAACCCACTTTTTCCAACCTGTTTAGTAGCCAACTATCACATACTTCAGAGCTGGCCCAAAATTCACAACGCCTTTGGTTTAAACCATAAAAAAAACATAAAACACGTAGTTACGTTCTAGCTGCGGGTCCATTTCTTATGTTACGTGTAGGCCTAGCTGAGGCGACCCCGAATCCCAAGTTTCGGCTCGATCGGTCATTTGATGTCCGAACAAAACCCTAATTGGTGCTGAAAATCCACTTTTTTCCATGACTTGCTACGGGGTCCTTGAATGAGCTATCGGACAGAAACGTTGGGGTCTGTCTATATGGGCCGAGACGGTCGCAATGCACCTAGTCTTGTGTCTCTGAGACATTTCTAAATGTCGCCATTTTCGTAATGGTCAAAATGAATTGAAGTCATTGCAAATGTACGAAGCTGTTTCTCGGTCCGAGAACCGTCTAGAGCCACGTAACTCACCACGCACTATCGACCTGAGGTCTAGAACAGGATTCTAAAGTTTCGGAACTCTAGGTCTGACGGTTCTTTAAAAGTTCCAACAAGGTTAACTAATGCAGGCAGTGTATGTCTCTACGCACCCCAATGGGTCCCTACTTCCAAGCTGTGTGTATGTGTGATTTAGTTTTCCTTTGAAATTTTATCGGAAAAATGACTGATTTACAGTTCATGGGGGTTGTCTAATCACATATATGAAGTTTTGGAAAGATGTGCCTTAAATGGTGTCACAGTGGCAGTTTCCAAGGGTTAAAAAGGTCAGATCTTTTCAAAACTTCATATGTGTGACTAGGTAACCCTCATGAACTGTAAATCAGTCATTTCTCCCAAAAGATGTCAAAGAAAAGCTCTCACACGCACACACAGCAAGGATGGAGTGAAAAAGTGCGGTTCTCAAAGACACAGAGAGCAGGCAATGGCATAAACATAATCTCTAGGCCGTGCCGAGTTCAACGAGATATCCCGCTTGACCGTAGCTCGCTCGGTCTAAGCACAGCGACCATTAGAAAAGTAGGCCCAAAATGAAGGCTGGCCCTCAATGTCATTTGCTTTTGGGTGACAGTGAGAGAACCGTTAAGGTGAGAAGCACAATTCGATCTCAGGAACGTACCTGAGGTCCTCCTGATCCGTGCAAGCCTAACCTTGACCGTGTGGCATTAACCCTTACCAGTTAAAAGAAGGGGTTTACATACAACAGTTTGCATTGACATCTCTCCCCAATGGAATACATTGCCTGCACCTCTAAATTCAACCTGAAGCCTATGTGGGTTATGAATGCCTTATGAACCTGTCTTCTATGACAGTCCATCAGATCACTGAGGTCTACCTGTGCCAATTCTAAGCTTCCTGAAGCAACCGGAAGTGGTTGAAATCACCTTATCAGTGTTGATCCATACACTGCCTGCAGTTTGATAGACACAGTGCATTCAACCCTGTGTAGATCAGTCTGGCTATGTCAATCAAGACATGTGTTGACTTATAGCTTCCTGTGCCAACCGGAAGTGCCATAATTGGTGTCTCTTGGGCTGTTGAGGGGTTAAAAAAGTCAGATCTTTCCAAAACTTCATATTTGTGATTAGGCAACCCCCATGAACTGTAAATCAGTCATTTGTCCCATAAAATTTCAAAGGAAAACTAAATCACACACACAGCTTGGAAGTAGGTACCCATTGGGGTGCGTAGAGACATACACTGCCTGCATTAGTTAACCTTGTTGGAACTTTTAAAGAACCGCCAGACATAGAGTTCCGAAACTTTAGAATCCTGTTCTAGACCTACGGTCGATAGTGCGTGGTGAGTTACGTGGCTCTAGAAGGTTCCCGGACTGAGAAACAGCCTCGTACATTTGCAATGACTTCAATTCATTTTGACCATTACGAAAATGACGACATTTAGAAAAGTCTCAGAGACAAAAGACTAGGTGCATTGCGACCTTCTCGGCCCATAGAGACGGAACCCAACGTTTCTGTCCGATAGCTCATTCAAGGACCCATGACGCCAAGTCATGGAAAAAAGTGGATTTTCAGCACCAATTAGGGTTTTGCTCGGACACCGAATGACCGATCGAGCCGAAACTTGGCATTCGGAGTCGCCTCAGCTAGGCCTACACATAACATAAGAAATGGACCCGCAGCTAGAACGAAACTATGTGTTTTATGTTTTTTTATGGTTTGAACCGAAGGCGTTGTGAATTTTGGGCCAGCTCTGAAGTATGTGATAGTTGGCTACTAAACGAGTTGGAACAAGTGGGTTTGGTGTCAGTTTGGTGTCAGAATGATATCTAATTGACTGATGGACGTTGACTTGCTGGTGACTCTTGTCCATTTGCAATATGTTTAAACAGTGAGGTACCATCACCAAAGTGACAGTCTGAAATCAACCCTAACGAGCCATGGAGATGAACCAGAATCACTGCCCAGCCATCCCGAGTTCATCGGGCCAGTCAATTTCACATTCCTGCAGGATTTTTATAGCATGACAAATTCGTGATGGTACCTGCCCATTGAACCATATTGCAAATGCACAGTGACTTTGCAAAAGTGAGAAAACATAAACAAATGGACATGATGAAATCAACACAACGAGTGATGGAAAGGAGCAACTATCACTGCCAGGCCATCCCGAGTTCCTCAGGCCAGCCAATTTAGCATTTTTGAGCATGTCAAATTTCATATGGTAAATGCCCATTGAATCATATTGCAAGTGCACGTGCACTTGCAATATGATTCAACAGTGAAAAAACATCACAAAATGGACATGATGAAGTCAACACAACGAGCGATGGAAAGGAGCAACTATCACTGCCAGGCCATCCCGAGTTCATCTGGCCAGTCAATTTTGCACTTCTGCAGGATTTTTGAGCATGTCAAATTTCTTATGGTAAATGCCCATTGAACCATATTGCAAGGGGTGATACGTTTTTGACAAAAAAAAATCATTTTTTCAAAATTTTGCTTTCGGACGTTGACTTGGGTTACATTTCCAATATGAAAAACCAAGGTGGAGCGGATTCGCCACCTGTGTGTTACAACTGGCAATTGCCATATGGCATTTGCAATACACTTTGGATGAATCAACGCCGAATTGGGTGGTATTGGACAATGTGTATATGGTTTGTCCGATGCCAATGACTTCCCATTCATTTTTTTCCCAATACAGGGGGGTATTCCCTTACATTTAAACTAACAAAAGTAAAATTAGACCCCATGAAATAATAAAAATTAAAACATGTAATACACTCAAATACTAAAACCAGACAGAAAAAAACAAAAACAGGAGACTCACCCGATGCTCCCCTGCTTCATATCTACCGGTGATAACACCATCCATACTCCCAACGTCTCTTCCTCCATCTCGCCAACCCAGGATGCAGGAATAGTGTTTGGCTCCGGGGTGCCCTGCACTCTGGGTCTACTTCCACACTCCTCCCCCTCCCCAGCGCTGCAGCTGGTTTGGAAAAAATAGGGGAGGCTGAGTCCCCAAACAAAAAACTCCCCAACTCCTCCTGTACCCAGTCCTGGGTCTTGTTAGGTGTGTCCCCACCCAACAGAAGTTGAGGGCCTGGGGAAACCAGCAGCAACCCAGATGTTTCTCCCACCCCCATCGCTCTCTTGGCCATCCCCGCTCTCTCACTGTCGGCCAATCGCACCCTCTTCACTCTCTTCTTTGGTGATGAAGGAAGTGGAGAGATACCACCCTCCCCCCGCCAGCTCCTCCACCATACCCCTCATCTCTTCCACCAGGGCACTTTCCCCCCACTCCACGTGCTCTTCCACCGTCTCCTTCTCCACCACCCCTCCCTCGCTTTCTTCTCTCTCATGCTCCTCCACTCGCTTGCCTTCTTCCGCCGCTTTTCCTGGTTCTCCTACTGCAGTGCCTTCCGTTTCCTTCTCTTCCATTCGCCACTTCTTGCTCCTCCTTCCTTGCGGCCTTCCCCTCTGGACCTGTACTCTGGTCATGAGACGTGCTTCCTTCCCCTCCTCTTCTTCCCCAATCCCCCGCTCCTGCACCCCCCCCAGCCGCAGACGCCTATGACCTCTGACGAGCCGGGCACCCTCGCCACAGGTGTGCTGACGAGCCACACCCGTGGCACGCCTTAGGCTTGTCACAATCCTTCGCCGTAGGCCATACAGCGCCTGCAAAATGGGGGCTGACGTGCATAAAACAACATCCCCCTGTCAGCCCCTAGGGAGAACATAGCAGGAGGATGGAGGTAGCCACCATGTCCCTTTGGGCCCTCCCTGAGGAGGGCCTGGAAGCCTCTCCTCCCATTCCAAAACCCAAGGGAGTCTGAGGTGCCTTGCTGAGGAGATGTTATCCATGTATCTCCCCAGAAAGGCCCTCACCTCTTCGTCCTTAACGTATGGGTTGTAAATGTTGACAGTTACAACCCTAAAGTTGTTCCTCGCCAGGCTTGTTATTTCATAGTGGCTCATCGGCCTCTCATCTCCCACTGCTCTTGCCCTTCTCAGGATATCATCATGTTTCTCCTCTGTATTTAGTGCCACGTCGTATGCTCCCTCCAACAAGTTGACTTGGAAGCAAAACACGTCCTTCACCGTCAGCTTTAGAATCCCCATCAAGATTGTCCTTCCAAAAGTTTCCCGTCCTAAAGGCTCCAACTCCTTTTCCTTCCAAGCAAACCGAATCGTGTTGGCCAGCCCAATCCCAGGGACCGACCGTATTGATGGATTTTGCACCATCTCCGCAAGGAGAATGGCGCACCCGGCTCACGTTCTCTTCTCTTCCAAAACAAGGAAAAAAGAAAAACCAAAGTGACTGAGCCTATCTCGTGCAACAAACACAGAGACAGGAACAATCACCCATGAAACACCTAAAGAATATGGCTGCCTAAATATGGTTCCCAATCAGAGACAATGATAAACACCTGCCTCTGATTGAGAACCACTCTAGGCAACCATAGACTTTTCTAGACAACTATACTACACCACAATCCAATTACCTACAAAAAAAACCTAGACAAAACACACCACATAAATAACCCATGTCACACCCTGGCCTGACCAAAATAATAAAGAACAAAATACTAAGACCAGGGCGTGACATTGAGTTTCTTGAGAGATCCAATGAAAGCGGAAGGAGGACAAAGAGGACAAGAAAGTGAAAAACGGAAACAGTATAACAAATATAAAAAAATTCTATGCAAACAACTTGATCGAGACCGTTGCGAATTTGTTGATATTGGAACGGCATTTCTAGCTTAAACGGTGTAGGAAGAGCGTCTCGTGATTTTCGCCCTGCAGCGTCTGCAAATATCATAGCCAACGGTTCCGTTTTGGAATATCAGAACTGACACAGAGAGCTGTTAGTGAAGAGCAGGTGAGGGGTTTCTTAAATCGCTCTCTCTCGAGAACGGTAGATCCAATTTTAAAAGCGTTTCCGGCCTTGAGAAGCAGAGAAGTAGAGGAAGAATTTATGCCAAACTATGTTTGTGTAACTGTTTGTTTAGTGGTCAAAACGATAGTTGTTTGGGAAAGTAATAAATTGCCTTGCTTGCTGGCATGATTTACAGACACTTGAAAGTGAGGCGATGGGTTACGAAAACAGCTATAGTTACAGATTGGTACAGTACTGCAAAAATGTACATCCAGAGTGCATCAAACATGATTTATAGACCTTGTTTATGGGAAAGTGTTTGTTTCTGTATTTCAATGTTGCAACTTGTTGAAAATTGTCCAGTGTTCAGTAGCATCTAGTTTAGACAGTACTGCAAAAACTAGTTACATCCAGACTGCATCTAACATGATTTATAGACCTTGTTTATGTAAAAGTGTTTATTTCGTAAATGAATGTTGCAACCTGCTGAAAATTACCCACAGTGTTCCTATCATCTAGTTTAACCATCTTGAGACTAGGGGCAGTTTGATGTTTAGATGAAAAACGTACCCAAATGAAACTGCCTATTTCTCAGGCCCAGAAGCTAGAATATGCATATAGGCAGATTAGGATAGAAAACACGCTAATGTTTCCAAAACTGTCAAAATATTGTCTGTGAGTATAACAGAACTGACATTGCAGGCGAGAACCTGAGGAAAATCCAACCAGGAAGTGCTGTTTTTCTGAAACCTCCCTGTTCCATTGCATGCCTTCCCTCCATTTAAAAGGGATATCAACCAGATTTCTTTCCCAATGGCTTCCACATGGTGTGAACAGTCTTTAGACATAGTGTCAGGCTTTTATTCAGAAAAATGAGCGAGAATGATCACGTCGCGTCAGTGGATAGCTGTGTCCCCAGAGTTTTGCATGCGCGAGCAGCTTGGAGCAGACCTTTTCTCTCTCTCCCATTTGAAAAGCTACCGTCAGGTTGAAATATTATCAATGATTTATTATAAAAACAACATGGATTGATTATAAAAAAACGTTTGACATGTTTCTACGAACTTTACGGATACTATTTGGAAGTTTCATCTGCCCGTCGTGACCTGCACGAGCCTGTGGATTACTGAACAAAACGCGCCAATCAAATGGAGGTTTTTGGATATAAAAATAATCTTTATCGAACATAAAAAGTGTATTGTGTAACTGGGAGTCTCGTGAGTGCAAACATCCGACGATCATCAAAGGTAAGCGATTAATTTTATTGCTTTTCTGATTTGTGACCAAGCTTCCTGATGCTAAGTGTACATAATGCTATGTTAGGCTATCGATAAACTTAAAAATGCTTGGATTGCTTTTCGCTGTAAAGCATAATTTCAAAATCTGAGACGACAGGTGGATTAACAAAAGGCTAAGCTGTGTTTTGCAATATTCCACTTGTGATTTCATGAATATGAATATTTTTTTGTAATATTATTTGACTGTTGCGCTATGCTATTCAGTGGTTGCTGACGAAAATGATCCCGCGACAGGGCAGCGTCAAGAAGTTAAGTTAGTTGTGCATGACATTTAATAGATAAAACAATAAGTAGCATATTGTTTTTAAATGTGTGCAATTTTCTCCTAAGACAAATCAAAAGCTCATTTAACTTCTTAGAGATAGGGGGCAGCATTTCCACTTTTGGATAAATAGCGTGCACAATTTCAACTTCCTGCTACTCATGCCAGGAATATATTATATGCATATGATTAGTAGGTGTGGATAGAAAACACTCTGAAGTTTCTAAAACTGGTTCAATCATGTCTGACTATAACAGAACTTATGTAGCAGGTAAAACCCCAAGGAAAAACTGTTCAGAATATATTTTTTCCCTCTGACAGTTCCCTCGGTTGTCTTTGCCAAGGGAAATTAGATAGCGCCCATTTTATAGTTCGACTTCCACAGGATGTCACCAGTCTTTGGAATTAGGTTGAAGTTAATCATTGGTGAAACGAAGAAGAGGCACATCCTGGAACAACGTTACACTGTTGATAGTTACGCAAGAGGGAAAATGGTGCATGTTTTGTTTACTTTCTCTATCGAATACAGTTTGCCCCATCTACAATTTGATCGATTAACTTTTAAAAATACCTAAAGTTGTATTACAAAAGTAGGTTGAAATATGTTGGCAAAGTTTATAGGCAACTTTTGAAATGTTTTGTAGTGACGTTGTGTTTTGGAAAGCTGTTTTTTTTCAGGATCAAACCTGCTTTTTAAAATGGACATTTTGGGTATACATGGACGGAATTAATCGGGATTTTTTTTTACCAATTGTGATGTTTATGGGACATATTGGAGTGTCAACAAAGAAGCTCGTCAAAGGTAATGCATGTTTTATATTTTATTTCAGCGTTGTGTACCGCCGGCTAAGCTAATTATTTTGTTTACAACTCATTCAGGGGGGTGCATGCTATCAGATAATAGCTTCTCATGGTTTTGCCGAAAAGCATTTTTAAAATCTGACATGTTGGCTGGATTCACAACGAGTGTAGCTTTAATTGAGTACCCTGCATGTGTGATTTAATGAAAGTTTGAGTTTTGTCGCGTTTTATTTTAATTTGGCGCTATGCATTTCCCGAGGCTATTGGCCACTTGAGACGCTAGCGTCTCACTATCCCGAAGAGATTAAAGGAGCTGATTTCAAAACTCTTCCACGGTAGGATACACAAGTAACCTCGGAAGGTGGTTATAGAGAAGGGGAGGACACTTCCGTTTGCCTACTAATGAATTGACACTCCTTGACCACTCATCGGTTTCTGGGTCATGGAGGAGAGAGGACAGAGAAGACAGGATGGAGGACGATCTTTTGCCCAAACAAGAATCACCTCACATCCTCATCATTCCTTGCCATCAAAGACAGTAGTTCCCACTGCTTTCCTGCCATGTCAACGATATTTACTGTATGCCCAGCAGTACAAAAATAAGTTGACTAAAATACCATAACTTCTTGAATTTTCGACTTCGTTAAACAACTTCTGTTTCTCTTCCTGTTTCAAATGTCAGTAAAAATATAACTGACGAGGGAGCATGTGATGCCGCGGAGCTGAGCAGACGTTCACAAACCAAGCTCTTCAAAGTTATTATTATGTAAAGAACATTGAAACAATATTTTAACATTGACTGATTAACTGTCAAGTACTTACCTTCCCAAAGAGCCATGGACCTCCGGCCAAGATGCAAGAAGGATGACCAACATTTTCTTGATTCCCAAGATAATCATAAAGCCACAGCTAGCAAGATTAGTATTAGCCCTCATAACTCAGACGACAGATCCAGCCTGTTGCTCTCAGTAACCTCTTCCGAGCCTGCCGGCATGCTTGCTACTCTCCTCTGGGATATTCAAGATGTTAACAAAGGTCTTGCTCTGAAAATTGACAAGAAATCGGCTGAACGCCATTCTTCCATTGATGACCTGAAATCCTCCCTAAATGACCTCCTTTTGTGAACACCTGAGGCCAAGTTGCGCATTAGCACAGTTGAAGATACCGTCACTCGACATGACCAGGTTCTGATACAGCTGCAGAAGGACAATGCCTATCTCAACAAGGTGGACCAGATGGAGAATGTTACGTTATCCTCTAGGAAAAGGGAACGCAACACCCTGCTACAACTCAACTCCCTGTAGAGTGAAAGATGAATGGGACTGTAGGTGCAGGTAAGGATGACATAGGCATAGAATTGACCATTTACTGGGAATTTATTTATTCCTTCAAACAGTACATTTGGGGAAAAGGGGCTGGATGGAACCAAAGCAAAGAAAGTAAAAAGTTAAAGCCCCTTCTCCTACCTACCCACTACTTACCTAACCTGGTGCGCTAACCAAAATACAGGGGGTAGCCCGCCCAGGTCTTACCTAGTGTGCATAGACAGTAAATACAATGAGTTATGTATGCTCGCAGGCCTCTTGCCTAAGCACTCCCTAGGTGCCTTCCCCTTCCCCCCTGGGAACAAAACCAGAATACAAACAATTTCAATAATCAAACAGTCCTTTGGACATGTTGTAACTTTAATGTGTTACAGAGTTCAAGTTTATTCATTGAGCTGTATCTAAAGATATTTCTTTACAGTTATTTACATATGTAATTGTATTTTTATTCACACACACACACACACATGCATAGATAGCTTTTTAGTATCAACCCAACTGTTTCATAGTGTTAGATACCGATTATCTCCCCAGATTGCTTAGTGACCATTCTCCTCTAGTATTATCAATCTCCATTATTATCAATCTCCATTCCTACCAAGGTAAATAGAGCATATAATTCTACACTCCTGAAGAAACCTGAGCAGATCAATATTTTTACTTTGACAAACAAACCCTCTGCTCCTGACAGTTTCATCCTTTGAGACGCATCGGAAGCCTATCTGAGGGGACAGATCATTTCCTATTCTAAAGGATTGAAGAGAAAACACGGTGCTGAACTGAATGTCCTTGAATCTGAAATATCTGAGCTAGAGAGAACCTACCAAAGAGGCCTGACTAAAGATCTATACAGGCTTTTGGTGAATAAAAAAACTGAAATATAATACTCTGAACACATATGAAGTTGAGAGGGCCATCACTAAATCAAAACAGTGTAACTACGAGCTTGAAGAGAAAGCAAAGTACAAAGTACAAAGTATTGGCATGGCAACTGAGCAGAGGAAAGTAATAGGACAATTAATGCTATAGAAACTCTTACTAAAGAGATATTTTTTGACCCTACTGAAATTAATTATACTTTTAAGAAATATTAAAGACCTCTACACTTCCCAATCAAGAAATTATCTATCAGAGATCAACGCTTTTCTCTCCTCTCTCAACCTCCCATGCCTATCAGAGGAAGACAGAGAGCCCCTCAGTGAACAGTTCTTAGTCCATGAATTGTGGAGGCCATTAAATCCTTACCTTCTAATAAATCTCATTGGGAGGATGGTTTCCCTCCAGAGTTCTATAAAGAATTTAAGGAGCTGTTGGTACCCTACCTTAAAGAGCGACTTAAAAATGCCAGGGAAGACAACCGCTTTCCAGATCCTTTTCTCAAGCAGTGTTTACAGTAATTCACAGGAAAGGGAAAAACACGCTAAAGTGCGCCTCCTACAGATCAATATCCTTTCCCTTAACACAGATTGTAAACTGGTCACCAAGATCCTATCTAAGAGACTGGAGTCATGTCGTCCCATGTTGGTCAACCCAGATCAGACTGGCTTCATAATTAATAGATTGTCCTCCAATAATCTCAGAATGTTCTTTGACATAATTCACCTTGCTAACAAAAACAAAATACCTTGTCACAGCCAAAAAGGCCTTTAATAGGGTTGAATAGCCATATCCCCTTTGCGTCTTGGAAAAGTTTGGTTTAGGCACTGTGTTTGTAATTTTGATAAAGTCACTCTACAAATCTCCTAAAGCTAGGATTGCTTTGAGGTGGGCCCCCATAACCATAAATTATCACTTTTTGTGGACAACCTTATATTATTTCTAACAAACCCAGAACATTCCCTCTCTTTACAGATCTTATTACAGTACTATAGTTCTTTCTCTGGATATAAGGTCAACTTTGATAAAAGTGAAATTTTACTGTTGTCTGTCTTTGACCATCAAGCATAAGTTTCCTTTTAGATGATCGTCAATTGGCTTCACATATTTGGGCATAATGGTGGATGGTAACCTGAACAACCTCTATATACTCAATCTGGCCAGTTTGTTGCAAAAGGTGGAGGGTGACCTGTGTATGAACTTGCCTCTCACCCTACTGGGTAGAATAATGTAATTAAAATGAATGTCCTGCCCATATTTCTATATTTGTTTCAATCTCTCCCTATCCCTGTTCCCGCAGCATTATTTTCCTCTCTCGACAAACTGACCAGACTTTTTATCTGGCACAACAAAACCCCTAGGTTTAGCCTGGATAAACTGACCCTTGATTATGGTCAAGGGGGCTTAAACCTCCCCAATTTCAGAATGTACTAAAAAAGTTTGAGGTAAATGATGACACTGGGGCAGAATTGTTTTACAAATGGACAGGAAATATATAAAAACCATCACAGACAACCCTTTAATTATACATAGAGTCCTGTCATGGTGCAAACGGCATGAGCTGTTCAGATGAGAGTGATTTCTTTCCCTTAAAACCCCTCTATGGAACAATAGATTGATTCCTATGTTTTTCCAGAATAGTGACTTTAGACCATGGTCTGATAAGGGTATCACTCTTCTGGAACATTGTTATGAGGAGGGAATTCTTATGTCTTTTGAACAGCTGAAACAGAAATACCACTTGTCTAACAGGAACTTCTTTAGTTACTTACAACTACGATATTTTATTAGGGTGACACCCAAGGGACAATGGAACCTACCTTAGATGTCACCTATTGAACTATTCTGCCATTCAGACCAACCACTGTTCAAGACCGATTTCCCATGTTTACGATGTTCTTATGTCAGGACTATCACTGCCTGAGCTTGATAAACTCCGACATAGATGGAAAAAGATCTGGGTATTAATCTTGATGACCTATGCAAGGATGGTGTTACATCCACACTGAACTCCAGATACAGACGGATCCAGTTTAATTTCCTCCATCAGCTCTATATCACCCCATCTAGATTGCAGAAGTTCAACTCTCTCCTCCCTATGTTGTAGATGTGGCTCAAATGAAGGAACATTCCTCCATTTCACTTGCAGTGTTCAAAATTACGGGGTTTCTGGCAGGGGGTATGCGATACCATATCCTCAATTCATGGGGTTGCATTCCTTTTAGATCCGGAGGTCTGTCTACTGGGTAACTTTAATAATTCCAATCTTAGGCAAAGCTACACTATAAAGTTAACAGAAATATTGCTAGCAATTGCCAAGAAATGTATGACCTTGAAATGGAAATCGGATTCCCCCCTGCCAGTGGCTATCAGAAGTTAATAGTTGAGGAATAAGTTAGAGACATTTTACAGAATTTGGCAAAGTTTGATTATATGGAGAATCTCCCCTCCCCTCACATCACATCACATTGATTTAATCTCTATATAATCCTCACGTAATATTTCACACTTAATGTATAATATGTAGCCTATGGCAGGTGACCATATGATCCAATGTTTCATTGTGACTTTTTAAAATTGTATTTATGTGTATATATATATATTTTTTTTTACACTCATTTGTTGCCTTGTAAGGTTATTGTCACTTTGTTTTATTGTTGTCTAATATCTTTTCATTTTTGTTTTGAATGTTCTTAATTAGAAAATGCAAAAATAAAATATTTAAAAATGATTAAAAAACGACCAACAGCCATTCATTCAGCTTAGACCGCCATCTTGCGGACAGGAAGAGAAACACTATACAGTGTCCGCAATGCTACTAAAAGTACATTTCTACAACGTTATGGTAAAATTTAAATCAAAGTAAATGGTACAATGTATTTAGAATTTAACTTTTTACAGCTCCTAGACTGCATCTTTTAAAACTGACCATCTGTGTTTATATGCAATATATTTGGGGCTTTCTTCAAGTATTCTGCATTAGATGGAGCCTTTGAGACATATCCTTCCATAACACAATGTGGTCAATCCATTTTAAACAGTCTATGGGCCAATTATTACATGGATAATTTTAAAGTGAACACAATTGATACATTATTATAATTTTAAGCACATTCAGACATTAAAAACCCACACAGAGATCCAAAAAGGTGTACTTTACACCATGTCGAGTTTATTTTACAGTATTTCAGAATATCTTTAGGTAAACAATTTGTTTTCTTTTTTTCCCCAAAATGTTATATCAGTACTGCCACATTTTCATAAAAATAGTTGTTGACTTCAGTCTTTGAAACTACAGTATCAATGGTGCAGTAAACCATATTTTGTAAGAATACAGCTATACAGGGTGGATTATACATGGTTAAGACGACACATGTATACTGAGCTTAATGGTAGATGCATGAACATGTCATCCTTCAGATTTATCATTAGTCAACTTTTTTTTCTGTATACAAAATCACTCACAACAGGCAGGCAGGGAACAGCCTCAAGTGATACACAGAAGGCTCAGTGATATCGTCCTCGTTCCTCGCTGACTACATTGGAGACACATGCCAGATCTCACAATGACTGGAGAGGTGTTTAACATGTCACCTAACCACATACTATGATAAAGCAGTCTGATGCCCGACTGCACAGTCTATAATGTGGCACACAACCATTGGTGGATGCAATGCATTGGGTGGCCTGGAACACAACCAGTTTCAGTAAAAAACAAATACCATAGAAATTACATGTTTATCATCTGGACTGGAACACTGCACTCAGTCTAGTGAATCTGCATTGAGAGAAATATGGTATGAGTCCTAATGTTTGGTGCAAACATGGAGGGCTCTACATGTCTACGGCTAGCCTCTGCTACAAGCTATACATCATCCCCATAGGAAAGCCCAAAGTCCACTTTACTCTAAATGTATTTAGGCACCCATGAGATGATGACAAAGCTAGTAGGCTATAGAAGTCAGACTTTTCATAATTATTTTGTGGCACTGTGAATTTGGGATGTTTCAAAATGTAATCTGGCCCTGTTAGCCAAAAAGCGTCAGTTGGCTTACACCTTTCGCACTAGCCACTTACTGTATGGCGTGCTGTCTGATATGTGTACTGTACAGTATACTGTAATCTCTCAAACCAGTTTTGCATTCTGCTCACTCATGCAAAAAAAAATCGCTAGCGATTGCCAGGTTAACAGCTCTGCTCTACTTTCACTAAGGCACTCCGCCCCACCTCATATCCCATGTATCCTTCTGCTCCTCAATGACTCATATGCCTCCCCTCCCACAGTGGTGTGGTTCATGCAGCACAGTAAAAGGCATAGACATGGGAAATATAGAATGGGCAGCTAGAGTTCTCTGTTTCAAGTGCTGCTGATACATAGCCTATCTAAACATGACCATAGAAATAGAATCAAGATAGTTTATTTCTATGAACATGACTGATTGCATGATTGATAAACGTTGTGTATTATGACTCACAGAGTTCCTAAACAATTGGATTTAACCACCTTGAACGTTCCATTTGATTCGGTAATGGACAAATTTTAATAAATTACGCAAATACACAACTGTTAGCTACAGGTAACTGCGAAATAATGAAAACACTTGAGTAAATTAGGGATACAAAGTATATAGAAAACAGGTGCTTCCACACAGGTGTGGTTCCTGAGTTAATTAAGCAGTTAACAGCCCATTATGCTAATTGTCATGTATAAAAATGTCAGGCAGGCCAGTATTTTGGCCATTTGGCCCATCATCAGGGCACGAGTGGTCACTGAATGGTTTGATGAGCATGATAATGATGTAAACCATATGTCATGGCCATCTTAGTCACCAGATGTCAACCCAATTGAACACTTGTGGGAGATTCCAGAGCGATGCCTGAGACAGCATTTTCCACCAACATCAACAAAACACCAAATTATGGAATTTCTGGTGGAATCTATGCCAATGTGCATTGAAGCTGTTCTGGCTCGTCGTGGCCCAATGCCCTATTAAGACACGTTATGTTGGTGTTTCCTTTATTTAGGCAGTTACCTATACCCAGTGAGGATGTCAGCTCTATATTCTACTTCTAGAAGAAATTCGAGTCCCTGTTTGATGATGGTGGTTCATGCACAAGAACACTGAGGGCCGATTCCTCTGCCCAGGCATTGCTGACATCAGATTTTACAATGCCTGGATTGGTATTTTACGTATCAGCTAACTGCATCATATGCTACAGCAATCTGTCAGTCAATGACACAGTCGATGACGTGGCATGCAACCATTGGTTTATGCACGTAAAATGTTTGAACAGGGGTATGTGACCTGCATCACTCTAGTCCCTTGTCAGCTGACTCCACACAGTCTTTAATATGTAGTATATAATACAAGGCCATGGAAATATGAATCTTAAAATATGGTCCCGATATCTGTATTTTTATGTTCTTCTAAAATGTACCTACAACAATGCATAAAAAATACACTAGGCATATTTTTGGGAGATGACCAAATGTACATATTTTTCACATTTGTACATTTACAGTATGTACAATATATCAATAGGCATGTATGATGTCTGTCGACAGAGCTCTGTCCAAAAAGGTTCACCTTTCAGAAGGATTTTAAATTAACATCCCTCCCTCCGTCTCCCTCAGTTCTATAATCTCATCATTCTCTCCATTGCACAGAAAGTTAAACGATAGGCAAACGACCTCAATATTCCAATCTCTCTTTAGATAAGTGTCATCCCATCAGTGGTTGAAACTGACCATCCATTTTAGGTCTGATGGGGTTGACTGGTGAAACTAGGAACATGTCGATAGCTCACCTTGCCCACACCCAAAGAGCCTAGTGGGATAGCAATGGGATTTGTATCATCAGGTTTCAAAATGGCTACCTGGACTAAAGTGTTGAGTTGAGCGAGTCCTCTTTTTGTTTACACACACCAGCTGTAAAATGTCCTTTGGTTTTGAAGGTGATGGTTATAATCATCTTGAAAGAGGGAAGAACAAGAAAAAAAAACGTTTTGATTTTAAAGAGTGAGAGTGAGAGAGAGAGAGAATAAAAGATTCCTCTGGCATCTGATGGTGTGAGTGGTACTTAGGACTTGGGTGCCTATGTACAGCTAGCCAGTCCAACCCAGTCAGAATCCAGTCGGATCCAATGTAAACCAGTCTGATCCGGATCCGTTTTCCCTGCTGACAGTGTAGGTCCAGGACCTCAGGGTGCCGGGCAGTCTGTCACCCCCAGGTGGGTTCCAGGGCCCTCGGAAGGCGGCTGCACTCCTGCCTGCAGGGCCATCCATGGTTTGAGGGGAGGCGGCAGAGCCCCTTCCTCATCCCTTGGCTGGAGACCTCTCAGCTCAAACCCCTCCTGTAGGTTCACATGTCCCTCCCCACGGACCCAACTGCCTCCGTTCAGACTCACACTCAGGTAGGAAGAGTCCCAGGGCCATGCGGCGGTGTTTGGATCCTGCATGGGTGGGTGCTGCTGCTCTCTCTCCTCTCCGCAGACCTCCATCTAGCTTTCGGGGGCCGCGGCGGAGGTTGGGGCTCTCGGGGCCCCTCCTCCAACTCCTCAGGCCACTGCAGGGTTCTTTGCCCACGGACGGTGCCCCTGGGCTGGGTGCACCTGCCACCTATAGCCCCTTTCGTGGCGCTGGGGTCTGGAGAATGGGCTGCCATACGCGGTGTGGCCTCTAAAAGGAGCTGGTGGGGGGAGTATGGGGTGAAGGCTGGATGGGATGAGAAAGATGAGGTGGACAGCTGCTGGGGGTCAAGGGTCACTTCCTGCAGGGCAGAGAGGGCTGTCTACTGAAAAAGGAGGAGACTCACACTACAGGTTGATACGCAGTGACAAGCACACACACATGCAGGCAAGTACACACACACACACACACGCACACGCACACACACCTACAAAGCTGATCGTTTTGCCTATGAATAGATAATGATAAAGACACGATATATATCTTCATCCACACGCAGATCTCTGTTCACACACATACAGCTACAATATCATCACCAGGACAGTCAGAACTATAAAGATATAGATTATGTCAGCGTCCCAAATGGCACCCTATCCCCTATATAATGCACAACTTTTTTTTACCAGAGCCCTAAAGGGGGAATACGGGTGCCATTTGGGATGCACATTGTGTGTGACAAGAGTAACTTTCTGTGAGTGAAGAGGTGTGTGTGCATTATGTGAGGACGGCCCTGGCCAACACTGAGAGCAGTTTCACGCTACTGAGAGTACACTTCACTGCACACTCAACCGTGGTGGTGGTCCTCTTCAGACCTGATTGTTTTTTCTACTGAGACCACCAGAACCAAGCACAAACCTGATTGTCTCAACAGAAAAAAACAGATCTTACCATACAAACTGATACAGACACATGCAGTGACAGACACACACATGTAGGATATATGCACACATGCCAGCATGCACACACATAGAGTGGGGCAAAAAAATATTTAGTCAGCCACCAACTTAAAAATATGAGAGAGGCCTGTAATTTTCATCATAGGTACACTTCAAATATGACAGACAAAATGAGAAAAAAAAATAAAGAAAATCACATTGTAGGATTTTTAATGAATTTACTTGCAAATTATGGTGGAAAATAAGTATTTGGTCACCTACAAACAAGCAAGATTTCTGGCTCTCACAGACCTGTAACTTTGTCATTAAGAGGCTCCTCTGTCCTTCACTCGTACCTGTATTAATGGCACCTGTTTGAACTTGTTATCAGTATAAAAGACACCTGTCCACAACCTCAAACAGTCACACTCCAAACTCCACTATGGCCAAGACCAAAGAGCTGTCAAAGGACACCAGAAACAAAATTGTAGACCTGCACCAGGCTGGGAAGACTGAATCTGCAATAGGTAAGCAGCTTGGTTTGAAGAATCAACTGTCGGAGCAATTATTAGGAAATGGAAGACATACAAGACCACTGATAATCTCCCTCGATCTGGGGCGTGTGGTCAAAATGATTACAAATCAAATCAAATTTATTTATATAGCCCTTCGTACATCAGCTGATATCTCAAAGTGCTGTACAGAAACCCAGCCTAAAACCCCAAACAGCAAACAATGCAGGTGTAAAAGCACGTACAAAAATCCCAGAACCACACGGGGGGACCTAGTGAAGGACCTGCAGAGAGCTGGGACCAAAGTAACAAAGCCTATCATCTGTAACACACTACGCCGCCAGGGACTCAAATTCTGCAGTGCCAGACGTGTCCCCCTGCTTAAGCCAGTACATGTCCAGGCCCGTCTGAAGTTTGCTAGAGAGCATTTGGATGATCCAGAAGAAGATTTGGAGAATGTCATATGGTCAGATGAAACCAAAATATAACTTTTTGGCAAAAACTCAACTCGTCGTGTTTGGAGGACAAAGAATGCTGAGTTGCATCCGAAAAACACCATACCTACTTTGAAGCATGGGGGTGGAAACATCATGCTTTGGGGCTGTTTTTCTGCAAAGGGTCCAGGACGACTGATCCGTGTAAAGGAAAGAATGAATGGGGCCATGTATCGTGAGATTTTGAGTGAAAACCTCCTTCCATCAGCAAGGGCATTGAAGATGAAACGTGGCTGGGTCTTTCAGCATGACAATGATCCCAAACACACCGCCCGGGCAACGAAGGAGTTGCTTCGTAAGAAGCATTTCAAGGTCCTGGAGTGGCCTAGCCAGTCTCCAGATCTCAACCCCATAGAAAATCTTTGGAGGGAGTTGAAAGTCTGTGTTGCCCAGAAACAGCCCCAAAACATCACTGCTCTGTCATTCCCCAAAAGGGTATATAACAAAGTATTGAGTTAAACTTTTGTTTTTGACCAAATACTTATTTTCCACCATAATTTGCAAATAAATTCATAAAAAATCCAACAATGTGATTTTCTGGATTTTTTTTCTCATTTTGTCTGTCATAGTTGAAGTGTACCTATGATGAAAATTCCAGGCCTCTCTCATCTTTTTAAGTGGGAGAACTTGCACAATTGGTGGCTGACTATTTGCCCCACTGTAGGATACATGCCCGCACACACACTTGCACAAACTCACACACGCACGCACGCACACAAACACAGGTTTAAATTAGAGTCAGAATGGAGAGAAAGACATGCAGATTTTCACGAACCGTGTCTTTAGAGTGGCCCATTAGGAAGAAATAGGGGGAACTTAGCGTGTCACTTTTCATGCACATGGAGAGGTTGGAAGGTACCATTCCTAAGGGAAGGGGAGAAAAAGCCTATACCAATCATTAGAGTTAAAGCAGGGGTTAAAAATAGACCCTTTCACAACTGTTAGCTCACAAAGTATAGTTTGATATGCAGAAAGCATTGGCAGAAGACTGGGCATGGGTTATACTTGAGAGAAATACAGAGGACAGAAGAATATTGACAAAAGATCAGACATAAAGTAGATGCTGTTTGAATGTCGGGTTATGGAAGCAGATTGAATTCGCTAAAGCTTTTGTTGTATCAGTTAATATGTATTTCAGGTTCCACAGGGCAGCAGCAGTAAGAGCAGGTAGTTATAAAAAATGTGAGGTATTATCTGCTGTTAATAGCAAACATCATGGTTAGGGCTGTGGAGGTCATACATTTTGTCAGCCAGTAACTGTCATGCAAATAACTGCTGGTCTCACGGTAATTGACCACTAATTAACATAAACACTTTTAGCATCTCCGGGCTTCCACACATAACCTACAAGCCACTGATGAAGACCGTTTGGAAAATCTACATTTGAAAAAGTTTCACAAATGCATTTAATATAGCCAACACCATCACAGTAAATTATATATTTTAAGCAGGTCTAAAGAAACATGATTTGAAGAAAATGTAGCCTATTTCAGAAGAACAGACTAGCATATTCTGAGTTGTCCTTATCTTAGGCCCTGATCTGGCTATGCCATATAGCTGTGGTTTCAGGGCCTAACATTTAGCAGATAAGATTTGCTTATAATTCCCGTAGCATTATTTATATTATTTTATAGTAAGAAGAATACAACTGAAAATAGCTGGATAAAATAGAAGGGATATATTTTTTAAATGATTTCCGATGGAGTGCGCACATGCGGCTATTCTGTGTTGAGAAGTTAACAAAGTGATAATTTGAAACAGTTTCTCCTATATGCTTAATTCAGAGTTATTCATGCAACTGTATGTCACACTCTGACCATTATTTGCGTTGTTTGTTTGTATGTTTTGTTTGGTCAGGGTGTGTGCGCTCTGCTCTGCTTCTTGTGCAGGCTGCACACACTTCATCTGTCTATCGTTCACAATTTGACAAGCACTTGATAATATTCCTAGCCATCAGACTTTTCTCAATTTAATCTCGTCTTTCCATATACTAAATAATATGTGTGAAATTAGTTTTGATTTAGAATGGGCCATTTTCATGCACCTGTTAAAGACCATCTATAATGCACTTAAATAGCGAAGGGAGGACTCTTTTCCCAGGGTTCATTTTCATGCCAGCCAGGTAGGCTACTCCGGTTGTAAAGTGAAGCAATGTGATTAAAATTAGGAAAAGTTGAGAAATAAACATAGTAGGGCTAGCCTATACAAAGCTTATGGGATCCTCCTCTTTGAAAAAGAGGCCACCAAAACAGTTCTCATGCATTTGCATAGCATAGCCTATTAAAATGTTGCGTAACATGGGCTTAAAGGAACACTTATTCTATGCATCAACCAGCTATGAGGAGCTGGCTCTCCCTGCGCAAGAGCTAATCCTCTTCTACTCAAACTCTGAATGCAGGGCTCTCATGATGTGTTTGATCTGATTTTTGATGGCATTTGCATTGAGGGACAATAGAGCGCTGAGTTCCAGGCCATTAGCGACTGACTGTTACAGTTTTTCTCAATTGCTAAAACACTAAAACCCATTGGCTGAACAAAGTTCTCAGTAGCCTGGACTCATTTAGCTAATTATGCAGTCAGGAGAGAACAAGTATTACACTGCCGATTTTGCAGGTTTTCCTACTTACAAAGCATGTAGAGGTCTGTAATTTTTATCATAGGTACACTTCAACTGTGAGAGACAGTTTTTCACTTTATATATTCACTTTGTATGTTGTCTACCTCACTTGCTTTGGCAATGTTAACACGTTTCCCATGCCAATAAAGCCCTTGAATTGAATTGAATTGACAGAATCTAAAACAAAAATCCAGAAAATCACATTGTATGATTTTTGAGTAATCAATTTGCATTTTATTGCATGACATAAGTATTTGATACATCAGAAAAGCAGAACTTAATATTTGGTACAGAAACCTTTGTTTGCAATTACAGAGATCATACGTTTCCTGTAGTTCTTGACAAGGTTTGCACACACTGCAGCAGGGATTTTGGCCCACTCCTCCATACAGACCATCTCCAGATCCTTCAGGTTTCGGGCCTGTCGCTGGGCAATACAGACTTTCAGCTCCCTCCAAAGATTTTCTATTGGGTTCAGGTCTGGAGACTGGCTAGGCCACTCCAGGACCTTGAGATGCTTCTTACGGGAGCTACTCCTTCGTTGCCCTGGCTGTGTGTTTCAGGTCGTTGTCATGCTGGAAGACCCAGCCACGACCCATCTTCAATGCTCTTACTGAGGGAAGGAGGTTGTTGGCCAAGATCTTGCGATACATGGCCCCATCCATCCTCCCCTCAATACGGTGCAGTCGTCCTGTCCCCTTTGCAGAAAAGCATCCCCAAAGAATGATGTTTCCAACTCCATGCTTCATGGTTGGGATGGTGTTCTTAGGGTTGTACTCATCCTTCTTCTTCCTACAAACACGGCGAGTGGAGTTTAGACCAAAAAGCTCTATTTTCGTCTCATCAGACCACATTACCTTCTCCCATTCCTCCTCTGGGTCATCCAGATGGTTATTGGCAAACTTCAGATGGGCCTGGACATGCGCTGGCTTGAGCAGGGGGACCTTGCATGCGCTGCAGGATTTTAATCCATGACGGCGTAGTGTGTTACTAATGGTTTTCTTTTCTTGCCTATTGTCCTGGAGCCCATCCCAGCCTTGTGCAGGTCTACAATTGTATCCCTGATGTCCTTACACAGCTCTCTGGTCTTGGCCATTGTGGAGAGGATGGAGTCTGTTTGATTGAGTGTGTGGACAGGTGTCTTTTATACAGGTAACGATTTCAAACAGGTGCAGTTAAAACAGGTAATGAGTGGAGAACAGGAGGGCTTCTTAAAGAAAAACGAACAGGTCTGTGAGAGCCGGAATTCTTACTGGTTGGTAGGTGATCAGATACTTGTGATTTTCTGGATTTCCCGTCTCTCACAGTTGATGTGTACCTATGATAAAAATTACAGACCTCTACATGCTTTGTAGGTAGGAAAACCTGCAAAATCGGCAGTGTATCAAATACTTGTTCTCCCCACTGTAACACCCAGCACCGTCTAAGATTAATTGCCAATCTAAGATATATTTTATTTGAGCAGCAGGTTCAAGAGCAGCAGGGTCAAGAGCTAAATGAGAATCCCATTCCCACCTATGTGATAGTGTGGGACAATGTCAGTTTCCACCGAGCTGCTCAGGTAAGGGAATGGTTTAACATCAATGGGCAGTTTATGAACTTGTACCTCCCTCCATACTCGCCTTTCCTGAATCCGATTGAGGAGTTTTTCTCCTCTTGGAGATGGAAAGTGTATGATAGACAACCCTACACCAGAGTAAATCTGCTGCAAGCCATGGATTTAGCCTGTGGTGATATAGGTGAGGAATCATGTCAGGGCTGGATACGGCACACACGAGGCTTCTTCCCCCGTTGCCTCAGGAGTGACAATATTGCTTGTGGTGTCAAATCAAATCAAATCAAATCAAATTTATTTATATAGCCCTTCGTACATCAGCTGATATCTCAAAGTGCTGTACAGAAACCCAGCCTAAAACCCCAAACAGCAAACAATGCAGGTGTAAAAGCACGGTGGCTAGGAAAAACTCCCTAGAAAGGCCAAAACCTAGGAAGAAACCTAGAGAGGAACCGGTGTCGATGAAGTGCTCTGGCCTGACCCAGCCCAAAGACAAGAAGAGGCACATTGATCACATGTTTACTCTTTTGATTGTTGTCCCTTTTAGTATTTATTGTATACTGTAGTACAGTGCATTGTAGGCTGTATACTGTACAATGGACAAATTGTATGGCCCTGAACATTGTGCTTTCCATTTATTAACAGTACTGACTGCTCAATAGATTTTGACTGGTTGCAGGTTCATATCAACAAAGCACAAGAATTACAGTATCACAGAGACAAAGGACAAGTATGTGAGATGCAGGGTACAGTACTGTAAAAATAGGGGTACAAGGAGGAGGAAGAACAAAAAACTAAATTGCAAAGAGCCAAGCAGAGTTGTAATTTCTGATACAATTAGAGCTACTATGATAGAACATGTTTTCGTTCATCAAAAGACAATGACGGAAAAATCTGAATATTTTTTAAGATTAAAAATGTACTTCTCCCTGAGAATTGTATGTTTTGACCAATGTGTTTTCTATTTTTCGGTGTATCGTTTACTGACTGCTTTAGAGTGTATATAATTTTGATCTCTTTGTTTATGATTTGAGAGCAATGTTTGATTTTGAACACAGGTAAAACTGTTTTGAGGCGAATATTTCATTTTGCGAGAGGAGTCAGAGGTTATGTAAATAGTGGTTGAAGATGAGGTTTTGTGTTTAATGTTTTCAGGAAATGGAGCAAGGTTTCATAAATTGTGTTTTAGCAATTGAGAAAAACTGTAACACATTTGGTAGGCTATTAATGACCATCAGCTGCATCAGAGCACAGTTTTGGAGAAGTATAGTTACTGTGACTCACCATTCAAGTCAAGTTTGACTGCTGTCATGACTCGTGACTGTGCCGTAACAGCCCTAATCATGGTTGTAACATTTGCAGTGATGTGTGAGTGAGTGAGTGAGTGAGAGAGCGAGAGAAACGTTGATGCTAAATGCAGAAGTGAGCCGAGCAGCGAATTACAGCTGCAACAAGCCTTGAAATAATCAAGAAGAAAAAGCAGCCATGCAGACCTCTTTCTCCCCTCTCTCTCCAGATGAAATCTCGCGTCTTGTGACGGCCGGCCGCCCAACAACCTGCCCGCTTGACCCTATCCCCTCCTCTCTTCTCCAGACCATTTCCGGAGACCTTCTCCCTTACCTCACCTCGCTCATCAACTCATCCCTGACCGCTGGCTACGTCCCTCCCATCTTCAAGAGAGCGAGAGTTGCACCCCTTCTGAAAAAACCTACACTCGATCCCTCCGATGTCAACAACTACAGACCAGTATCCCTTCTCTCTTTTCTCTCCAAAACTCTTGAGCGTGCCGTCCTTGGCCAGCTCTACCGCTATCTCTCTCAGAATGACCTTCTTGATCCAAATCAGTCAGGTTTCAAGACTAGTCATTCAACTGAGACTGCTCTTCTCTGTATCACGGAGGCGCTCCGCACTGCTAAAGCTAACTCTCTCTCCTCTGCTCTCATCCTTCTAGACCTATCGGCTGCCTTCGATACTGTGAACCATCAGATCCTCCTCTCCACCCTCTCCGAGTTGGGCATCTCCGGCGCGGCCCACGCTTGGATTGCGTCCTACCTGACAGGTCGCTCCTACCAGGTGGCGTGGCGAGAATCTGTCTCCTCACCACGCGCTCTCACCACTGGTGTCCCCAGGGCTCTGTTCTAGGCCCTCTCTTATTCTCGCTATACACCAAGTCACTTGGCTCTGTCATAACCTCACATGGTCTCTCCTATCATTGCTATGCAGACGACACACAATTAATCTTCTCCTTTCCCCCTTCTGATGACCAGGTGGCGAATCGCATCTCTGCATGTCTGGCAGACATATCAGTGTGGATGACGGATCACCACCTCAAGCTGAACCTCAGCAAGACGGAGCTCCTCTTCCTCCCGGGGAAGGACTGCCCGTTCCATGATCTCGCCATCACGGTTGACAACTCCATTGTGTCCTCCTCCCAGAGCGCTAAGAACCTTGGCGTGATCCTGGACAACACCCTGACGTTCTCAACTAACATCAAGGCGGTGTCCCGTTCCTGTAGGTTCATGCTCTACAACATCCGCAGAGTACGAGCCTGCCTCACACAGGAAGCGGCGCAGGTCCTAATCCAGGCACTTGTCATCTCCCGTCTTGATTACTGCAACTCGCTGTTGGCTGGGCTCCCTGCCTGTGCCATTAAACCCCTACAACTCATCCAGAACGCCGCAGCCCGTCTGGTGTTCAACCTTCCCAAGTTCTCTCACGTCACCCCGCTCCTCCGCTCTCTCCACTGGCTTCCAGTTGAAGCTCGCATCCGCTACAAGACCATGGTGCTCGCCACGGAGCTGTGAGGGGAACGGCACCTCAGTACCTCCAGGCCCTGATCAGGCCCTACACCCAAACAAGGGCACTGCGTTCATCCACCTCTGGCCTGCTCGCCTCCCTACCACTGAGGAAGTACAGTTCCCGCTCAGCCCAGTCAAAACTGTTCGCTGCTCTGGCCCCCAATGGTGGAACAAACTCCCTCACGACGCCAGGACAGCGGAGTCAATCACCACCTTCCGGAGACACCTGAAACCCCACCTCTTCAAGGAATACCTAGGATAGGGTAAGTAAGGGTAAGTAATCCTTCTCACCCCCCTTCTCCCCCAACAAGATTTAGATGCAAGTGGCTGTTCCACTGGTTGTCATAGGTGTTTGCACCAATTTGTAAGTCGCTCTGGATAAGAGCGTCTGCTAAATGACTTAAATGTAAATGTAATGGTTGAAAATATAAGTGAATCTTCAACAGAAAAGAGAGAAAGAAAGAGAGAAAGAAAGAAAGAGAGAAAGAAAAAAAGAAAGAGAAAGAAAGAAAGAGAGAAAGAAAGAAAGAAAGAAAGAAAGAAAGAAAGAAAGAGAAAGAAAGAAAGAAAGAAAGAAAGAAAGAAAGAAAGAAAGAACAATAATTAAATTAAATAACGAGAGCAAAAAACAGACAGTCACCCAGAAACAAAAAGATGAAAAATATAATTAAAGAGAGAGATAAATTGATAGAGCAGGAGAAGGAAAGCGCGAGAAAGATAAATAAATATGGGAGGTGTGTTTGGTGGATACCCACCATACTCAGGCCCCTGTCCTGTGCCTCTCTTCAGCAGCAGTCTCACCCACCTCCCCCTGCCTTGATCAGCTCGATGGCCCGGGCGTGAGTCATGTAATAATAATATAATATATGCCATTTAGTCTCGGGTACTATCCCCATTTATCTCAATGATTTGATCCCCCACCTGAGAGAGAGAGAGAGAGCGAGAGATAGAGGGGAGAGGCAGTGAGATAGAGAGAGAGAGAGAGAGAGTGGGGGAGAGATAGAAATAGAGAGAGGGAGAGTTAGAGAGGAGAGAAAAAGCGATTAAAAAGAGAAAGTAAGGATGGGACAGGATGAGCATAGAGAGGTCATACTGTATGAAGTACTGCATCTCTATTGAGATGGAAAATAATGTGGCTGCATTGCAGACAGGACAAGAAGTGATGTCACTTACCCTCATTCTGCCATTGCGGATGGCCGGCCCATCCTCGGCGAGCCGCAGCACAAACAGATCCATCTTGTACTCCCGCCCCCCACGGATACTGAAGCCAAAACCCTTCACACTCTTCTCCAGCTCTACCGTGAAGTAGTCAAAGTCCTGTGCACAACACACAACCAATAACCAACAACCTGTCTGTAGTCTGGGATGTGTAGTTTTACTTGTCTGTAATATGGGATTCTGGGGTGTGTTGTCTTACCTGTGGTGTGTAGTAGGGGATACTCGGATCGGCACTGGTCTGAAGTCTGGGGTGAATCCCGAAATGCAACTGTCCACTGAGTTTTGTCTGTTAAAGGGGATTCTGGGATTTATAGTCTTAACGTTGATGTGTAGAGTAGTCTTACCTGTGGTCTGAAGTATGGGGCAACTGTGCCAGTGGAAGCTGTGCAGTTTTTGTGTGTTGTTTGTACTATGGAATTCTGTGCTAATTCTGGGCTATGGTATGGTGTGTACTGTAGTTTGGAAGTCTGGGATATTCAGTCCTACCTGTGGTCGGAAGTCTGGGGGAAACTGTGCAGCGAGTGATGTTGAGTGCTGTCTGTAGTCGATGAGGGGAGGAGAGTGTCGGAGGTCCAGTGTTGGCGGCTGCCGGTAATCAGTCACTGGAGGGTGCCGGTAGTCGATGGGGGACTGCCGGTAGTCGGTGAACGGAGGCTGGCAGATGTCTGGTTTCACATCCTGCCTGGCTTTCACCTCTGACCTGTGGACAACAGACAGAGGGTTGAGTGTTTATGTCCCAAATGGCACCGTACTCCCTTTGTAGTGCACACACAAACACACACAAAAACCCTTCAGACTTTAACCCTCTATCTAACCCTGGGAGTTAGAGCCAGAAACTGTGGGACTCTTTCAATAGGCACCCTTCCCTTGGCCTTAGTTTCCACATTACTAAGGACCTATCATGGTCCAAACACATCAATACAGTCGTGAAGAGGGCACGACAACGTTTCTTCGCCCAGGAGGCTGAGAAGATTTGGCATGGGCACTCAGATCCTCAAAAGGTTCTACAGCTGCACCATTGAGACCATCTTGACTGGCTGCATCACTGCTTGGTATGGCAACTGCTTGGCATCTGACCGTAAGGACCTACAGAGGGTAGTGCGTACGGCCCAGTACTTCACTGGGGCCGAACTACCTGCCATCCAGGACCTTAATACCAGACAATGTCAGAGGAATGCCCTAAAAATGGTGAAAGACTCCAGTCCTCCCAAGTCAGAGACTGTTCTCTCTGCTACCGCATGGCAAGCGATACCGGAACACAATCTGAGATCAAAAGGCTCCTGAACAGCTTCTACCTAAGACTGGCTACCTGGACTATTTGCTTTGATCCCCTTTTTTTTGCACTTGCAATGGCTCAATGCGTACTCACTTGAATCTACCCACACACTCACACATACTACATTGACACTCCAACACAAACAAACACACAAACATACGCTAACACAAAAACACACACGCATATTGACGCCACACACACACACACACACACACACACACACACACACACACACACACACACACACACACACACACACACACACACACACACAAATATATATATATATATATATACATATATATATATATATATATATATATATATATACACATATACAAATATATATATATATATACACATATACAAATATATATATATATACACATATACAAATATATATATATATATACACATATACAAATATATATATATATATATATATATATATATATACACACTTTAACATACACTGCTCGTATTCTGTTAATTGTCCTGATTGCCTAGTCACTTTTTACCCCTAACTACATGTAGATATTACCTCAATGACCTCCTACCCCTGCACATTGACTCGGTAGTGGTACTCCTTGTATATAGCCTTGTTATTGTATTACTATTTCCTATTTTTATTTAGCACATTTTCTTTACTTTTTAACTCTGCATTGTTGGGAAAGGGCTCGTAAGTAAGCATTTCATAATGAAAGTCTGCACCTGTTATATTTGGCGCAAATACAATTTGATTTAGCACGCCACTGCTAGCTGCTATTGTCTATACAGCCATACTGTGTACTATGCTAGCCCCACTAGCCAATGCTAGTAGCTCTAGTCCCATTGACTTTGGCCTACTAGCCTAGCATGCTAACTGTTAATGCTAGTCGGCCTGGTTCCTATTTTGTGTTAGGTTAGCCTAGCCCCTGTACATAGCAGCCCCTGTTAGCCCTTTGTTAATATCTTATCGCTGTATATATGCCATTACCCTCTATTGCTGCCTATGTTGCTACCATAGCATTACTATTCCTATAGCCTTACTGCTATCCAGGAACTCTACACCAGGCAGTGTCAAAGACCCCAGCCACCCCAGTTATAGACTGTTCTCTCTACTACCGCATGGCAAGCGGTACCGGAGTGCCAAGTCTAGGACAAAAAGGCTTCTCAACAGTTTTACCCCCAAGCCATAAGATTCCTGAACAGGTAATCAAATGGCTACCTGGACTATTTGCATTGTGTGCCCCCCCAACCCCTCTTTTACACTGCTGCTACGCTCTGTTTATCATATATGCATAGTCACTTTAACTATACATTCATGTACATACTACCTAAATTGGCCCGACCAACCAGCGCTCCCCTACATTGGCTACCCGGGCTATCTGCATTGTGTCCCGCCACCCACCACCCGCCAACCCCTCTTTTACGCTACTGCTACTCTCTTCATTATATATGCATAGTCACATTAACCATATCTACATGCACATACATACCTCAATGAGCCTGACTAACCGGTGTCTGTATAACGCCTCGCTACTGTTATTTTCAACTGTTTTTTTACTGTTGTTTTATTTCTTTACTTACCTGTTGTTCACCTAATACCTTTTTTGCACTATTGGTTCGAGCTTGTAAGTAAGCATTTCACTGTAAGGTCTACATCTGTTTTATTCGGCGCACATAACAAATACACTTTGATTTGATTTGATATAACATATTGTAATACACTGTGTATTTCTGTCTCGGTTTAAGAAACCACTTATTTCTATTCACATTCAATCTCCTTCTTGTACTGCCTTCTCTGTCCGGTGTGGTGTGGCAATAAATGTATGAGCTGTGCATCTGTCTCCTGCTGGTCATTTCCGTCCTGTACCTATACTAAACCGGCACCTCTGTCAGAGACCATCACCAGTTGGTGGCACTCTTTTTCACACACACTCACAATTGCCAAGGCCAGCAGCAAGAACCGGATCACTTTCCTTCCTTAAACAGTCCTGCTTTACTCAGTCATCACACACACACACACACACACACACACACACACACACACACACACACACACACACACACACACACACACACACACACACACACACACACACACACACACACACACACACACACACACACACACACACACACACACACACACACACTGTAAATGTATACAAACATCCACACACTGTAAATGTATACAAACATCCACAATGCCCCCCACCCCACACACATGTACACACACAACCAAAATCCACCCTCACCCAATCCGTCATGCACACACACACACACGTCATTGCATCACTGGTATTACTGTACGGCATATTGGTGTTCTGGCATTCAGAGTTGCCCAATTTAATATGTTTTTTGAATATACCTAACTGTTGCTACATTCATTAGTAAACATTTTACATGGTTAGGAAACAAATATGTCAGTTTATAATCTCCCTTTAAGTAACTCTGTAGATACAGAGTACATACGTCTTCCTACAGACACATTGTCTTAATTCTGACCTTGCAGTACTGGGTTCACTGTCTGGAGTGGATGAGTGGGTCAACACTGTCATTCCTGCTCTCAATCTCTCTGTGTTTCGCCTGTCTGACCCGCCATTTCCTACGCTCTTGTCTTTTTTCTCTTTATCTGAGATCCTTCACTCTATTTCTTTTTTGACTCTCTAAATCCTTTAAGTAAATCTGGTGTTTTTGTTTAAGGTAGACTGCTCTGCGGTGTGGGTCAGCATCCCTGCGCTGTCTGTAGAATATTTGCAATGAACCTTTAAACCAGGAAGAATTTGGCAAGGATGTTGCATTTTTTCAAAGTGGTCGTTTTTTATACATTTTAACACCAGTGACATGAAATTGAGGGACAGCTATTACTTGTAAGTAATCCACTAAAAAATATAATACTTTCCTTTGTATTATGACATTTAAAGAGGGAGAAAAATATATTTTAAAACTCAAAATCTGTCACTAAACCATGACTCCTGACCTGAGGGACAAGCCAATTTCATGGTATTGACTGTGCTCTACAATATATATAAAACATGTTTCGCAATATAACGTTCTTACATATGTTTATTAATAATAAAACATTTCAATTTATAAAATTGTGTCATTATCTCACACTTTTAAGTGGTTTCCTTGTGAATAAGGCCAGGACAGGAAAGCCACCATTTTAGTAGAATGACCCAACTAACTCTTAGCACAAAAATGTCAAAGCATAATCAAAAGGGCATGTTTCAAAACTCTAGGCATTAACAACTCACTTGTAAACTGAACAACATCACCTGGTATTAACATCTCCTATTCCACTCCTTGTGGTCACCCACAAGTGGCCAAACACGACTCCAACACCATCATTAAGTTTGCTGACGACACAACAGTGGTAGGCCTGGTCCCTGAAAACAATGAGACAGACTATAGGGAGGAGGTCATAGACCTGGCAGTGTGGTGCGAGGACAACAACGTCTCCCTCAATGTGAGCAAGACAAAGGAGCTGATCGTGGACTACAGGAAACAGTTGCATCATCGCCTGGTATGGCAACTGCTCGGCATCTGACCGTAAGGCGCTACAGAGGGTAGTGCGTATGGCCCAGTACATCACTGGGGCCAAGCTTCCTGCCTTCCAGGACCTATATAATAGGCTGGTCAGAGGAAGCCCCATAAATTGTCAGAGACTCCAAATCACCCTAGTCATAGACTGTTTTCTCTGTTACCGCACGACAAGCGGTACCGGAGCGCCAAGTCTAGGACCAAAGACTCCTTAACAGCTTCTACCCCCAATCCATAAGAACAATTAATCAAATGGCCACCGGACTATTTACATTGACCCCCCCTCCCAATTGTGTTGTACACTGCTGCTACTCACTGTTTATTATCTATGTATAGTCACTTCACCCCTACCTACATGTACAAGTTACCTCTCTCTCTCTCTCTCTCACACACTCTCTCTCTCACACACACTCTCTCTCACACACACTCTCTCTCTCACACACTCTCTCTCTCACACACTCTCTCTCTCACACACTCTCTCTCTCACACACTCTCTCTCTCACACACTCTCTCTCACACACACTCTCTCACACACTCTCTCACACACTCTCACACACACTCACACTCTCTCTCACACACTCACTCTCACACACACACTCTCACACACACACTCTCACACACACACTCTCACACACACACTCTCACACACACACTCTCACACACACTCTCTCACACACACTCTCTCACACACTCTCTCACACACACACTCTCTCACACACACACTCTCTCACACACACACTCTCTCTCACACACACTCTCTCACACACACTCTCTCTCACACACACACTCTCTCTCACACACACACTCTCTCTCTCTCACACACACTCTCTCTCTCGCTCTCTCTCTCTCGCTCTCTCTCTCATACTCTCTCTAACTCACTATCACTCACCTTCCTCTGGTATGATGTGAAGGGTGACAGTGAGACCGGCATCTTTGATGAGCTTGACAATGTCAGCGTGGGGCATGCTGATGATGGACTGCCCATTGACAGCCAGGATCCGGTCACCAATCTTCAGGCTCCCGCAGCGGTCTGCCGGGCTGCTCTCGATGATACGACCGATCTTATGGGGCACAGCTAGTAGGGTGGTAGAAGCAATGGTTGAAATGTTAGAAAAATGAAGAATATGAGGGTTGTCAAGTGCTGGACAGAAGAAGACAAAAAGTAGTAATGTTTTCAACTTTGTATTCTGCTCTCAAGTGTTTTTTGAGAAGTGCACACACAAGAAAATGTTTGATCCTTCTGGGAAACTGAAGAAACTCTGTCTTGTGTGTGACTCAGCAAACCATTGTGGGAGCATACTACAGAGGAATCAAATCAAATGTTATTAGTCACTTGCTCTGAATACAACAGGTGTAGACCTTGAAATGCTTACTTATGAGCCCCTAACCAACAGTGCAGTAACAAAAAAAAAGAAAAATGAAAATAAATAAAAGTAATAAGTAATTAAAGAGCAGCAGTAAAATAACAATAGCGAGACTATATACAGGGGGGTACCGGTACAGAGTCAATGTGCGGGGGCACCGGTTAGTTGAGGTAATATGTACTGTAGGTAGAGTTATTAAAGGGACTATGCATAGATGATAACAACAGAGAGTAGCAGCGGTGTAAAAGGGGGGCAATGCAAATACCTTGGGTAGTCATTTGATTAGATCTTCAGGAGTCTTATGGCTTGGGGGTAGAAGCTGTTCAGAAGCCTCTTGGACCTAGACTTGGTACTCCGGTAATGCTTGATGTACGGTAGCAGAGAGAACAGTCTATGACTAGGGTGGCTGGAGTCTAACAATTTTAAGGGCCTTCCTCTGACACTGCCTGGTATAGAGGTCCTGGATGGCAGGAAGCTTGAGTGATGTGCTGGGCCATACGCACTACCCTCTGTAGTGCCTTGTGGTCGGAGGCCGAGCAGTTGCCATACCAGACAGTGATGCAACCAGTGATGCAATGCTCTTGATGTTGCAGCTGTAGAACATTTTTGAGGACCCATGCCAAATTTATCAGCCTCCTGAGGGGGAATAGGTTTTGTCGTGCCGTCTTCACAACTGTCTTGTTGTGCTTGGACCAAGTTAGTTTGTTGGTGATGTGGACACCAAATAACTTGAAACTCTCAACATGCTCCAATACAGCCCTGTTGATGAGAATGGGGGAGTGCTCGGTCCTCTTTTTCCTGTAGTCCACAATCATCTCCTTTGTCTTGATCACGTTGAGGGAGAGGTTGTTGTCCTGGCACCACATGGCAAGGTCTCTGACCTCCTCCCTATAGGTCTCGTCGTTGTTGGTGATCAGGCCTACCACTGTTGTGTCATCGGCAAACTGAACGATGTTGTTGGAGTCGTTCCTGGCCGTACAGTCATGACTGAACAGGGAGTACAGGAGAGGACTTAGCACGCACCTCTGAGGGGCCCCTATATTGAGGATTAGCGTGGCGGATGTGTTGTTCCCTACCCTTTCCACCTGGTGGAGGCCCGTCCGGAAGTCCAGGATCCAGTTGCAGAGGGAGGTGTTTAGTCACAGGGTCCTTAGAGTAGTGACGAGCTTTGAGGGCACTATGGTGTTGAACACTGAGCTGTAGTCAATGAATAGCATTCTCATATAGGTGTTCCTTTTGTCTAGGTGGGAAAGGGCAGTGTGGAGTGCAATAGAGATTGCATCATCTGTGGATCTGTTGGGGTGGTATGCAAATTGTAGTGGGTCTAGGGTTTCTGGGAAAATAGTCTTGATGTGAGCCATGACCAACCTTTCAAAGCACTTTATGGCTACAGACGTGAGTTCTACGGGTCAGTAGTAAATTAGGCAGGTTAACTTAGTGTTCCTGGGCACAGGGACTATGGTGGTCTGCTTAAAACATGTTGGTTTTACAGACTCGGATAGGGAGAGGTTGAAAATATCAGTGAAGGACACATGCCAGTTGGTCAGCGCATGCTCACAATACACATCCTGGTAATCTGTCTGGCCCTGCGGCCTTGTGAATGTTGACACACTTACTCACATCGGCTGCGAAGAGCGTGATCACACAGTCTTCTGGAACAGCTGGTGCTCTCATGTATGTTTCGGTGTTATTTGTCTCGAAGCGAGCATAGAAGTTATTTAGCTCGTCTGGTATGCTTGTGTCACTGGGCAGCTCTCGGTTGTGCTTCCCTTTGTAGTCTGTAATGGTTTGCAGTCCCTGCCACATCTGATGAGTGTCGGAGCCAGTGTAGTATGACTCGATCTTAGTCCTGTATTGACACATTGCCTGTTTGATGGTTCGTCGGAGGACATAGCGGGATTTCTTATAAGCTTCCGGGTTAGACTCCCGCTCCTTGAAAGCGGCAGCTCTAGCCTTTAGCTCAGTGTGGATGCATGGCTTCTGGTTGGGGTATGTGCGTACAGTCACTGTGGGGATGACGTCATCGATGTTGATGAAGCCAATGACAGATGTGGTGTCCTCCTCAATGCCATTGGAGGAATTCCAGTCTGTGCTAACAAAACAGGCTTAGCATCTGCTTCATCTGACCACTTTTTCATTGATCTAGTCACTGGTGCTTCCATGGTATTATGGTCAGATTTGCCAAATGGAGTGCGAGGGAGAGCTTTGTTTGAATCTCTGTGTGTGGAGTATAGGTGGTCCAGAGTTCTTTTCCCTCTGGTTGCACATTTAACATGCTGATAGATATTTGGTAAAACTGGTTTAAGTTTCCCTGCAGGTTAAAGTCCCTAGCTACTAGGAGTGCTGCCTCTGGGTGAGAGCTTTCTTGTTTGCTTATGGCAGAATACAGCTCATTCAATGCTATCTTAGTGCAAGGCTCTGACTGTAGTGGTATGCAAACAGCTACAAAGAATATAGATGAAAACTATCTCGGTAGGTAGTGTGGTCTGCAGCTTATCATCAGAAACTCTACCTCAGGCGAGCAATAGCTAAAGACTTCTTTAGATATCGTACACCAGCGGTTGTTTACAAAAATACATAGATCTCTGCCCCTTGTCTTAACAGACGCTGCTGTTCTCTCCTGCCGGTACATCGTATAACCAGCCAGCTGTATGTTGATATTGTTGTCGTTCAGCCACGACTCCGTGAAGCAGCAACCGCTGGTGTTAGAGTTTTTAATGTCCCGTTGGTAGTTTAATCTTCCAAGTATCTCGTCCATTTTATTGTCCAAAGATTGCATGTTTGCTTGAGGGAAGTGGGGGTTTATTCGATTGCCTCCGACTTCTCAGAAGGCAGACCGCTCTCCTGCCTCTCTTTCTCCACCTCCTCTTCACGCAGATCACTGGGGTCAGGGCCCTTTCCAGAGGGAGCCGTATGTCCTCCGCCTCGGGCTCGTCAGAGTCGTGAATGAAGAAAAACGATTCTGCTAGTCTGTGGGTGAGTAATCGCAGTCCGGAAGTCTAGAAGTTATTTTCGGTCATAAGAGATGGTAGCGGCAAAATTATGTACAAAAATAGTCAAAAATAAGTTACAAACAACGCAGATAAACAAACAAAAAAACACAATCGGTTGGGGGTACGTAAAATGTCTGCCTTCTGCTCCGGCGCCATCTTATAATAGGGGTTGAATGGGAAAGATAAAATATTTAAGTGCCTTTGAATGGGGTATGGTAGTAGGTGCCAGGCGCACTCGTTCGTGTCAAGAACTGCAATGCTGCTGCAACAGTTTCCCTTGTGAATCAAGAATGGTCTACCGCTCAAAGGACAGTCAACTGAACACAACTGTGGGAAGCATTGGAGTCAACATAATGGATTATTACTTGGAATTGGAGCATCTGCCTTGTTCTATTCTAGAACAATACTCAGAGTGAGACATACAGTGCATTCGGAAAGGATTCAGGCCAATTGACTTTTCCCACATTTTGTTATGTTACAGCCTTATTCTAAAATGTATGAAATTAAATTTTCCCTCAGCAATCTACACACAATACCCCATCATGACAGAGTGAAAACAGGTTTTCAGAAATGCATAAAAGGTATAAAAAAAAACACCTTATTGACGTAAGTATTTAGACCCTGCATCCTGTTTCCAGTATCCATTGACTTAGGACGCCATTTGCAGTTCCTATGCCTTCCACTAGATGTCAACAGTCTTTAGAAATTGTTTCAGGCTTGTATTCTTATAATTAGGGAGTAAGACCAGTCTGAACGAGTGGACCCTAACGTGTCGAGGAGCTTTTTCAGGCGCATGTGCATTTCTTGTTTACCTTTTATATTGACAACGTTATTGTCCGGTTGAAATATTATAGATCATTTAGGCTAAAAAAACAACCTGAGGTTTGAATATAAACATCGTTTGACATGTTTCTATGAACTTTACGGACACAAGTTGGATTTTTTTGTCTGATTGTTTTGACTGAGTTTGAGCCTGTGGATTACTGAAGAAAACGCACTAGCAAAACTGAGGTTTTTGGATATAAAGAGACTTCGTCGAACAAAAGGAACATTTATTGAGTAAATTAATGTCTTCTGATTGCCACCATATGAAGATCATCAAAGGTAAGGGATTAATTGTATCTCTATTTCTGAGTTTTGTAATGCTTCTGCCTGGCTGGTTACTGTTTGTAATAATTTGTCAACTGGGCTATGTTCTGGGCTAGGTATGCTTTTGCCGAAAAGCATTTTATAAATATGACACTGTGGTTGGTTTAACAAGAAGTTAATCTTTAAACCTATGTAAAATATGTTTTGTTTTCTGAATTTTTACAATGAGCATTTCTGTAATTGAATTTGGCGCTCTGCAACATCACTGGATGTTGGCCAGATGGGACGCTAGCATCCCACGTACCCTAGAGAGGTTAAGAGAGAAAAATTAACTGAGAAAAGTACAAAGAGATCCTTGATAAAAACCTGTTCCAGAGCACTCAGGACCTCAGACCGGGGTGAAGGTTCACCTTCCAACAGGACAACAACCCTAAGCACACAGCCAAGACAACGCAGGAGTGGATTCGGGACAGGTCTCTGAATGTCCTTGAGTGGCCCAGCCAGAGCCTGGACTTGAACTCGATCTAGCATCTCTGGAGAGACCTAAAAATAGCTGTGCACCGAAGATTCCCATCCAACCTGACAGAGCTTGAGAGGATCTGCAGAGAAGTATGGGAGAAACTCCCTAAATACAGGTCTGTCAAGTTTGTAGCGTTATTCCCACGAAGACTCGAGGATGTAATCTCTGCCAAAGGTGCTTCAACAATATTGAGTAAAGCGTCTTAATACTTATGTAAATGTGACATTTTTAAAAATGTATTTGTAATAAATTAGCACAAAAAAAACAGACATTATGGAGCATTGTGTGAAGATTGATGAGGAGGAAAAAACTATTTAATCCATTTTAGAATAAGGCTGTAACGTAATAAAGTGTTGAAAAGACAAGTGGTCTGAATACTTTCCAGATGCACGGTATAATCACTTTAGTAGTTTTTCTCGAGTAATTCTATTTCTATGGTGTGTGAGAAAGAATGTCAGACTCACTGATGATGGCAGCATTCTCCGGTCGGTTCAATGAGCTGATGATTACGAAGCCAAAGCCTTCGTTCTCTTTGCGGTGGATGATGATATCATTGGTTTGCAGGGGGACGGCACCCTCCAGGGGGAGGTGACGGAGGGCGGCGGGACGTTGTCGGGGGTGACGGGACAGGAAGCTGAGGCGTCGTCGCTGTGTGGGGAGCTGTGCTGCGTGGACACGGAGCCAGGGCTACGGCCATTCACTCCTAACACCTCACCTACAGAAGGCAGCATAGGGGGAGAGAAAGAGAGAGAGTGTATTTTCTTTGCCCCTCCCTCTGTAGTGTACACTACTCACCAGGGAAATAGATTCTCTTCTGGACCATCAGGCTGACCTGGCCGTTGTATAGTGTGTAAGGTGTGTATAGTGTACAGTACTGTACAATACATTATAATGGTGATTAGTTTCTACTCTGTAGTGTACACTACTCACTGGGGAAGTGGACTCTCCTCCGGACCGCCAGGCTGACCTGGCCATTGCGAGCGGCGGCGTGCATCAGGTCGATCACGTATCTGTGTGGTTTCCCAGCAACCACCATCTTATCCACGGAGATGAGCTCGTCCCCGGGTCGAAGTCGTCCGTCGCGTTCTGCAAGAGTGTTCTCTATGATCGCCCCGATCACAATCTGTTCAACGACAATCTATATTAGCAGCATATATATATATATATATATATATATATATATATATATAACAAAACATTTATAACGCCTGCTATTTCCATGACATAGACTGACCACCAGGTGAATCCAGGTGAAAGCTAACATCCTTTATTTATGTCACTTGTTAAATCCACTTCAATCAGTGTGAATGAAGGGAAGGGGACATGTTAAAGAAGGATTTTAACACCTTCAGACAATTGAGACATGGATTGCGCATGTCCCATTCAGAGGGTGAATGGGAAAGACAAATTATTTAAGTGCCTTTGAATGGGGTATGGTAGTAGGTGCCAGGTGCAACAGTTTGTGTCTTGAACTGCAATGCTGCTGGGTTTTTCACACAACAGTTTCCCATGTGAATCAAGAATGGTCCACCACCCAGCCAACTGGACACAACTGTGGGAAGAATTGGAGTCAACATGGGCCAGCATCCCAGTGGAACTTTTTCAACACCTTGTAGAGTCAATGACACAACAAATTGAGACTGTTCTGAGGGATGCGGGGGGTGAAACTCAATATTAGGAAAGTGTTCCTAATGTTTGGTATACTCAGTGCATTTACCACAGTGTACTGCTAAATCTTCCAACTCACAGATCTGTATACATTGAAGGTTTAGGACCGGCCAAGGGGAGGGGTCCTTTTGGTTCCAGACTTTGCTTTGTGGTAGCAGAGAACACAGTCTATGAATAGGGTGGCTGGAGTCTTTGACAATTGTTTGGGCCTTCCTCTGACACTGCCTGGTATATAGGTCTTGAATGGCAGGAAGCTTGGCCCCAGTGATGTACTGGGCCGTACAAACTACCCTCTGTAGCACTTTACGGTCAGATGCCGAGCAGTTGCCAGGCGTAATGCAACCAGTCAGGATGCTCTTGATGGTAAAGCTGTAGAACGTTTTGAGGATCTGTGGGACCCATGACAAATCTTTTCAGTCTCCTGAAGGTGAAAAGGTGTTGTCATGTCCCCTTCTCGACTGTCTTTGTGTGTTTGGACCATGATAGTTTGTTGGTGATGTGGACACCAAGGAACTTGTCTTGCTGACGTTCAGGGAGTGGTTGTTGTTCTCCGAGGTCTTCGACCTCCTCCCTGTAGACAGTCTCATAGTTGTCAGTGAACAGGCTTACCACCGTTGTGTGGCAAACTTAATAATGGTAGCAAACTTAATTATTATTATTTTTTTCACCTTTATTTAACCAGGTAGGATAGTTGAGAACAGGTTCTCATTTGCAACTGCGACCTGGCCAAGATAAAGCATAGCAGTGTGAACAGACAACACAGAGTTACAAATGGAGTAAACAATTAACAAGTCAATAACACAGTAGAGAAAAAAAGGGGAGTCTATATACAATGTGTGCAAAAGGCATGAGGAGGTAGGCGAATAATTACATTTACATTTTACATTTAAGTCATTTAGCAGACGCTCTTATCCAGAGCGACTTACAAATTGGTGCATTCACCTTATGACATCCAGTGGAACAGCCACTTTACAATAGTGCATCTAAATCTTTTAAGGGGGGATGAGAAGGATTACTTTATCCTATCCTAGGTATTCCTTAAAGAGGTGGGGTTTCAGGTGTCTCCGGAAGGTGGTGATTGACTCCGCTGTCCTGGCGTCGTGAGGGAGTTTGTTCCACCATTGGGGGCCAGAGCAGCGAACAGTTTTGACTGGGCTGAGCGGGAACTGTACTTCCTCAGTGGTAGGGAGGCGAGCAGGCCAGAGGTGGATGAACGCAGTGCCCTTGTTTGGGTGTAGGGCCTGATCAGAGCCTGGAGGTACTGAGGTGCCGTTCCCCTCACAGCTCCGTAGGCAAGCACCATGGTCTTGTAGCGGATGCGAGCTTCAACTGGAAGCCAGTGGAGAGAGCGGAGGAGCGAACACTGGAATGATAAATTATCAGATAATCATGTACAGGTAGAGATATTGGTGTGCAAAAGAGCAGAAAAGTAAATAAATAAAAACTATGGGGATGAGGTAGGTGAAAATGGGTGGGCTATTTACCAATAGATTATGTACAGCTGCAGCGATCGGTTAGCTGCTCAGATAGCTGATGTTTGAAGTTGGTGAGGGAGATAAAAGTCTCCAACTTCAGCGATTTTTGCAATTCGTTCCAGTCACAGGCAGCAGAGTACTGGAACGAAAGGCGGCCGAATGAGGTGTTGGCTTTAGGGATGATCAATGAGATACACCTGCTGGAGCACGTGCTACGGATGGGTGTTGCCATCGTGACCAGTGAGCTGAGATAAGGCGGAGCTTTGCCTAGCATGGCCTTGTAGATGACCTGGAGCCAGTGGGTCTGGCGACGAATATGTAGCGAGGGCCAGCCGACTAGAGCATACAAGTCGTAGTGGTGGGTAGTATAAGGTGCTTTAGTGACAAAACGGATGGCACTGTGATAAACTGCATCCAGTTTGCTGAGAAGAGTGTTGGAAGCAATTTTGTAGATGACATCGCCGAAGTCGAGGATCGGTAGGATAGTCAGTTTTACTAGGGTAAGCTTGGCAGCGTGAGTGAAGGAGGCTTTGTTGCGGAATAGAAAGCCGATTCTTGATTTGATTTTAGATTGGAGATGTTTGATATGGGTCTGGAAGGAGAGTTTGCAGTCTAGCCAGACACCTAGGTACTTATAGGTGTCCACATATTCAAGGTCGGAACCATCCAGTGTGGTGATGCTAGTCGGGCATGCGGGTGCAGGCAGCGATCGGTTGAAAAGCATGCATTTGGTTTTACTAACGTTGAAAAGCAGTTGGAGGCCACGGAAGGAGTGTTGTATGGCATTGAAGCTAGATTGGAGGTTAGATAGCACAGTGTCCAATGACGGGCCGAAAGTGTATACAATGGTGTCGTCTGCGCAGAGGTGGATCAGGGAATCGCCCGCAGCAAGAGCAACATCATTGATATATACAGAGAAAAGAGTCGGCCCGAGAATTGAACCCTGTGGCACCCCCATAGAGACTGCCAGAGGACCGGACAACATGCCCTCCGATTTGACACACTGAACTCTGTCTGCAAAGTAATTGATGAACCAGGCAAGGCAGTCATCCGAAAAACCGAGGCTACTGAGTCTGCCGATAAGAATATGGTGATTGACAGAGTCGAAAGCCTTGGCAAGGTCGATGAAGACGGCTGCACAGTACTGTCTTTTATCGATGGCGGTTATGATGTCGTTTAGTACCTTGAGTGTGGCTGAGGTGCACCCGTGACCGGCTCGGAAACCAGATTGCATAGCGGAGAAGGTACGGTGGGATTCAAGATGGTCAGTGACCTATTTGTTGACTTGGCTTTCGAAGACCTTAGATAGGCAGGGCAGGATGGATATAGGTCTGTAACAGTTTGGGTCCAGGGTGTCTCCCCCTTTGAAGAGGGGATGACTGCGGCAGCTTTCAATCCTTGGGGATCTCAGACGATATGAAAGAGAGGTTGAACAGGCTGGTAATAGGGGTTGCGACAATGGCGGCGGATAGTTTCAGAAATAGAGGGTCCAGATTGTCAAGCCCAGCTGATTTATACGGGTCCAGGTTTTGCAGCTCTTTCAGAACATCTGCTATCTGGATTTGGGTAAGGAGAACCTGGAGAGGCTTGGGCGAGGAGCTGCGGGGGGCCGGAGCTGTTGGCCGAGGTAGGAGTAGCCAGGCGGAAGGCATGGCCAGCCGTTGAGAAATGCTTGTTGAAGTTTTCGATAATCATGGATTTGTCGGTGGTGACCGTGTTCCCTAGCCTCAGTGCAGTGGGCAGCTGGGAGGAGGTGCTCTTGTTCTCCATGGACTTCACAGTGTCCCAGAACTTTTTGGAGTTGGAGCTACAGGATGCAAACTTCTGCCTGAAGAAGCTGGCCTTAGCTTTCCTGACTGACTGCGTGTTTTGGTACCTGACTTCCCTGAACAGTTGCATATCGCGGGGACTGTTCGATGCTATTGAAGTCCGCCACAGGATGTTTTTGTGCTGGTCGAGGGCAGTCAGGCCTGGAGTGAACCAAGGGCTGTATCTGTTCTTAGTTCTGCATTTTTTGAACGGAGCATGCTTATCTAAAATGGTGAGGAAGTTACTCTTAAAGAATGACCAGGCATCCTCAACTGACGGGATGAGGTCAATGTCCTTCCAGGATACCCGGGCCAGGTCGATTAGAAAGGCGTGCTCACAGAAGTGTTTTAGGGAGCGTTTGACAGTGATGAGGGGTGGTCGTTTGACTGCGGCACCGTAGCGGATACAGGCAATGAGGCAGTGGTCGCTGAGATCCTGGTTGAAGACAGCGGAGGTGTATTTGGAGGGCCAGTTGGTCAAGATGACGTCTATGAGGGTGCCCTTGCTTACAGAGTTAGGGTTGTACCTGGTGGGTTCCTTGATGATTTGTGTGAGATTGAGGGCATCTAGCTTAGATTGTAGGACTGCCGGGGTGTTAAGCATATCCCAGTTTAGGTCACCTAACAGAACAAACTCTGAAGCTAGATGGGGGGCAATAATGCTCAGACAGGGGTATGGTGGGGTGCGGGTACGGCGGAGGTAAGCCCAGGCACTGGGTGATGATGAGAGAGGTTTTATCTCTGGACATGCTGGTTGTAATGGGTGAGGTCACCGCATATGTGGGAGGTGGGACAAAGGAGGTATCAGGGGTATGAGGAGTGGGACTAGGGGCTCCATAGTGAACTAAAACAATGATAACTAACCTGAGCAACAGTATACAAGGCATATTGACATTTGAGAGAGACATACAGCGAGGCATACAGTAATCACAGGTGTTGAATTGGGAAATGGTGTTGGGGTCGTGTGTGGCCATGCAGTCATGGGTGACCAGGGAGTACAGGAGGGGATTAAGCAAGCACACGGAAGGGCCCCCGCGTTGAGGGTCAGCGTAGCGAATGTGATGTTGCCTATCCTCACCACCTGGGGGTGTCCCGTCAGGAAATCCAGAATCCAGTTGCCGAGGCAGGTGATCAGTCCCAGGGTCCATAGTTTATTGATGAGCTTGGAGGGCACTACGGTGTTGAACGCTGAGTTGTAGTCAATAAACAGCATGTCCCTCTTGTCTAGGTGGGAAAGGCCAGTGTGGAGTGCAATACAGATCGCGTCATCTGGGGATCAGATGGGGCGGTATGCGAATTTGAGTGTCAATGTGAGCCATGGCCAGCCTTTCAAAGCATTTCATTCCTACAGGAGTGCTACGAGGCGATAGTCATTTTTAAAGATTACCATGGCGTTATTGGGCACAGGGACTATGGTAGTCTGCTTGAAACATGTAGATATTACAGACTGGGTCAAGAAGAGGTTGAAAATATTAGTGAAGACACTTGCTAGCGCATGCTCTGAGTTCACGTCCTGGTAATACGTCTGGCTCTGCGGCCTTGTGAATTAACATTAAAAGGTTATCACCTGTTTAACGGTCTTACTCACGTCAGCTAGAGAGAGCGTGATTATACAGTTGTCAGGTTTAATTTGATTATATTGTGTGTAAAATTACGTTAAGTGTGTGTTATAGTGTATGTGGTTACTATGGTGTTAGGTGTGTATTTTATGATGTTAGGTTGGCATTATATGTTGCTCGGTGTGTATGCTATTAAGTGTGTAGGCAGCAGCAGGCAGCAGGTGTGTTAAATGAGGATATACGTGCTTGTGTGAGGTGTGTATTACATGCTGTTAAGTTTGGTTGTATTATGGTGTGTTAGGTATGCATTATATGGTGTGTGTGTGTGTTGTCCAGCCCGTCCCATACGAGCCTTGTCACGGGCGTCCGGACTCACAGCCTGCACAGCCTCGTCTCCCCCCAGGATGCGGAAGCCAAACCCAGTCTTCTTCCTCAACAGGTGCACCTCCACATGCTGGTACTCTGGACCTGACGAGGGGAGAGAAAGAGAGAGGGGAGAGAGGGGGACAGAGAGAGAGACAGAGTGAGGGGCAGGGAGAGAGGGGGAGGGGAGAGGAATGGAGAGAGAGAGAGAGAGAGAGAGAGAGAGAGAGAGGTGGAGGAAGCAGAGTGAGACAGAGGGAAATAGGGGCAGAAAGATAGGGAGCGGAGAGGGATGGAGAGGGCAAAAGAGATAGGGAGGGTAAAAGGGGGTGGAGACAGACAAAGACAGGTGAGAAAGGAGGAAGAAATAGACCAAAAATTGAATACAGAGAAATAGATTGCACAAACATAGACTAACGTGGCCAAGAGATGAAAGAATGAGGCACTGATTTGTAATCTGTTTGGAGTAAGAGTCCTTTCTTCATCTATGCTGAACAACAAAAACATGATCTGCATAAATTATACTGTTTGCATTTTAGTATTCACATGCAGTGTTGATAATAAAATGACGCGCCCACACATCAATCAATTAACATAATACAACAATCCCCATCAAAATCTGACTGTTTAAATATCTGTTTGCTTTGCATGGGCTGTTTCGCTTCATAGTCAGTTACAAAGGACAATTTGTCATCAATCCAGACACCAAGGTACTTATATTGAGAAACAAGCTAAGTTTGGACAAATATGCAGGTCCTCAGGGTCAACATTTCATAACCTAGAAAACCCGAATGAGCTTGGTTTTACTTGTAAGTAACACTAATTTAATATTTATAAGTGAATCGAAATCATGCACAAGATTACAAAACTGTGTCATCTGCATAGAGATGAATGTTACAAGTATTAACAGTGTTTCCTATGTCATTAATTTACAGAGTGAACAATAATGGACCCATAATCGAACCCTGAGGAACACCTTTTTGAATCTCAAGAAATGCAGATTGAATCCCGTCTGTCAAGATAGCTGGAGTTCTGTCACTAAGATAATTCTGAAACCATAAACAGGGTGTACACTACCGGTCAACATTTTTAGAACACATACTCATTCAAAGGTTTTCTTTATTTTAACTATTTTCAACATTGTAGAATAATAGTGAAGACATAAAAACTATTAAATAACAGATATGGAATCATGTACTAACCAAAAAGTGTTAAACAAATCAAAATATATTTAATATTTGAGATTCTTCAAATAGCCACCCTTTGCCTTGATGACAGCTTTGCACACTCTTGAAATGTATGACTTCCAGGCAGGATGTGTAAAACTTCAGATAGCCCTGGACTGAACCAAGGGCAAGACCTATTTTGAATTCTCAGTTTGTAAAGGGAGCATGTTTATCTACATTACAATTGAAAACATTTGAGAAGTGGTTCAGAGCCAACTCTGGGTCAGGAATAGATGCAATACAATCAAAGTCACCTAAATAAATGCCTCAAAAAAGGCCTGTTCATTGTCATTTTTTAAATTCCTTGTTGATAAAAACAAGGTTTGGATCTAAATCTATCCTTGACACATACAATAGGAAAGTGGTCACTATTATCCAAAGCAAATTGTAATGTGTACGTTGGGAAGCAAGTACAGGGAGTGAAAATGTAATAAATAGAACAAAACGAAAAGCGTCCAGAGATGAAACAGTAATAACGCATGAAATAACGCCCTGAGGAGAGCGTCCAGAGAACCAAGGGGAGTGACAGATATAGGGGAGATAATCAGGATGGTGATATAATCAAGGTGAGTGTCATGAGGCGCAGGTGCACGTAACGATGGTGACAGGTGTTCGTAATGATGAGACAACTGGCAACATCGAGCGCCAGAGGGGGTGACCATTTGGCGACCCCGGCCGCCATATGACGGCTCCAGCCGCCAAGGGATGGTCCCGAAGCCCAGGAGCGGGCCAGTCGCATCTGCTGGAACCTGTAGAGCCGGCTGAGGCTCGGGAAGCGTAGAGCCGGCTGAGGTGCGGGATGGGAGCCTGAAGAGGGAGCCCCATGAGCCGGCTGAGGCGTGAGATGGGCGTCAGATGGGATCCCCCACAAGCCGGCTGAGGCACGGGAAGGGAGCCCCATGAGCCGGCTGAGGAGCGGGGTGGGGGCCAGCTGAGGCACAGGGTGGGATCCCCAAGAGCCAGCTGACGCGCAGGATGGGACGAGTCGGCTGAGGTGCAGGATGGGAACCTGACGAGCCGGCTGAGGCACGGGATGGGAGCCTGAAGAGCCGGTTGAGGCGTGGGGAGACTGCTGAGCCACCTGAGGCTTGAGATACCCGTCGAGCCATGGCATGGAAGCCTGATAAGCCGGCCGACGCGCGGGATGGGAGCCTGACGAGCCGGCTGAGGCGCGGGATGGGAGCCTGATTAGCCGCTGAGGCACGGGATGGGAGAATGACATTTATTTATTTTATTTTTACCCATTTTTCTCCCCAATTTCATGGTATCCAATTGTTTAGTAGCTACTATCTTGTCTCATCGCTACAACTCCCATACGGGCTCGGGAGAGACGAATGTTGAAAGTAATGTGTCCTCCGATACACAACCCAACCAAGCCGCACTGCTTCTTAACACAGCGCACATCCAACCCGGAAGCCAGCAGCACCAATGTGTCGGAGGAAACACCGTGCACCTGGCAACCTTGGTTAGCGCGCACTGCGCCCGGCCCGCCACAGGAGTCGCTGGTGCGCAATGAGACAAGGATATCCCTACCGGCCAAGCCCTCCCTAATCCGGACGACACTAGGCCAATTGTGCGTCGCCCTACGGATCTCCCGGTCGCGGCCGGTTACGACAGAGCCTGGGCGCGAACCCAGAGTCTCTGGTGGCACAGCTGGCACTGCTGTACAGCACCCTTAACCACTGCGCCACCCGGGAGGCCCTGACAAGCCAGCTGAGGCATGGGGAGCCTGACGAGCCATCCGTGGCTTGAGAACCTGTCTAGCTATCTGAGTCATGGAAGCTTGACGAGCCAGCTGAGGCCTCCTCAGTTGCTTCGGCAGTGCCACTTGTACCTGACGTCACCAGTAAAATCAATACTTCCTGTTTTTTCCCCTAGGAAGTTATTCTGTAACGTGTACGCTGGGAGTCGGGAAGCAAGTACAGGGAGTGTAAATGTAATAATAAATAGAACATAACCAAACAAGAAACACGTAAAGCATAGAGACATGAAACAGAGTCAATAAAGCCTGAGGAAAGAACCAAGGGGAATGACAGATAAAGGGGTGGTAGGTAATCAGGAAGGTGATGGAGTTCAGGTAAATGTCATGAGGCGCAGGTGCGTGTAATGATAGTGACAGGTGTGCGTAATGATTGGACAACTGGCGACGTCGAGCGCCGGAGAGGGGGAGCTTGAGTAAACGTGACACAAATACCCCACTATTTGTAAATATGAGGTCAATAAAAGGCAATTCCATAGGGCCATTTAAGTTAGGAGAAGTGGGATTTGTAATCAGCTAGGTCAAATTTAAATTAGTGCAAAAATTATTTAAATAGTGAGCATCCTGCTTTCCCCATGCAAGATTAAGTTTTCCGGTTCCGGGTTGGAGCGAGCGGTCGCATTCGCACTTCGCTCTGCAGGTTGTATAACTTTTTCATTACATTTCATTATAGTACAACGGTTGATTTGTCTAATCTTAGCAATTCTTCTTAGCTAGCTACATAGCCGTCCTTGTATCAGAGATAATTGCATAATTATCGTATTTCGTCGCCCTAACGTAGCCTTCACTGCTATTCGCCCAGGAGCTAGCAAGCGCTAGCTAACGCACACAGATTAGCATCACTGTAGTGCTATTCACTCAACTGTACGACTTGATTAGTCTAGTGTTAGCTAGCTACATAGCTGTCTTTGTTTCCAAGATAATTGTGTAGTTTAGTGTGTGTAGCCTTGGAGTGATTATCTTAATTCACTGAGGTTCGCTAGCCAGCTATTTGTCGTCCTTAACGTAGGAGACTCTGCTAGCTAGCCAACAGCTAACAGCTAACAGCTAGCCAACAACAACCCGGTCGCATTCCGCTTCGCTCCACAGTTAGTATCACATTTTCATTTCATTTCATTACAGTACAACGGTTTGATTTGTTTGATCGTAGCTAGCTACATAGCCGTCTTTGTTTCAAAGATAATTGTGTAGTCTAGAGCGATTTCCTAGGTTAGCTAGCCAGCTATTGTCGTTCTTTTAACGCAACGTAACGTAAACAACACTGCTAGCTAGCCAGCTAGCCCCGATTAGCAGCACTGTAGAAACTATTACACTCAACGGAACGACTTGATTAGTGTAGTGTCAACAACGCAGCCACTGCCAGCTAGCCTACTTTAGCAGTACTGTATCATTTTAATCATTTTAGTCAATAAGACTCTTGCTACGTAAGCTTAACTTTATGAACATTCGAGACGTGTAGTCCACTTGTCATTCCAATCTCCTTGCATTAGCGTAGCCTTTTCTGTAGCCTGTCAACTATGTGTCTGTCTATCCCTGTTCTCTCCTCTCTGCACAGACCATACAAACGCTCCACACCGCGTGGCCGCGACCACCCTAATCTGGTGGTCCCAGCGCGTACGACCCACGTGGAGTTCCAGGTCTCCGGTAGCCTCTGGAACTGCCGATCTGCGGCCAACAAGGCAGAGTTCATCTCAGCCTATGCCTCCCTCCAGTCCCTTGACTTCTTGGCACTGACGGAAACATGGATCACCACAGATAACACTGCTACTCCTACTGCTCATTCCTCGTCCGGCCACGTGTTCTCGCACACCCCGAGAGCTTCTGGTCAGCGGGGTGGTGGCACCGGGATCCTCATCTCTCCCAAGTGGTCTTTCTCTCTTTCTCCCCTTACCCATCTGTCTATCGCCTCCTTTGAATTCCATGCTGTCACAGTTACCAGCCCTTTCAAGCTTAACATCCTTATCATTTATCGCCCTCCAGGTTCCCTCGGAGAGTTCATCAATGAGCTTGATGCCTTGATAAGCTCCTTTCCTGAGGACGGCTCACCTCTCACAGTTCTGGGCGACTTTAACCTCCCCACGTCTACCTTTGACTCATTCCTCTCTGCCTCCTTCTTTCCACTCCTCTCCTCTTTGACCTCACCCTCTCACCTTCCCCCTACTCACAAGGCAGGCAATACGCTTGACCTCATCTTTACTAGATGCTGTTCTTCCACTAACCTCATTGCAACTCCCTCCAAGTCTCCGACCACTACCTTGTATCCTTTTCCCTCTCGCTCTCATCCAACACTTCCCACACTGCCCCTACTCGGATGGTATCGCGCCGTCCCAACCTTCGCTCTCTCTCCCCCGCTACTCTCTCCTCTTCCATCCTATCATCTCTTCCCTCTGCTCAAACTTTCTCCAACCTATCTCCTGATTCTGCCTCCTCAACCCTCCTCTCCTCCCTTACTGCATCCTTTGACTCCCTATGTCCCCTATCCTCCAGGCCGGCTCGGTCCTCCCCTCCCGCTCCGTGGCTCGACGACTCCTTGCGAGCTCACAGAACAGGGCTCCGGGCAGCCGAGCGGAAATGGAGGAAAACTCGCCTCCCTGCGGACCTGGCATCCTTTCACTCCCTCCTCTCTACATTTTCCTCCTCTGTCTCTGCTGCTAAAGCCACTTTCTACCATTCTAAATTCCAAGCATCTGCCTCTAACCCTAGGAAGCTCTTTGCCACCTTCTCCTCCCTCCTGAATCCTCCCCCTCCTCCCTCTCTGCAGATGACTTCGTCAACCATTTTGAAAAGAAGGTCGACGACATCCGATCCTCGTTTGCTAAGTCAAACGACACCGCTGGTTCTGCTCACACTGCCCTACCCTATGCTCTGACCTCTTTCTCCCCTCTCTCTCCAGATGAAATCTCGCGTCTTGTGACGGCCGGCCGCCCAACAACCTGCCCGCTTGACCCTATCCCCTCCTCTCTTCTCCAGACCATTTCCGGAGACCTTCTCCCTTACCTCACCTCGCTCATCAACTCATCCCTGACCGCTGGCTACGTCCCTCCCGTCTTCAAGAGAGCAAGAGTTGCACCCCTTCTGAAAAAACCTACACTCGATCCCTCCGATGTCAACAACTACAGACCAGTATCCCTTCTCTCTTTTCTCTCCAAAACTCTTGAGCGTGCCGTCCTTGGCCAGCTCTACCGCTATCTCTCTCAGAATGACCTTCTTGATCCAAATCAGTCAGGTTTCAAGACTAGTCATTCAACTAAGACTGCTCTTCTCTGTATCACGGAGGCGCTCCGCACTGCTAAAGCTAACTCTCTCTCCTCTGCTCTCATCCTTCTAGACCTATCGGCTGCCTTCGATACTGTGAACCATCAGATCCTCCTCTCCACCCTCTCCGAGCTGGGCATCTCCGGCGCGGCCCACGCTTGGATTGCGTCCTACCTGACAGGTCGCTCCTACCAGGTGGCGTGGCGAGAATCTGTCTCCTCACCACGCGCTCTCACCACTGGTGTCCCCCAGGGCTCTGTTCTAGGCCCTCTCTTATTCTCGCTATACACCAAGTCACTTGGCTCTGTCATAACCTCACATGGTCTCTCCTATCATTGCTATGCAGACGACACACAATTAATCTTCTCCTTTCCCCCTTCTGATGACCAGGTGGCGAATCGCATCTCTGCATGTCTGGCAGACATATCAGTGTGGATGACGGATCACCACCTCAAGCTGAACCTCAGCAAGACGGAGCTCCTCTTCCTCCCGGGGAAGGACTGCCCGTTCCATGATCTCGCCATCACGGTTGACAACTCCATTGTGTCCTCCTCCCAGAGCGCTAAGAACCTTGGCGTGATCCTGGACAACACCCTGACGTTCTCAACTAACATCAAGGCGGTGTCCCGTTCCTGTAGGTTCATGCTCTACAACATCCGCAGAGTACGAGCCTGCCTCACACAGGAAGCGGCGCAGGTCCTAATCCAGGCACTTGTCATCTCCCGTCTTGATTACTGCAACTCGCTGTTGGCTGGGCTCCCTGCCTGTGCCATTAAACCCCTACAACTCATCCAGAACGCCGCAGCCCGTCTGGTGTTCAACCTTCCCAAGTTCTCTCACGTCACCCCGCTCCTCCGCTGTCTCCACTGGCTTCCAGTTGAAGCTCGCATCCGCTACAAGACCATGGTGCTTGCCTACGGAGCTGTGAGGGGAACGGCACCTCAGTACCTCCAGGCTCTGATCAGGCCCTACACCCAAACAAGGGCACTGCGTTCATCCACCTCTGGCCTGCTCGCCTCCCTACCACTGAGGAAGTACAGTTCCCGCTCAGCCCAGTCAAAACTGTTCGCTGCTCTGGCCCCCCAATGGTGGAACAAACTCCCTCACGACGCCAGGACAGCGGAGTCAATCACCACCTTCCGGAGACACCTGAAACCCCACCTCTTCAAGGAATACCTAGGATAGGGTAAGTAAGGGTAAGTAATCCTTCTCACCCCCCTTCCCCCCCAAAAGATTTAGATGCAAGTGGCTGTTCCACTGGATGTCACAAGGTGTATGCACCAATTTGTAAGTCGCTCTGGATAAGAGCGTCTGCTAAATGACTTAAATGTAAATGTAAATGATTAAACTCTCCAGTGATAAACACCTCTGGGGTTGTAAAAATGGCATTTAAATCAGTGAGTTCTAGTACACATTTATTGGTAGAGGGGGAAGGATAGATTCCTTTTACTCTTATTTTTGAGTTTGAACTCAACTGAAGACATAAACCCAACACTTTAAATTGTATAGGATTGGATGTAGCCTTTGACAGAGGGGCGACAGGGTAGCCTAGTGGTTAGAGCGTTGGACTAGTAACCGGAAGGTTGCAAGTTCAAACCCCCGAGCTGACAAGGTATCTGTCGTTCTGCCCCTGAACAGGCAGTTAACTCGCTGTTCCTAGGCCGTCATTGACAATAAGAATTTGTTCTTAACTGACTTGCCTGGTTAAATAAAGGTAAAAAATAAAATAAACAGAGACACAGAAAGAAGATTAGTTGTGTAAATAGCAACACCACAACCTCAGAGTCCAGAGTTGTATCAGTTAACCAGGTTTCAGATCAAATAAAGGGTCTGCCTGAGAGGCCCAGATCTTGACATTATCCGTTTTAGGTAATAAACTATGAATATTAAGATTATTAAACCTTTTCTGAATGTAAAGGTTTAGAGTTTCAATATAAATCAGATTACTTTGAGATTTCAGAACAGGAAAGATTGGATTATAGCAATTAGGAAAATTAAACAAAGTAGGAAGCACCATTAGGCATGTCATCACTTTCAGATACAACATGTTGAACTCTCACAGTGATCAAAGAGGAGATGGTAAAAACTGACTTACATGTAATGCTAACATTGTCCTCACATCAATTTAGTTGACCAAGAACCGCAGACCCCAGTGAAGCAGAACCCACCTTAGACCCCGGCGATGCCATCGCAATGTTGGCCGATATGGAAGGAACCTCCGGCACTCCATGAAAAGATGGTGCTGGAACATCAGGCTCCAGAGCTGCGGAGCTCTTCGATGTTGGCAGCTCATTCATGAATCCCGTCTCAACTTCCACGATGAACAGCAACGTGTCTCCCTGTCTGGCCAGCCAGGTCCAGGAGAGGATCATCCCGCCGACTCCATTTTTTTGTCGGTGAGCAATCACTTCTGAGCAGTGGCCAGTCAACCAAAGCAAATCTGCCTGAAGGCGATATTCCCATCATTCCATTGTGATGCAAGGCCCTCGGAGTGGAGGAAGATGAGAAAATTGCAAGTCTTGGCTTTCCCAGTAGTCTGTGCAAATCAGCTATTTGTATGCCCAGCGTAGCGACTTCTTCTCTGTCGCCCTACGCGAGCAGGCAATTGTCGCACTGAAAGTCAGGGTGTTCGACTTCATCCCGGAACAGGGCGAAGTATATATTACCCCTGCAGCGTTGATAGCGCAACGAGTCCTTCATTATTGCACCCTCATTATCGCACCCTCCTGACTCTCCCAACATGTCTTATATCTCCTAGATATAGGATGTACACTTCCAAAATGTTGTAACAATGACGCTGGGAGTCATGAAGCTGGTGCAGTCGGCTAACTGCTAGTTCGCCTGACCCAGTCGGCTAACTGCTAGCTCGCCTGCCCGGTCTGCTAACTGCTTGCTAACTGCTAGCTTGCCCCGGTCTACTAACTGCCGAGCCCGGCCTGCTATCTGCTAGCTTACCTGCCTGGTCTGTAACTGCTAGCCCATGCTAACTGCTTGCTTGCTAATCCGGCCTGCTAACTGCTAGCTTGCCCCGGTCTACTACCTGCTAGCTTGTTTAGCCCCAGCCTACTAACTGTTAGCTTGTTAGCGTCGGCCTGCTAACTGTCTGAATCGCTGTGTCCCCAGCCAGCCCAACCACTCACTGGACCCATATGTTCACTTGGCTAAGCATGCCTCTCTCTAATATCAATATGCCTTGTCCATTACTGTCCTGGTTAGTGATTACTGTCTTATTTCACTGTAGAGCCTCTAGCCCTGCTCAATATGCTTTAACCAACCATGTTGTTCCACCTCCTACATATGCGATGACATCACCTGGTTTAAACATCTCTAGAGACGTTATCTCTCTCTTCATTACTCAATGCCTAGGTTTACCTACAATGTACTCACATCCTACCTTACCTTTGTCTGTACACTAAGCCTTGAAACTATGCTATCGTGGCCAGAAACCTGCTCCTTTTACTCTATTTTCTGAACGTGCTAGACGGCCAGTTCGTATAGTCTTTAGCCGTACCATTATCCTACTTCTCCTCTGTTCCTCTGGTGATGTGGAGGTTAATCCAGGTCCTGCAGTGCCTAGCTCCACTCCCAATCCACAGGTGCTCTCATTTGTTGACTTCTGTAAACGTAAAAGCCTTGGTTTCATGCATGTTAACATTAGAAGCCTACTCCCTAAGTTTGTTTTACTCACTGCTTTAGCACACTATGCCAACCCAAATGTCTTAGCCGTGTCTGAATCCTGGCTTAGGAAAACCACCAAAAACCTTGAAATGTCCATTCCTAACAATAACGTTTCCGCCAAGATAGAAGGGGGCGGTGTTGCAATCTACTGCAAAGATAGACAGTAATGCAGAACTCTGCAGGCTAAGTCTGTACCCAAACAATTTGAGATTCTACTTCTACTAAAAATGTACCTATCCAGAAACAAGTCTCTCACTGTTGCCACTTGGTATAGACCTCCCTCTGCCCCAAGCTGTGCCCTTGATACCATATGTGAATTGATTGCCCCCCATCTATCTTCTGAGCTCAAGCTCCTAGGTGACCTAAACTGGGACATGTTTAACACCCCGGCCATCCTACAAACTAAGCTTGATGCCCTCAATCTCACAAACGATCAATGAACCTACCAGGTACAACCCCAAAATCAGTAAACACGGCCACCCTCATAGATGTCATCCTAACTAATTCACCCTCCAAATACACCTCTGCTGTTTTCAATCAAGATCTCAGCGATCACTGCCTCATTGCCTGCATCCGTAATGGGTCTGCGACCAAACGACTACCCCTCATCACTGTCAAACGCTCCCTGAAACATGTCTGCGAGCAGGCCTTTCTAATCGACCTGGCCGGGGTATCCTGGAATAACATTGACCTCATCCCGTCAGTAGATGATGCCTGGCTATTCTTTAAAAGTGCCTTCCTCACCATCTTAAATAAGCATGCCCACTCAAAAAATGTAGAACTAGGAATATATATAGTCCTTGGTTCACTCCAGACCTGTCTGCCCTTGACCAGCACAAAAACATCCTGTCGTGTTCTGCATTAGCATCGAATAGCCCCCGTGATATGCAACTTTTCAGGGAAGTTAGGAACAAATATACACAGGCAGTTAGAAAAGCTAAGGCAAGCTTTTTCAAACAGAAATTTGCATCCTGTAGTACTAACTCAAAAAAGTTCTGGGACACTGTAAAGTCCATGGAGAATAAGAGCACCTCCTCCCAGCTGCCCACTGCTCTGAGGCTAGGAAACACTGTCACCACCAATCCACTATAATTGAGAATTTCAATAAGCATTTCTCTACGGCTGGCCATGCTTTCCACTTGGCTACCCCTACCCCGGTCAACTGCCTGGCACGAGCCACAGCAACCGGCTAAAGCCCCCATAATTTCTCCTTTACCCAAATCAAGATAGCTGAATTCCTGAAAGAGCTGCAAAATCTGGGCCCTACAAATCAGCCGAGCTAGACAATCTGGACCCTCTCTTTCTAAAATGATCTGCCGAAATTGTTGCAACCCCTATTACTAGCCTGTTCAACCTCTCTTTCGTATCGTCTGAGATTCCCAAAGATTGGAAAGCTGCCGCGGTCATCCCCCTCTTCAAAGGGGGTGACACTCTAGACCCAAACTGCTACAAACCAATATCTATCCTACCCTCTCTTTCTAAGGTCTTCGAAAGCCAAGTTAACAAACTGATTCCTGACCATTTCGAATCCCACCATACCTTCTCCGCTATGCAATCTGGTTTCAGAGCTGGTCATGGGTGCACCTCAGTTTGAGATTCTACTTCTAAAAAGGTTCTAAACGACATCATAACCGCCATCGATAAGAGACATTACTGTTCAGCCGTATTCATCGACCTGGCCAAGGCTTTCGACTCTGTCAATCACAACATTCTTATTGGCAGACTCGACAGCCTTGGCTTCTCAAATGATTGCCTCGCCTGGTTTACCAGCTACTTCTCTGATAGAGTTCAGTGTGTCAAATCGGAGGGACTGTTATCCCGACCTCTGACAGTCTCTATGGATGTGCCACAGGGTTCACATCTCGGGCCGACTCTCTTTTCTGTATACATCAATGATGTTGCTCTTGCTGCTGGTGATTCTCTGATCCACCTCTACACAGACGACACCATTCTGTATACTTCTGGCCCCTCCTTGGACACTGTGTTAACTAACTTCCAGATGAGCTTCAATGCCATACATATCTCCTTCCGTGGCCTCCAACTGCTCTTAAACGCAAGTAAAACTAAATTTATGCTATTCAATCGATCACTGCCCGCACCTGCTCGCCCGTCGAGCATCACTAATGTGAACGGCTCTGACTTAGAATACGTGGACAACTACAAATACCTGGGTGTCTGGTTAGACTGTAAACTCTCCTTCCAGACTCACATTAAGCATCTCCAATCCAAAATTAAATCTAGAATTGGCTTCCTATATCGCAACAAAGCATCCTTCACTCATGCTGCCGAACATAGCCTCGTAAAACTGACCATCCTACCGATCCTCGACTTCGGTGATGTCATCTATAAAATAACCTAAAACACTCTACTCAAAAACTGGATGCAGTCTATCACAGTGCCATCCGTTTTCTCACCAAAGCCCCATACACTACCCACCATTGCGACCTGTACGCTCTCGTTGGTTGGCCCTCGCTTCATACTTGTCGCCAAATCCACTGGCTACAGGGTATCTACAAGTCTCTGCTAGGTAAAACCCTGCCTTATCTCAGCTCACTGGCCACCGTAGCAGCACCCACTCGTAGCACGCACTCCAGCAGGTATATCTCACTGGTCACCCCCAAAGCCAATTCCTCCTTTGTCTTTCCTCTGCTGCCCATGAATGGAACGAATTGCAAAAATCTCTGAAGCTGGAGACTCACATCTCCATCACTAGCTTTAACCTGTTGATCCTATCCCCTACTTTTTCGAACATTCTGTTAAAAATCGCTCAACATTTCAGCGCCCTGCTACTCATGCCAGGAATATAGTATATGCATATGATTAGTATGTGTGGATAGAAAACACTCAGACGTTTCTAAAACTGGTTAAATCACGGCTGTGACTATAACAGAACGTGCGTTTCATCGAAAAGCGCAGGAAAATCTGATCACTGAAAATGGGAAAATATATCAATGCACCACTTGAATGTATTGTTGAATGGAAACCACATTACCTGGAGCCGAGATTGCAATTCCTACAGCTTCCACACGATGTCACCAGTCTTGTCAATTGCCTAGGTTTTGTTTCTTGGTCAAACGAAGAAGAGACAGCCCATTTCTTCCGGTCTCCGACCGGTTGTTTTGGAGTAGAAATTTCTGAACATGATTTGAAGACGTGAAGCTATTGAATATACATCGCCCCGTGATCAATTTGATAGATTATTAACGTTTACTAATACCTAAAGTTGCATTACAAAAGTATTTCGAAGTGTTTTGTGAAAGTTTATCGTCTACTTTTTAAATTTAAAAAAATGACGTTGCGTTATAAAAGGCTGTTTTTTCCTTGCTCACAGTCTTCATAGATCGATATCTAGGCTATATATGGACCGATTTAATCGAAAAGAAAGACCCAACTATTGGTGCCAACAAAGAGTGCCAACAAAGAAGATCGTCAAAGGTAATGAATGTTTTATATTTCTGTGTTTTGTGTAGCGCCGACTATGCTAATTATTTTGTTTATGTCCCCTGCGGGTCTTTTGGGGTGTTGCATGCTATCAGATAATAGCTTCTCATGCTTTTGCCGAAAAGCATTTTAAAAATCTGACTTGTTGGCTGGATTCACAACGAGTGTAGCTTTAATTCAGTACCCTGCATGTGTGTTTTAATGAACGTTTGAGTTTTAACGAGTGCTATTAGCATTTAGCGTAGCGCATTTGCATTTCCAGATGTCTAGATGGGACGCCTGCGTGTCGGGTCGACCTAAGAGGTTAAATTGCATATCTTGGGTCAAGCGTTGCTGGTAACCTTCCATAAGCGTCGCACAATAAGTTGGGTGAATTTTGGCCCATTCCTCCTGACAGAGCTGGTGTAACTGAGTCCGGATTGTAGGCCTCCTTGCTCGCACACTCTTTTTCAGTTCTGCCCACAAATCTTCTATAGGATTGAGGTTTTGTCATGGCCACTCCAATACCTTGACTTTGTTGTCCAGAACCCAAAACAGCCAGAGGAATATCTGCCATTTTGGAGTTAGAAATTACACCATAAATATTCACTTACCTTTGATGATCTTCATCAGAAGGCACTCTCAGGAATCCCAGTTCAACAATAAATTACTGATTTGTTCCATAAAGTTCCATCATTTATGTCCAAATAGCCACTTGTTGTTAGCGTGTTCAGCCCAGTAATCCATCTTCATGAGGCGCAGGCACTTCGTCCAGACAAACTCGTTACAGTCCTTTAGAAACATGTCAAACGATATGGAATCACTCTTTAGGATGTTTTTAACATAAAACATCAATAATGTTCCAACTGGAGAATTCCTTTGTCTGAAGAAAAGCACTGGAACTCTGGTAACTCTGTCGGTACTGCGTCATGAGACCAAGGCCCTCTGCCAGACCACTGACTCAAAGAGGTCTCATGAGCCCCTCATTTATAGTAGAATCCTCAATCAAGTTTCTAAAGACGGTTGACATCTAGTGGAAGCCATAGGAAGTGCAACCTCATCCATATTTCAATGTGTATTCGGTTGACAAACCTCAGATGTCCCACTTCCTGGTTGGATTTTTCTCAGGTTTTCTCCTGCCATATGAGTTCTGTTATACTCACACACGTCATCCAAACAGTTTTAGAAACTTCAGAGTGTTTTCTATCCAATACCAATAATAATATGCATATGTTAGCATCTGGGCACGCTATTCATCCAAAAGTGAAAATGCTGAACCCTCTCCCAAAAGAGTTAAAGGCACAATCAACTTACTGTATGTAAACTGCTGATACAGTGAAATAATCTGTTTGTAAAAATTACTTGTCATGCACAAGGTAGATGTTCTAACCGACTTGCCAAACTATAGTTTGTTAGCAAGACATTTTGTGGAGCGATTGAAAATTATGTAAACTTCCGACTTGTAACTCTGTCAATCACCAAATTCTTATCGGCAGACTCAACAGCCTCGGTTTTTCGGATGACTGCCTTGCCTGGTTCACCAATTACTTTGCAGACAGAGTTCAGTGTGTCAAATCAGAGGGCATGCTGTCCGGTCCTCTGGCAGTCTCTATGGGGTGCCACAGGGTTCAATTCTCGGGCCGACTCTTTTCTCTGTATATATCAATGATGTTGCTCTTGCTGCGGGCGATTCCCTGATCCACCTCTACGCAGACGACACCATTCTATATACTTTCGGCCCGTCATTGGACACTGTGCTATCAAACCTCCAAACGAGCTTCAATGCCATACAGCACTCCTTCCGTGGCCTCCAACTGCTCTTAAACGCGAGTAAAACCAAATGCATGCTTTTCAACCGATCGCTGCCTGCACCCGCATGCCCGACTAGCATCACCACCCTGGATGGTTCCAACCTTGAATATGTGGACATCTATAAGTACCTAGGTGTCTGGCTAGACTGCAAACTCTCCTTCCAGACTCACATCAAACATCTCCAATCAAAAATCAAATCCAGAGTCGGCTTTCTATTCCGCAACAAAGCCTCCTTCACTCACGCTGCCAAGCTTACCCTAGTAAAACTGACTATCCTACCGATCCTCGACTTCGGCGATGTCATCTACAAAATGGCTTCCAACACTCTACTCAGCAAACTGGATGCAGTCTATCACAGTGCCATCCGTTTTGTCACTAAAGCACCTTATACCACCCACCACTGCGACTTGTATGCTCTAGTCGGCTGGCCCTCACTACATATTCGTCGCCAGACCCACTGGCTCCAGGTCATTTACAAGTCCATGCTAGGTAAAGCTCCGCCTTATCTCAGTTCACTGGTCACGATGGCAACACCCATCCGTAGCACGCGCTCCAGCAGGTGTATCTCACTGATCATCCCTAAAGCCAACACCTCATTTGGCCGCCTTTCGTTCCAGTACTCTGCTGCCTGTGACTGGAACGAATTGCAAAAATCGCTGAAGTTGGAGACTTTTATCTCCCTCACCAACTTCAAACATCAGCTATCCGAGCAGCTAACCGATCGCTGCAGCTGTACATAGTCTATAGGTAAATAGCTCACCCTTTTTCACCTACCTCATTCCCATACTGTTTTTATACTGTTTTTATTTATTTACTTTTCTGCTCTTTTGCACACCAATATCTCTACCTGTACATGCCCATCTGATCATTTATCACTCCAGTGTTAATCTGCAAAATTGTATTATTCGCCTACCTCCTCATGCCTTTTGCACACATTGTATATAGACTGCCCATTTTTTTCTACTGTGTTATTGACTTGCTAATTGTTTACTCCATGTGTAACTCTGTGTTGTCTGTTCACACTGCTATGCTTTATCTTGGCCAGGTCGCAGTTGCAAATGAGAACTTGTTCTCAACTAGCCTACCTGGTTAAATAAAGGTGAAATAAAAAAAATAAAAAAAAATATATATATATACACCTGTAGCTATATATTAGGCCAAAAAACATTTGTTTGTCTCCCCAGATGGTTTGGTCGGCATGGCGATAGTTGGAGGGATAGTTGGAGGAGTCAGCCTTGGCGTCGTTGGATTGGCTGCACTCATTGGGATGGCTGCATCAAAGAAGCTCTAAACTATTTGGACAACCCTACCGCCAAACCCCTCCATATACCCAGAATGCCTCAATATAACACTGGCTGAATTGAGTATAACACTCTCCTACCTACCTATCTTTTCTTTCACTAAATATAACAATTAATCCTCCCTTTCCAAACAAATTAAAAGTGAAATTATATTTTGTAAAAGGTAACATTAAAGGCAATGCTACCAAATACTAATTGAGTGTATGTAAAGTTCTGACCCACTGGGAATGTGATGAAAGAAAAAAAAGCTGAGATAAATCACTCTACTATTATTTTGATATTTCACGTTCTTAAAATAAAGTGGTGATCCTAACTGACCTAAGACAGGGAATTTTTACTAGGATTAAATGTCAGGAATTGTGAAAAACTGAGTTTAAATGTATTTGGCTAAGGTGTATGTAAATTTCCGACTTCAACTGTACATTCAAGAAAGCCAATCCCTGTAGAGTATCTATCAAGTTTCATACTTACATTTTACGCTTTAAAAATGTGTATGTTAAACTACACCAGGTGTTCAAACACACCTATGGTTGTTCTGACTGTAGACTTAAATTGTACCTACTGCTATGCATATAACATTGAAGATTAATCTTCAATACCAAATATTGCTGATGGATGTGTGGGACACAATCAGTAAACTGATTGACCACTCTACCCTACCCTGGTCTGTTTCTGCTTTCTTGTCAACTCTTCATAGAATTGTCATGTTTGGCATGACAATGATTTACAAGGAGTTGGCATGATAACGCAGACTGGTACTCAGACTAACCCTGACCTCACCTTTCCTCATGGCCTTCACTATGAGCTTCTCCAGATCCAGAGCTTGCGTGTTCCCTGGTTCATTCTTCAGCATGTGAAGTTTTTTGCAAATTCTGTGACATCGAGGGCTATTGACCAATCTCAACTCACTATATCTTCCATCACCTACAAGATTGGCTGGCTAGCACCATTTAGTGCATTACTAGAAATGACGGCCTCCTCCATTGGAGGAGAAGTTCAGAGGGGAGGAACCTTTGGCTTTCTCTTCCAATTGGGTTTGAGAATGATTAAAGGAGAATGCAATTGTGATTGTATTATCTTTGTTTTGGGGGGGGTCGTAATTTTTTCTATTTTTTTTGCCACAATAATAACAGTATTACACATCAATACAGGCACATTCCTGTGAATACAATACATAAAATAATAGAACACCAGGCTGCAATTGAGATTTCCCCATAGTGTAAATCCTGTCAGACCAATGGTTGCGCGCCACGTTATCGGCCGTGTCATCGACTGACAGACTGCTGAAACAGATGAAGTGGTTTGCTCATACTTAAAATACAAATCAAGGCGTTGTCAAATCTGGGATGCGTCATCAACGCCCTTGTTTTTCCACCTGGCACATGAAGCTGAAAATTAACTCTTTGTTTCCCTTTTGCATTACAATCTTTGAAGGAAAATGCTACAACAACATTGCTATAATTACTATTAGTGGGGAAGTCTTGACTGTAATATCGCTTAAAAACGGTAGATACATAGCCTATGCAATTAGGCTAATTGTTGATTCACCTGCCAGGTGTGTGGTCCTCACCCAGTCAAAATGGCAGCTGATACAACAAACAAAAAAATAATTTTGGAATTATAAGCATGCACAAGAACCTTGTTTATGGAATCACAATTATGAACGATGAAAGAGTTATCTGGTGAGCTGCTTTGTTTGTTTGTTTTAATTATATTGGGCCTACGAATGTAAAAAATAAAATGTCCAAAGGGTTGGAGTGTAGTTGGTATATTGCATGGGTTTATTCATTACGGAAACCGTTTGTTTATTAAGAACCAAACTAAAGAAAACGGACCTAACTAGTTTCTGTTGGACAAATAGATCCTTCCCAATTTTGTTTGCTTCAGTTTAAGAAATGTTTTGCAACAATCGGTGGAACGAATACACCCCAGAGCAAATAAAACAGGGAGGGACTTACTGAATTTGTACAATAGAAACTCTTGTTTGCTTTTCTTTTTTAAGTAAATGGTTTGTTGCAAAATATTTTGCAACGGAATCACCTTAATGATTTCACCTCGTGTCATGCCCAACTAATTAATTTGTGTGCTGTGACTGACTTATTAGATTTTTTTTTTAGTGTACTCTTGCTTTGCATACTTCCCATCTATGCTACTGACACCATACCCATTGGTAAGTTGGTATCAAACCTGCATCCCTCTAACCAGTGACTACCTACAGTGTAGAAAGTATATGACATCCTCTTTATTTTGTGAAGGAATGTTCAAAACTGAGTGTCAGGATCGCCACTTCTGGCTGTCAGTCAAGTCGAGCCTCCTTGGTCAGAAGTTTAGGTTTGATGTTGAAGGTGAGTCTGGTAAGTAAGTAACTACACTTTGAAATAGTGGTGATATGTGAATGCTTCCATACATACAACTGTTAGACAGGAGGTAGTGTAAATCATAAAGCAGAATTCAGCCAACCTTGGCGATACTTCCTAAATTTCCGACTTAAGACCACACGTCTTCTAAACTTCCATGTCCAGTTGCAGGGGGTTTGTTTGAATTTAGAAATGCTCCATTTAAAAAAAGTTGTTTGTTTTTTTTGCTCCATGAAGTAATCCAACAATGTGAACGCCACCATCTTGTTTATTTCAAATCTTCTCATTGATCGAGATTAGTGAATTTCATCCTGACATGCGGCACTTTGGGGTGGACATCCACCTGTCTCAATCAGTGAACGAAGATTTTAAATAGACAAAATGTCAGTGTACAATATTGTTGGATTACATCACGGAGCAAAACATTTAACATTTCCTAAATTTAAGCTAACCCCCTGTAAATAGGCATGACAATTTAGAAGACTTGTTTTATTCCAAGTTAGGACTTGAGGAAGCACCGCCAAGTAAAGTTTGGTGGTAAATTCCCCATGCTATGCTTTACGGTACATACGGCTGTATGGAACGGCTGTATGGAACAATTCACATATCACTGCTGTTTTAAAATGTAGCTACCAAGTATGCGGCTTGTATCACATGAACAGGTCATAGAAATTACCACTGTACTCTCTACCCCCCCACCACCACCACCAACCAACCAACCAACCAGACGGTAGTGGTGCCCACACCCTCTCAGGCCAGGGGGCTGCAGAATGTGGCTACACCATGGTGCTGGACTCCTGGGGGGACCTGGTCCTCCGTGCTTCCTACCTGGCTTGTCATGTACACAATGAGGTGATTACTACTATCAGTATCTGGAAGCCACAGTTTGGGGATTCATAATGAATAGGGGGGAATCAGGGAGGAGCCTCTAAAGAACTAAGACAAACTTTTAATTGTGAGTGTTCACCTGTTTTTCTTGTAAGGGTTCCTAATGTTTCAAGTGTGAACAAAATGATCATGTGTGCCTGAGCCAGTTTCTACATTTAGCATTTTCGTTAGTATACCTCCTGCTATATTATGTTCTTCAGAAAGACACTGCTTTCCGAATGCTGGTGTGGTTTGTGAACAGAGATGTTGACGGTGAGGATATGTCCTACCCTCTCCAGCTGACCTGCCCTTTACACCAGCCATGGAATCCCCGGGAGATAGTCTGTGAAGAGAACTATATGGAGGTTATGGAACCTTTTAACTGCGCTATATGTGACTGACTGACTACCTTTTTGATGTATTATCGTTTGACATGATTTACATTCTATCCTAATGAATATTGAGTATTTGCATACCGTTGTTCAATTCTTTATTTTCCAATATTAGGTGTCTGCCATAAAACAGGTCCCTCCTGCCAACCACAAGGGTCTGGAATGGATGACACCACGACCTGTGGTGCATATTTCCTTTTGCACAGAGAGGCCAACAAGAGGGCCATTCATGATTTCAAGTGCTTTCCACTGTGATCAAATACACATCTTGTAGATGTATATTTTATCTGTTGGTCAAAATAAAATTAAATTCAATAGTGTTTTGTTGTTCCCCATATCTACCTCTTGTAATGCCTTTGAATTCTTGATTAATACCTTGTAATCTCTCTCCAGTGGTCGGAGGAGGGTCTGAGGGAGTGGCGTGTGGTGTTCCGGGTGCCAGGTGACCAGCAGGGGAGTGATGGGAGACCCTCTATGAAAGAGAAGACCCTGCCTGTAGAGATGGCACATCTCCTGGGCTACCACATCAACACCACAGAGACGCGTGTTCTGCTGCGCTGTGCCTATGGCTCCCGCCTCGCCTACATCCTACAGGTCAGACTGCAGAGCCAGGGCTGTAAGATCTGTTTCCATTGGTATATCAATACTGCTTTAGGTCAGTTTGCTTTGCTCTATTTCCTATGGATTACTGGTCAGATTCACCAATACCCTTTTCACGCTGTCAGGATAACCTAAACCATACTGTTCTGGATTGGATATTTTCTTTTCACAATGTCTTCTCCAATGCAGTTCCAACAACTGTCCAGTACAGCTTGACTCAGTTCTGCTTGGCTAAGTAATGTGGAACATTTTCTAACTATTTCAGGAGAAAGGTATCGAGGTGGAGGTGGTCAGTGCCACCATTCTTTACAAACACCACTGGACACTTCTAAGAGTGGACGCCTCGATTGCTTGCACCACAAGTACATCTCTTTTGATCATTGGAAAATAGACGGGTTATAACTGAATTTCATTCATGTAATTGAATGCATGATATGTGAACATGACTCCATTTGCCTCTAACCTGGTCCCAGATCTGATTGTGTGGTCTTGCCAACATAGTTGAAGTCGGAAGTTTACATACACTTAGGTTGGCTCCACAAATTTCTTGTTAACAAACTATAGTTTTGGCAAATCAGTTAGGATATAATATATAATAATAATATATGCCATTTAGCAGACGCTTTTATCCAAAGCGACTTACAGTCATGTGTGCATACATTCTACGTATGGGTGGTCCCGGGGATCGAACCCACTACCCTGGCGTTACAAGCGCCATGCTCTACCAACTGAGCTACAGAAGGACCATGCACTTTGTGCATGACACAAGTAGTATTTCCAACAATTGTTTACAGATTGTTTACAGACACATTATTGTTTACAGACACATTATTTCACTTGTAATTCACTATCACAATTCCAGTGGGCCAAAAGTTTACATACAGTTGACTGTGCCTTTTAACCGCTTGGAAAATTCCAGAAAATGATGTCATGGCTTTAGAAACTTCTGATAGGCTAATTAACATTATTTGAGTCAGTTGGAGGTGTACCTGTGGATGTATTTCAAGGCCTACCTTCAAACTCAGTGCATCTTTGCTTGACATCATGGGAAAACTAAAAGAAATCAGCTAAGACTTCAGAAAAATAATTGTAGACCTCCACAAGTCTGGTTCATCCTTGGGAGCAATTTCCAAATGCCTGAAAGTACCACGGTCATCTGTACAAACAATAGTATGCAAGAATAAACACCATGGGACCATGCAGCTGTCATACCGCAAGGGAAGGAGAAGCATTCTGTCTCCTAGAAATGAATGTACTTTGGTGCGAAAAGAGCAAATCAATCCCAGAACAACCACAAAGGACCTTTTGAAATGCTAGAGGAAACGGATACAAAAGTATATCTACAGTAAAACAAGTTTATATTTCGACATAACCTGAAAGGCCGCTCGGCAAGGAAGAAGCCACTGCTCCAAAACCGCCATAAAAAAGCCAGACTACGGTTTGCACCTGCACATGGGGACAAAGATTGTACTTTTGGAGAAATGTCCTCTGGTCTGATGAAACAAAAATAGAACTGTTTGGTCATAATGATCATTGTTATGTTTGGAGGAAAAGGGGAGAGGCTTGCAAGCTGAAGAACACCATCCCAACCGTGAAGCACGGGGGTGGCAGCATGTTGTGGGGGTGCTTTGCTACAAGAGGGACTGGTGCACTTCACAAAATAGATGGCATCATGAGGATGGAAAGTTATGTGGATATTTTGAAGCAACCTCTCAAGACATCAGTTACATCAGGAAGTTAAAGCTTGGTTGCAAACGGGTCTTTCAAATGGACAATGACCCCAAGCATACTTACAAAGTTGTGGAAAAATAGCTTAAGGACAACAAAGTCAATGTATTTGAGAGGCCATCACAGAGCCCTGACCTTATTCCTATAGAAATCCATGGGCAGAACTGAAAAAGTGTGCGAGCATGGAGGCCTACAAACCTGACTCAGTTACACCAGCTCTGTCAGGAGGAAATGGGCCAAAATTCACCCAACTTATTGTGTGAAACTTGTGGAAGGCTACCTGAGAAACTTCACCCAAGTCTAACCATTTAAAGGCAATGCTACCAAATACTAATTGTGTATGTAATCTTCTGACCCACTGGGAATGTGATGAAAGATATTAAAGCTGGAATAAATATTTCTCTATTCTGAAATTTCACATTCTTAAAATAAAATGGTGATTCTAACTGACCTAAGACAGGGAATTTTTACTAGGATTAATTGTCAGGAATTGTGAAACTGAGTTTAAATTTATTTGGCTAAGGTGTATGAAGTTACAATGACCAAATACAGTAGAAGTTGGAAGTTTACAAACACACCTGCCCATATCCATAACAGTTGGCAAAACCGCATAAACTGTTCTGGGATCAGGTCTAATTTGCCTATACAGCAGTTTTAGTACCTAACCCCCTCTCCAGACAAGGCCTCCATGGATGGGAAGCACATTCTGTGGAGGTTCCCCAAGTTGCTGTCCACCCTGGTGCAGCCCCCCTTCAGAGACAAGGGCCTGACGGTGGGAGTGGAGGGACGCTACCTGAGTGACTGTGTGGCCCGTCAGCGAGGATATGACATACAGGAACAGGATGGAGCTGTGGAGATCAGGATTCCATTTGGTGCAGAAGGCGGCTACATCAAGGTATTACAGACAAAGGAGATGGAGCTTTAATTTCACCGTTTTTGGTTCTTATCACAGTTTTAATCATGAGCTGTACTTAGTTGATTTCCTTACAAATACAGGTGGTATGTCAGTGAAGTATTTGATTATTTTATTACTATAAATTGTATCAACTATTTTAGTGAAGAAATGGGTGGCTTGATTTGAAGTGTGAGCAGGTGACATGCACAACTGACAAATGTTTCTGTGGAGTCCAATTTTGTGGGGAATAAAGCACTCGGAAGCAGCATATGTACAATGCCCCAGCCTCTCCTTTCTTTGATTTGTCTCCTTGATGCTGCAGCTTCATTCTGCTTTTCATAATGCCATTGATTGCTTTGTTGCCTTAACCTTCACTCTCTCCCTCAGAGCCAGGTGGTGGATGGCCAGTACTCCCAGTCCTATTTCATTGACCTGTTCTACATGCACCAGTGGGAGGATTCTCAGTCGGCTCACACTGAATACCGCTCCTTTAGACCCCTTTCTATCATCGATCTGCCTCAGACACCAATTCTTATCAACGGCAAGTAGTCCTCATACCAGACAAATATAAAAAAGTTGCATATCTCCCCTTTCTGTCGCTTTGGCCAACGTTTCACAGAGCCTCCAGCAGGGCAGTTTTCCCATACTCGGTCCTGGGGCACCCCCCTAGGTGCACATTTTGGATTTTGCCCTAGCACTACACAGCTGACTCAAGTAACCAACTTTGATGATTTGCATCAGCTGTGTAGTGCTAGGGCAAAACCAAAACTTGCACGAAGAGCAGAGCAGGACCAAGACCAAGTTTGGGGAAACTCTGCATCAGGGTGTGCTCATCCCTATTTGTGACGACGACCATAGGATTTGGCAAGACGTCTGACAACATGACCATAGGAGTCCATTCTGTAAGTTATGACTGTTTTTCCTCCTGCAGAAACCAATCCCTCTGAGGGACAGTTCTCTGTGTCTCTGGGCTTGTTCCCCCATGACGTGTCTCTGTCCAACATCACTGTGGGGGACCAGTCCATGGCAGAGCAGCTAGGGGTTTACCTCTCACAGGTCCCCTTCCCCAATGGCACCCATGCCTACCTACTGAAGACACCCTTCTCACACCATCTGGTCTCCCAGAAGGTGAGGGCATGTTAGTACCAGTCGGTGTGATACTAAAAACACTGAAGCAGTTCATGTATAAGATTAAGGAACAGTGAAACTGCTCTGTGTGTGTGTGTTCAATACTTAAGCTCTGACCTTAGTCTACATATTTTTCGCTGATATCGTCCTGTCTCTGGTCCTGTAGTATCTTGGGCAGGGGTACAGGAGGTACAGTCTGGCAGTGACCTTCACTCTTTCCATCTCCCCCCACTCTGACCTGTACCATCACCCTGCCACCGTGGAGGCTGTCCTACAGGATGTTGGTATGTATGACTCGCATGCATTCCCATACAAGCACAGCCCCTCTGAGCGTATAAGTTTAAATTAAACTCAAAAGGTAGGCTTCTGTAAGGTAGGCTAACACCTGAAACCATTCTCTGACTTGAGAATTATGCCTATCTATCCATCAAATCTTCCAACCCATCCATCCCTCCTCTTCTCCCTCCCCTGTCCTCCAGTCCTGCCCAGAGTGGAGGGGGGGTGCTCTGATGAAGGGGTGCGTCTGCAGCTGCACTACGGAAACATGGACACCCAGTGGGAGGTGTACGTGGAGGGTCGCAGGCTAGACTGGGAGCTGGTGGAGATGGGCGACTACGCCCTGGAGACCAGACGGGACTACTTCAGTATGGTGATCCCTCTTTACGGCCTTGGCATGGCCTACGAGGTGTGGGGACTAAACCAGTTTAGCTGTTGGGTTCTATTTGTTTTGGGTGGCAATGTACATTTTTGTAGTGGGTATAACAAAGTCGAATCAGTGGCTCTATACCCATATTTAGCCTTCATCTCTTGATCCCATCCTGTTCCTCTTTTTTGCTCTCCGTCAGGGTCTGAGTTTACAGGGGCTGGTGGTAACTGTGAGAATGACACTGGAGGACAGAGAGACGGCCATACAGGAGCACACCTTCACCCAGCGCTGTATCTTCCTTGTGAAGGAACTACTGGGTAAAACAACCAACGCATTTACAGTACCATCCTACATGCATACATATTATGCAGTGCATTTGGAAAGTATTCAGACTCATTGACTTTTTCCACATCTTGTTACGTTAAAGCCTTACTCTAAAATGGATTAAATAAATGTTTTTCCTCATCAATCTACACACAAAATGACAAAGCAAAAACAGGTTTAGACATTTTTGCAAATATGTAAATAAGGTGTTTTTTTTATTTTTATACAAGTATTTGGACCTGTATTTATGAGACTCGAAATTGAGCTGAGCTGCATCCTGTTTCCATTGATCATTCTTAAGATGTTTCTACAACTTGATTGGACATGATTTGGGAAGGTACACACATGTTTATACAAGGTCCCACAGTTAACGGTGCATGTCAGAGCAAAAACCAAGCCATGAGGTTAAAGGAATTGTCTTTAGAGCTCAGATCTAAAGCTCAGAGACACAGATCTGGGAAGGTCCCCAAGAACACAGTGGCCTCCATTATTCTTAAATTGAAGAAGGACCAGCAAGAGTCTTCCTGCAGCACTCCACCAATCAGGCCTTTATGGTAGAGTGGTCAGACGGAAGCCACTCCTCGGTTAAAGGTACATGACAGCCCGTTTGGAGTTTGCCAAAAGGCACCTAAAGAACTGAGATCATGAAACAAGATTCTCTGGTCTGATGAAACCAAGACTAAACTATTTTGGTCTGAATGCCAAGTGTCATGTCTGGAGGAAACCTGGCACCTTTCTTGCGGTGAAGTGTGGTGGCAGCATGCTGTGGGGATGTTTTTCTGTGGCAGGAACTGGGAGACTAGTCGGGATCGAGGGAAAGATGAATGGAGCAAAGTACAGAGTTCCTTGATGAAAACCTGCTTCAGAGCACTCAGGCCCTGAGACTGGGATGAAGGTTCACCTTCCAACAGGACAATGACCCTAAGCACATAGCCAAGACAACTCAGGAGGGGCTTTGGGAGAAGTCTCTGAATGTCCTTAAGTGGCCTGGACTTGAACCCGATCTAACATCTCTGGAGAGACCTGAAAATAGCTGTGCAGCAACGCTCCCCTTCCAACCTGATTAGAGCTTGAGCGGATCTGCAGAGAAGGGAGAAACTCCCCAAATACAGGTGTCAAGCTTATAGCGTCATACCCAAAACGACTCGAGACTGTAATCGCTGCCAAAGGTGCTTCAAAAAAGTACTGAGTCTGAATAATTATGTAAATGTTAGATATGTGTTTGTTTAATACATTTGCAATAATGTCTGAAACACTTTTTGCTTTGTCATTATGGGATATTGTGTGTAGATTGATGACGGAAAAGCTATTTAATACATTTTAGAATAAGGCTGTAATGCAATGTGGAAAAAGTTCATTTGTTTGAATATTTTCAGAGTGCCCTGTAATACAATACGCTAATGATTATAAACCGAGGTAGGATCTCCTCTCAGTGACGATTTTCTTCATTTTAGGCTCAAAAGAAGCATGTCCTCCTGACAAATGGTATTATCCAGTTTATATTCCGCTGTGGTTTTTTGTTTGGAATAGCACAGTTACTCATCCTACCAATAGTTCCAGCCGGTATTCTTTTAATAATATGGAATTCCCCTCAACCACGCCTATGAATTGGGGAAGACCAACATTATTTCCTATTGACCCCCATTGTAGAAGAGGCAACTTCATTGTTTTTGTTTTGTTATACAGAAAAAAGCTGAGGTGTTGTTGACCTGGCTACAGTACATGTCAAATCCTGACCTGGGGTTGGCAATGCTCCCATGTAGGGAAATAGAGCCTACGAGAAGAGCCCTGGGGCTTCAGGCTATTTGATGTGGAAGACTGGTAAATGTGGGCATGGTGTGTCCAAGTAGAAATAATTAAAATAATTGGCAACATCAAATGGTTTTGTGATGAATAAGCCATCTGATTCGACTGATGGAGTTTAATTTCTTTCTACCCATTTCACAGTAAAACAAATTGACAACAATTTCAACATGCTTATATGGAAGGACATTCAACAAGCACTCAAATTACTTTATTTTACCTTTATTTAACTAGGCAAGTCAGTTAAGAACAAATTCTTATTTTCAATGACTGCCACCAACTCTAAGTGGGTTAACTGCCTGTTCAGGGGCAGAACAACTGATATGTACCTTGTCAGCTCAGGGATTTGAACTTGCAACCTTCCGGTTACTAGTCCAACGCTCTAACCACTAGGCTACCCTGCCACCCCGATGATTGGCTGAGAGAATTTGTCTTGTTAGACTTCAGAGCAGCTTTTGACATTATCGTGCATAGTCTGCTGCTGGAAAAATGTGGATGATGTGGATGAAGTTACTTTTCTAATAGAACACAGAGGGTGTTCTTTAATTGAAGCCTCTCAAATATAATCAGGAATTTCCCAGGGTAGCTGTTTAGACCCCGTGCTTTTTTTTTACTAATGACATGACTTTGAGTAAAGCTAGAGTGTCTATGTATGCGCATGACTCAACACTATACATGTCAGCGACTGAAATAACTGCAACACTCAACAAAAAGCTGCAGTTAGTTTCAGAGTTGGTGGCAAGAAATAAGTTGGCCTTAAATATTTCTAAAACTAAAAGCATTGTATTTGGAACAAAACACTCACTAAACCCTAACCTCATCCAATCCTTTTAATAAATAATATGGAAGTTGAGATGACTAAAATGCTTGGAGTAGCCCTAGATTGTAAACTGTCATGGTCAAAACATATTGATGCAGTAGTAGCTAAGATGGAGAAAAGTTTGTCTATAATAAAGCGATCTTAACAACACTATCAACAAAGCCGGTCCTACAGGCCCTAGTTTTGTCGCACCTTGACTACTGTTCAGTCGTGTGGTCAGATGCCACAAAAAAGGACTTTTGGAAAATTGCAATTGGCTCAGAACAGGGCAGCACTGCTGGCTCTTGGACGTACACAAAGAGCTAATCAATTGTATTAATATTCTACCAACGACCAAATATATCTGCTTATTTTTCTAAATTGCTCAGTAAATCTGGTTGGGGGTCATTGATGGACAGCAATATTTAAACTGGATTTTTTTTAAATGCAGATTTAAGTCAGGACTAGACCACTCGGGAACATTCATCACCTTTTGGAAAGCCATTCTGGTGTCTTTTGCATGAAAACATTTGTAATTGTCCCACAGAGAAATAAAACCCTAAACCCAGGGTTATGTTTTCAGAAGACTGAGGTGGGGTTTCCTCCAACTTTTTACCTAGGCTTTGCTCCTTTGATATTTCATGGATGCCAAAGGAAGCTTAGCTTCCCCAAATATTTGACCAATAGAAACATTTAAATTATACAATTAAATTTTTCTTCTCTGTTTTCATAATTTTCCTTCAATTCACAAGTGACTGAATCTCACCGGAGCGAGGGGAAACGGTGCCCGTCTGTCTCAGTATGTATAGCCCATGTATCTGTTGTCTGGACCCAACTACTATGACATGTAGCCAATCAGCGCTGAGCTCAACTGTAGGTTGCTCCCCCCCCCAGCTTGCTTGCTAAATCATCCCTTTCCTAGACCATGGATTTGGATTTGTGGTTTTCAGTTAATTTTCTGTACAGGCCAATGATTAAGGCAGCGATTCCGATCTAACCATAAATTCTTCTATTGTGCCACTGGCCTGAGACGATTGAAGTTCAATTTGAAGCCTAGTAAGCTTCCTTTAACTAGCTAGCTTAGCTGATTCTTTGTTGCCCATGCGATGAAGCAAGCATTTTAGCTAGGTAGCCTATGACAACAAAAAACAAAAGCGTACTGTATGACAAAGCCAGACTGTTTTGCCAACATGAAAGAGAGGAGGATGGCAACAACTAGGTTGAATCAATTTGACATTTTTTACTTGTGCCGCACATACACAGAAGGAAGTTGGTACCATGAACAGCAACATGATATTTGGGAACATTGATTGGACTAAATAGGTTTTGATATCTTTTAAGATGTTTACATTGTATTAAACTAGCATATATAGCCTAGTTGATTTGATGTTTAAGTTGAAATGGTGCTGGAATAGGGATGCAGTGCTCCTGGTAACTCTGGTTCTAAATCAGTAAACTGACAAACATGGAATCAAATTTAATTTTATTGGTAACGTACACATTTAGCAGATGTTATTGTGGGTGTAGTGAAATGCTTGTGTTCCTAGTTCCAACAATGCAGTAGTATCTAACATCTAAATGTAAAAGAAGGGAATTAAGTGCACTGCTCAAAAAAATAATGGGAACACTTAAACACAATGTAACTCCAAGTCAATCACACTTTTGTGAAATCAAACTGTCCACTTAGGAAGCAACACTGATTGACAATAAATTCCACATGCTGTTGTGCAAATGGAATAGACAACAGGAAATTATAGGCAATTAGCAAGACACCCCCAATAAAGGAGTGGTTCTGCAGGTGGTGACTACAGACCACTTCTCAGTTCCTATGCTTCCTGGCTGATGTTTTGGTCACTTTTGAATGCTGGCGGTGCTTTCACTCTAGTGGTAATATGAGACGGAGTCTACAACCCACACAAGTGGCTCGGGTAGTGCAGCTCATCCAGGATGGCACATTAATGCGGCTGTGGCAAGAAGGTTTGCTGTGTCTGTCAGCGTAGTGTCCAGAGCATGGAGGTGCTACCAGGAGACAGGCCAGTACATCAGGAGACATGGAGGAGGCCGTAGGAGGGCAACAACCCAGCAGCAGGACCGCTACCTCCGCCTAGGTGCAAGGAGGAGCAGGAGGAGCACTGCCAGAGCCCTGCAAAATGACCTCCAGCAGGCCACAAATGTGCATGTGTCTGCTCAAATGGTCAGAAACAGACTCCATGAGGGTGGTATGAGGGCCCGACGTCCACACGTGGGGGTTGTGCTTAGAGCCCAACACCGTGCAGGATGTTTGGCATTTGCCAGAGAACACCAAGATTGGCAAATTCGCCACTGGCGCCCTGTGCTCTTCACAGATGAAAGCAGGTTCACATTGAGCACATGTGAGAGACGTGACAGTCTGGAGATGCCGTGGAGAACGTTCTGCTGCCTGCAACATCCTCCAGCATGACCGGTTTGGCGGTGGGTCAGTCATGGTGTGGGGTGGCATTTCTTTGGGGGGCCGCACTGCCCTCCATGTACTCGCCAGAGGTAGCCTGACTGCCATTAGGTACCGAGATGAGATCCTCAGACCCCTTGTGAGACCATATGCTGGTGCGGTTGGCCCTGGGTTCCTCCTAATGCAAGACAATGCTAGACCTCATGTGGCTGGAGTGGGTCAGCAGTTCCAGCAAGAGGAAGGCATTGATGCTATGGACTGGCCCACCCGTTCCCCCAGACCTCAATCCAATTGAGCACATCTTGGACATAATGTCTCGCTCCATCCACCAACGCCACGTTGCACCACAGACTGTCCAGGAGTTGGCAGATGCTTTAGTCCAGGTCTGGGAGGAGATCCCTCAGGAGACCATCCGCCACCTCATCAGGAGCATGCCCAGGCATTGTAGGGAGGTCATACAGGCACGTGGAGGCCACACACTACTGAGCCTAATTTTGACTTGTTAAGGACATTACATCAAAGTTGGATCAGCCTGTAGTGAGGTTTTCCACTTTAATTTTGAGTGACTGCAAATCCAGACCTCCATGGGTTGATAAATTTGATTTCCATTGATAATTTTTGTGTGATTTAGTTGAATGTGCTGACAACAATGTAAAGAAAAGTATTTAATAAGAATATTTCATTCATTCAGATCTGGGATGTGTTATTTTAGTGTTCCCTTAATTTTTTTTGAGCAGTGTATATAAATATTAGGACGAGTAATGTCAGTGACATTGACTAAAATACAGTAGAAGAGAATACCGTATATACATATGAAATTAATCAATTTGGCCTCTGCAAACCTGTGGAGGCTTCGCAAGTACGTCACACCATCCATATGGCGCCTCCGAACACATTTTCGGATCATGCATAAATTGGCTTTGAGTTGTGCATGTCAATGCAATAGAATCCTACTCCAATGCGCTCTGCCTACAAGAAAACCACTTGCACAGTTTCTCATAGTTCATTTGTTTCGATATGTTCCATTAAAAGTTGCTAATATTACGCTTATTCGAGCACAATTCCCACAACCGAACGAACCGTTGGTGTTAACTTTCTAGAATTTTCCCCTTTAGTTGAGTGAAGTTCAGTCTCGTGCGGGCTGAAATCTCATCTGCATGGCAATCCGAGGGCAGCTATATTTATTTTTATTTAACCTTTACTTAAGTCGGTTAACGGCCTACCAAAAGGCGGGGACTGGGATTGAAAATAAATAAATAATATATAGGACAAAATACACATCACTACTAGAGACACTACATAAAGCGAGACCAAAGACAACCATGTCAGCAACACATGACGACATGGTAACAACACATGGCATCAGCACAAAACATGGTACAAACATTATTGGGCACAGACAACAGCACAAAGGGCAATAAGGTAGAGACAACAATAGTGACGCAGCCACAATTGTCAGTAAGAGTGTCCATGATTGAGGTTTTGAATGAAGATTGAGATAAAACTGTCCAGTTTGAGTTTTTTTGCAGCTCGGTCCAGTCGATGGCTGCAGTGAGCTGGAAAGAGGAGTGATCCATGGATGTGTGTGCTTTGGGGACCTTTAACAGAATGTGACTAGCAGAATGGGTGTTGTATGTGGAGGTTGAGGGCTGTAGTAGGTATCTCAGTATCTTTTGCAACGGTGACTCAAATAATGCATGCACTGGAAGCTATTTCATAACTTTGGATGAAATGGTACTCTCACACAACTATTTGTGGATTCAACTTTTCAGGGAAGCCAGAAACCAATATACACAGGCAGTTAGAAAAGCCAAGGCTAGCTTTTTCAAGCAGAAATGTGCTTCCTGCAACACAAACTCAAAACTTTTGTTTACAGTTCTGGAACACTGTAAAATCCATGGAGAATAAGAACACCTCCTCCCAGCTGCCCACTGCACTGAGGATAGGAAACACGGTCACCACTGATAAATCTACTATAATTGAGAATTTCAATAAGCATTTTTCTACAGCTGGCCATGCTTTCCACCTGGCAGTCTCTATGGGGGTACCACAGGGTTCAATTCTTGGACCGACTCTCTTGTCTGTATACATCAATGATGTCGCTCTTGCTGCTGGTGAGTCTCTGATCCACCTCTACGCAGACAACACCATTCTGTATACTTCTGGCCCTTCTTTGGACACTGTGTGTCTGTGGACAACTGTCCTTCCGTGGCCTCCAATTGCTCTTAAATACAAGTAATACTAAATGCATGCTCTTCAACCGATCGCTGTTTGCACCTGGCCAGCCATCCAACATCACTACTCTGGACGGTTCTGACTTAGAATATGTGGACAACTACAAATACCTAGGTGTCTGGTTAGACTGTAAACTCTCCTTCCAGACTCTCATTAAACATCTCCAATCCAAAGTTAAATTTAGAATTGGCTTCCTATTTCACAACAAAGCATCCTTCACTCGTGCTGCCTAACATTCCCTTTTAAAATTTACCATCCTATCGATTCTCGACTTCGATGTCATTTACAAAATAGCCTCCAATATACCCTCCTCAACAAATTGGATGCAGTCTATCACAGTGCCATCTGTTTTGTCACCAAAGCCCCATATACTACCCACCACTGTGACGTGTATGCTCTCGTTGGCTGGCCCTCGCTTCATACTCATCGCCAAACCCACTGGCTCCAGGTCATCTACAAGATCCTGCTTGGTAAAGTCTCCCCTTATCTCAGCTCGCTGGTCACCATAGTATCACCCACCTGTAGCACGCACTCCAGCAGGTATATCTCTCTGGTCACCCCCAAAACCAATTCTTCCTTTGGCCGCCTCTCCTTCCAGTGCTGCCAATGACTGGAAAGAACTACAAAAATCTCAAACTGGAAACACTTATCTCCCTCACTAGCTTTAAGCACCAGCTGTCAGTGCAGCTCACAGATTACTGCACCTGTACATAAGCCCATCTATAATTTAGCCCAAACAACTACCTCTCCCCATAATGTATTTATTTATTTTGCTACTTTGCACATTCTTCCACTGCAAATTTACCATTCCAGTGTTTTACTTGCTATATTGTATTTACTTTGCCACCATGGCCTTTTTTTGCCTTTACCTCACCTCATTTGCTCACCTTGTATATAGACTTTCTAATGTATTATTGACTCTGTGTAACTCTGTATGTGTCAAATTGCTTTGTTTTATTTTGGCCAGGTCGCAATTGTAAATGAGAACTTGTTCTCAACTTGCCTACCTGGTTAAATAAAGGTGAGAATGCATGTTTCTAAACTTTTTCTTTATCCAGACAAAGGGTACTGCTATGGGATCCCCCTATGGCTCCTAACAATGCCAATTTGTATGTGGGTTACATGGAGAAACAGCCAATTCTCAATCCTCTCAAATATTTTTGGGGCCTAACATTATTTGGAAACGTTACATTTATATTTTTGTTTGTGGAGGGGTGATGAAAAACAGCTCCAGGCGTTCCATGCTTTTAATAACTCTTGTTCTGAGCACCTGAGATTTACTATCCAGTTTGACACACGCCAAATCAGTTTCCTTGAAATTTTGATTTTGTGTGAGGATAATGTTCTATCGACCAATCTTGACAGGAAACCCACCGATAATAACTTTTGAGGTCTTATCACTCGCTGCCCTTGAAAAATAGTTTGCCCTACAGCCAATTCTGTGGAATCTAAGGAATTAGCAAAAAACAATCCAGATTGACAGAAAACATAGCTGAGATGCAAAGAAAGTTCAAGGAGAGGAGTTACAAAAATGGTCAGATCAGTAGTGCTATTGAGAAAATCAAAACCTCAAGGACAGTGTAGCAAAAATAAGCTTTTTTGCGTTCTTACAACAAACTATTCAAAGTGCTCTGAACAAATTAAGGGAATTGTTCACAAACATTGGGACATTCTATGATCCGATGACGGTACTGATAACTGACAATCCCTTGGTTGTATTCTCACGGGGCAGAAATCTCAGATCAATTGGTAAACTTTGATTTACCACCCCAAAATACCCCTGCACACCATCTCTTTGCGCCTCTACCGGATGGAAACTACAAGTGCGATGGCACTTCCAAACAGGGAAACACATCTCAATTAAAGGTGTTATCACATGCTCCACAAAGGCAGTTATTTGTAGTTGTCTTTGCTGTCTTCGTATCCAAGATAATTGTGTAGTTTAGAGTGTGTAGTCTTAGAGTGATTATCTTAATTTACCGAGGTTAGCTAGCCAGCTATTTGTCGTCCTTAACGTAGGAGACACTGCTAGCTAGCCAACAGCTAGCCAACGTCTACCGAATAGTACTTCCGCACTCAACAACCCGGTCGCATTCCGCTTCGCTCCACAGGTAGTATCACATTTTCATTTCATTTCATTACAGCACAACGGTTTGATTTGTTTGATCGTAGCTAGCTACATAGCTAGCTACATAGCCGTCTTTGTATCAAAGATAATTGTGTAGTCTAGAGCGATTTTCTAGGTTAGCTAGCCAGCTATTGTCGTTCTTTTAACGTAACGTAATCAACACTGCTAGCTAGCCAGCTAGCCCCCGAATAGCAGCACTGTAGAAACTATTACACTCAACGGAACGACTTGATTAGTGTAGTGTCAACAACGCAGCCACTGCCAGCTAGCCTACTTCAGCAGTACTGTATCATTTTAATAATTTTAGTCAATAAGATTCTTGCTACGTAAGCTTAACTTGCTGAACATTCGAGACGTGTAGTCCACTTGTCATTCCAATCTCCTTGCATTAGCGTAGCCTCTTCTGTAGCCTGTCAACTATGTGTCTGTCTATCCCTGTTCTCTCCTCTCTGCACAGACCATACAAACGCTCCACACCGCGTGGCCGCGGCCACCCTAATCTGGTGGTCCCAGCGCGCACGACCCACGTGGAGTTCCAGGTCTCCGGTAGCCTCTGGAACTGCCGATCTGCGGCCAACAAGGCAGAGTTCATCTCAGCCTATGCCTCCCTCCAGTCCCTCGACTTCTTGGCACTGACGGAAACATGGATCACCACAGATAACACTGCTACTCCTACTGCTCTCTCTTCGTCCGCCCACGTGTTCTCGCACACCCCGAGAGCTTCTGGTCAGCGGGGTGGTGGCACCGGGATCCTCATCTCTCCCAAGTGGTCATTCTCTCTTTCTCCCCTTACCCATCTGTCTATCGCCTCCTTTGAATTCCATGCTGTCACAGTTACCAGCCCTTTCAAGCTTAACATCCTTATCATTTATCGCCCTCCAGGTCCCCTCGGAGAGTTCATCAATGAGCCTGATGCCTTGATAAGCTCCTTTCCTGAGGACGGCTCACCTCTCACAGTTCTGGGCGACTTTAACCTCCCCACGTCTACCTTTGACTCATTCCTCTCTGCCTCCTTCTTTCCACTCCTCTCCTCTTTTGACCTCACCCTCTCACCTCCCCCCCCCTACTCACAAGGCAGGCAATACGCTCGACCTCATCTTTACTAGATGCTGTTCTTCCACTAACCTCATTGCAACTCCCCTCCAAGTCTCCGACCACTACCTTGTATCCTTTTCCCTCTCGCTCTCATCCAACACTTCCCACACTGCCCCTACTCGGATGGTATCGCGCCGTCCCAACCTTCGCTCTCTCTCCCCCGCTACTCTCTCCTCTTCCATCCTATCATCTCGTCCCTCTGCTCAAACCTGCTCAAACCTATCTCCTGATTCTGCCTCCTCAACCCTCCTCTCCTCCCTTTCTGCATCCTTTGACTCTCTATGTCCCCTATCCTCCAGGCCGGCTCGGTCCTCCCCTCCCGCTCCGTGGCTCGACGACTCACAGACGAGCTCACAGAACAGGGCTCCAGGCAGCCGAGCGGAAATGGAGGAAAACTCGCCTCCCTGCGGACCTGGCATCCTTTCACTCCCTCCTCTCTACATTTTCCTCCTCTGTCTCTGCTGCTAAAGCCACTTTCTACCACTCTAAATTCCAAGCATCTGCCTCTAACCCTAGGAAGCACTTTGCCACCTTCTCCTCCCTCCTGAATCCTCCTCCCCCTCCCCCCCCCCTCCTCCCTCTCTGCAGATGACTTCGTCAACCATTTTGAAAAGAAGGTCGACAACATCCGATCCTCGTTTGCTAAGTCAAACGACACCGCTGGTTCTGCTCACACTGCCCTACCCTGTGCTCTAACCTCTTTCTCCCCTCTCTCTCCAGATGAAATCTCGCGTCTTGTGACGGCCGGCCGCCCAACAACCTGCCCGCTTGACCCTATCCCCTCTCTTCTCCAGACCATTTCCGGAGACCTTCTCCCTTACCTCACCTCGCTCATCAACTCATCCCTGACCGCTGGCTACGTCCCTTCCGTCTTCAAGAGAGCGAGAGTTGCACCCCTTCTGAAAAAACCTACACTCGATCCCTCCGATGTCAACAACTACAGACCAGTATCCCTTCTTTCTTTTCTCTCAAACTCTTGAACGTGCCGTCCTCGGCCAGCTCTCCCGCTATCTCTCTCAGAATGACCTTCTTGATCCAAATCAGTCAGGTTTCAAGACTAGTCATTCAACTGAGACTGCTCTTCTCTGTATCACGGAGGCGCTCCGCACTGCTAAAGCTAACTCTCTCTCTCTGCTCTCATCCTTCTAGACCTATCGGCTGCCTTCGATACTGTGAACCATCAGATCCTCCTCTCACCCTCTCCGAGTTGGGCATCTCCGGCGCGGCCCACGCTTGGATTGCGTCCTACCTGACAGGTCGCTCCTACCAGGTGGCGTGGCGAGAATCTGTCTCCTCACCACGCGCTCTCATCACTGGTGTCCCCCAGGGCTCTGTTCTAGGCCCTCTCCTATTCTCGCTATACACCAAGTCACTTGCCTCTGTCATAACCTCACATGGTCTCTCCTATCATTGCTATGCAGACGATACACAATTAATCTTCTCCTTTCTCCCTTCTGATGACCAGGTGGCGAATCGCATCTCTGCATGTCTGGCAGACATATCAGTGTGGATGACGGATCACCACCTCAAGCTGAACCTCGGCAAGACGGAGCTGCTCTTCCTCCCGGGGAAGGACTGCCCGTTCCATGATCTCGCCATCACGGTTGACAACTCCATTGTGTCCTCCTCCCAGAGCGCTAAGAACCTTGGTGTGATCCTGGACAACACCCTATCGTTCTCAACTAACATCAAGGCGGTGGCCCGCTCCTGTAGGTTCATGCTCTACAACATCCGCAGAGTACGACCCTGCCTCACACAGGAAGCGGCGCAGGTCCTAATCCAGGCACTTGTCATCTCCCGTCTGGATTACTGCAACTCGCTGTTGGCTGGGCTCCCTGCCTGTGCCATTAAACCCCTACAACTCATCCAGAACGCCGCAGCCCGTCTGGTGTTCAACCTTCCCAAGTTCTCTCACGTCACCCCGCTCCTCCGCTCTCTCCACTGGCTTACAGTTGAAGCTCGCATCCGCTACAAGACCATGGTGCTTGCCTACGGAGCTGTGAGGGGAACGGCACCTCAGTACCTCCAGGCTCTGATCAGGCCCTACACCCAAACAAGGGCACTGCGTTCATCCACCTCTGGCCTGCTCGCCTCCCTACCACTGAGGAAGTACAGTTCCCGCTCAGCCCAGTCAAAACTGTTCGCTGCTCTGGCCCCCCAATGGTGGAACAAACTCCCTCACGACGCCAGGACAGCGGAGTCAATCACCACCTTCCGGAGACACCTGAAACCCCACCTCTTTAAGGAATACCTAGGATAGGATAAAGTAATCCTTCTCACCCCCCCCCCCCTTAAAAGTTTTAGATGCACTATTGTAAAGTGGCTGTTCCACTCGATGTCATAAGGTGAATGCACCAATTTGTAAGTCGCTCTGGATAAGAGCGTCTGCTAAATGACTTAAATGTAAATGTTATTTATCTTGTAACTTGTCCTTGTGGTAAATGATGTGGGTAGAACAAAGCACAAGTTAATGGTGCAAAAACCCACCTTACCCAGTCACTTTTTTTTGGGAAGCTATTTCGTCTCTTTGCTACATCGGCATCAAACATGTCACCCTCCCTAGGACAGGGGGTGACCTTGACAATTTATTGTTAAAATGAGAGGCCGCCTGGATCGTTTAATTTATAGACCCTTGCTACCTTCGGTCTCAACGTAGACTTTGATCTGAAGCCATTCTTGTGATTGTGTTTTTGCTATCCATTGTATCTATGATCATATGTTATCATTCATGCTTTTTTTCTATGTTCTGTAAATCAACCAATGAAATCAAGTCACACCCAGCCATGATTAGACACCTATGTGTGTCCTTTTCAAAGTATTTAAATTAGTGACCCACAGTGTTTGTCATTATACCCTGATGAAGATATACAAATATTGCATCTGAGCTCCTAGGGTGTGAGGCTCTCCTTTTTACTTTTCAAGTGTAGAAATAGTTAAGTGCTCTTTTATTTAAGCAGACTAACATCTCGTCTTAAATATTATTCAATTTCTCTTTGACTTCAGTCAATATATTATCACTAGTGATAATACTGTATATTGAACGAAGTCAAACATCTGTGGCTCCTTAAATGCATGTTATCAGTGCTCACAGTAGTTTAGAAAGTGGTCCTCAAAATAAATACAATTATATTACTATGATGGTCCTTTTACTTTTCTGAAGTCTGGATGTTCTTCCCTTTTCTCTCTATGCAGTGTGCCTCCCAGACAGCAGGATGGTGGTGGTGGTGGATACATCCAGGGTTTCTTCAGCCGTCAACCCCAGGCTAACATCCCTGCTGGATGCCTCCTGTGTTCCCATAGAGACTGATGGAGCTAGGGCTCTGTACAGCTTCTCTCTAGACTCCTGTGGCACCTCCACAACTGTGAGTGGACCTCATCTCTACTTTACAGCATCAGCAACTTTGATTTCATCTGTTCAGAAATGCCATGTTAGTTTTGTAGGTCTTTTGTTGTGAGATAGATCTGACTAAATGAAAAATGCACTTTTTGATTGATATCATGGGATAGGGTTCGATAAAGGGAAGAGTTGAAGAATCTCTACTCTTGTACCATTGTTTTCGATTTTATTCTCTAAAACACCTGATGACTCTCCTTTCTACCCAGCTGGTGGAGGATCACCTGGTGTACACCAATGAAGTCCGGTATCGGCCCAAAGTCCCCATAGATCTGAAGACCTTCAGCTCCCCATATCCCCACTTCAGGTGAGACTTTTTTTCTCCACCTTTTGCAACCATATTCCAATATTTCCACTGTCTTTTGATTGATTGGCTCCATTAAATCATTTTATAGTATCCCAATTGGTTGCATCCACCCAGCGAATGGGACCCGTGCCCTGACAATCTACCAGCCCCGGGCCCTCCCTGCCTGGCCCCACAGCCGAGCCTCTCGCTCCCACCATCATCACCAAGGGGCCCAGCAACAGCCCTTCATCAGAGGTGAGATTCATCCATCTGAATAGAACAAGGAGTAATGTGAACTCTATTCTTGACCTTTTTATTGGCAACGTGTGCCAATACTGTCCCTTTAATGCCTCTTCTGACATGGCTACGATTGCATTTTCCAACCACTTGTCCTCTGAGTCCCTATAGGAAGAAAACGTAATGGGCTACCAGCTGGAGGTTGACATCAGTAGCAGGTATGTGTCTCTCAGTTCAGTCTTGCCAGATTTCACTGTTTAAGCATTGCTAATTTACTGTTGAGCAACTTTATTTTTATGTCCTCGGAACATATTTAATGTTGACTTCCAACAACTTTCAATAATTATTACTACTACTATTGTACACAGCTTTGATGCCTCTTTCCAATGCCTTCAAGGTAACTACCTATGATAACACATTTTAGTGACTGTTTATCTTGTTTGTGTGTTGCATGGTATTGTATTTGCAGGCCCCCTGTCCTCTGAGGTGTACCTGTACCAATGATAAACTTGGTCACCATGATGCCAGGGGGTCCTGGCATTATCGATGTATACTGGGCTGGCCCCGATTTGGCCAGTCACAACCCAGCCTTATACAACATCATGGCACGTAATATCTGTCTAATAAAATAATTTGGCATATAAAAATGTTTTTGATAGATCTTTGTCTAGGAAAGATTTCCATCAATACAGTAAATCACAGTCGATGGGGAGCATTTGGCAGCAGATGTAGGTAAGAGTAGTATAGCATTATTCGTTTTACCAATACAGCTACAAAAGTGTATATATACAGTGAGGCAAAAAAGTATTTAGTCAGCCACCAATTGTGCAAGTTCTCCCACTTAAAAAGATGAGGCCTGTAATTTATCATAGGTACACTTCAACTATGACAGACAAAATGGAAAAAAAATCCAGAAAATCACATTGTAGGATTTTTAATTAATTTATTTGCAATTTATGGTGGAAAATAAGTATTTGGTCACCTACAAGCAAGGTTTATGGGTCACACAGATCTGTAACTTCTTCTGGCCTCTAAATGTCCTCCTATCCTCCACTCGTTACTTGTATTAATGGCACCTGTTTGAACTTGTTATCAGTATAAAAGACACCTGTCCACAACCTCAAACAGTCACACTCCAAACTCCACTATGGCCAAGACCAAAGAGCTGTCAAAGGACACCAGAAACAAAATTGTAGACCTGCACCAGGCTGGGAAGACTGAATCTGCAATAGGTAAGCAGCTTGGTTTGAAGAAATCAACTGTGGGAGCAATTATTAGGAAATGGAAGACATACAAGACCACTGATAATATCCCTCGATCTGGGGCTCCACGCAAGATCTCACCCTGTGGGGTCAAAATGATCACAAGAACGGTGAGCAAAAATCCTAGAACCACACGGAAGGACCTAGTGAATGACCTGCAGAGAGCTGGGACCGAAGTAACAAAGCCTACATTCACTAACACACTACGCCACCAGGGACTCAAATCCTGCAGTGCCAGACGTGTCCCCCTGCTTAAGCCAGTACATGTCCAGGCCCGTCTGAAGTTTGCTAGAGAGCATTTGGATGATCCAGAAGAAGACTGGGAGAATTTCATCTGACCATATGACACCAAAATATAACTTTTTGGTTAAACTCAACTCGTCATGTTGAGGGTTCTATTCAGATGGATGAAGCTCACCTCTGAAGGGCTGTTGCTGGGCCCCTGGGTGATGATGGTGGGAGCGAGAGGCTTGGCTTTGGGGCCATGTTGAATGCTGAGTTGCATCCAAAGAACACCATACCTACTGTGAAGCATGGGGGTGGGACCAGGACGATGATCCGTGTAAAGGAAAGAATGAATGGGGCCATGTATCGTGAGATTGAGTGAAAACCCCCCATCAGCAAGGGCATTGAAGATGAAACGTGGCTGGGTCTTTCAGCATGACCATGATCCCAAACACACCGCCCGGGCAACGAAGGAGTGGCTTCGTAAGAAGCATTTCAAGGTCCTGGAGTGGCCTAGCCAGTCTCCAGATCAACACCATAGAAAATCTCTGGAGGGAGTTGAAAGTCTGTGTTGCCCAGCAACGGCCCCAAAACATCACTGCTCTAGAGGAGATCTGCATGGAGGAATGGGCCAAAATACCAGCAACAGTGTGTGAATCTTGTGAAGACTTACAGAAAAAGTTGACCTCTGTTATATACCCTTTGTTGGCAATGACAAAGTATTGAGAAACTTTTGTTATTGACCAAAATACTTATTTTCCACCATAATTTGCAAATAAATTCTACAATGTGATTTTCTGGATTTTTTTACTTCTCATTTTGTCTGTCATAGTTGAAGTGTACCTATGATAAATTACAGGCCTCATCTTTTTAAGTGGGAGAACTTGCACAATTGGTGGCTGACTAAATACTTTTTTGCCCCACTGTATGATGCACTGAGGTTGAAGCTCTGGGTAAAAGAAAACGGAGGGTTAGAGAAATCCTTGGTTTGACATAGGCTTTGTCCCAAATAGCACTGTAATACCTTTTTTTTTATAGTGCACTACTTTTGACCCATTGGACATTTCTCCAAACTAGTGCACTATATGGGGAATAGTGTGTGATTTGGGACACACATACAAATATGCAGGTAGTCAGTTCTTTGTGACTTTAGCTGCAGCTTGAGCGATGCGGTACTGCTCCCGAAGGTTCCGTCTCCTCCGATGCTCGTTGGTTATCTCCACCACGCTTTTGCTAGGGAACCAACCCTTCTCTCCGTCAGACAGACGCATCCCCTTATTCCAACCTAACGGAAGCAGGGCATACCATTAGTCATAAAGGGGAATAGAGACACATTTACTGTGGGGACAAAATATACTTCAGAGGGAGATTACATTTTGATTCATGGAAAAGGTTTTCACATTTTACAGTGCATTCAGAAAGTATTCAGACCCCTTGACTTTTTCAATGTTACGTTAACCTTATTCTTAAATAAAAATGTTTTAAATTCCCTCAATCTATACACAATACCCCATAATGACAAAGCAAAATCAGTTTATTGCATTTACATAAGTATTCGGACCCTTTTACTCAGTACTTTGTTGAAGCACCTTTGGCAATGATTACATCCTAGTGGCGGCTTCTTGGGTATGGCGCTATGTTACGAATCCCTTTTGGCGCGACAGTCTAGGGGAGATGGTAACGAGACCCGTAACATAATTCATGCAAATTATTGTGAAAGTGAGAACGAAATAACCACAGACAACTAAATTACCGTCAAACACATGGTTTATTAGAAAACACATGGTAATCAAATTTTGTCACATACACATGGTTAGCAGATGTTAATGCGAGTGTAGAGAAATGCTTGTGCTTCTAGTTCCAACAATGCAGTAATAACCAACAAGTAATCTAACTAACAATTCCAAAACTACTGTCTTATACACAGTGTAAGGGGATAAAGAATATGTACATAAAGATATATGAATGAGTGATTGTACAAAGCAGCATAGGCAAGATACAGTAGATGGTATCGAGTACAGTATATGCATATGAGATGAGTATGTAAACAAAGTGACATAGTTAAAGTGGCTAGTGATACATGTATTACGTAAGGATGCAGTAGATGAGAGTACAGTATATACGTATGCATATGAGATGAATAATGTTGGGTATGTAACATTATATTAGGTAGCATTGTTTAAAGTGGCTAGTCATATATTTTACATAATTTCCCATCAATTCCCATTATTAGTGGTTGGAGTTGAGTCGGTGTTCGTTGGTGGCTTGTAACAAACAGTCTGATGGCCTTGAGATAGAAGGTGTTTTTCAATTTCTCTGTCCCAGTTTTGATGCACCTGTACTGACCTCTCCTTCTGGATGATAGCGGGGTGAACAGGCAGTGGCTCAGGTGGTTGTTGTCCTTGATGATCTTTATGGCCTTCCTGTAACATCGGGTGGTGTAGGTGTCCTGGAGGGCAGGTAGTTTGCCCCCGGTTATGCGTTGTGCAGACCTCACTACCCTCTGGAGAGCCTTACGGTTGTGGGCGGAGCAGTTGCCGTACCAGGCGGTGATACAGCCCGCCAGGATGCTCTCGATTGTGCATCTGTAGAAGTTTGAGTGCTTTTGGTGACAAGCCAAATTTCTTCAGCCTCCTGAGGTTGAAGAGGCGCTGCTGCGCCTTCTTCACGATGCTGTCTGTGTGAGTGGACCAATTCAGTTTGTCTGTGATGTGTATGCCGAGGAACTTAAAAAACTTACTACCCTCTCCACTACTGTTCCATCGATGTGGATAGGGGGGTGTTCCCTCTGCTGTTTCCTGAAGTCCACAATCATCTCCTTAGTTTTGTTGACGTTGAGTGTGAGGTTATTTTCCTGACACCACACTCCGAGGGCCCTCACCTCCTCCCTGTAGGCCGTCTCGTCGTTGTTGGTAATCAAGCCTACCACTGTCGTGTCAACCGCAAACTTGATGATTGAGTTGGAGGCGTGCGTGGCCACGCAGTCGTGGGTGAACAGGGAGTACAGGAGAGGGCTCAGAACGCACCCTTGTGGGATCAGCGGGGTGGAGATGTTGTTGCCTACCCTCACCACCTGGGGGCGGCCCGTCAGGAAGTCCAGTACCCAGTTGCACAGGGCGGGGTCGAGACCCAGGGTCTCGAGCTTGATGACGAACTTGGAGGGTACTATGGTGTTGAATGCCGAGCTGTAGTCTATGAACAGCATTCTCACATAGGTATTCCTCTTGTCCAGATGGGTTAGGGCAGTGTGCAGTGTGGTTGAGATTGCATCGTCTGTGGACCTATTTGGGCGGTAAGCAAATTGGAGTGGGTCTAGGGTGTCAGGTAGGGTGGAGGTGACATGGTCCTTGACTAGTCTCTCAAAGCACTTCATGATGACTGAAGTGAGCTCAGTTACCTTAGCTTTCTTGGGAACAGGAACAATGGTGGCCCTCTTGAAGCATGTGTTAACAGCAGACTGGTATAGGGATTGATTGAATATGTCCGTAAATACACCGGCCAGCTGGTCTGCGCATGCTCTGAGGGCGCGGCTGGGGATGCCGTCTGGGCCTGCAGCCTTGTGAGGGTTAACACGTTTAAATGTTTTACTCACCTCGACTGCAGTGAAGGAGAGTCGGCATGTTTTCGTTGCAGGCCGTGTCAGTGGCACTGTATTGTCCTCAAAGCGGGCAAAAAAGTTATTTCGTCTGCCTGGGAGCAAGACATCCTGGTCCGTGACTGGGCTGGTTTTCTTCTTGTAATCCGTGATTGACTGTTGACCCTGCCACATACCTCTTGTGTCTGAGCCGTTGAATTTAGATTCTACTTTGTCTCTATACTGACTCTTAGCTTGTTTGATAGCCTTGTGGAGGGAATAGCTGCACTGTTTGTATTCGTTCATGTTACCAGTCATCTCGCCCTGATTAAAAGCAGTGGTTCGCGCTTTCAGTTTCACGCGAATGCTGCCATCAATCCACGGTTTCTGGTTAGGGAATGTTTTAATCGTTGCTATTGGGTAGGAAACAGGAGGAGGTGTGTCTTCTGTTTGATTGATTGGACACACACACACACACACACACACACACACACACACACACACACACACACACACAGGATACCTGTATCCGTAACACGCTACAATGTTGGCAAACCTGTATTTGGGACTTCCTCCCGTTCTTCTATGCAGATCCTCTCAAGCTCTGTCAGGTTGAATGGGGAGTGTTGCTGCACAGCTATATTGCTGCACAGCTATTTTCAGGTCTCTCCAGAGATGTTAGATCGGGTTCAAGTACAAGTACAGGCCCTGGCTGAGCCGCTCAAGGACCTTCAGAGGCTTGTCTCTCTCTTGGCTGTGTGCATTGTCCTGTTAGAAGGTGAACCTTCACCCCAGTCTGAGGTCCTGAGTTCTCTGTAGCAGGTTTTCAAATATCTCATTGTACTTTGCTCTGTTCTTCTTTCCCTTGATCCTGATTAGTGTCCCTGCCCCTGAAAAACATCCCCACAACATGATGCTGCCACCACCATGCTTCACCGTCGGGATGTTGCCAGATTTCCTCCAGATGTGAAGCTTGGCATTCATGCCAAAGAGTTCAATCTTGCTTTCATCAGACCAGAGAATCTTGTTTCTCTTGGTCTGAGATTCATTTTGGTGCCTTTTGGTAACCTGGCTGTCATGTGCCCTTAGAGTGGCCAGACGGAAGCCACTCCTATCATAAAGGTCGGATTGGTGGAGTGCTGCAGAGATGGTTGTCCTTCGGATAGGTTATCCCATCTCCACAGAAATACTCTGGAGCTCTGTCAGTGACCGTAGGGGTTTCTTGGTCAACTTCCTGACCAAAGCCCTTCTCCCTGCATTGCTCAGTTTGGTAGTGCGGCCAGCTGTAGAAAGTCTTGGTGGTTCCAAACTTCTTCCATATAAGAATCACTGTTCTTTTGGGCCTTCAATGCTGAAGAAACTGTTTGGTACCCTTCCCCAGACCTGTGCCTAGACACAATTTTGTCTCTGACAATTCCTTCGACCTCAGCTTGGTTTTTGCTCTGACATGCATTGTCAAATGTGGGACCTTTTTTTGTATAGACAGGTGTGCCTTTCCAAATCATGTTCAATCAACTGAATTTACCACAGGTGAACTGCAATAAAGTTGTAGAAACATCTCAAGGATGATCAATGGAAACAGGTTTCACGTGATCTCAATTGAGTATCATAGCAAAGGGTCTGAATACTTACGTAGATAAGGTATTGTTTCATTGATAAATCTTCAAACAATAAATGGTTCGCATTATCATTATGGGGTATTGATGGGGGAACTAAATCCGTTTTAGAATATGGCTGTAATGTCATTTTGGGGGGGAAATGTCAAGGTCTGAATGCACTGTAAGTCTTCCAATAAAGATGCTTGACAATTCAGTGGGAATTTTGTACTGAAAGTATATTTCCTTGTTTGTTCCACCTACCCTCATGGGTCTTGCATAGCACGTTGATAATGTCAGCAGGCTCCATGGTGAGCTCATCAGCCTGCTGGGCAACGTATCGTTTCACACACTGCACCTGGGGGCAATCTATAATCCCACAAAAGGTTAAGGCTACAATTTCACTTCAGGGAAGTATGTGCATCTAACTAAGAATGTTAATATTTTATAACTGGGTTTGTCATCTATTTACTCACCCCAGTCCTCATAAACCACCTCTTCCTTTCTGTTTGGGTCATTTAAGGAAGGGAATGCTGCCATCCACCGGTGCATATCTGACCTAGAGAGTGAAAGTAGAAACTGGGTACAACACTGTGTGATGCATTTTTGTCTTTATTCTTCAGTGTATAGTGCATTATCTGAGAGTTGGTTGGTTGGGAGGCTGTGTGTGTGTGTTCTCTCACTCTGAGGGGGCCTTCAGCAGGTGTTCACAGGCAATGCCTCGGTGGTTCTCCAGCAGTAGCAGACAGAAGGAGTGCTCCAACTTGGGCCCAGGGCCCTCCGCTCCAACCCCAAACCCCGCGGGCTGGACCTGCACCAGGGAGCGGTGGGTGTGGTCTGTCACCATATAGCGCTCTGAGCTGGACAGGAAAGGAGAGAAACTATACTCAACTTGCATATTCACCACCCAGCAGGCAAAACAAGGTTGAAATATTATGACAACCAGTTGCCCACAGCACATTTTCTGACCATTTAATTAAATGCAACTGTTGGTCAGTATGTGGAGTATATCCTTTTGCTTGCCTCTTTTTGCATGTGATGATGAGTAGGTCATTGAAGAGGAAGAGGTAGATGGGGGTGAGTTTGAGACGAGAACTGAAGAGGGAGGCCCCTTTGGATAGCTCATATAGCTCTCCTCTCTTCTCCAGGAAGCGAGCCTTCGAGACAATGGGAACAGCCTGCATGTGGACATGGTGGAGAGACAGGGTCTCAATCAGTGAGCTTCACCCAATCAAACATTTTTAAAGACCTTTTCTGCAGTTGCCACAAAGGCTTCGTTCACACAAGCAGCCCAAATATATATATTTTTCTCACTCATTTGTCTTCGGACCAACTGGGGCCTGGTTTCCCAAAAGCATTTTAAGGGCATTTTCACCAGATTAAAAAACAAAAAATTCACGAGAATGGCCTTATTTCTATTACAGCACATTGGATTACTCTCATTCATATTCCATTCACCCAGTTCAATGTAACATCGATAGGTGTAGGCTACTACATAATACTCAAATGATCCCGATACTCATCATGAGGTTGTTACAACCTAGCCTATGATTGAAAGTTTACAACGTAGGTGCACACAGATCGAGAGACATTTGAGGTGACAGACGGTGACATTCATTCACGGCTTGCACACTTGCCTGCATCTAGCTGATATTGGGTGTAATCATTAGTCCAACAGTTGCAAACTAGTTTCTATTGGACAAATTAAGGTATGTTTTGTTCCGTTTTCTTCAGTTTAAGACAAGTTTTTCAACAGAATCAGTGGAATGAATACACCCCTGATAACGCCTGAACACAGTTCACTTTCATAGCAGCCACGTTGTATTCCTGGCTTTCCTCTCACCTGCATTGTCGGAACTAGAAGCCCAAGCATTTCGCTACACTCGCATTAACATCTGCTAACCATGTGTGTGTGACAAATAAAATTTGATTTGATTTCCTCTCACCTCTAACCTTCATTTGTGGACTTCAATGCACAACCCATCAGCTGTATGTGACTAGGCGGAAAAAAAATTCCAAGCCAAAACGCTGCACACAGCCTACGTCATTGTCACCATATTAGCTAAATAAAGTCATAGCTAATAGAACTAACGCATTTGTAAACCCACTACAATCACCAGTAATGTTATTGTGCAGTCAGTAAGCAGTCACACCGGAAAATACATTTGTAATACCAAAAGCTTACCTTGACTTGGAGGAGTTCAAGTGTTGTGTTGGAAAGTCATAGCGAGCTACTGTAGCTAACATAGCATCCCTCTGTTTAAGCAGGGTGTTTCAGTAGGGTAAACTAGCTAGATGCATTTGCTAGCTAAGTAAGTGAAAAAGAAAGTGTCACTATTGCTCCTTAATTTTGGAAAAAATGTATTTGTTCAAAACTGTTAAACTATTGTCTTTCTCTCTCTTTGAGCCAAGTACTCACCACATTTTATGCACTGCAGTGCTAGCTAGCTGGAGTTTATGCTTTCAGTACTGGACAACGTGTCAGTTCATGCTGCAAGAGCTCTGATAGGTTGGAGGACCGGAAGTTGTCATAATTACTGTGTAAGTTTATGGAAGGGGGTGAGAACCAAGAGCCTCCTAGGTTTTGTATTGAAGTCAGTCTACGAAGAGGAGGACAGAAGATAGCTGTCCTCTGGGATACACCAATGTGCTATCCCTACAGAGTACTGTTGCAGCTACTGTAGACCTTCAGTGCAAAACAGTGTGTTTTATTGTTATTTGGTGATGTGACTATATTTGGTTTAGTTTTTCAATGTTTTACCATTTTTAATTTGAAGTATTTCACTGAGGAGGATGGTCTTCCCCTTCTTCCTCTGAGGAGCCTCGGTTGCTAGAAACAGAAGTTGTCACATCGACGGTACTGACTTCAGGAAAGTCCTGTGGGGCTTGTGGGGTCCGTCGAGCAAAAACGAAGAACATTGTGTTTTTGAGAGTCTTCCCTTTCAATAGAGTGGTCATTATAGTTTGTAGACTGTTCGGACACTAGAGACATTTTATGAGAAGACAGATTTTCGGATGTTTTCACTCACGAGACTCCCAGGTAGACAGCCAAAGTTAATTTTTTTCCCAAAATATTATTTTTGTAGGCGAAATAGCTCCGTTTGTTCTTCACGTTTGGCTGAGAAATCGCCCAGAGATTGCGGTCACCACAACGCCGAAAAATATTCATAATGAACTCCATAATATCGACAGAAACATGGCAAACGTTGTTTAGAATCCATCCTCAAGGTGTTTTTCTAAGATCTATTCGATAATATATCAGTCGGGACAATTCGTTTTTCACTGTGACCGATTGGCGTAATGGCTACCTCTGTATTTTATGTGGGAATCTCTCTCGGAGCCACCATGTGACCACTTACGTAATGTGGTTTCCTACGGCTATTCTTCAACAGAAATGCGTAAAACTATGTCACAATGCTGTAGACACCTTGGGGAATATGTAGAAAGCGTAAGCTCATTGATGGTACATTCACAGCTGAATAGGGAGTCATTGGAACGCAGCGCTTTCAAAACCTGGGGCACTTCCGGATTGGATTTTTCTCAGGCTTTCGCCGGCAACATCAGTTCTGTTATACTCACAGACAATATCTTTACAGTTTTGGAAACGTTAGTGTTTTCTATCCAAAGCTGTCAATTGTATGCATATTGTAGCATCTTTTCCTGATAAAATATCCCGTTTAAAACGGAAAGTTTGTTTTCCAAAAATGAAAATACTGCCCCTAACACCAACAGGTTAATGTCAGTGGCATGTCATTGGTAAAAATATAAAAGCGTAAAGGGCCTGAAGAGCTACCCTGTGGTACACCACACTTTACATGTTTGATATTAGAGCAGCTTCAATTATTGCCATATCGTGGATTCATAGCCATCTGAGGTTCAAAAGCCATAACATATTCAGTACAAGTCACAAGATTGGACACACCTACTCATTCCAGGACTTTTCTTTATTTGTACTATTTTCTATATTGCACAATAGTGGAGACATCAAAACTATGAAATCACACATATGGAATCATGTAGTAAACAATTTTTTTTAACAAATCAAAATATATTTTATATTTTATATTCTTCAAAGGAGCCTCCCTTTGTCTTAAAGACAATTTTGCACAATCTTGGTATTCTCTCAACCAGTTTCCTGAGGTAAGCATCATAAATAATTTCAATTAACCTTTCTAGCGCAGGGGTTCTGCGAGGAACACCTCGACAAAATATTTTTTTGAAATATGTAACTTTCACACATTGACAAGTCCAATACAGCAAATGAAAGATAAACATCTTGTTAATCTACCCATCGTATCTGATTTAAAAAAAATGCTTTACAGCTAAAGCACAACATATGATTATGTTAGATCACCGCTAAGTCGGAAAAAAACACAGCCATTTATCCAGCCAAAGAGAGGTGTCACAAAAAGCAGAAATATAGATCAAATTAATCACTAACCTTTGATCTTCATCAGATGACACTCATAGGACATCATGTTACACAATACATGTCTTATTTGTTCGATAATGTGCATATTTATATCCAAAAATCTCAGTTTACATTGGCGCCTTACGTGCAGTAATATTTTGATTCAAAAACATCAAGTGATTTTGCAGAAATACCAATAATAAACATTGATAAAAGATACTAGTGTTATTCACATAATTAAAGATAGACTTCTCCTTAATGCAACCGCTGTGTCAGATTTCAAAAATACTTTACCGAAAAAGCATAATCTGAGAACGGCGCTCAGAACCATAAACAGCCAGAGGAATAGCCGCCATTTTGCAATCAACAAAGTTAGAAACAATGCCATAAATATTCACTTACCTTTGATGATCTTCATCAGAAGGCACTCCCAGGAATCCCAGTTCAACAATAAATTACTGATTTGTTCCATAAAGTTCCATCATTTATGTCCAAATAGCCACTTGTTTTTAGCGTGTTCAGCCCAGTAATCCATCTTCAGGAGTCGTGAGCATTTCATCCAGACAAAAACTCAAAGTTCCGTTACAGTCCTTTAGAAACATGTTGATGTATGAAATCAATCGTTAGGATGTTTTTAACATAAAACATCAATGTTCCAACTGGAGAATTCCTTTGTCTGAAGAAAAAGCACTGGAACGTGAGGTAAGTGCACGTCATGAGACCAAGGCTTTCTGCCAGACCACTGACTCAAAGAGGTCTCATGAGCCCCTCCTTTATAATAGAATCCTCATTCAAGTTCCAAAAGACGGTTGACATATAGTGGAAGCCCTAGGAAGTGCAACCTCATCCATATCTCAATGTGTACTCGGTAGGCCAAGCTTTGAAAAACTACAAACCTCAGATGTCCCACTTCCTGGTTGGATTTTTCTCAGGTTTTCACCTGCCATATGAGTTATGTTATACTCACAGACATCATTCAAACAGTTTTAGAAACTCCAGAGTGTTTTCTATCCAATAGTAATAATAATATGCATATACACTGCTCAAAAAAAATAAAGGGAACACTTAAACAACACAATGTAACTCCAAGTCAATCACACTTCTGTGAAATCAAACTGTCCACTTAGGAAGCAACACTGATTGACAATAAATGTCACATGCTGTTGTGCAAATGGAATAGACAACAGGTGGAAATTATAGGCAATTAGCAAGACATCCCCAATAGAGGAGTGGTGACCATACATTTACATTTACATTTAAGTCATTTAGCAGACGCTCTTATCCAGAGCGACTTACAAATTGGTGCATTCACCTTATGACATCCAGTGGAACAGCCACTTTACAATAGTGAATCTAAATCTTTTAGGGGGGTGAGAAGGATTACTTATCCTATCCTAGGTATTCCTTAAAGAGGTGGGGTTTCAGGTGTCTCCGGAAGGTGGTGATTGACTCCGCTGTCCTGGCGTCGTGAGGGAGTTTGTTCCACCATTGGGGGGCCAGAGCAGCGAACAGTTTTGACTGGGCTGAACTTCTCAGTTCCTATGCTTCCTGGCTGATGTTTTGGTCACTTTTGAATGCTGGCGGTGCTTTCACTCTAGTGGTAGCATGAGACGGAGTCTACAAACCACACAAGTGGCTCAGGTAGTGCAGCTCATCCAGGATGACACATCAATGCGAGCTGTGGCAAGAAGGTTTTCTGTGTCTGTCAGCGTAGTGTCCAGAGCATGGAGACGCTACCAGGAGACAGGCCAGTACATCAGGAGATGTGGAGGAGGCCATAGGAGGGCAACAACCCAGCAGCAGGACCGCTACCTCCGCCTTTGTGCAAGGAGGAGCAGGAGGATCACTGCCAGAGCCCTGCAAAATGACCTCCAACAGGCCACAAATGTGCATGTGTCTGCTCAAACGGTCAGAAACGGACTCCATGAGGGTGGTATGAGGGCCCAACGTCCACAGGTGGGGATTGTGCTTACAGCCCAACACCCTGTAGGACGTTTGGCATTTGCCAGAGAACACCAAGATTGGCAAATTCGCCACTGGCGCCCTGTGCTCTTCACAGATGAAAGCAGGTTCACGCTGAGCACTTGACAGACGTGACAGAGTCTGGAGAGGCCGTGGAGAATGTTCTGCTGCCTGCAACATCCTCCAGCATGACAGGTTTGGCGGTGGGTCAGACAATGCTAGACTTCATGTGGCTGGAGTGTGTCAGCAGCTCCTGCAAGAGGAAGGCATTGATGCTATGGACTGGCCAGCCCGTTCCCCAGACCTGAATCCAATAGAGCACATCTGGGACATTATGTTTCGCTCCATTGCACCACAGACTGTCCAGGAGTTGGCGGATGCTTTAGTCCAGGTCTGGGAGGAGATCCCTCAGGAGACCATCCGCCACCTCATCAGGAGCATGCCCAGGCGTTGTAGGGAGGTCATACAGGCACGTGGAGGCCACATACTACTGAGCCTCATTTTGACTTGTTCAGGACATTACATCAAAGTTGGATCAGCCTGTAGTGTGGGTTTCCACTTTAATTTTGAGTGTCACTCCAAATCCAGACCTCCATGGGTTGATACATTTGATTTCCATCGATAATTTTTGTGTGATTTTGTTGTCAGCACATTCAACTATGTAAAGAAAAAGTATTTAATAAGAATATTTAATTCATTCAGATCTAGGATGTGTTATTTTAGTGTTCCCTTTATTTTTTGGAGCAGTGTATTAGCATCTGGGACAGCATAGGAGGCAGTTCACTCTGGGCACGCTATTCATCCAAAAGTGAAAATGCTGCCCCCTATCCCAAAAAGGATAACAGGTGTACCTTGTAAAAAGTTCATTTGTGGAATTTCTTTCCTTAATGCATTTGAGCCAATCAGTTGTGTTGTGACAAGGTAGTGGTTGCATACAGAAGATAGCCCTATTTGGTGAAAGACCAAGTCCATATTATGGCAAGAACATCTCAAATAAGCAAAGAGAAACAACATTCCATCATTACTTTAAGACATGAAGGTCAGTCAATATGGAATATTTCAAGAACTTGAAAGTTTCTTCAAGTGCAGTCACAAAAACCATCAAGCGCTATGATGAAACTGGCTCTCACGAGGACTGCCACAGGAAAGGAAGACTCAGAGTTACTGCACAGGAGAAATTAGAGTTACCAGCCTCAGAAATCGTCATTAACTGCACCTCAGATTGCACCTCACAGAGTTCAAGTAACAGACACATCTCAGAGGTCATACAATAAGTTTAGTTGTGATTCATATGTTGATGATGTAAAGAATATTTGCTGATCTGTGGTGTGTAACGAGGAGCAACCAGACGCTCCACTTGATGCATTTATGAAACTACTTCTTCCAGTTACTAAGAATCCCATTAAGAAAATGACTGTAAAACCTTAAATCCCCTTGGATTGTTTCAATGATGAGGAATTGAAACAATTTATGGTTGAGAGGGATGAGGCAAAAGGTATGGCAATTAAGTCTAGCACCCCAACTGATTGGCAAACATACTGCAAATTAAGAAATCATGTGGTTAAACAAAATAAAAATAAACTACACTATGAAACAAAGATAAATTATATAAACAATTATAGTAAATAGCTCTGGGGAACCTTGATATTAAATTCTGTGGAAAAAAGCAAACTCCGCTCGTTCATTCATTGAACCAGATGGCTCATTCATCACAAAGCCCACTGATATTGCAAACTACCTCATGACTTTTTCATTGGCAAGATAAGCAAACTTAAGGATGACATGCCAGCAACAAACACTGACACTACACATCCAAGTATATGGGACCAAATTATGAAAAACAAGAATTGTACTTTTGAATTCTGTGAAGTCAGTGTGGAAGAGGTGAAACAATTATTGTTGTCTATCAACATTGACAAGCCACTGGGGTCTGACAATCTGGATGGGAAATTATTGAGGATAACAGCAGATGATATTGCCACTCCTATTTGCAACATCTTCAATTTAAGCCTACTAGAGAACGTGTGCCCTTGGGCTTGGAGAGAAGTCATTCCGCCACCCAAGAATACTGGCTCAAATAGCCGACCAATCAGCCTTTTTACCAACCCTTTAGTGAACTTCTGGAAAAAATGTTGTTTGACCAGATACAATGCTATTTCACAGTAAACAAATTGACAACAGAATTTCAGCATGCATATAGGTGTCACGTTCTGACCTTAGTTCTTTTGTTATGTCTTTGTTTTAGTATGGTCAGGGTGTGAGTTGGGTGGGTTGTCTATGTTCCTTTTTCTATGTTTTGGGATATCTGTGTTTGGCCTGGTATGGTTCTCAATCAGAGGCAGCTGTCAATCGTTGTCCCTGATTGAGAACCATACTTAGGTAGCCTGGTTTCACTTTTGAGTGGTAGGTGATTATGTATCCTGTATTAGTGTTTTCACCATACGGGACTGTTTTGTTTGTTTGTTTATACTTTTGTTATTTTGTTCAGTGTTCTGGTGATTTATTAAATATATCATTATGGACACTTACCACTCTGCACATTGGTCTGATCCTTGCTACTCCTCCTCTGAAGAAGAGGAATTCTGTTACAGAACCACCCACCACTCAAGGACCAAGCAGCATGGTAACGGGCAGCAGCAGAAATCTCGGGACTCATGGACATGGGAGGAGATTCTGGACGGCAACGGACCCTGGGCACAGGCTGGGGAATATCGCCCATCTGTCCTGACCTGCCGGAGTCGCCCGTCTGTCCTGAGAGCTGCTGGAGCCGCCCGTCTGTCCGGAGCTGCCGGGGCCGCCCGTCTGTCCTGAGCTGCCGGGGCCGCCCGTCTGTCCTGAGCTGCCGGGGCCGCCCGTCTGTCCTGAGCTGCCGGGGCCGCCCGTCTGTCCTGAGCTGCCGGGGCCGCCCGTCTGTCCTGAGCTGCCGGGGCCGCCCGTCTGTCCTGAGCTGCCGGGGCCGCCCGTCACTCCGGCGCTGACGGAATCGTCCTTCACTCCGGAGCTGTCCTTCACTCCGGAGCTGCCGGAGTCTTCCGCCTGTCCGGTGCTAGTGGAATCTCCCGTTTGTCCGGTGCTGCCGGAATCTCCCGTCCATTCAGGACCCGTGGCTTGGGTCCCCAGTCCGAGATCGGCGGCGAGGGTCGCCGCTCTAAAGCGGCCACAGAGGTGGAGAAAGACTATGGTGGAGTGGGGTCCACGTCCCGCACCAGAGCCAGAGCCGCGGACAGACACCCACCCAGACCCTCCCCTATAGGTTCAGGTTTTGCGGCCGGAGTCCGCACCTTTGGGAGGGGGGTACTGTCACGTTCTGACCTTAGTTCTTTTGTTATGTCCTTGTTTTAGTATGGTCGGTGCTTGCGTTGGGTGGGTTGTCTATGTTCCTTTTTCTATGTTTTGGGATTTCTGTGTTCAATCAGAGGCAGCTGTCAATCATTGTCCCTGATTGAGAACCATATTTAGGTAGCCTGGTTTCACTTTTGAGTGGTGGGTGATTATGTATCCTGTGTTAGTGTTTTCACCATACGGGACTGTTTCGGTTGTTTGTACTTTTGTTATTTTGTTCAGTGTTCTGTTGATTTATTAAATATATCATTATGGACACTTACCACGCTGCACATTGGTCTGATCCTTAATGCTCCTCTGAAGAAGAGCAATTCCGTTACAATAGGTAAGGACACTCAAGAAGCACAGCACTTACACAAATGACTGATGATTGGTTGAGAGAAATTGATGATAAAATGATTGTGGGGGCTGTCTTGCTAGACCTCAGAGCAGCTTTTGACATTATCGATCATATTCTGCCACAGGAAAAACTTGTGTTAAGGCTTTACATCCCCTGCTATAATTTGGATACAGAGTTACTTGTCTAACAGAACACCGAGGGTGTTCTTTAATGGAAGCTTCTCAAATATAATCCAGTTAGAATCAGGTAGCTGTTTAGGCCCCTTGCTTTTTTCAATTTTTACTAACTTTGAGTAAACTTTGAGTGTCAATGTATGCAGATGACTCAACACTATACACATCAGCTACTACAGTGACTGAAATGACTGTGTTCACTTAACAAAGAGCTGCAGTTAGTTTCAGAGTAGGTGACAAGGAATAAGATAGCCCTAAATATTTCTAAATCTAAAAGCATTATATTTGGAACAAAACACTCACTAAACCCAAACCTCAACTAAATCTTGAAATAAAATAATGTGGAAATTGAGTAAGTTGAGATGACTAAAATGCTTGGAGTAACCCTAGATTGTAAACTGTCATGGTCAAAACATATTGATGCAGTAGTAGCTAAGATGGGGAAAAGTTTGTCTATAATAAAGCAATGCTCTTCCTTCTTAACAAAACTATCCACAAGGCAGGTCCTACAGGCCCTAGTTTTGTCGCACCTTGACTACTGTTCAGTCGTGTGGTCAGATGCCACAAAAAAGGACTTAGGAAAATTGCAATTGGCTCCGAACAGGGCAGCACGGCTGAAAGAGCTAATATTTTTTTTAAATGCATGTCAATCTCTCCTGGCTGGAAGTAGAAGAGAGATTTTTTCTTCATCACTACTTTTATTTATGAGAGGTATTGACATGTTGAATGCACCGAGCTCTGTCTAAACTACTGGCACACAGCTCGGCCACCCATGCATACCCCCACAAGACATTCCACAAGAGGTTTCTTCACAGTCCCCAAGTCTAGAACAGACTATGGGAGGCACACAGTACAACATGTATGTGACTACATGGCTACATGGAACTCTATTCCACATCAAGTAACTGATGCAAGCAGTAAAATTAGATTTAAAGAACTGATAAAAAACACCTTGTGGAACAGCGGGGACTGTGAAGCAACACAAACATTGGCAAAGACAGACACATACATACTTACACACACACGATAACATACACACTATTCATTTAGTACTGTAGATCTGTGGTAGTGTTGGAGTAGGGGCCTGAGGCCACACAGTGTGTTGTGAAATCTGTCAAAGTATAAAGTATAAACATACCTTGAGTTTGTGGAACTCTCAAAAGTTTGGACACACCTTCTCATTCAAGGAGTTTTCTTTATTTTTACTATTTGCTACATTGTAGAAAAAAAGTGAAGACATCAAAACTATGAAATCACACATGGAATCATGTTGTAACCAAAAAAGTCCAATCAAAATCAAATCAAATTGTATTGGTCACATAAACATATTTAGCAGATGTTATTAAAGGTATGCCGAAATGCAGTAGTATCTAAGAACTCACAACAATATACACGTATCTAAATGTAAAATAATGGAATTAAGAAATATATAAACATTAGATTGAGCAATGTCAGTGGCATTGACTAAAATACAGTATAATGGACTACATATGAGATGAGAAATGTATTTAAACATTATTAAAGTGACTAGTGTTCCAGTGATTCCAAGTCTATGTATATAGAGCAGCGGTCTCTATGGTGCAGGGTTGCAAAACCGGGAGGAAGCCGGCTAGTGATGGCTATTTAACAGTCTAATGGCCTTGAGCTCAAAGCTATTTTTCAGTCTCTCGGTCCCAGCTTTGATGCACCTGTACTGACCCTGCCTTCTGGATGATAGCGGGGTGAACAGGCAGGGGCTCGGGTGGTTGATGTCCTTGAGGATCATTTTGGCCTTTCTGTGACATCGGGTGCTGTAGGTGTCCTGGAGGGCAGGCAGTTTGCCCGCAGTGATGTGTTGCACAGACCGTACCACCCTCTGGAGAGCTCTGCGGTTGCGGGCGGTGCAGTTGCCGTACCAGGTGGTGATACAGCCCAACAGGATGCTCTCAATTGTACATCTGTGAAGGTTTTAGGGACACATTTCTTTAGCCTCCTGAGGTTAAAGAGGCGCTGTCTTTGTGGGTGGACCATTTAATTTTGTCAGTGATGTGTACCCCAAGGAACTTGAAGCTTTCCACCTTCTCCACTGCGGTTCCGTCGATGTGGATAGGGGCGTGCTCCCTCTGCTGTTCCTGAAGTCCACGATCAGTTCCTTTGTTTTGTTGACGTTGAGTAAGAGATGATTTTCCTGGCACCACTCTCCCAGGGCCCTCATCTCCTCCCTGTAGGCTTTCTCCTCATTGTTGGTAATCAGGTGTTGTTTCCTACTTTCACCACCTGGGAGCGGCCATCAGGAGGTCCAGGACCCAGTTGCACAGGGCGGGGTTCAGACCCAGGGCCCCAAGCTTAATGATGAGCTTGGAGGGTACTATGGGTTTGAATGGTGAGCTATAGTCAATGAACAGCATTCTTACATAGCTATTCCTCTTGTCCAGATGGGATAAGGCAGTGAGCATTGCGATGACGATTGCGTCGTCTGTGTATCTACTGGGGCGGTAAGCAAATTGAAGTGGGTCTAGGTGTCAGGTAAGGTAGAGGTGATATGATCCTTAACTGGCTTCTCAAAGCACTTCATTGTGACAGAAGTGAGTGCTACGTGGCGATAATCATTTAGTTCAGTTACCTTTGCTTTCTTGGATACAGGAACAATGGTGGACATCTTGAAGCAAGTGGGGACAGCAGACTGGGATAGGGAGAGATTGAATATGTCTGTAAACACTCCACCTAGCTGGTCTGCACATGCTCTGAGGACGCGGCTAGGGATGCCGTCCGGGCCGGCAGCCTTGCCAGGGTTAACACGCTTAAATGTCTTACTGACATCGGCCACAGAGAAGGAGAGCCGACAGTCCTTGGTTGCGGGCCTTGCCAGTGGCACTGTGTTATCCTCAAAGCGGGCGCAGAAGGTGTTCGGCTTGTCCGGGAGCAAGACATCGGTGTCCGCTATGTGACTGGTTTTCCCTTTCTAGCCGTGATTGTCTATAGACCCTGCCACATACGTCTTGTGTCTGAGCCGTTGAATTGCGACTCCATTTTGTCCTTTGTACTGACGTTTTGCCTTTTTGATTGCCTTACGAAGGGAATAACTACACTGTGTTTGGTAATATTCCCAGTCACCTTGCCATGGTAAAATAAGGTGGTTTGTGCTTTCAGTTTTGTGAGAATGCTGCCATCTATCCACGGTTTCTGGTTTGGGTAGGTTTTAATAGTCACAGTGGGTACGACATCTCCTATACACTTCCTGATCAACTCAGTCACCATATTCGTCAATGTTATTCTCAGAGTCTACCTGGAACATATCCCAGTCCGCATTATCAAAACAATCTTGAAGCATGGATTCCGATAGGTCAGACCAGCATTGAATAGATCTTAGCACGGGTACTTTCTGTTTGAGTTTCTGCCTATAGGAAGGGAAAAGCAAAATAGAGTCGTGATCAGATTTGCTGAAGGGAGGGCAGGGGAGAGCCTTGTAGGCATTTCTAAAAGTTGAGTGGCAGTGGTCCAATGTTTTTGCAGCACGAGTACTGCATTCAATGTGTTGGTAGAACTTCGGTAGCGTTTCCCTCAAATTGCTTTGTTAAAATCCCCAACTACAATAAATGCGGCTTCAGGATATGTGGTTTGCATGAAGTCCACCTCTGGCCTGCTCGCCTCCCTACCACTGAGGAAGTACAGTTCCCGCTCAGCCCAGTCAAAACTGTTCGCTGCTCTGGCTCCCCAATGGTGGAACAAACTCCCTCACGACGCCAGGACAGCGGAGTCAATCATCACCTTCCGGAGACACCTGAAACCCCACCTCTTTAAGGAATACCTAGGATAGGATAAAGTAATCCTTCTCACCCCCCTTAAAAGATTTAGATGCACTATTGTAAAGTGGCTGTTCCACTGGATGTCATAAGGTGAATGCACCAATTTGTAAGTCGCTCTGGATAAGAGCGTCTGCTAAATGACTTAAATGTAAATGTAAATGTAAGTCCAGCGTAGTTCTTTGAGGGCCGTCGTGGTACTGGCTTGAGGAATATACACGGCTGTGACTATAACTGAAGAGAATTCTCTTGGGAATTCTCTTGGGATGTCATACAGTCGGCATTTGCATGAGGTATTCTAGGTTGGGTAAACAAAAGGACTTGATTTTCCAAATGTTATGACAATCGCACCATGAGTAGTTAATCATGAAACATACACTCCCAGCTTTCTTCTTCCCGGAGAGTTCTTTTTTCCTATCTGCACAATGTACTGAGAACCCAGCTGGCTGCATAGATGGGGACAGTATATCCCGAGAGAGAGAGCCATGTTTCTGTGAAACAGAGTATGTTACAATCCCTGATATCTCTCTGGAAAGAGATCCTCGCCCTGAGCCCGTCTACTTTATTATCCAGAGACTGAACATTAGCAAGTAATATACTCTGAAGCGGTGGAAGGTGTGTACGCTTCCTGAGTCAGACTAGAAGTCCACTGCGAATACCTCTTTTCCGCCGGCGGTGTTTTGGAGTAGCCTCTGGAATAAGTTATATTGCCCTGGGAGGTACGAACAAAAGATCCAATTCGGGAAAGTCGTATTCCTGGTCGTAATGCTAGTTACCGGCTGTATGTAGTAACACAAAAAAATCTGGGCTAATAATGTAAGAAATAACACACAAAAAACAAAATACTGCAAAGTTGCTTAGGTTTCTTAGGAGCTATATCTGTCGGCGCCCAAATCAAAATATATTTTACATTTTAGATTCTTCAAACTATCCACATGTTTGCCTTGATGACAGCTTTGCATTCTCTCAACCAGCTTCATGAGGTAGTCACCTCGAATGCTTTTCCAACAGTCTTGGAGGAGGAGTTCCCAAATTAGCTGAGCACTAGTTGGCTGCTATCCCTTCACTCTGCGGTCCAACTCTCCCAAACCATCTCAATTGGGTTGAGGTCGGGTGATTGTGGAGGCCATCTGATGCAGCACTCCATCACTCTCTATTCTTCTGTTGAGATGTGTCTGTTATTTGAACTCTGAGGTTCAATCTGAGGTGCAGTGAATTGTCAATTTTTGAGGCTGGTAACTCTAATGAACTTATCCTCTGCAGCAGATGTAACTCTGGGTCTTCTTTTCCTGTGACGGTCCTCACGAGAGCCAGTTTCATCATTGCGCTTGATGGTTTTTGCTGCACTTGAAGAAAGTTTCAAAGTTCTTAACATTTTCAGTACTGACTGACCTTCATGTCTTAAAGTAATAATGGACTGTCATTTATGTTTGCTTATGTATAACACAATTGATTGGCTCAAACGCATTTAGAAGGAAATAAATTCCACAAATGTACGTTTAACAAAGCACACCTGTTAACTGAAATGCATTCCAGGTGACTACCTCATGAAGCTGATTGAGAGAATGCCAAGAGTGAGGGTGACTACTTTGAAGAATCTCATTAACACTTTTTTTGGTTACTACATGATTCCATATGTGTTATTTCAGAGTTTTAATGTCTTCACTATTATTCTACAATGTGTGTCCAAATCTTTGTCTGGTACTATGTATGAAGATACCTTGAGTTTATGGAACGCCAATGTGGTAATAATGACATGTTTATGAACATACCTTTCATTTGATGAACTCCAGTGTGGTAATGACATGTATATAAACAGACCTTGAGTTTGTTGAACTCCAATGTGTTATTGACTTGTATGAGTTCCTCCATCTGCTTCATCTGGCCCACCTGTGTGTTGGACTCCTTGATGATCTGGAAGAGGGAGAATAACAACAAAGAGTGGAGTTGTAGTGGAGCACATTTTGGTAAGGTTTTGTTGGCCCAGTATTTTGAAGAAGTATCCAACAGAAAGACTGCTGTCCATTTCCTAATGGATTTCAAATATTTTTAACAGGCCTACTTATTTTCAATGGCACATTGTTCGTAGTGTATGTGTAATATTTTATAGTGCTTGCATGTCTACAGTGACCAATACGTACTGTTAGGTTCTAATTATCAGTAAATAATTCAACGGACACTATGAAAGTTTAACCAAGTTTAATTCTTCCCAGGGGATCAATACAGCTGCTTTAAACAAAACATCTTTCCACCACCACAGGTATATACAGTGCCTTGCGAAAGTATTCGGCCCCCTTGAATGATCAGTCTCTCGATGTGCAAAACTGATAGAGACATACCCCAAGCAACGTACAGCTGTAATCGCAGCAAAAGGTGGCGCTACAAAGTATTAATTTAAGGGGGCTGAATAATTTTGCATGCCCAATTGTTCAGTTTTTGATTTGATAAAATAGTTTGAAATATCCAATAAATGTCGTTCCACTTCATGATTGTGTCCCACTTGTTGTTGATTCTTCACAAAAAAATACAGTTTTATATCTTTATGTTTGAAGCCTGAAATGTGGCAAAAGGTCGCAAAGTTCAAGGGGGCCAAATACTTTCGCAAGGCACTGTATATACTCCCATTTAGGCACTCCTCCTTCTCCCCAATCCTTACATATTTTATGGTTCGACAGGAAGACGAAGTGATTGGGTAATAAACCATTGTTTCTCCCTTAAGGGGATCTGACCTGACCTCAACCCCGTTGATGCCTAATCCAAAGATCTCTCCACCCATATCCCCTATAGCAATCATGTGACTTCACCCTGTCCACCCAGCACATTCCAAAGCCATCTGGCTCCTACAGATAACCATTAACTTCTGATGTAAAAACCAGTCTCTAGGATAGCAATGTTCCAAGTTTAATCCAGAATTCAATGGTACACTATATATACAGAAGGATGTGGACACCCCAAATTAGTGGATTCGGCTATTTCAGTCACACCCATTGCTGACAGGTGTATAAAATCGAGCACACAACCATGTGATCTCCATAGACAAACATTGACAATAGAATTGCCTTACTCAAGAGCTCAGTGACTTTCAACATGGCAACGTCATAGGATGCCACCTTTCCAACAAGTCAGTTCGGAAAATGTCTCCCCTGTTAGAGCTGCCCCGGTCATCTCTTCATTCAAAGACTCTTACTGACAGTTGTGGCTGCTTCGTGTGATGTATTGTTGTCTCTGCCTTCTTGCCTTTGTGCTGTTGTCTGTGCCCAATGATGTTTGTACTATGTTGTTGTCATGTTGTGTTGCCACCGTGCTGTGTTGTCATGTGTTGCTGCCATGCTATGTTATTGTCTTAGGTTTCTCTTTATGTGGTGTTTTGGTGTCTCTTGTCGTGATGTGTGTTTTGTCCGATATTCTTTTTATCCCAGTCCCTGTCCCCGCAGGAGGCCTTTTGTTATGCTGTCATTGTAAATAAGAATTTATTCTTAACTGACTTGCCTAGTTCAATAAAGTTTTTTTTAAATATAACAAAAATAAGTGCTGTTATTGTGAAGTGGAAACGTCTAGGAGCAACAACAGATCAGCAGCGAAGTGGTAGGCCACACAAGCTCACAGAACGGGACTGCCGAGTGCTGAAGCGTGTCTGTCCTCAGTTGCTACACTCACTGAGTTCCAAACGGCCTCTGGAAGCAACGTCAGCACAATAAGTGTTTGTTGGGAGCTTCGTGAAATGGGTCTCCATAGCCGAACAGCCACACACAAGTCTAAGATCGCAATGCCAAGTCTAGGCTGGAGTGGTGTAAAGCTTACCCCCATTGTACTCTGGAGCAGTGGAAACGCGTTCTCTGGAGTGATTAATCACTCTTCACCATCCGGCAGTCCGAAAGACCAATCTGAGTTTGGTGGATGCCAGGAGAACGTTACCTGCCCCAATGCATACGTTCAACTGTATACTGTAGTTTGATGGAGAGGAACAATGGTCTGTGAATGTTTTTCATGGTTTGGGCTAAGCCACTTAGTTCCAGTAAAGGGAAATTTTAACGCTACAGCACACAATGACATTCTAGATGATTCTGTGATTCTAACTTTGTGGCATCAGTTTGGAGAATGCCCTTTTCTATTTCAGCATTACAATACCACTGTGCACAAAGTGAGGTCCATGCAGAAATGGTGTGTCGAGATCGGTGTGGAAGAACTTGACTGGCCTGCATAGAGTCCTGACCTCAACCCCATCGAATACTTTTGGGATAAATTGGAACGCCGACTGCGAGCCAGGTCTAATCGCCCACATCAGTGCTCACCCTCACTAACACTCTTGTGGCTGAATGGAAGTCCCTGCAGCAATGTTCCAACACCTGTTGGAAAGCCTTCCCAGAAGAGTGGAGTCTGTTATAGCAGTAAAGGGGGGACCAGTTCCATATTAATGCCCATGATTTTGGAATGAGATGTTCGACGAGCAGGTGTCCACATACCTTTGGTCATATAGTGTATCAAATTGGGGTGGATGGAATAGGTGTTACCTCAGACACTGAGGTCAGGGCTCTAGAGGCAGTGTTCTCCTCCCTAGTGCCCTCTTTAGTCCTCTTCAGGATGTTCTGTGTGGAAAAGCAGACTTAGGTTGTGTCCCAATTGCACCCTATTCCCTATATAGTGAAGTACTTTTGACCAGGACCAATAGGGCTCTGGTCAAAAGTAGTGCACTGTATAGAAAAGGGTGCCATTTGGGATGCAACCGTACAGTAAAGTGAGTGCATACATTTTCTTTGCATTGGTATGTAATTTGACCTGTGACCTGGAGATGTTGCCAGCCGCTGTTACTGACCAGGGCCCGATGCATCTTTCTTACAATGGCCGAAGATGTACCATGCATTTCGCAAAACACCACGCAGAGAGAACGTTCTCTAAGTGCATCGTTGAGGCATTTGTTGATACTGATAGGATCGAAAAAAAGACAGCGCTGCTCTCGGAACAGTTTTATCCATGGAAATCTTACCCTAACATTAAAATTATTCCACAATATTGACGATGCTTAGCCTGTAATATAATGCACTAAATCAAGATTTGGCACATCACTGAGCACATGTTATTACATATCATGAAATATATTGAGGTAAAATTGCAGACAGTAATAGAACTCAATGAAATGAACATTAAATTGATTTCAATATGATTGTAATTTATTGGTCTACGTAGCCTAAAGGCCTACAGTATTCAACACTGCAGTCATCTCGGTTTTCATCCTTTGCTTTTTTGTAATAATTGCAAAGAGATTTGCAACTTTTTATTTGTAGTCAACTTTGTTCAGAAGTTATCGGTGGTCACAGAGAGACAGATAAACATCTTGATTCTATGTTTAGCGGTTGCCTGTGTATAAAGGGATGTACATATACAAGGGCAATTGACGCACTTAGCTGTTCTATGAGTGGCTGAGGCAGTTGTTAAATAACAAGCATTTTCAAGTGTAACTTCAGCAACAATGGTTTTTGGAGATTTAACGATTATCCTATGAAAGTTCTAACAATTAACTTAGCCATAAGTTGCTTTGGTGAAATCGGACACTGGATGTTGATGCATGTGATGGAATTGCAACTATCTAATTGATTCTAATTATTATTACATTATGATGATTCTGGGTTGGAGAGATGCAGCCACTGACCTGTACAAGGATCTTGATGCGTGTGATCCTCTGGAAAGGAAGGAGCAGAAAGGAGGAGAAGGGAAGACGACGACATAGAGGAGACTCCTCCAGCCTCCGCATCACCAACGCAAATGGGTTGTTGGTCTGCCTGCAAAGTGGATTGGTGGGTTAACGAATAGTAATGGGAAGGTCGGCCCTTTTTTCTCTGACTCTGATCTTTCCGACTGAATCTTTCAACTGATTTTGTTCATTTGAGTCAGTAAAGGACGATTTATGCTTTGTCGGCCAATGCAGAAACCGGATAGACCATGCAGAGCATTTACCGCATCGCCTTGCCCCCCCCCAAAAAAAAATAACAATGAGGAGGGCTCCGTATAGCTCTGCATTGACATGATTGTTTAGGTGGGGTTGGTAAGATCTGTATAAACACAAACTCACTTCCTTGACAACTTCCTTCACAACAGCTCTGCTCTGCAAAGCACAAGAAGTATGAATGCCCTGACTTCTGCAGAGGCTGCATCACAGTAAATGCTGTATGGCCAATGCAGAGTCCAGAAAGACCACAAATTGACATTAATACCCAGAGCACGCAGGACCCCCTACAGGCGACCGATGAACTAAAAACAAAATAATCATGATTCTACAAGCTTCTTGTTCACCATAGATGTCTTATTGGAGCTGTCATCTGTGACTGAAACTTATAAAACTGTGCTTCAAACAATGTACATTTGGGATTGCTAGGCATACAAATAAGATCATTTATTGACACCTTTTAAATTAGGTCTAGTTGCTGCCGCAACTAGACTAGATTGTGAATGACTGCCATGAAGGAGATTTGCCCAACAGCCTAGGTATCATTTGCAAACTGCAGCAAGCCCCCAAAATGATTCTTCTTGAGTTTGAGAGATGTGTATGTTTTGGTTCTACAAAGCTGTGTCCATCGATAACGTTCAATAATCAATGCGATCACGGACATACTTTTTTTGGGGTGGGAGTGGTCGAGTAGGGATTTTTTCTCTGCCATCTTTTTTTCAGAGGGTTGGTAATGGGTTGTTGTTTTTTTTGTGGGTACTTGTAGGTGGAATGGCTTGTCACTGTGTCTACCTCAGGGTTTGTGTGGGGGACTCGGGGAAGGGACAGGACCTTGTTTAATTCCATTGCTGTTGTGTCTTTAAATATATTTTATGAATCACATCACACCTTTGTCTTGGAATGTAGATTGTTTAAATATGCCTCGCAAGCGGGCTAGCAGCTTAGATTTACCTGTTGAGTGTAGGGGGCAGGATTTTTGTTTTTGGCTAAAAAACGTATCCATTTGAAACTGCCTATTTCTCAGGCCCAGAAACGAGAATATGCATATAATTGTCAGATTAGGATAGAAAACACTCTAAAGTTTACAAAACTGTCAAAATATTGTCTGTGAGTATAACAGAACTGATATTGCAGGCAAAAACCTGAGGAAAATCAAACCAGGAAGTGGCTGCTATTTTGAAAGCTCCATGTTCCATAGCCTGCCTTCGCTCCATTTAAAGGGATATCAATCAGATTTATTTTTCCTATCGCTTCCTCAAGGTGTCAACAGTCTTTAGACATAGTTTCAGGCTTTTATTTTGAAAAATTAGCGAGAAAGATAACATCGCATCAGTTAGCTGGGTGTTCGCATGAGTTTTGCTTACGCAACAGAGTGGGGCAGCCATTGTCTCTCCCTCTCCTATTGAAAAAGCGACAGTCCCGGTTGATATATTATCGATTATATATTTTAAAAAGAACCTGAGGATTGATTATAAAAAACGTTTGACATGTTTCTGTGGACATTACGGATACTATTTGGAATTTTCGTCTGCGATTTCGTGACCGCTCGAGCCTGTGGATTTCTGAACATAAGGGCGCCAAACAAATGGAGGTATTTTGGATATTAAAAAAAAATCTTAATGGAACAAAAGGAACATTTATTGTGTAACTGGGAGTCTCGTGAGTGAAAACATCAGAAGATCATCAAAGGTAAGCGATTTAATCTATTGCTTTTCTGACTTTTGTGACCAATCTACTTGGCTGCTAGGTGTTTGTAATATTTTGTCTACTGAGAGAGATGTTCTTACATAAACTCTTGTTATGCTTTCGCCGAAAAGCTGTGTTGAAATCAGACACATGCCAGGTGGATTAACAACAAGCTAAACTGTGTTTTGCTATATTGCACTTGTGATTTCATGAAAATTAAATATGTTTAGTAATTTAATTTAAATTTGGCGCGCTGCAATTCAGCGGGTGTTGATGAAAATGATCCCACTACCGGGATGGGTGCGTCAAGAAGTTTTAAGAAGGAAATATTTTACAAAAATATGTGAATTGACTCGGCAACAAGCAATATCAAGTGATATCCTCGTACAATAAAAAAGAGGGGCAATGATATTAGTAGCAAAGTGAAATTTCCAATTTTTTTACTTAATGGCTATGAGGGTATAATAACTTTTATGAAAACTACAATCAATATGCATACGATTGCTCTGGTGTCAGTCTGTGCACCAAACACATTTGAGAAAAACTTTCACGGCTCATTAACAAATATTTTGCAACAATTGCATGATTTCAGACTGATTATTGGTGGTGATTTTAAATGCTGTATGGGATCATGTGCGTAATAGAACTGGACCAACAGAGGTGAGAGACCAATGACTATCAACTATGGCGCTATGGTGCTAGGCTCATGAAATCGCAATTATATTATATTAATTATATTATATTAATCTAATTTTAACAATGCAAAATTACTGATTTGGAATTTAAATGATCACCACTAGAAACAAAAATGCACTCTGACATCTCCACAAGCTATTCTTGATCAGTAGACTATCAGAAAATAACTTAATTATTCACATAGACACTGGGCAGAATCTCAGTTTCCTAAAACACTTCTATTATTTTCATGGGTCTCGCCCAAGCCTTCTATTAGCCTATTCTATTAGACTAACCAAACTAACCAAAACTTTAAAAATATAACTTCAAATAAATCAATGGACGGCATCATACACTGACCCAGTATTAATAAATTCAACATTCCGGGACTTTATATAGATCTGAGATCCCACATGATAATGATAAATGTATCTCCTTTCTCCGTGACTTGCAACTGCCACAGCATCACCCTGATGCTCATTCCTGCAACACTAGAGGCACTTGTTACTCCCTATTACTCTGATTTGAACTAAAAAAAAAAAACTAGCCAAACAATGAATACCAGGAAACCACAGTTATTTGTATCTTTTTAGATCAACTACTTCTAGACATTATTCATTATTTCAGTAATAGGGGCTCCTTCAATAGAGACGTGAACACTGCTATAATTTCACTTGCTTTATAATTTGTATGGGTCTATAACTACTGCATCATCTCCATCACCTACGTATATTTTCATTAGACACAGAAAAAGCGCCTATAATGGGGATTGTTATGGTTCGTCCTACGACGTATGGGAATGGGTGAACAATTCATATGCATGATCCAAGTCCTTTATACCAATCCCACTGCCATGGTATCAACTGGCAAAATATGCTCATCCCACCTCAACATAGGCAGATCTTGTTGCCAAGGTTGTCAGAGTCCTTTGGTATTTGCTTTATCCCTAGAACCGCTTGTGTGCAAGTAGTCCGACAGTCCGAACATTATGATCCTATTACTGTACTTAGCACAGAGCACCACATGCTGTATCTCTGTATGCAGATGATAAACTGCTCTATGTTGGCAATGCACCTCAGTCATTACTTAACCTTATCAGCGTTTTTAATAACTACAGCTTTATATCTGGGTATAAAAACTGGACAAAATCTGCTCTTTTACCCCTGAACTAGGCAATGTGTAATTCACAGCTGCCTCGAAGCATTCTCAGAGTCCAGCATTTCCGCAAACTGGAAATAGAAATCTATCACTTCTTTCTAATCAATAGTCAAAAACAACTTCAATTACCATCTTAAGAAGCAGAGAGTCTGATGTGGAAAGATGGGAGCAAATCCCAAACTCATTCCAGGCTCAAGACACGATAATTAAAATGAATATACTGCCAAGAATCAACTTTTATAGTTCTTCTTAGATCCTTCTTTCACCACCATCAGTATGTTGGGATAGGCTACATTCATTGCTGCCCAAATTCATTTGGAAAGAGGAACTCATATTAAATTCTCTACCCTTCAGTGGGGGAAAAATGTGCAGGTGGACAAATCTTATTTTACGCCCTCTGTATTTATGGCTAAATCCAAATACCGCTGGTGCCCCCTGGAGGAAAATCTAGTTGCCCTTCACAGACTCCAAGACATAACCCATTCTGATATCCCACTCAAACACTGCAAACTCAAATTTGGCACTAACGTTTCACAACTTATTTCAGTCTGGCACCTGTTTGGAAAACATATCTCTTTTCCTCAATGGTCTCAGACATTACTGAAGGCTACTGTTTCCGTGCATTACAAGACCTACAGAAACATTTTAACCTAGCTGGCACTTCCTTTTTCTATTACTTACAGCTCCGTTCTGCTTTGCATGCCTATGGGGGAATGAATGCTCTATATACCCAACTCACAAATTGTTTATTCAATACACAGGGATTTATTTCAAAATTACATTGTCTGTTAATTAAAATGACCCACAATGGGTACCTTCCCATGCTTCTTGGAAGAAAGAACAATCCATGCGTACTACTGTAATCAATTGGACTAGAGCGTGATCCAATATATAAATTGCTTCAAGAATCCCCGATCATCAAATAAAACATTACAATTTTGCCCACTGCACAACAATCCCCAAATTGCTCACTGTGCCCTCAGGGGGCTCCTGGCAATTTTTTTCATTTCTGCAGATGTGTTTCATCCTGTTTCTCTGACATAATGGGGAGAAATGTACCATATTCACCATCTATTTTACTGTTAAATGATGACACTACTTTGGACCTGTCTCTGAAGCAGTGACACATTTCTCTGACTGGGTTAACAGCAGCCAAAAAATTATAACCTAAAGTTGGTGGGCTCATTTTTCAAACAGACATCAGTGTCTGCTGTCATTCAAAGACATTATAAACATGTAAATATCTTTAGCACAGGCTAGTGAAAGAAACATAACAGCTCTTTCATCAGCATATGACTCAGTAAGATTGCTAGCATGAACTACTAATCTAACTATTAGTCAGGGAAGTCCTGTGAGTGGGGGGGACATGTTTGTCTTGTTCTTGTTCCGTCTGTTTATTTGTCCATGTGTACTTGTTTTACCAATAACAATAAAAACATTTGATGACAAAAAACTAAAAAATATGCTGGAGTACAGAGCAAAATGTGAAAATGTTACTTCACTGTCCAAATACATGAGGGAAGTTGTCATTTAAAATGTGGCTCTATGCTCCAGCAAATGTTTTGTATGAGGTGACAAAAGGTCACCTTTTATTTGAGGGTATTTTCATACATATGTTTTACCGTTTAGAAATGTATTTAGCCCCCGAAGAAGCCATAAGTATTTGTACAAATACTCTTATAGTATCTTTAGTTCAATATTTCGTCCCATATTCATTGTGACTCTACAAACTTGTTGGATGCATTTTAAGTTTGTTTTGGTTGTGTTTTGGGTTATGTTTTCCCGATAAATAAATAATTTCAAAACTCAGAAGCACACAATCCATAAGTACATGGGCCTTATAAGGTGTGGTGGGTGAATTTATTTACTCACACGAGGGAGCTGTAGGCCCTCTCCTGGTAACCCTGGTTACGGATGTAATCAATGTAGACTGAGAAGTCGTACAGGGCGTATTGGTGGATGATGTCACACACATCAGTTATCAGAATGTTCTCATCGATCCTACTCAGAAGATCCTTCAAGAACCTGTGAGAAGAATTTGAGAGTGAGGGATGTTTCAACTTACGTAGGTTGGATCTCTCTTTCTTTACAGTCCCCTGTCTCATCCCTTCTCTATTCCCTCTCACTCCATCCCCCTCTCTCTCCAAACCCTCTCCCCTATCCCCTCTCTTTCCAACCACTCTCCTTCTATCCCCTCTCCCCCATCCCCTTTCTCTCCATCCCTTCCCCCTAATCCACTCTCTTTCCATCCCTTCTCTTTCATCCCCTCTCCTTCCATCCACTCTTCCTCCATCTGTCTGTTTTCCAGACATCATTTACCTCTGGCTGACCTCATACACATGGAGTATGTTGGAGAAGAGGGTCTTCTTGTCATGGATCACCAGTGTGTCATCAAGGTCCCGACACATCAGGAAGTGATCAGTGAGAACGTTCAGTGAGTGGAGGTACGAGGCTTCCGATGTCAATACTTCAAACATGCTCTGATAGAAAAAACATTTGTGAAATATTGTTGAACTGTTAAGAAAATGTTTCAGATAGGAATTTGGTACGGTAAAGGACTGGTATAATGTAACTGACAATATAACTCACTACTCCCCCCCCCCCTCCTTTCCTCACCCCGTCCTCCCATCCCCAACCTTCTTCTTTCCCTTCCCTTCCCTCCTTCTCCTTCCCTCCCTCCTCCCCCTGCCCTTCCCTCTCTCCTCCGCCCCTCCTCTCACCTCCTGTCTCTGCAGCTCCTCTGGACTGAGTCTCTCCAGGATCCCACTGTCTCTGACCACCGGTAGCTCCTGCCACAGTGTGACCTCCGCGGAGTCAAAAAAACAATCATATTTGAGTGCTGGCCTTTTTCATTTTTATGTGATACATTTTTGGTTCAAAACACCCTTTTTGCTTGTTTATAGAAGAGGATTTAGAGTTGAGCACTCTCATTCTTCACTGAGACTGACCTCTGCGGGGCCATTCCTGGCCCTGAAGAACTGGCCCTTAGGGGCCCCTAAGGACCCACCGCCCCTGAGCCTCATATGGAGGTCCACGGTGGCCCTGCTGGCACTCCGGCTGATGCTCTGGAGCTGGATCGCCTCCTTGATGGACTTAGCCTGGTAGATCTGGTACAGAGGTTCTGGGAGGGGAGGGGGTTGGCAGTGGTGGGGTGAGGTGAGGTGGGGGAGCAATAACAAGGGAGGAGAGTGGGGGGGCAGGGAGAGAGAGGAAGAGAGGATAGGTAAAAAGATACACTGAGTAAACAAAACATTAAGAACACCTGCTCTCTGCATGACAGACTGACAAGGTCAATTCAGGTGAAAGCTATGATCCCTTATTGATGTCATTTGTTAAATATGCTTCAATCAGTGTAGAATAAGGGGAGGAGACAGGTTAAAAAATGATTTGTAAGCCTTGAGACAATTGAGACATGGATTGTGTGGGTGTGTCATTCAGAGGGTGAATGGGCAAGACAATATTTAGGTGCATTTGAACAGGGTACGGTAGTAGGTGCCAGGTGCACTGTTTTGTGTCAAGAATTGCAATGCTGCTAGGTTTTTCACGCTCAACAGTTACCCGTGTGAATCAAGAATGGGTGCAACTCAATATGTGTTCCTATTTGGTGTATATGGTGTATATTGTCTCCGTGTTGTAATCTCAGAAATAAAACAAAACCGAGAGACTCTGTACCGTCCAGCCTCAAAGGTCCCCAGTCTGAGGAGATCCTCCTGGGACTATCTGCCTGTTCCTGTGGCCTGTGGAAACACAATGCTGAATGTAAAACATATTTATCAATCTTTTAAACGTTTGAGATGATTCATAACATAGACGTAAACACATTTATGGTGTTTGTGTTGTACTGTATGTTGAGAGTTGCCACTATGGCAGCGCAGACTTACTCCTCTACGTCCTCCCCGTCTACAGTCACCCAGTCATCCCTAACATCAGCATCTGGGAGGGAAAGTGGTGAATTCATCTGGTTTCTAATATTTCTCCATTGATTCATTGTTGAATTGTGAGCATTATCCTCATATAAATAAAATTTCTAGATTCATAACCAAATCAACCATATAATCCATATTTATAAGTTCTTCCCCTACCAACCTGTGGATGAGTGTCGGCTGAGACAGCTAGGGCCACTGGGCTCAGGGTTAGGTGGAAGAGGTTTCATTGGAATCTGAGGTCTGAGTTGAGGAGGGCGGGGCATGATGGGGCAGGGGAGAAGGCAGAGATCATGTAAAACAGGAAGTGGAGGCAGAGGTCGCAGGATTGGCTGATGGGGGTTGCCATGGGAGATGGAGGGAGGAGTCTGAGGGGAAGGGGTACTCTTCTGGATGTCTGACTTTGAAATTGAGGTTAGTAGGCCAGAGAGAGAGGACGTGGACATGCTCTGGAGATTATCCTTCGGAGGAGAGGGATGCTGCGTCTTGTGCATCAGTGGAGGTTTCATTAGGCGTGGGAGTGGGAGTGGATGTGGTTCTTCTCTGTCAGACATGGGCATGGCCTCATATGTAACCTCATCATATGTCTCAGTTTTGTTTTGATGGGGTCTGGTGTGTGAACTGTGCTGGTGTGAGCTGTGCTTGGTGTTTGAGCTGTGCTGTCGTGTGCTATGCTGATATGAGCTGTGCTGTGAGCAGATCATCAGGGCCAGGGAAGATTCTGCGTTGGATGATGTGTTATGTTTTGAAGGGAAGGATCTCTGGCTGTTATTCTCGCTGACCTTGTGAACTCTGACCTCTCTGTGCTCACTGAACACAGCAGCTGTCTCTGTTTGGCACCCTGTCTGACTTTTCCCCCCACGCTCTTCTGCTCTGAAAGATCCCAACATTTCTTCATTCACCTCCTTCCTCTCTCTCTTCTGGTCCTGATTCCCTCGTTTTTCTTTCTCTTCATCCCCTGTCACTTCTATGTAGTCATCTTCATCCTCTTCCTTCCCCTCCTTCACCACTCTCTTCTGGTGCTCATTCCCTCGTTTCTCTTTTTCTTCATCCCCTATCACCTCTACATAGTTATCTTCCTCTTCCTCCAGAGGAACCCAGACTAACTTCATGCCAGTTCTCCTCAGGTGACAGATGCACTGGCACTGTGTCATGTTGCCATGGTGACCACTAGGGGTGTCTGCCGAGCCTGTGGTTTGTCTGCTCTCAATGGTAACACACACAGGCGCTTCATCCACCTCACTTCCATCGGGAGCTGAAAGAGAGTGCGTGTTATTGTGTTGTGACTGTGAAATACAATGTGCTTGTTTGTTCATTTGTTACTTATTTAGTGCAACATTATTATATCAAATAATCCATTCCATGTGAACCTAACCTCGGCACCCAGAACCTCGGCATCCTAACCTCGGCACCCAGAACCAAATTTCCCGCTACTCAATTTTTACATTAATGTCATAAGAGACTACTTGGAACATAAAACAGATTCTGTACGTCCGAGACATGATCGTTTTTTACTCTTTCTCTTCCTCATAGACATATGGACATGGATATATAGGAACATCAATATACCACAAGGTTTTCTCTGTTCCTTCATGTGCAGGAACACACCCTTTTCATGTATTCATTGTCAGAAAATAGCGCTGACTACTAATCATTTTACAAAGGAACATTCTGAGGTTAAGAGATGTGACTTGGCTTACCTGATCTGTTTCCTCGTCCATGTCCAGGTGTGAGAAGGGTGCCCAGATGGTTGTCTGTCTTCTGCCCCAGGGGCACGGCATCACTCTGTGCTGTGGGTTGTGCTGTAGGTTGTGTGTGAGGGCCAGAACGTGGCTTTCTCAATGGTACTGGAGGTGGTATGAGGCTGAGTTCCACAGTGCTCGTTATTATAGCATCATAGTCGGCCTGCTGGGCCCTTGTCTGTCCTCTGTTACTGTCTGCCTGCTGTCCTGCCTCTGTCCTTGTACTTGTCCACCCCACCACCCCACCGTCTCCCTGCTTTGCCCCAGTCACTGTCTCTGCCCCAGCCTCTACCCCTGTTCTTGTCTCTAGTCCTGCCTGCCCCATCTCCTGGCTGCTGAACTTACGCACAATCCTCTTCACCTTCCCCTCCGGTAGTTGATGTTGTTTCCTCTCCTGGCTCCTCTCCCCTGATGGGGGTTGGTTCTGGTTCGGGTTTGGTCTGTTCTGGTTTATGGTCTGGAAGTGGTTTGGGATGTTTGGCCCCAAGGATTTGAGGTTAGAAGGCTTTGGGGGAACGACGGATCTGGGTCGAAGTCTTGACTTCATTAACAACAAGAATATTGATAAAACTTTATTATCAAAGCAATTCTTCTTATGACTCACCACTATTTGTTACTTTTACACTGAACAAAAATATCAACACAACATGTAAAGTATTGGTCCCATGTTTCATGATCTGAAATAAAAGATCCCTGACATTTTCCATAGGCACAAAACGTGTATTTCTCTCAAATTTGGTATATACACAAGCTGAATAAACAGCATGATGATTACACAGGTGCACTTGTGCTGGGGGGCAATAAAAGTCCACTCTAAAATGTACAGTTTTGTCACACAACACAATGCCACAGATCTTAAATTGCCAGATAATCTCATGCCATCAGAGCTGTTGCCAGATATTTGAATGTTCATTTCTCTAACATAAGCCACCTCCAAAGTTGTTTTAGAGAACTTGGCAGTACATCCAACTGGCATCACAACTGCAGACCACATCCGGCTTCTTCAACTACAGGATCGTCTGAGACCAGCCATTCGGACAGCTGATGAAACTGTTGGTTTGCACAACTAAAGAATCTCTGCACATATCAGCGTTGTGTGGGTGAGCGGTTTGCTGATGTGAACAGAGTGCACCCATGGTGGCAGTCTGGCTATGGTATGGGCAGGCATAAGCTATGGACAATGAACAAAATTGCATTTATCGATGGCAATTCGAATGCACAGGGATACTGAAAAGGAGTGGGACAACAATCCACAGGCCACAATCAACAGCATGATCAACTCTATGCCAAACAGATGTGTTGCGCTGCATGAGGCAAATGGTGGTCAAACCAGATACTGACTGGTTTTCTGATCCACGCCCCTATTGTTTTTATGTATCTGTGACCAAAAGATAAATATCTGTATTCCTAGTCATGTCTAATTCATTTATTTCAATTGGCTGATTTGCTTATATAAGCTGTAATCCTTGAAATTGTTTCAAGTTGCTTTTATATTTTTGTTCAGTGCAGCTGAAACGGGCCTCCGCTAATTACTACCCCCTAATCTTTGAAATGCGACATAGATCAGCAAGGAAAGTAAGTTAACTCCCTTGTAGTGATCTTTGACACAGGAGAACTCAATCACTTTCATAAAATGATCATTCAGCAGAAGCGTTTACCCAAAGCATCATAAATAACTGTCAACATTAACAGTGACACTTTCAGTATGTGAAGTTGAACCATGAAGTTGAATAGGGTGCCATTAGGGACGCCACAATGACTTTGATGATAATTAGTAGATATTATTAATATTTACATACCACGATCATGTCTTTTCCTGCATGCAGTCCTCTGTGAGACTAAGAGTGGTGTGCTGTAGACTACTTTCATTTTACAGTGGGCCAGATAGGGGGTCACTTCTGCATTTTGTCTGTAGAATTACCCCGTACTCTCTTAGTCATAGGGGAAGTCCTTAAAGGGGAAGTTCACCAAAAAACACTTCTGGGCCCTTTATAACAGTTGCCTGGTCGTTTTTCAGTTCCCCAGACAGTTTTTAGGGTCATTGCTTGAGTATTTAGATGTACGGTGCATTCTGAATGTATTCAGACCCCTTGACTTTTTCCACATTTTACCACATAATGACAAAGCAAAAACTGTTTTTTAGATATATATATATATATTTAATAATATATATATATTACATTTACGTAGGTATTCAGACTCTTTACTCAGTACTTTGTTGAAGCATCTTTGGGAGTGATTAAAGCCTTGAGTCTTCTTTGGTATGATGCTTACAAGAATGGCACATCTGTATTTGGGAGTTTCTCCCATTCTTCTCTGCAGATCCTCTGAAGCTCTGTCAGGTTGGATGAGGAGCGTCGCTGCACAGCTATTTTCAGGTCTCTCCAGAGCTGTTCGATCGGGTTCAAGTCCAGGCTCTGACTGGGCCATTCAACGACATTCAGAGACTTGTCCCGAAGCCACTCCTGTGTTGTCTTGGCTGTGTGCTTAGGGTGGTTGTCCTGTTGAAAGGTGAACCTTTGCCCCCAGTCTGAGGTCTGTATTCAGACCCTTGACCTTTTGACACCACACGGCCAGGTCTCTGACCTCCTTTCATCGTTGTCGTTGGCAAACTTAATGATGGTATTGGAGTCGTGCCTGGCCATGCAGTCTTGGGTGAACAGGGAGTACAGGAGGGGACTGAGCATGCACCCCTGAGGGGCCCCCGTGTTGAGGATCAGCTTGGCATATGTGTTGTTACCTACCCTTACCGCCTGGGAGTCCAGGATCCAACTGCAAAGGGAGGTGTTTAGTCCAAGGGTCCTTAGCTTAGTGATGAGTTTTGAGGACACTATGGTGTTGAACGCTGAGCTGTAGTCAATGAACAGCCTACTCACAAAGGTGTTCCTTTTTGTCCAGGTAGGAAAGGGCAGTGTGGAGTGCAACAGAAATTGCATCATCTATGGATCTGTTGGGGCGGTATGCAAATTGGAGTGGGGTCTAGGGTTTCTGAGATAATGGTGTTGATGTGAGCCATGACCAGTCTTTCAAAGCACTTCGTGGCTACAGACGTGAGTGCTACAGGTCAGTAGTCATTTAGACATGTTACCTTAGTGTTCTTGAGCACAGAGAATATTGTGGTCTGCTTGAAACATGTTGGTATTACAGACTCAGACAGGGAGAGGTTGAAAATGTCAGAGAAGACACTTGCCAGTTGGTCAGCGCATGTTCGGAGAACACGTCCTGGTAATCCGTCTGGCAGCTTTTACTGGAGGCAGCTATTCTATCTTGCCGATACAGCGTAAAACCCGCCAGCTGTATTTTATGAATGTCGTTGTTCAGCCACGACTCGGTGAAACATAAGATATTACAGTTTTAATGTCTCATTGGTAGGATATTTGTGATCATAGCTCGTCTACTTTGTTATCCATCGATTGTACGTTAGCTAACAGGACTGACGGTAGAGGCAGATTACCCACTCGCCTTTGGATCCTAACAAGAAAACCTATGTCCCCAATATCTCCATCTCTTTCTCATGTGAATGATGGGGATTTGGGCCTTGTCGGGTGTCTGAAAATAAATCCTTTGTGTACAACTCGTTAAAGAAAAATTATTTGTCCAGTACGAGGTGAAAAATCGCTGTCCTGATAACCAGAAGCTCTTTTCGGTCATAAGAGACGGTTATTCGGTTAACCTTACTTTACCTTCAGAGATTATTAAATGGTAGCCTAGCTAGCTACGATCTCTTTGTTTACTTCCTTTAGTTTTTCCTTTCTTGAAGACCAATAGTAAGACACTCCTTCATCCCGCATCCTGTATTATCCATTTTAGAACCACGAAGAACAGTATCTACCGGATTACAGACCATATGGAAGACTTTTGCGCTGACATGAAGTAGGTCTTTGTTTTTCTTTCTTACATTAAACACCACATTTATTTGTCAATTCAATGCAGTGACAACAATCGTTGTTTATGGAACAAAAAATATACTGTTTTTTATGCATTTTAGGTAATTTTGGAAAATCAGCATTTTGATATAAAAATACAGAAATCTAAATACTCAAACAATGGACCTAAAAACTGTCTGGGGCATTGACAAACAGCCAGGCAAGTGTTATAATGGGTCCAGGCGTGTTTTTGGGTAAACGTCTCCTTTAACTTGTGCTTTTGGTTCACTTTGTTTATGATGTATACTGTGTATCCAATGTGATGTGTTTGTTACAACACATTGTACTGTTTGCCTATGATATCCTACAGTGTCTTTAAACTAATTATTGTATCATTGTGGAGTGACACTTAAAATAAAATAAAATTGCTCTCACTTTACAACATTATTTTTTTCCTTCACTTTATACTGTATGACAATCAGACAATTTAGCGATAGATTGGCATGTCTGATAGTCTCATCCCCTGGGAGATAAGAGATACTGTAGAGTCCATCCTGACTGTGACTGGGTTGGAAGCAGTGTGCTTTTGAGGTAGATGTAGGCACAGGAAGTATGGAAAGTGTATCGTATATGTCACGCCCTGACCTTAGTTCCTTTTTTATGTCTCTATTTTGGTTTGGTCAGGGTGTGAGTTAGAGTGGGCATTCTATGTTGTTTTTCTATGTTTTCTTTTCTATGCGTTTGGCCTGGTATGGTTCCCAATCAGAGGCAGCTGTCTATCGTTGTCTCTGATTGAGAACCGTACGTAGGTAGCCTTTTCCCACCTGGTGTTTGTGGGTAGTTGCTTTCTGTTTTTGTGTCTGCACCAGGCATAACTGTTTCGGTTGGTCTCTTTATTGTTTTGCTATTCAGTGTTCAGTTCAACTAATAAAAGATGAACACGTACCACGCTGCACCTTGGTCCTCACCTTCTTCCACCAACAGTCGTTACAGTATAAGGAACTACTTTCACACATCTTAATTTCATTTCTCTTTCAAAGATAAAATGAGGAACATGTTAAGTGCATTTTTTTGAGAAGTGCTACAGTACACCACAATCCTGGGTCCTATGCATGCTCAGGTTGTACAAATCATGTACAACACATTTGACACAATGGTTGTGATACAATTAATATTTTTGTGATATAATGGAGAATTTGTCTGCACAAAAATGTTTACACAACCACTGTGCGGTGTTCCCACAACACATTGTTTTTTGTGTAGACAGACTTTCCGTTCTATCAAAACTTTTGTGCCAAATGTGTTGTACAGTTGTTGTACAACTTGAGTGTGTACAGTAACCTCTACTGGATTGTGAGATAAAACTGAATGAGAATAAATAATTGTGCATCACAGGAGTGCATGGCAGGGTTTTATACAGGCAAATCAATCTGAATGTTAACTACAAAGATGTTTTATCTAATGGTTATAAACAACTACAACATATATAAACTCAACAAAAATAGAAACGTCCTCTCACTGTCAACTGAGTTTATTTTCAGCAAACTTAACATGTGTAAATATTTGTATGAACATAACAAGATTCAACAACTGAGACATAAACTGAACAAGTTCCACAGACATGTTACTAACATAAATTGAATAATGTGTCCCTGAACAAAGGGGGTCAAAATCAAAAGTAACAGTCAGTATCTGGTGTGGCCACCAGCTGCATTAAGTACTGCAGTGCATCTCCTCATGGACTGCACCAGATTTGCCAGTTCTTGCTGTGAGATGTTACCCCACTCTTCCACCAAGGCACCTGCAAGTTCCCGGAATGACTCTAGCCCTCACCCTCCGATCCAACAGGTCCCAGACATGCTCAATGGGATTGAGATCCACGCTCTTCACTGGCCATGGCAGAACACTGACATTCTTGTCTTGCAGGAAACGTGCCCATAGGCGACATTGTTGCAGATGATGTCTGGTGAGGACCTGCCTTACAACAGGCCTAGAAGCCCTCAGTCCAGCCTCTCTCAGCCTATTGTGGAGTGTCTGAGCACTGATGGAGTGATTGTGTGTTCCTGGTGTAACTCGGGCAGATGCCATCCTGTACCTGTCCTGCAGGTATGATATTCGGATGTACCAATTCTATACAGGGGTTGTTACACGTGGTCTGCAACGGCGAGGACGATCTGCTGTCCATCCTGTCTCCATGTAGCTCTGTCTTAGGCTTCTCACAGTACAGACATTGCAATGTATTACCCTGGCAACATCTGCAGTCCTCATGCTTCCTTGCAGCATGCCTAAGGCACGTTCACGCAGATGAGCAGGGACCCTGGGCATCTTGCTTTTGGTGTTTTTCATAGTCAGTAGAAAGGCCTCTTTAGGGTTCTAAGTTTTCATAACTGTGACCTTAATTGCCTAAGCTGTTAGTGTCTTAACGACCATTCCACGGGTGCATGTTCATTAATTGTTTATGGTTCATTGAACAAGCATGGGAAACAGTGTTTAAACCCTTTACAATGAAGATCTGTGAAGTTATTTGGATTTTTACAAATTATCTTTGAAAGACAGGGTCCTGAAAAAGGGGCATTTCTATTTTTGCTGAGTTTATGTTATAAAGCATTAAACATCATCACAATTCTTTTCAATTACTTACTCTAACAAGTCCTGTAAGTGGGGAGTAATGGAGTTTGGTCAATTTGTCTATATAGCTATTGGTTGAAGCTCACTTTTAAATTCAAATTTTCCTGCCATCATTTCTAAGCCAATATGACACCAATCACAATGAAAATGCATAATACCAACATCATTGGAGGTACACAACATCATGTCTGTTACTGAGAAACACATCTAGTAATCTAGTAATCTAGTAATCCTTCTCACCCCCCTAAAAAGATTTAGATGCACTATTGTAAGTGGCTGTTCCACTGGATGTCATAAGGTGTATGCACCAATTTGTAAGTCGCTCTGGATAAGAGCGTCTGCTAAATGACTTAAATGTAAATGTAAATCTCGATTTTTTTTACAGGATTGTTAGCAATTTAGTTAAGAGTATTTCTTGCGGGTAGCTAGATAAAATTCTAGACATCGAATTAAAACGAAAATGTAACGTCCATAAACATTTACATTTAAGTCATTTAGCAGACGCTCTTATCCAGAGCGACTTACAAATTGGTGCATACACCTTATGACAACCAGTGGAACAGCCACTTGCATCTAAATCTTGTTGGGGGGGAGAGAAGGGGGGTGAGAAGGATTACTTACCCTTACTTACCCTATCCTAGGTATTCCTTGAAGAGGTGGGGTTTCAGGTGTCTCCGGAAGGTGGTGATTGACTCCGCTGTCCTGGCGTCGTGAGGGAGTTTGTTCCACCATTGGGGGCCAGAGCAGCGAACAGTTTTGACTGGGCTGAGCGGGAACTGTACTTCCTCAGTGGTAGGGAGGCGAGCAGGCCAGAGGTGGATGAACGCAGTGCCCTTGTTTGGGTGTAGGGCCTGATCAGAGCCTGGAGGTACTGAGGTGCCGTTCCCCTCACAGCTCCGTGGCGAGCACCATGGTCTTGTAGCGGATGCGAGCTTCAACTGGAAGCCAGTGGAGAGAGTGGAGGAGCGGGGTGACGTGAGAGAACTTGGGAAGGTTGAACACCAGACGGGCTGCGGCGTTCTGGATGAGTTGTAGGGGTTTAATGGCACAGGCAGGGAGCCCAGCCAACAGCGAGTTGCAGTAATCAAGACGGGAGATGACAAGTGCCTGGATTAGGACCTGCGCCGCTTCCTGTGTGAGGCAGGGTCGTACTCTGCGGATGTTGTAGAGCATGAACCTACAGGAACGGGACACCGCCTTGATGTTAGTTAAGAACGTCAGGGTGTTGTCCAGGATCACGCCAAGGTTCTTAGCGCTCTGGGAGGAGGACACAATGGAGTTGTCAACCGTGATGGCGAGATCATGGAACGGGCAGTCCTTCCCCGGGAGGAAGAGGAGCTCCGTCTTGCTGAGGTTCAGCTTGAGGTGGTGATCCGTCATCCACACTGATATGTCTGCCAGACATGCAGAGATGCGATTCGCCACCTGGTCATCAGAAGGGGGAAAGGAGAAGATTAATTGTGTGTCGTCTGCATAGCAATGATAGGAGAGACCATGTGAGGTTATGACAGAGCCAAGTGACTTGGTGTATAGCGAGAATAAGAGAGGGCCTAGAACAGAGCCCTGGGGACACCAGTGGTGAGAGCGCGTGGTGAGGAGACAGATTCTCGCCACGCCACCTGGTAGGAGCGACCTGTCAGGTAGGACGCAATCCAAGCGTGGGCCGCGCCGGGAGATGCCCAACTCGGAGAGGGTGGAGAGGAGGATCTGATGGTTCACAGTATCGAAGGCAGCCGATAGGTCTAGAAGGATGAGAGCAGAGGAGAGAGAGTTAGCTTTAGCAGTGCGGAGCGCCTCCGTGATACAGAGAAGAGCAGTCTCAGTTGAATGACTAGTCTTGAAACCTGACTGATTTGGATCAAGAAGGTCATTCTGAGAGAGATAGCGGTAGAGCTGGCCAAGGACGGCACGCTCAAGAGTTTTGGAGAGAAAAGAGAGAAGGGATACTGGTCTGTAGTTGTTGACATCGGAGGGATCGAGTGTAGGTTTTTTCAGAAGGGGTGCAACTCTCGCTCTCTTGAAGACGGGAGGGACGTAGCCAGCGGTCAGGGATGAGTTGATGAGCGAGGTGAGGTAAGGGAGAAGGTCTCCGGAAATGGTCTGGAGAAGAGAGGAGGGGATAGGGTCAAGCGGGCAGGTTGTTGGGCGGCCGGCCGTCACAAGACGCGAGATTTCATCTGGAGAGAGAGGGGAGAAAGAGGTCAGAGCATAGGGTAGGGCAGTGTGAGCAGAACCAGCGGTGTCGTTTGACTTAGCAAACGAGGATCGGATGTCATCGACCTTCTTTTCAAAATGGTTGACGAAGTCATCTGCAGAGAGGGAGGAGGGAGGGGGGGGAGGAGGATTCAGGAGGGAGGAGAAGGTGGCAAAGAGCTTCCTAGGGTTAGAGGCAGATGCTTGGAATTTAGAATGGTAGAAAGTGGCTTTAGCAGCAGAGACAGAGGAGGAAAATGTAGAGAGGAGGGAGTGAAAGGATGCCAGGTCCGCAGGGAGGCGAGTTTTCCTCCATTTCCGCTCGGCTGCCCGGAGCCCTGTTCTGTGAGCTCGCAATGAGTCGTCGAGCCACGGAGCGGGAGGGGAGGACCGAGCCGGCCTGGAGGATAGGGGACATAGAGAGTCAAAGGATGCAGTAAGGGAGGAGAGGAGGGTTGAGGAGGCAGAATCAGGAGATAGGTTGGAGAAAGTTTGAGCAGAGGGAAGAGATGATAGGATGGAAGAGGAGAGAGTAGCGGGGGAGAGAGAGCGAAGGTTGGGACGGCGCGATACCATCCGAGTAGGGACAGTGTGGGAAGTGTTGGATGAGAGCGAGAGGGAAAAGGATACAAGGTAGTGGTCGGAGACTTGGAGGGGAGTTGCAATGAGGTTAGTGGAAGAACAGCATCTAGTAAAGATGAGGTCAAGCGTATTGCCTGCCTTGTGAGTAGGGGGAAGGTGAGAGGGTGAGGTCAAAAGAGGAGAGGAGTGGAAAGAAGGAGGCAGAGAGGAATGAGTCAAAGGTAGACGTGGGGAGGTTAAAGTCGCCCAGAACTGTGAGAGGTGAGCCGTCCTCAGGAAAGGAGCTTATCAAGGCATCAAGCTCATTGATGAACTCTCCGAGGGAACCTGGAGGGCGATAAATGATAAGGATGTTAAGCTTGAAAGGGCTGGTAACTGTGACAGCATGGAATTCAAAGGAGGCAATAGACAGATGGGTAAGGGGAGAAAGAGAGAAAGACCACTTGGGAGAGATGAGGATCCCGGTGCCACCACCCCGCTGACCAGAAGCTCTCGGGGTGTGCGAGAACACGTGGGGGGACGAGGAGAGAGCAGTAGGAGTAGCAGTGTTATCTGTGGTGATCCATGTTTCCGTCAGTGCCAAGAAGTCAAGGGACTGGAGGGAGGCATAGGCTGAGATGAACTCTGCCTTGTTGGCCGCAGATCGGCAGTTCCAGAGGCTACCGGAGACCTGGAACTCCACGTGGGTCGTACGCGCTGGGACCACCAGAGTAGGGTGGTCGCGGCCACGCGGTGTGGAGCGTTTGTATGGTCTGTGCAGAGAGGAGAGAACAGGGATAGACAGACACATAGTTGACAGGCTACAGAAAAGGCTACGCTAATGCAAGGAAATTGGAATGACAAGTGGACTACACGTCTCGAATGTTCAGAAAGTTAAGCTTACGTAGCAAGAATCTTATTGACTAAAATGATTAAAATGATACAGTACTGCTAAAGTAGGCTAGCTGGCAGTAGCTGCGTTGTTGGCACTACACTAATCAAGTCGTTCCGTTGAGTGTAATAATTTCTACAGTGCTGCTATTCGGGGGCTAGCTGGGTAGCTAGCAGTGTTGTTTACGTTACGTTGAGTTAAAAGAACGACAATAGCTGGCTAGCTAACCTAGGAAATCGGTCTAGACTACACAATTGTCTTTGAAACAAAGACGGCTATGTAGCTAGCTATGTAGCTAGCTACGATCAAACAAATCAAACCGTTGTACTGTAATGAAATGAAAATGTGATACTCCCTGACCGGTGATTGAATTCGAAACAGTAGACGTTGGCTAGCTGTTAGCTGTTAGCTGTTGGCTAGCTAGCAGAGTCTCCTACGTTAAGGACGACAAATAGCTGGCTAGCGAACCTCAGTGAATTAAGATAATCACTCCAAGGCTACACACACTAAACTACACAATTATCTTGGAAACAAAGACAGCTATGTAGCTAGCTAACACTGAACTAATCAAGTCGTACAGTTGAGTGAATAGCACTACAGTGATGCTAATCTGTGTGCGTTAGCTAGCGTTGCTAGCTCCTGGGCGAATAGCAGAGAAGGCTACGTTAGGGCGACGAAATACGAAATACGATAATTATGCAATTATCTCTGATACAAGGACGGCTATGTAGCTAGCTAAGAATAAAGTGACCATTAAATTAAAGAAATTACGGATTGACTAAATTTGAAGGTGCAACAGTTTTCATTAAATGTATAATGTATCACTCTCACATTTACGTTTCTGTCGGGTTAGGGTTAGGGTTAGGGTTAGTAAGAAACAACAATGTGTTACCTTTTTGTAGCATTTCTGACAGTGCTAACATATTTTTTTCAAGAGTTCTTTCAAACCAGGCCAGCAACACGGTTGCTCATCAACTCGACAACACAAACAGCTTGCCAACAAACCTAGGCTAATATAGATAGCTGGTACTCAAGCTGAGGTTATTCAATAAAGGCATACAGATAATCTTCCAACATGAAAAATGGGTCAGTTGTCATTAGTGAGCTGAATGTGATTTAACGTTAGGTAGCGAGCTAGCCAGCAGCTCTGATGTTAGCTAACTAACGTAATGTTATACCACAGATATAACAAGTTACCAGTCAGAAGAGAGCTAACATTGGCTAGTTAGCTAACTAACTGTGACCAACCCCATTCCGTACAAATTTGCGCAACCGCAACATTCAAACGAGGCTGCAATGAAAACTAATGGGACTGTAGTGTCTGTGTTGACATCAACATCGGGGGTGTGAACTACATTTCTATTCAAGGGTTGATTGACATGGTAATGGCTCAATAGTATTGGAGAAAAGTTGAAAAAACATAGCCCTCTGACGCTGTACGTTAAAATGTGACGTGTCATGACATAACGTACAGCATGCATAAAGCAACTAATTCTGTTTTACAGCCTCTCTCCACCAGGTTTAAGCGCTTCTCTCACCGTTAACACATAAGGTCTGTAATGTTAGTTAACGTTAAATTGCTTTGCTTTGGATGGGCGTGTATGTCTGTATGTCAAGCTAACTTTTTCTTAGCAAGGCAATTTTATCAGCTAAAGTTTGTGTTGTGTGAGGCATGTTATGGGCTGTAATCTGGTTACACACAACGTTAGCAAGAAAGTCAATTTCACTGTATGGAATAACTAACAGTAGATGAGCAATGCCCATTGCACAATGTATTATAAATTAGCAGCGTGGCAGTTTCCCAAAGTTTGGTGTTGACTATGAACCTTATTTAGCCAGCTAACATTAGCTAGCTATGCTTTGTGGAAGAATGTGAGATTATGGATGTTTTTTCCAGTGTTCTAGTTTTTCGCTTCCCTCTAGAATGTCTGCTGTTAATATTCAATAAATACTAACAACTACATTATCTCTTGCCATTTGTAATTATTGTTTACTTTTACTTAACTTTTATTGCTCTGTTAAGCTGTTTTATAATGTTGTATAATAATGTTGCATAATCACCTTCCAGTGTAAATACCCTGGAAATTAAAAACAACAAAATAAGTTTTAACTGAGAATAGGCATTGGTCTGAAGCCAAAAAAGAAAGGAATTCACATGAGAACCACAATGCTTATTCCACCTACAGCATGCTCTACCAGGTTTTCCAGCACACAGCTTTGACCTACTACAGTAGCTATGTTGGTATTGTACTAAATACAAGTGTGTGTGTTGGTAACTGATAGAGTTGTGCTACATGATGGTGATGCCTGGACAGAGGACACATTTGTCCTCGATCCGCTCTCCTCGGAGCCATCCCAACATGTTTCCTCTACTCTAAGATTCCTCCTCTTCCTGTAGAGACAACACACACACACACACACACACACACACACACACACACACACACACACACACACACACACACACACACACACACACACACACACACACACACACACACACACACACACACACACACACACACACACACACACACACACACACACGAGCCTTTGTGTGCCAGCCAGGGAATCTGGTAAGCCAGGGAAGCTAGTAAGTCTGATATGAGATACCCCCTGAGTGTATTTTACTGTATCTTTTTTCATGTGTTTCTCTGTGTGTTCCAGGAGTGTGTGGTCCAGTAGAGCCTACGACTTAGCTTGTACCCACGGTAGGCTCCACAGATTGCTGAGGTGAAACTGACTGTCAGACTGTCTGTCTGCTAGAGGAAGATAGTTTAGACATTGGTTGGTATGTGAACCACCACCTGGATTCGGTCCTATGTAGCAATATTTGAAATTCTGTTTTTTTAAAGTAGAGATTGGATAAAAGTTGATATTCCCGAGTTAGAAAATGTTATATCATACATTGCAGTTGGGGAACAATGAGAAAGTAATTCTGCTTTGAAAGTTTCTAAACCCCACTTTTGAGAAAATGGCCCGTAAATGTTTTGGTACACCTACTGGAGAGCTCTACATTGTCTTCACCCATTCAGAATCGTTCACACCCTCTTAAGCCTTAGACCCACCCATCTCTTTAAGGATTCACAGTGTTCACAATCAAATATTTCAAGATTAAAAGTGGTGAAAGTATCAGCAAAAAGTAGTAGTAAAAATAAATTTGATCTATTCCTTGGCCTATATCCTAATCTGACTTGCAGGTCATGTTGTTCTTCACAGTTACGTCTCTGGTAAACACACCCTATATCAAATAAAAGTTTGTCACATGCACAGGATACAGAAGGTGTAAACGGTACAGTGAAATGGTTACTTGCATAGTGGAGTCTTTTATTTAGACATACAGTGCCTTGCGAAAGTATTCGGCCCCCTTGAACTTTGCGACCTTTTACCACATTTCAGGCTTCAAACATAAAGATATAAAACTGTATTTTTTTGTGAAGAATCAACAACAAGTGGGACACAATCATGAAGTGGAACGACATTTATTGGATATTTCAAACATTTAATTTTGCACGCCCAATTTTTCAGTTTATGATTTGTTAAAAAAGTTTGAAACATCCAATAAATGTCGTTCCACTTCATGATTGTGTCCCACTTGTTGTTGATTCTTCACAAAAAATACAGTTTTATATCTTTATGTTTGAAGCCTGAAATGTGGCAAAAGGTCGCAAAGTTCAAGGGGGCCGAATACTTTCGCAAGGCACTGTATATGAATGGAGGTGTTTTCAGTCTGAGAGTCTCTCTTCTCTGGCACTAGAGTCCTGTATCAGGCAACAACAACAAAAACAGTCAGAGGTTCTGGAGTTAAGAGAGAACTTGGGTAAATACAATGGGGGAATGAATTACACTTAACATGTGGACTGACGATTTTCAAAAAATAGGCACAGTGGGCTTTTGGTTTATCTACCTCTAAAAACAGAAATAAATCATTCTAAATAATAAACTGGCTTTATTTACAAATTATTGAGAAAATCTAACCCCATGTTCAAGAATGGCCTTTTTCCCTTTATTCAGATTATAACCGCTCACTTTCAGTTATTGAAAACAAAATCATCTCCAAAATATCACTATTTTTTAAACAAGCCATTGAAAATTGCAATTATAGTTTAATCCACCAGAAAAGAAAACAAATAATAGAACAAATATTGTGGTTTAACTCAAATATACTAATTGATTTAAAAAACTTTATCAATTGGAACCTTTATCAAGTGGGAGGAAAAAGTAAGGAATTGTCTGTCGGCCCTGCATTAAAGACCAAAATTGGTCAACGAAAATTGTGATAAATAAAAATATATACCAGTTTCATTTAAGGACCAAATAATTGACAGCTGTGCCACATAGATCGCAAAATAGTTGGGAAGCGAATTAATTCCGCGGGTTATCTGTGAGGCAGCCAGCCATGACAGTAACCACCTGGCCCCTCAGTAACACCACTGTCAGCGGTGCTTCCCTCCAGACCACCCCAGCTTCCTGAGAACCCCGCTTACCTCCTCCGGAACACTTTGCTGGAGAGTTAGGAACCTGTCGGGCTTTTCTCTCCCATTGTTCCCTCATCTTCGAGCTGCAGCCTTACCCTCAGACCGCTCGAAGATAGCCTATTTCATAACGCTGATGCCCGGGAAGACTCTCGCCTGGGCTACTGTGGTGTGGGAACAGCAATCTGTGGTGTGTTTCAGCCTGGAGGAGTTTGTGGCTGAGGTTTTAAAAAAATGATTCTCCATTGTCCGAGAGAGAGGCTGCCCGGAAGTTACTCCAGCTTCGCCAAGACTTCCGCAGCGTGGCGGACTATGTGGTAGATTTCCTCACATTGGCTGCCGAGAGTGCCTGGAACCCGGAATCCCTGTTCGACACATTCCTTCATGGATGATCGGAAGAGGTTAAGGACAAGGTTGCAGCCCAGGAGCTATCTACAGATTTCGACTCACTCATCGCCTTGACAATTCGGATCTATGGGCGGCTATGGGAACGTAGGAGGGAGAGGAGGTCTGATTCCGGTCCCAATTGCTCTCCCAAGGATTCCACGGCGTCTACGTCCCCGGGAGAATCCAAGCTTACCCGAGTTCCCCCGAGAATCTCTGAGGTCTGCTGACTCACCTTTTCTGGAGCCGATGCAACTCGGCAGAGCTAGGCTATCTCCAGCCGAATGCTTACACAGACTTAACACCCAGAGTTGTCTGTATTGCGGAACTGCCGATGATTATGTGTCTACCTGTCCGATAAAAGACCAGGCTCATCAGTAGGTATGAGTACTCTGGTGGGCCATATGGATAACTTTTCCTCTCACCTTACTTTGCTGTGGGGGCGACCAGTCAAAATCTCTCCGGGTTCTTGTTAATTCTGGGGCCGACATTTCATGGACGCCACCCTGGTGTCTGAGCTGGGCATCCCCACTCAGCAGCTCTCCATTCCCATGGACATTAAGACCAGTAGATGGGCGTGCTATAGGCAGGGTCACCAACAATACTACTCCTATCCACCTGCGTGTGTCCCGGAACCACAGAGTCCGTGCAGTTTATGCTCATCAAGTCTCCTCGGGTTCCCGTGGTATTGGGGTTTTCTTGGCACAATCCTCTTATCAACTGGACTGCTGGTACTATCATGGGCTGGAGCCCGTTCTGCCACGCCCATTGCCTGAAGTTGGCGCAGCCTACCCCGGGACGTCTTCCAGTGGGTTCAGAAGAAGCCTCAAATGAAGCACAGTCATAGCATATTAATAAACAAAAAATCTGACATTGTTTTTCATTGGAATTTGGTTGTGCTTTCAGATGGTTGAAAGCATAAGGATAACACAATGGAAATTCAACAAACTTTTGGTTTTCTTTTTGAGTGGATGAATATTGTTGTAATCTCATTGATCAACGTCTCAAACAAATATTACCCAAAGTATCCACGTTGAAATGATGTGGTGTGTGCCCAGTAGGTTCCATCCTGACTGAAACTTGTTCAAATTACTTACGTGCTATGTTCTGCAATTCAACTTTTAGCTGCCAAGTACAGCATAGATGTAATAATATTATTAAACCACTAGCTACTACTACTAAATACACCTTGTAGTGACCATTCCCCCTTTAAATTCAAACTGACCCCTGAACAACCCAATTACTATGGGGAACAATCAGCAGCACTTAAACATTTTTTTTAAGACCAGTGGTTGAATCTGCCAACCCAGCTATTTCATACAATTTTCCGGATTGAACTGGATTGAAAATAACCCAGCCTTTACTACTGCCAGATGCTTCTTGCTAATGAGCACAGTAGGGGGGCATAGGGGGGCTGGGTTGGGCTGGGCAGCAGGAGAACCTGGGTTTGAGATTGAGACTTCTCCACTCCACCTCACAGTGTGCAAGGGAGTTCTCTGCCAATTCTCACTATTCTCTAGCCTGGTCAATCCACCAATGAAAATAACTACATAATTATGGGAATAAGGAGTAGTAAAGAAATATGGAGTTTAATTGCGTTTGAGTTTTGCAAGTGATGACATTGAACAAATGTGGAATAATTAGATATGCAAAAAGTCATCAACGTAAGGGTATTGTCTTTTTTTCACCCAACTTTTAACCTCAATCCAATATGTTTTGTTTTTTTTCCACATTGAATTCTCATTAGTTGACAACTCATTCAAATGTAAATCAAAGGCAGACGTTGAACTGACGCATGTGCCCCAGTGGGGTGCTCTTTGAGCGTCCGTTGGATAAGTGTGCAATCTAATCATGTTCCACTAGATGACGGTGTTTCATCAGGAAAACAACTGCAATTATACAGAATCAGATCGCCACACTGGCTATAGCACAGTTCAGTTTGAACTGAGCAGGAATGAAGTGAAACAGTGGAAAATATATTGTACATATACAATAAAGTAAAGTTTTCAGACAGTTTAACTATTGAACAGGCCTATAATGTGGATGTGAATGTAAAAGCTAGCAGTCTACCATTGGGGAGGCTCCTTGAGTATTGAGCAGATATTAGGTACATTTATCATCTGTCATGACAGTGTGCAGCATGTCAGCCATGTGGAGACTTAATGGGATGTTAATGTCCCTCTGTGTTCTGGGCACTAATTATTAATAAGCTAGGTGCCCTCCACCACCTGACTAATAAGCAGAGCTTATTAGAGGTAATTCCATTTACCAACATTGAAGATGCTACTGTCCCATCTATTCCTCATTAGAATGAAAAAAAAGTTGTACTCATTATGGTACTGTCCCACAAATGTGTGGCTATGCTTAATATGAAAGCAGAACATTTGTGATATATGTAATTTCCTGTCAGATAGAATGTACAGTAGCAAGTAGTACACTTCATTGGAAATTCTCTCAATTGTCTGTCAGTTCCCTTTCAGCTATGGGGAGTTTGCATGCTACCACCCTCTGCTGAAGAATATTAGAATCATGCCTGATTAATTTATTCAACTCTTCCACTCTTCACCTAGAGCTTAGCAGAACAATTCACAATTAATTGGAACGCGAAATGTATCAGTCTTTACTCCAACTTAACTGTTCCACTTAACCTCTAGCGACGAGCAATCCCGTACCCGGGAGCGTAATCATAGCCTCAAGCTCTTACCATAACGCAACTTTTCCTATTCATAAAAATCGCAAATGAAATGAAATAAATATATTCAAACACAAGCTTAGCCTTTTGTTAACAACACTGTTGTCACATAGAGTAGGCCAGAAGGCTAAACTGGATAACCTAACCTCTATCAAAATAAAAAGATGGCGGAACCGCAAAAGTTCTTCTGTGCAAAGGTGTTTATTTACAAGTGAATTCCGGAACAAAAAACAACAGTACTCTTGTTCAGCTCTTCTCTCGTGTAGGAATCCCAGATGAAATCCTGACGGACCAAGGGACAAACTTCACCTCGCGACTGATGGTTCAACTCCACCGACAGCTGGGCATTAAAGGCTTGAGGACTACTCCCTACCATCCCCAAACGGATGGGCTCGTAGAGAGATTCAATCAAACGCTCAAGAACATGTTGAGGAAGTTTGTGGCTGACACTGGTAAAGACTGGGATAAGTGGTTACCCTTTCTGCTTTTTGCTTACAGGGAGGTGCCTCAGGCATCGACAGGTTTCTCGCCATTCGAACTCCTCTATGGATGGCCAGTGCAAGGACCACTGGACCTGCTGAAGAAGTGCTGGGAAGGTTCCCCAGTAGCTACCTCAGGACAGGGGATTGTCCAGTATGTCCTCCAGATGCGAGACAGGTTGGAACGGTACCGAGAGGAAGCTAGAGCAAACCTTCAGCAATCCCAGAAGGCCCAGAAGAGAGGCTATGACCAGCACGCTCGCCACAGAGAGTTTGAGCCAGGACAGAAAGTCCTGCTCCTCCTTCCCTCGTGTACCAGCAAGCTCCTTGCGCAATGGCAAGGACCGTACCTAATCGGGAGGAAGATGGGCCCAGTGACCTACGAGGTGCTGCACCCGGACAAGGGTAAGAAGAAGCAAACCTACCATGTGAACCTTCTCAAGGCCTGGGAGGAGAGAGAGGAACTCTCCAAAGGAAAGTCCTTTCTGGTCCGCAGAGTAGAAGAGGATGAGTCGGATGGGGTCACAGATGCATGGAAAGAACGAGCAGAAGTCATACTGGCTCACCTGGAAGAAGACAAGCAAGATGAGCTGAAGCAGCTGTTTGGCAAGTATCCGGCCCTCTTCAGTCAGAGACCAGGAAGAACCAAAGTCCTAGAACACGTCATTCGTTTGAAACCTGGCCAGAACCCTGTCCGCCAGCATCCTTACCGTGTGCCTGAGAGGCTGGTGGTAGCCCTCAAGGAAGAGGTCCACACCATGATAGAGATGGATGTTGTCGAGCCATCTTCAAGTGAATGGAGCAGCCCTATTGTCATTGTCCCAAAGAAGGATGGCTCTTTGCGCGTCTGCATGGACTTCCGTAAGGTGAATGCCATCTCCCAGTTTGATGCCTATCCCATGCCCCGCATTGACGACTTACTGGAGAGAATAGGTAGAGCTCATTACATCACCACATTGGATCTCTGCAAAGGGTACTGGCAGGTGCCCCTGGATGAACAATCCAAGGCCTACACTGCATTCCGGACGCCAATGGGCCTGTTCCAGTTCAAGGTCATGCCGTTTGGCCTTCATGGAGCCCCTGCGACTTTCCAGAGGCTTATGGACAAGGTCCTCCAGGACTGTGACGATTACTGTGCTGCTTACTTGGACGACGTGGTGATCTACAGCCACTCCTGGGAGGAGCACATACAGCATCTTAGCAGAGTCCTGGGGAAGATCCATGAAGCAGGCCTCACGCTTAACCTCCTGAAGTGTGAGTGGGCGAAACAGGAGACAAAGTACCTGGGTTACCAGCTGGGTAAGGGTGAAGTTCGGCCTCAGGTGGAGAAAGTGGAGTCCATCAGGAATAGCCCTCAACCCAGAACCAAGACACAGGTGAAGTCCTTCCTAGGTCTGGCAGGGTGGTACCGGAGATTCATTCCACAGTTTTCGACCATCGCTGTCCCTCTGACCAACCTCACTTCGAAGGGGGCCAGCAACCCTGTGAAGTGGACTGAGGAGTGTGAGGAAGCCTTCATGACACTGAAAAAACGACTGTGCTCATTCCCTGTTCTCCAGACCCCTGATTTTCAGAAGAGATTTCTCGTGCAGGTGGACGCTTCGGCTGTAGGAATTGGAGCTGCCCAAGGGGAGCCAAGAGAAGAGCTTCCTGTGCTGTACCTGAGTCGGAAGCTGTTGCCCAGGGAAACCAGGTATTCTACAATCGAAAAGGAGTGGCTGGCTATAAAGTGGGCCCTGGATAGCCTCCGTTACTACCTTCTTGGGAGGGAATTTGACCTGCACACGGACCACAGAGCACTGACCTGGATCCAGACCATGAAGGACCGGAATTCTCGTGTGACCAGGTGGTATCTGGAGCTCCAGCCCTTCAGGTTCTGTGTCCGTCACAAGGCAGGAAAAGAGAACGTTACTGCGGACTACCTATCAAGGCTCCCGTACATGGTCGCTTCAGGAGAGGAGGAAGGTAATGTGACGTAGAAGTCCGTCACTGGCCGCGGGCAGCATTTGGTTCTTTAACGCACACACATATTCATCACTCCTCCCTGCGCCATGCATGCATTTCACACTTGTCAGTGTTCATATTTGAGAGATACAATAATTATTATACTTATCAATGTTGTGGATGAGCGCATTGTTTGTTTGTCTGTTCCTCTCTCTCCTTCTCTGTAGCTTCCGGGTATGCTGGAAAAGGACCCGAGCTAAGGGAATTGGGTTGGCCTGTCCCAAATGGCTCATTAATGCATATGGGCATATAATAATTATTGTATCTCTCAAATATGAACACTGACAAGTGTGAAATGCATGCACCAAGACAGAAGTTAATTTGTGTGTCGACCCACATTGTTAACGTATCTTATAATGGCGCAGGGAGGAGTGATGAATATGTGTGTGCGTTAAAGAACCAAATGCTGCCCGCGGCCAGTGACGGACTTCTACGTCACAACTGTCAACTCAGATTTTCAAAATATGCTTTTCAACCAAAGCTACACAAATGCTTGTTAAGTGTATTGATAGCCTAGCATAGCATTAAGCATAGCATTCAGCAGGCAACATTTTCACAAAAAAAAGAAAAGCATTCAAATAAAATCATTTACCTTTGAAGAACTTCGGATGTTTTCAATGACAAGACTCTTAGTTAGATAGCAAATGTTCATTTTTTCCAAAAAGATTATTTGTGTAGACGAAATAGCTCCATTTTGTTCATCACGTTTGGCTAAGAAAAAGACCGGAAAATGCAGTCACTTACAACGGTAAACTTTTTTCCAAATTAGCTCCTTAATATCGACAGAAACATGTCAAACTATGTTTAGAATCAATCCTCAAGGTGTTTTTCACATATCTATCCGATAATCTATCAGTGGTGGCAGTTGGCTTCTCATCAGAAGCAAACGGAAAAATACTGCAGCTGGAGATTACGCAATAATTGCAACGGAGGACACCAAGCGACCACCTGGTAGATGTAGTCTCTTATGGTCAATCTTCCAATGATATGCCTACAAATACGACACAATGCTGTAGACACCTTGGGGAAAATGTGGAAAACGTAAGCTGACTCCTAGCTCCTTCACAGCCATATAAGGAGTCATTGGAATGAGGCAGTTTTAAAAACTGCGGCACTTCCTGATTGGATTTTTATCTGGGTTTCGCCTGTAACATCAGTTCTGTGGCACTCACAGACGATATCTTTGCAGTTTTGGAAATGTCAGAGTGTTTTCTTTCCAAAGCTGTCAATTATATGCATAGTCGAGCATCATTTCGTGACAAAATATCTTGTTTAAAACGGGAACGTTTTTCATCCAAAAATTAAAAGAGCGCCCCCTAATAAAGGACGGCGTGCTGATCCTGAGTTGCAGGATAGAGGGGTGGATCTGGACTCATGGTCGGATCACATGAAGCTATCCTCCCAGCATGGAAATATAGAGCTGGCTGAGATCTTAGTCTCCTTCAGTGTTAAACAGGACTCACGTTTGGATGACGAGTGTCGTAGGGGAATCCCTGGCTTCGAGCTGAGTTTTGAGTTTCGTCATCGAGTGCACAGGAGGTTGGTGGCACCTTAATTGGGGAGGACAGGCACGTGGTAATGGCTGGAGCAGAATGAGTGGGAAGGTATCAAAACAACATCAAACAGCCATTATTATGAGCCAAGTAGCTGCGCACTTCTCAGTGGAGTGCCCCCCCCGCCCCCACAGTGAAAGGCATCCAGGTTTGGTGGGAAATACCTCCCACCGGTGCTAGCTGCAGTCAAGCACCGCTTGCCTCTTTTTCAAGACTTCGTCGATGAGCTTAAGAGGACCTGGGCCCAGCCGCATTCAGCCAAGCTGATGTTGCATGGATATTCCCACTTCATGGATGTGGAGGGGATGGAGGGAGCGTGGCTTGTCCACACGCCTCCGGTGGATGGGAAGCTAGCTGACTACCAAGCCCCATTGGCTAACAAAGGGATGTCTAGCCCCAACCTGTCCCGAATAAGCACAGTCATTTTTCGGGGGCATAGCTTGACAAGGTGTACCGAGCACAGGGGGTGGTGGCCTGGTTCCTGAACACAGTCACAATGCTGCAGGTTTACCCGACTGAGCTGTTGGCTGACCTGGCCATGGTTCTGGCTGCTGGGGAGCTCCACGCAGGACTCCTAGATGATATTTGTGAAGATTTCTTCTTGCGCATTGTACTGTCTCTGCACTCGGGAGGAGCTTGGGGGCTAACCTAGTGGAGCAGCTGCACCTTTGGTTGACTGTCGCAGGTGCTCGAAATTATGAATGCTCACGAACAGCTTTTGTCAGTGCGCCCAAGCGATTGGTTCACCTTCATTGACCTGAAGGACGCAAACATTTCAATGCTGAGCCTACTCTGGTCCTCCCTTTCGGGCTTTCCCTCTTGCTTCCCACTTTCAACAAAGTTGTGGAGGCCAACCTGGTCTCAGAGCAAAACGTATGCAAGTGCACCCTCAGTGAGAGCGTTGTATGGATATACTGTAAGTGGTGGGTATTCCTACAGGTTTTTTTTTTAGCAGGGCCGCTCGTTCACCTCCCTGAAGGTGTACACTGAGTGAACAAAAAATGCTCGTTCCATGACATAGACTGACCAGGTGACAGGTGAAATGATCCCTTACTGATGTCACTTGTTAAATCCACTTCAATCAGTGTAGATGAATGGGAGGAGACAGGTTAAAGAAGGATTTTTAAGCCTTGAATCATTTGAGACATGGATTGTGTATGTGTGCCATTCAGAGGGTGAATGGGAAAGACAATAGATTTAAGTGTCTTTGAACGGGGTATGGTAGTAGGTGCCAGGCGCGCCAGTTTGTGTCAAGTACTGCAATGCTGATGGGTTGTTCACACTCAACAGTTACCCGTGTATATCAAGTATGAGCCTTATGCATGTACATTGAGTGGACCAGGGGTGTCCATTTGTATGACCAACTTTTGTCTGATTTTATAATCCGGCTGGTGGTAGAAAGCTTTCTAAGCAGCGTCTCTCCTGCTGGATTGTGGAAGCTATTTCTCTGTCATATGACAGCAAGGGGGGTCTGGCGGCATCTTGGATGTTGTTTAAAGGGTTTCCTGTGGGAGATATTTGTGCTGTGAAGAGTTGAGCATCACCACACACCTTTGTTCGGGATAGACACCAAACAGTTTGGGATATGTGGGTACGTACCTGCAAACACACGCACACACACACACACACTCTTTCTGGGAAAACATTCCAGTTGTAATAGTTCAACCAGCAATTAAAACACATTGGGTACTGTGTACCCCTTTTCTAGAGACATAATCTAAGCACTGCTTAGTTTCCCGTTTGCCCGGACCATACAGGAAACTGTAACAATGGCTAATAAATTGTCCAGGGCGGTCAATGGAGGGAACCAGTAGTTAGGGGGAAAGAAGGGGAGTCAAGGGGAGGTAGAGCGGACATGCTCAAATGTTTACTCGGGGACAGGGCACATTCCACAGTGAATAAACCCTTGACACAATCACATGGAAAAATACAAACACACAAGCACCCACGCACATATCCACACAAACACAAATGCAAACACACACACACACACACGAGAGACACACATAGACAATGACTAAATGCATGGAACACAAATACGCTCAGATTACATTGTTCTCAGAGGGTACAATAGGATAAACATGTATTTTTTTCCATTCTATTTAGAGAATTGTAGTTCATTTCTAGCTTTCTGTTCTATATTTGCTGGCATGTGCGTTATGTTCCATTTCCTTGAAGTGCTAAACCCACAGAACTAAGATTAACTCATTTTATTTGTATGGCTAAACCATTATATAACACTGAGCTGAACTAAACTGTGCTGTCCTGTGCTGAGCTGAGCTGAGCTGTGCCGGCTGTGCTGTGCTGTGCTATGCTATGCTGTGCTGTGTGCTATGCTATGCTATGCTGTGCTGTGCTGTGCTGTACTTTACTATACTTTACTGTACTTTAATGTGGTGTGCTGTGCAGTATTGAAAGGAACTGAGCTGTGCTGTTCTGCACTACATCCCCCCTGTCATTCTCAACCATCCCAGTCTGAGTGAGAGGGCCCTTGTTGATAAGGCACCTCACCACGTTTGGGGACGTGAAGTTGCCCTCCCTCCCTTCCTTATCTCCCACCAGCTGGTGAGGGTGATGTGACATCATAGAGAGAGAGAGAGCTCCTTCTCCCCCCCACCCACTTTCTGTGCTGCTGGGCTTTTCCCTTCCTTCATATGCCCACATAGTTACATCATAGAGGTTTCAGCAAAATATCTCACCATTTTTTTTTTCTTTTTTTTTTCTATCGGTTGTGTTTTAGTTATACTGTCCTGAATGTTAATGTCCAATCGATTTAACTAGGATAATTTCCATCACTATATATTGGCTAAACATTGACATGAATGACATGTTATTATTGTTGTCTCTTGCTAGGCACATGAGGTTTAGTCAGGACTGCTGGGTTTGGGGCAATTGTAACGCAGTGTTAAAATATGAAAATAAGTTATTTTATCTTTAAGATTGTATGAATTATACATTAATTATACAAATACTACATTTAAATAGACTTGGAATAATGTAGAGTGCCAAAGAAGTTGTAAACATATACATATCTAACTGTGTTACTCGGGTCAACCTTGAGAACATGCCCCCCGCCAATGTCTGTCTGTGTCAAGAGCAGCTCCATCCGAGACAGTCAGTATCCACCATATGTCCTGTAGTCGAAATTTCCTGTATTTACCAAATCATGAGAGCAAACCACACACAAGTCAGAGTTATCATGAAGTCCATCTTTAATTATATGAGCTCCATCACAACCTTTTGACTCTCAGATCAATTCAGTATCTATAAAATTATTTCTCTCATTGCAACTGAGATCCTTTATAGCAAAGACACACATAGCCAGACAGCATTGGCTATAAATTATCGTTCAGCTTTGTCTCCTAAACTATGTTCTTTTCTCGCTCTCAGGACCATAAAACAAAACCTATCTCAACAGGCATATATCAAATACACCCCTCCTGGACAAGATCACAGAGACACAGTGACTGGCACACAGACATTGTGGAGCCAAGAGATAATTTGTTTAAAATATATGTCTACATATGAAGACAAGCTTGACCCCTCCCCTCTCTGTGGCCCAAGTAACTGACCCCATGACAGAGAACAGATAACTGCAACCGGCCAACAGTATTATCCAAAAATAGACATTCTGATGAGAAGTAACTCACAAGCATATAATGAAAATAAAACATCTTATCTATGTTACCCAAATAATTCTGATTATTCCCCCACAGTCCTCAGCCCCACGACCACACACACACACACACACACACTCATACTTTCCAGGTCCATACCCAAATAGTTCGAACTACTAATGTTGAAAATTACTCTCTCCAGAAATAAGTCTCTCACTGTTGCCGCCTGCTACCGACCCCCCTCAGCTCCCAGCTGTGCCCTGGGCACCATTTGTGAATTGATCGCCCCCCATCTAGCTTCAGAGTTTGTTCTGTTAGGTGACCTAAACTGGGATATGCTTAACACCCCGGCAGTCCTACAATCTAAGCTAGATGCCCTCAATCTCACACAAATCATCAAGGAACCCACCAGGTACAACCCTAACTCTGTAAGCAAGGGCACCCTCATAGACGTCATCCTGACCAACTGGCCCTCCAAATACACCTCCGCTGTCTTCAACCAGGATCTCAGCGATCACTGCCTCATTGCCTGTATCCGCTACGGAGCCGCAGTCAAACGAACACCCCTCATCACTGTCAAACGCTCCCTAAAACACTTCTGTGAGCAGGCCTTTCTAATCGGCCTGGCCCGGGTATCCTGGAAGGACATTGACCTCATCCCGTCAGTTGAGGATGCCTGGTCATTCTTTAAAAGTAACTTCCTCACCATTTTAGATAAGCATGCTCTGTTCAAAAAATGCAGAACTAAGAACAGATACAGCCCTTGGTTCACTCCAGACCTGACTGCCCTCGACCAGCACAAAAACATCCTGTGGCGGACTGCAATAGCATCGAATAGTCCCCGCGATATGCAACTGTTCAGGGAAGTCAGGAACCAATACACGCAGTCAGTCAGGAAAGCTAAGGCCAGCTTCTTCAGGCAGAAGTTTGCATCCTGTAGCTCCAACTCCAAAAGTGTTCTGGGACACTGTGAAGTCCATGGAGAACAAGAGCACCTCCTCCCAGCTGCCCACTGCACTGAGGCTAGGTAACACCGTCACCACCGATAAATCCATGATTATCGAAAACTTCAACAAGCATTTCTCAACGGCTGGCCATGCCTTCCGCCTGGCTACTCCAACCTCGGCCAACAGCTCCGCCCCCCCCGCAGCTCTTCGCCCAAGCCTCTCCAGGTTCTCCTTTACCCAAATCCAGATAGCAGATGTTCTGAAAGAGCTGCAAAACCTGGACCCGTATAAATCAGCTGGGCTTGACAATCTGGACCCTCTATTTCTGAAACTATCCGCCGCCATTGTCGCAACCGCTATTACCAGCCTGTTCAACCTCTCTTTCATATCGTCTGAGATCCCCAAGGATTGGAAAGCTGCCGCAGTCATCCCCCTCTTCAAAGGGGGAGACACCCTGGACCCAAACTGTTACAGACCTATATCCATCCTGCCCTGCCTATCTAAGGTCTTCGAAAGCCAAGTCAACAAACATGTCACTGACCATCTCGAATCCCACCGTACCTTCTCCGCTGTGCAATCTGGTTTCCGAGCCGGTCACGGGTGCACCTCAGCCACACTCAAGGTACTAAACGATATCATAACCGCCATCGATAAAAGACAGTACTGTGCAGCCATCTTCATCGACCTTGCCAAGGCTTTCGACTCTGTCAATCACCGTATTCTAATCGGCAGACTCAGTAGCCTCGGTTTTTCGGATGACTGCCTTGCCTGGTTCACCAATTACTTTGCAGACAGAGTTGAGTGTGTCAAATCGGAGGGCATGCTGTCCGGTCCTCTGGCAGTCTCTATGGGGGTGCCACAGGGTTCAATTCTCGGGCCGACTCTTTTCTCTGTATATATCAATGATGTTGCTCTTGCTGCGGGCGATTCCCTGATCCACCTCTACGCAGACGACACCATTGTATATACTTTCGGCCCGTCATTGGACACTGTGCTAACTATCCTGCAAACGAGCTTCAATGCCATACAACACTCCTTCCGTGGCCTCCAACTGCTCTTAAACGCTAGTAAAACCAAATGCATGCTTTTCAACCGATCGCTGCCTGCACCCGCATGCCTGACTAGCATCACCACCCTGGATGGTTCCGACCTTGAATATGTGGACATCTATAAGTACCTAGGTGTCTGGCTAGACTGCAAACTCTCCTTCCAGACTCATATCAAACATCTCCAATCGAAAATCAAATCAAGAGTCGGCTTTCTATTCCGCAACAAAGCCTCCTTCACTCACGCCGCCAAGCTTACCCTAGTAAAACTGACTATCCTACCGATCCTCGACTTTGGCGATGTCATCTACAAAATTGCTTCCAACACTCTACTGGATGCAGTTTATCACAGTGCCATCCGTTTTGTCACTAAAGCACCTTATACCACCCACCACTGCGACTTGTATGCTCTAGTCGGCTGGCCCTCGCTACATATTCGTCGCAAGACCCACTGGCTCCAGGTCATCTACAAGTCCATGCTAGGTAAAGCTCCGCCTTATCTCAGTTCACTGGTCACGATGGCAACACCCATCCGTAGCACGCGCTCCAGCAGGTGTATCTCACTGATCATCCCTAAAGCCAACACCTCATTTGGCCGCCTTTCGTTCCTGTACTCTGCTGCCTGTGACTGGAACGAATTGCAAAAATCGCTGAAGTTGGAGACTTTTATCTCCCTCACCAACTTCAAACATCAGCTATCTGAGCAGCTAACCGATCGCTGCAGCTGTACATAGTCTATCGGTAAATAGCCCACCCATTTTCACCTGCCTCATCCCCATACTGTTTTTATTTATTTACTTTTCTGTTCTTTTGCATAACCAATATCTCTACCTGTACATGACCATCTGATCATTTATCACTCCAGTGTTAATCTGCAAAATTGTAATTATTCGCCTACCTCCTCATGCCTTTTGCACACATTGTATATAGACTCCCCTTTTTTTCTACTGTGTTATTGACTTGTTAATTGTTTACTCCATGTGTAACTCTGTGTTGTCTGTTCACACTGCTATGCTTTATCTTGGCCAGGTCGCAGTTGCAAATGAGAACTTGTTCTCAACTAGCCTACCTGGTTAAATAAAGGTGAAATAAAAAAATAAAAACACACACACACACACACACACACACACACACACACACACACACACACACACACACACACACACACACACACACACACACACACACACAGACACAGATGCTGACCCCTGACCCCTGTAACCTCCTGACCCCTCCTCCTGCTGTATTCTGGGATATATGGTCACTTTCTCACTGTGGTCAGTGAGAAAGACCCTTCCTTCATCAACATTAGCATGAACACACATAAAACATATACAGCTCGGAATGGTATGGAGTTCGGGCACAGCCAGTAGGAAAAAGATAACAGTTACCAGCTAACCATACCAGCCCATCCTCTGTGTGACTGTGTTCACAGAACTCTACTGAGACCTGAATATGTTATTCCCTTTCATCATCATTATCACACATACACAAGATATATAGCTGAATGCTACGGACACAGACTGTAGTAAAAAATATAGTTATTAGCCATGACAATTCTCTCTCATGAAAAAGTCTTGCAAAAGTTCTCTAAAATAATCACCCACAAAAATGTGTTCCTGGAGTTTGTTTGTGGCTGTGACGAGTAATCTCTTATTACTCTTATCTGAACCACTATCCTCCCAAAACACATACTCACATTACACCACCACACACTCTCACACCCAACCCAAAACGTTATACAGAATGAAATGTTTCCTCTTTATAAGACACCTATGGTGCACATTATTCTCAGTAGACCACAGTATCATATTTTTAGTCCAATTGTGACAATGTTCTTAAAACATAATTGTCATGTTTATTTATCTTCCCGAACCCTTCCTTTGTTTTTGCACTGACAATTTATAGTTATTTACTGGAAAAGCACACAGCAAAGTCTGGATTCTGAAGACAAATGATAATGCAGTGTTCTATGTTATGGCAAGCACCAAGTTTTAGAACCTGGAGAAATGGTATTACCACTCCTGCCAATTCAGAAAACAGGGAATACATTTTATGAAATAAAGTCACGCCAGACCTTCATTTTAAATTACAATTGTTTCTCAATTATAATATCAAACAATTATGATATAAAAAAAATTAAAAATCATTGAATTTTTACAATTTCCCAACAATTTAGTAATTGTTTATATCATCAGCAACTTACAAACACTTTACTGGTAATATTATGCTCCAACTTCCCCAAAACCTACCATCACTGAGAGGTTTTGGCTCCAATTCTCCGGTACTCCATTCTCAAACTTCAGAGACTTATGGTATAGTACAGGTAGTCTGTCTGCGTGCTATGGAACTCTCACTGAGAAGACTTAGAGGGCTGAGGTTTTGGCACCATCTCTGCTTCTGTCTTCCTGTAACTTAAAAGAGACTCAGTACCTGACATTACAGTACCGGTCTCTATGCCAGACTCACAGTCTAGCACCTGTCTGCCAGGGTTCTGATAACGGCATGGGCCAGGAGGTGTTGTGAAATATGTGGTGACCAGATGTACGCAGAAACTGCATGTTTTCACTTCTTCATGGTCAGATCAAAATATTATCCTCCTGGCATGGAAACGTTATCAGCATATTTATCTTGAGAGAGGGTGTGTGTGTGTGTGTGTGTGTGTGTGTGTGTGTGTGTGTGTGTGTGTGTGTGTGTGTGTGTGTGTGTGTGTGTGTGTGTGTGTGTGTGTGTGTGTGTGTGTGTGTGTGTGTGTGTGTGTCACCACAACAGTGTTCTTGATCTCATTTCTGTAGAGAGTTATTAGGTTATAGGTTAGGAGTCAGAACTGATGTTGGGTACAAGTGAAACCAGATCGTTGCTCCTCTGGCAGGCCAGTATTTTTAGAGACTGGGCCTTAGTAATTACCATGCTCTCTCTCTCTCTCTCTCTCTCTCTCTCTCTCTCTCTCTCTCTCTCTCTCTCTCTCTCTCTCTCTCTCTCTCTCTCTCTCTCTCGCTCTCTCTATCTCTATCTCTGTATCTCTTTCTCTGTCTCTGTGTGTGCGTGCCCATGTTAACTAGTGCTCTCCATCCGTCACAGTGGCCAACAGGACTCAGGAATAGGAATGCTAAATACATAAAAGCACATGGCATACATGTCATTATAATACCAACCTCAGCCCTGGCTAGCTAAAATCACACGGTCCACATTTCACAAATGTGCCTCCTCAAAGGCATTTAGAATACAGCTAGAAAACGCTGTACAGATCTATCTTGCACATGTTGTATAACATAGATTGTTAAATTATACTGTGCCTAAAATAGACTGAGTACAACAAACAGTTGGTTGTTGTCACAATGAATATATCTGGTACTCCGTTATGACCCATAAAAGGTGTAAAATGTATTCTCAGCTGTACATATCCTCTCTCAAACCTTGAATCATCTGTGCCATGAAAAGACACACTGAGAGAGATCTACACCAGAAGTGAGAGAGGACATACCTCCAAGCCAAGGCCCCTTTAAACAAAGGACAAGAACTGACAGCCTTATCAATTATCTTTAAAAAGTGTGAGGCTGAGGCACCTCTGTCCGTAGCCTGTTTTTTGAGGAACTGTGTGAACAGATAAGTCTTATAAATCATTCCACCCACCTGGCCTCTCTAATCCATAGAGAAAAATACAACCATCCAACTGGTTTGTTCCTCTCATTCCATTACAGTAAGCAAGATTCTCCCCTACAGGATCCATAATGTGTGTGTGTGTGTGAGGGAGTTCAGTGCCAACTAGGTAAACAGGGGTTGGCTAAATGTTCCATAGGTTACTGAACCACAGGAAGTGAGCACAGTGTACATACTGTATGACATGAATGTTCAGGAAAACAACAACAGATTAAACAACAGATTAGTAATACTGTACACTATTTACGTAATGCATTATCTGTTCTAAATTAATGAGGTGCAAGCCCTAAGTGTGTTTCATAATTACTTAAAGGAAAGTTGATAATAGTCATATTCACATTCATTAATAGAACGGAGAGAGAGCTTGGCACTTGATCAAAATTAGAAATTGCATGTGCTTGTCTTTCATATTTGGACTATGCCAAAAAACAAAAATGCATGAAAGTAGCAGAATGGGTGTGGTGTTGTTGTTTACCACAGAGAATTCCCAGCTGTCAGCTACACGTGGCAGGGGATATTTAAACTTTTACTGGCAGCATTATGTAAGTCTCTGTTTTAAAGGGAGTCTTTTTTATCGGTCCCCAGGAGGCAGGGCCCAGAGATTAGAAGGCTATCTCCTATCCTGCAGTGGTGCTTCGGGGCCTGGGGGCCCTGAAGACAGGAAGGAAGGCCGGGCAGTGGATCCAGGGTTGTAGAGGCTCCTGCCAAAGGGACAGAAAGGGCCTGTCTGCAGCGACCCAGACCTAGACCAGCGTTTTGGAAAAACACACAGGAACCCAGAGACACCAACTGCATGACAAACACCTCACACAGAGAGAGAGAGAGAGAAACAGAGAGTGAGTTAATGACAAAGATAGAGAGAGGGTTAGAGAGGAGAGAGAAGGGATAGAGCAAAGGGAGAATGCAAGAGAGAGAGGGAGATAGTGAGAAGAACAACATCTTGCTCTGCGGGACCCCTAAGCCTGCCAAATGAGCTCCCTAGTCGGCTCTGCCTCTGTCCCTCTATTGCCTCTTGTTACACACATAGATTCAGCTGAGTCAGAGCCTATTCAGGCCTCAACCCCCAGACATACACAGACACATAGCCAAAGACCTCCAGAACAGAGCCAGGAAAACTCCCCAGCAAAACACCTCAATGATGCCAGGACTCAGCCTCAGCTCCACTCCCCTCTCCTCTCCCCTACCCATTTCAGACAGAAAATGTGGTGTATTAACTGTAAAAAAATACAAATAAAAAAATAAAAAAGTTGTTTTTTGTCACAATGAAGATATACTGTACTACGTTATGACCCATAAAGTGTGTAAAATGTTTCCCAGCTGCACATATGCTCTCAAACCTTGAATCATCAGTACCATGAAAAGACACACTGCAAGAGATCTATACCAGAAGTGAGAGAGGACATACCTCCAAGCCAAGGCCACTTTAAACAAAGACATGGACAAGAACTGACAGCTTTATCAATTATCTTTTAAAAACATGTTTGGTTCCAGGACATAGCTCTATTCTTTTAACAGGAACTTGCTCACCGAGGCTGAGGGTCCTCTGTCTGTAGACTGTTTTTGAGGAACTGTGTGACCAGATACAGTAAGTCCAACCCCAGGCAGTGTTCAGGAATGTGTCATGCCCTGACCTTAGATATCTCTCTTTTCTTTATATTTTGGTTAGGTCAGGGTTTGACTAGGGTGGGTACTCTAGTGTTGTATGTCTAGGGTTTTGTATGTCTAGGGTTTTGTATGTCTAGGGTTGTTGTAGGTCTAGGGGGTTTGTATTTCTATGTTGGCCTGATATGGTTCCCAATCAGAAACAGCTGTTTATCATTGTCTCTGATTGGGGATCATATTTAGGCAGCCTTGTTTCCCACTTTCTGTTGTGGGATCTTGTCTATGTAAAGTTGCCTGTCAGCACTCGTTTGTATAGCTTCACGTTTCGTTTTGTTATTTTGTTAGTTTGTTCAGTGTTCCTTCTTTAAATAAATAAGAATGTACGCATACGACGCTGCGCCTTGGTCTCCTTCATACGACGAACGTGACAGAATGTGGAACTAGACCTGTCTGTTTTAGAAGTCCTTCCACCCACCTGGCCTCTACTCCATAGAGGAAAATGCTACCATCCAACTGGTTTGTTCCTCTCATTCCATTGGAGTAAGCAAGATTTTGCCCTACAGGATCCATACTGTACAGAGAGATAGAGCGAGAGTTCAGGGCCAGCTGGGAGGACAGTGGTTGGCTGAATTTTTCCTAGGTTACTGAACCAAAGGAAGGGAACTCAGTGTACATATGGCAAGAAAGTTCAGGAAAACAGCAACAGATTAGTATAATTTATGATGTGCAAGCCTTTAGGAACTCTGCAGTAAAAGTGTGTTTCTCAATGACTAGAAGGAAAGTTAATAATAGTCTTATTCACATTCAGTAATAGAACAGAGAGAGAGAGAGCTTGGCACTTGATCAAAACAGGCCAAAATGTATTACAAATTGAATGTGCTTGTCTTTCAAATTCAGACTCTGCCAAAAAACAAAAACGCGTGACAGTAGCAGAATGGGTGTGGAGTTTTTGTTTACCACAGAGAACTCCCAGCTGACATCTACATGTGGCAGGGGGGATTTAAGCTTTTATTGGCAGCCTGAGTCTGTGTATGTTTTTAAGGGAGACTCTTTTATCGGCCCCCAGGAGGGTGACCTGGCTGCAGTGGTCCAGACCCAGACCAGACCAGCACTGTGGAAAAACACACAGAAACCCAGAGACAGCAACTGCATGACAAACACCTCACAGACAGATAGATAGATAGATAGATAGATAGATAGATAGATAGATAGATAGATAGATAGATAGATAGATAGATAGATAGATAGATAGATAGATGCATAAAGGGGGAGGAAAGGGATAGAGACAGATTGAGAAAGGGAAACAGAAAGTTAATGACAAAGAAAGAGAGGGTGAGAGAGAAGGGATAGAGCAAAGGGAGAGATAGAGAGAGACAGCAGAAAATGTGTGACCTATTGCCACAAAAATAGGGCAACCAATAGGGCAACACCATAGTAAATACAACCCATATTTATGTTTATTTATTTTCCCTTTTGTGCTTTAACTATTTGCACATCATTAGAACACTGCATACAGCCATTATATGACATTTGAAATGTCTCTATTCCTTTGGAACTTTTGTGAGTGTAACGTTTACTGTTCATTTTATCTTGTTTATTTCACTTTTGTTTTATCTATTTCACTTGCTTTGGCAATGTAAACACATGCTTCCCATCCCAATAAAGCCATTTTAATTGAATTGAGAGAGAGAAAGCGAGAGAGAGAAAGGACCCCTAAACCTGCCAAATTAGCCCCCTTAGTCATCTCTGCCTCTGTCCTTTGTCCCTCTATTGCCTCTTGGACCAGTACAAACAAATATGAAAGTGTATGCACTCACTACAGTAAGTAAGAACATCTGCTAAATTACTAAAATGTCAAATGTAAATGTTACACACAGTCAGAGCTTATTTAGAGTGTATTCAGGCCTCAACCCCCTGACATACACAGACAGAGCCAGGAAAACTCCCCAGCAATACCCCTCAATTAAAACATATATATAAGGCAATGTTTACACAAAACACCCTTTCAAACAGCCTCTTATTTACCCCTTTCTTGCAGGTATAACCCTTTGATAAATCTCGGTGGGAAACTGAGAAGTTTCATATGAATTCTCAAAATCGTCACAAAACCAAAAGCATAAATCTTCAAGGTGTACTTTTACAGACGATTTTGGCACCAAAAGTGCAGCTTAGAACACAAATACATTGCTGAAATGTTGAAATATTTTCTTTGTAAATATGTTTAAAGGATGTAGTTTACATATGTGCCTTAATTTAATAGACGTTGAATCCATGATGCTCATGATATATATGAAAATATCTTAGCGGTCACATTTGTGACCAATGGGAAAATACTGTGGCTCAAATGTATTATATACATTGCCTTTAGAAAGTATTCACACCGCTTGACATTTTTCACTTTTTTGTTACAGCCTGAATTAAAAATGTATTACATTTCGATGTTTTTGTTGCTGGCCTTCACACAACACCCTGTAATGTCAAGGTGGAATTATGTCTTTCAGTAGTTTTACAAATTAATTGGAAATGAAAAACTTAATTTCTTTCGTCAATAATTATTCAACCCCTTCAATATGGGAAGCCTAAATAAGTTCAGGACTAAAAGGTGCTTAACAAGTCACATAATAAGTTGCATGAACTCACTCTGTGTGCAATAATAGTGTTTAACATGATTTTTGAATCTCGGTACCCCACACATCTGTAAGGTCGCTCAGTCGAGCAGTGAATTTCAATCACAGATGCAACCAAAAGTCAAGGGAGGTTACCGATGCCTCGCAAAGAAGGGGACCTATTGCTAGATTGGGGGAAAAAATATATGGAATATCCCAGTCACAACAAAGATACAGGCGTATTTCCTAACTCAATTGCTGGAGAGGAAGGAAACCATTCACGGATTTCACCATGAGGCCAATGGTGAAAACAGTTACAGAGTTGAATGGCTGAGACTGTCAGGATGGTGTATTGGAGGCGAAGTCAAGTGCAGGAGAGCAGATGCAATGAACAGGCGCACTTTTATTATAGTTCCAAAAACGAGAGCACTACATGAAACAAACACACTCAAAAAAATGGAACATAAAAGTAGAGCGCGCAAACTAACACCACCTAACATGAAAACAATCACACACAACACATGATGGGAAACAGAGGGTTAAATACAAGTAGCTTAAAAGGGGAAATGTAAACCAGATGTGTATGTAAACAAGACAAGACAAATGGATATACGAAAAATGGAGCGGCGATGGGATGGCCAGAAAGCCGGTGACGTCGCCCAAACAAGGAGAGGGGCTGACTTCGGGAGAAGTCGTGACAGAGATAGGATAAAACTGAGGATGGATCAACAACATTGTAGTTACTCCACAATACTAACCTAATTGACTGAGTGAAAAGAAGGAAACCTGTACAGGATACAAATATTCCAAACATGCATCCTGTTTGCAACAAGGCACTAAATGAATACTGCAAAAAATGTGGCTAAGCAATTCAGTTTTTGTCCTGAACACAAAGTGTTATGTTTGGGGCAAATCCAATACAGCACATTAATGAGTAACCACTTTCCATATTTTAAAGCATAGTGGTGGCTGCATTATGTTCTGGGTATGCTTGTAATCGTTAAGGACTGGGAAGTTTTGTAGAAATGGACAGGCAAAAGCACAGGCAAAATCCTAGAGGAAAACCTGGTTCAGTCTGCTTCCACCAGACACTGGGAGATGAATTCACCTTTCAGCAGGACCATAACCTAAAGCACAAGGCCAAATCTACACTGGAGTTGCTTACCAAAAAGACAGTAATGTTCCTGAGTGGCCGATTTATAGTTTTGACTTAAATCTACTTGAAAATCTATAGCAAGACTGGAAATGGTTGTCTAGCAATTATCAACATCCAATTTGACATGGCTTGAAGAATTTTGAAAATAGTTGCACAATGTAGGTGTGTAAAACTCTTAGAGACCTACCCAAAAAAGACCCAAAGCTGTAATCGCTGCCAAATGTGCTTCTAGAAAGTATTGACTCAGGGATGTGAATGAGATATTTCTGCATTTTATTTTCAATACATTTGGAAACATTTCTAAAAACATGTTTTCACTTTGCCAATATTGGGTATTGCGTGTAGATGGGTGAGAAACAAAATCAATTGAATCCATTTTAAATTCAAGCTTTAACATAGCAAAATGTGGAATAAATCAAGGGGTATCAATACTTTTCAGATTATTTCTTTTTTCAGAAGACTGTAAAATGTCATATTTTGTTATTTCAGGGGGAATTGACCAGGTATAGACCCCTAAACTGAATTATTGTAATACCTTTACAAATATTCAATGTCAGATTTGTTTAGAGTCTCTTGCACAATGGCAAACCTGGTTGATATGAGTTTTGCTCAATGTTCACAAGGGTAGACATGGTTTATCAGAGTATTGGGACAGAGCCACAAGTGTAAACCTGTTTTATTTGGGTATTTGCACTCAGATATACAGGTGTAGATCTGGTTTATATAATTTTGGGGTCTAAGTGAAATGTGTAGACCTGGTTTGTAGGAGTACTGGAACTGAGGTGCAGGGGTAGACCTGGTTTACAGTTTATGAGTTTTCATTTTTTGACACATTTAGACCTGGCTTAGATGACTAATCGGGTTCAAGCTCAGGTGCAGACTTTGAAGGTACGTAAATTGGAGATTAAGTACAGGTGTAGACCTGGTTTGTATGAAAGTTGGGGCTGAAATGCCAAAGTACAACTATTTTTATGACAATTGGGGCTGACAGACCTGTTTTTTTTTTTATCAACATTGGTTTAGACGAGCAGGTGTACATCTGGTCTGTAAGAATATTGGGGCTGAAGTACACGTGTAGACCTGGTTTGTATAAATGTTGAGGCTTGGACACTTGGGTAGACTTGTTTTATATTATTATACTTATGGATTGACCTGGTTTATATGAGTAATGGGGTGTAGGGATACACAATGTTCATACATAATTTGGGTCTGGATGGACGTCTGTTGCCCATTCAATTCCTTTCTGTTTGTAGTAGGAAAACAGTGATTTGGGCTCATGTGTTATACCACTGTACTTCTATGAGTTTATCTATGAAATGATTAGCATATAGGTCAGTGGTGACAGGACTAAGATATGCAAATAACAGTGTTGTGGTATGCAGCGAACAGCTGGACATAGGTCAAAGTTGGTGACTTGGGGAATACAGGGCTGAGATAGGCAATTAAGAGGGATGAGGTGTATTGGGAAAGAAATTGGGGTCTACATTTGGAAACAAATCGGTTAATGAATTTACCTGTAAAAAAGCAGAGAACATTTCACCCAGCCAATACCTGTATTTTGGTTACAGGGTCTGTAAAATTGCAGGAATAGGTCTTTAGGTGGCTTTTATATCCCTTTCATATATAAAGTTGAAGTCGGAAGTTTACATACACCTTAGCCAAATACATTTAAACTCAGTTTTTCACAATTCCTGACATATAATCCTAGTAAATTCTCTATATTACGAGAGTTAGGATCACCACTTTATTTTAAGAATGTGAAATGTCAGAATAATAGTAGAGAGAATGATTTATTTCAGCTTTTTTTTTCTTTCATCACATTGCCAGTGGGTAAGAAGTTTACATTCACTCAATTAGTATTTGGTGGCACTGCCTTTTAAATTGTTTACCTTGGGTCAAACGTTTCGGGTAGCCTTCCACAAGCTTCCAACAATGAGTTGGGTGAATTTTGACCCATTCCTCCTGACAGAGCTGGTGTAACTGAGTCAGGTTCGTAGGTCTACTTGCTCGCACACGCTTTTTCAGTTCTGCCCACAAGTTTTCGATAGGATTGAGGTTGGGGCTTTGTGATGGCCACTCCAATACCTTGACTTTGTTGTCCTTAAGCCATTTTTCCACAACTTTGGAAGTATGCTTTGGGTCAATGTCCATTAGGAAGACCCATTTGTGACCAAGCTTTAACTTCCTGACTGATGTCTTGAGATGTTGCTTCAATATATCCACATAATTTTCCTGCCTCATGATGCCATCTATTTTGTGAAGTGCACCAGTCCCTCCTGCAGCAAAGCACCCCCACAACATGATGCTGCCACCCCCGTGCTTCACGGTTGGGATGGTGTTCTTCGGCTTGCAAGCATCCCCCTTTTTCCTCCAAACACAACTATGGTCATTATGGCCAAGAGGTTCTATTTTTGTTTCATCAGACCAGAGGACATTTCTCCAAAGAGTACGATCTTTGTCCTCATGTGCAGTGGCAAACTGTAGTCTGGCTTTTTTATGGCGGTTTTGGAACAGTGGCTTCTTCCTTGCTGAGTGGCCTTTCAGGTTATGTCGATATAGGACTCGTTTTACTGTGGATATACATACTTTTGTACCATGCTTTTGTACCAAGGTCCTTTGCTGTTGTCCTGGGAATGATTTTCTCTTTTAGTACCAAAGTACGTTCATCTCTAGGAGACAGAATGCGTCTCCTTCCTGAGCGGTATGATGGCTGTGTGGTCGCATGGTGTTTATACTTGCGTACTATTGTTCGTACAGATGAACGTGGTTCCTTCAGGCATTTGGAAATTGCTCCCAAGGATGAACCAGACTTGCAGAGATCTACCATTTTTCCTGAGGTCTTGGCTGATGTCTTTTGATTTTCCCATGATGTCAAACAAAGAGGCACTGAGTTTGAAGGTAGGCCTTGAAATACATCCACAGGTACACCTGCAATTGACTCAAATGTCAATGGCATAATTTTATGTGATTTTCCAAGCTGTTTAAAGGCACTGTCAACTTAGTGTATGTACATTTCTGACCCACTGGAATTGTGAGGCAACAGCCATCAATGGGGCACGCTGTTCTGTCTACTAACAGCATGGACCCCAGCACGCCAAGGTTAGCAGGCGTTCAACACAGCTTTATCTGTCTCCCTCTCTCCCTCTTTTCCTCTCTCCCTCCCTCTCTCCCTCCTTCTTTCTCCTTTCTGTTTGATACAAGAGTTGTGCCAGCGTTTAGGCCTACTGATAGGCTCCCTGCATGTTGTCTTGGTGAATCATGCCTCCTGTTAAAGCTCTGGGGGCTATTGCTCCTGCATGTCCCTGTATGGGAGAGAGTGAGGAGTGGACTGAAAGTGGATGGGTGGGTGGTTGTCTAACTCCAATTTTCTTTTCAGAGCATCTATTGGAGATGGCCAAGATGCCCTTGACAACACACCATAATGATCATCTCCAAGGCAACAAAGCCCTTTTCCCCGGTATGTGCATGTATTCGTTTCCTCTGTTGTGATATGTCACAACATTGATTTTGTATCAAGGACAGTCATTTCTGGCTTATTAGTCCTTTGTGTGATGCTGGGACTGTAATTTCTAGCTGAGATGCTCTTTGAGACAACAACAGTAAAATACAGTGTGTAGCTTTCTGAATCATCCCCCAAAGGGATGGACACACACAGATACAGTTCCAGTGGCCTTGTAAAAAAACTAAAATATTTGCTACATACAGTGCATTCGGAAAGTATTCACACCCCTTGACTTTTTCCACATGTTGTTACGTTTTCTCATCAATCTACACAAAATACCCCAAAACGACAAAGCAAAAACAGGTTTTTAGAAATGCAAATGTATTAAAAATAAAAACTGAAAGATAACATACAGTAAGTATTCAGACCCTTTACTCAGTACTTTGTTGAAGCACCTTTGGCAGTGATTACAGCCTTGATTCTTCTTGGGCATGACGCTACAAGCTTGGTACACCTGTATTTGGGGAGTTTCTCCCATTCTTTTCCGCTCAAGCTCTGTCAGTTTGGATGTGGAGCATCGCTGCACAACAATTTTCAGGTCTCTCCAGTGATCAGGTTCAAGTCGGGGCTCTGATTGGGCCACTCAAGGACGTTCAGAGACTTGCCCCAAAGCCACTCCTGCAATGTCTTGGCTGTGTGCTTAGTGTCGTTGTCCTGTTGTCTGAGGTCCTGAGCGCTCTGGAGAAGGTTTTCATAAAGGATCTCTCTGTACTTTGCTCCATCAATTTTTGGTTTCATCAGCCAAGAGAATCTTGTTTCTCATGGTCTGAGAGTCCTTTAGGTGCCTTTTGGCAAATTCCAAGAGGGCTGTCATGTGCCTTTTACTGAGGAGTGACTTCCGTCTGGCCACGCTACCATAAAGGCCTAATTAGTGGAGTGCTGCAGAGATGGTTGACCTTCTGGAAGGTTCTCCCATCTCCACAGAGGAATTGGAGCTTTGTCAAAGTGACCATCGGGTTCTTGGTCACCTCTTGGCCGGGAGTCCAGCTCTTCCAAACTTCTTCCATTTAAGAATGATGGAGGCCACTTTGTTCTTGAGGACCTTCAATGCTGCAGAAATGTTTTGTTACCCTTCCCCAGATCTGTGCCTCGACACAATCCTGTCTTGGAGCTCTACGGACAATTCTTTCAACTTGATGGCTTGGTTTTTGCTCTGACATAAACTGTCAACTGTTGGACCTTATATAGACAGGTGTGTGCCTTTCCAAATGTGTATTTGTATTTATTATGGAACCCCATTTGCTATTGCCAAGGCAGCAGCTACTCTTCCAGGGGTCCAGCAAAATTAAGGCGGTTTATAATTTTTTAAAATATTACAATACATTCATAGATTTCACAACACACTGTGTGCCCTCAGGGCCCTACTCCACCACTACCACATAGTACTAGAGGTTGACCAATTATAATTTTTCAATGCCGATACCGATACCGATTATTGGAGGCCAAAAAAAGCCGGTACCGATTAATCGGACGATTTTAAAAATTATTATTTGTAATAATGACAATTACAACAATACTGAAGGAACACTTATTTTAACTTAATATAATACATCAATAAAATCAATTTAACCTCAAATACATAATGAAACATGTTCAATTTGATTTAAATAATGCAAAAACTAAGTGTTGGAGAAGAAAGTAAAAGTGCAATATGGGCCATGTAAGAAAGCTAACATTTAAGTTCCTTGCTCAGAACATGAGAACATGAAAGCTGGTGGTTCCTTTTGACATGTCTTCAATATTCCCAGGTAAGAAGTTTTAGGTTGTAGTTATTATAGGAATTATAGGACTATTTCTCTCTATACCATTTGTATTTCATACACCTTTGACTATTGGATGTTCTTATAGGCACTTTAGTATTGCCAGTGTAACAGTATAGCTTCTGTCCCTCTCCTCGCTCCTCCCTGGGCTCGAACCAGGAACACAATGACAACAGCCTACCTCGAAGCAGCGTTACCCATGCAGAGCAAGGGGAACAACTACTCCAAGTCTCAGAGCGAGTTATGTTTGAAACGCTATTAGCGCGCACCCCGCTAACTAGCTAGCCATTTCACATTGTTACACCAGTCTAATCTCGGGAGTTGATAGGCTTGAAGTCATAAACAGCAGAGCTGCTGGCAAAACGCACGAAAGTGCTGTTTGAATGAATGCTAATGAGCCTGCTGGTGCCTACCATTGCTCAGTCAGACTGCTCTATCAAATCATAGACTTAATTATAACATAATAACACACAGAAGTGCAAGCCTTAGGTCATTAATATGGTCGAATCCGGAAACTATCATCTTGAAAACAAGACGTTTATTCTTTCAGTGAAATACGGAACCGTTCGGGTGGCATCCATCAGTCTAAATATTCCTGTTACATTGCACAACCTTCAATGTTATGTCATAATTACATAAAATTCTGGCAAATTAGTTCGCAATGAGCCAGGCGGCCCAAACTGTTGCATATACCCTGATTCTGCGTGGAATGAACGCAAGAGAAGTGACACAATTTCACCTGGTTAATATTGCCTGCTAACCAGGATTTCTTTCAGCTAAATATACAGGTTTAAAAATAAATACTTCTGTGTATTGATTTTAAGAAACGCATTGGTGTTTATGGTTTGATACACGTTGGAGCAACAACAGTCCTTTTTCGCGAATGTTGCACTGCATCGATTATATGCAACGCAGGACACGCTAGATAAACTAGAAATATCATCAACCATGTGTAGCTATAACTAGTGATTATGATGGATTAAGTTTAATGCTAGCTAGACACTTACCTTGGCTTCTTACTGCATTCGCATAACAGGCGGGCTCCTCATGAGGCAGGTGGATAGTGCGTTGGACTAGTTAACCATAAGGTTGCAAGATTGAATCCCTGAGCTGACAAGGTCGTTCTGCCCCTGAACAAGGCAGTTAACCCACCGTTCCTAGGCCGTCATTGAAAATAAGAATGTGTTCTTAACTGACTTGCCTAGTTAAATAAAGCTTCAATAAAGGTGTAAAAAATAATAATAATAAATTGTCAAAATCGGCGTCCAAAATTACAGATTTCCGATTGTTATGAAAACTTGAAATCGGCCCTAATTAATCACCCATTCCGAATAATCGGTCGACCTCTACATAGTACATTTGTTATTGTGTGTGTGTATGCATGTGTCTGTGCCTATGTTGTGTTGCTTAACAGTCCCTGCTGTTCCATAAGGTGTATTTTTATCTGTTCTTTCCATCTTATTTTACTGCTTGCATCAGTTACTTGATGTGGAATAGAGTTCCATGTAGTAGTACTGTGCACCTCCCAAAGTCTGTTCTGGACTTGGGGACTGTGAAGAGACCTCTTGTGGCATGTCTTGTGGGGTATGCATGGGTGTCCGAGCTGTACGCCAGTAGTTGAAACAGACAGCTCGGTGCATTCAACATGTACCTCTCATAACTAAAAGTAGTGATGAAGTCAATCTCTCCTCCACTTTGAGCCATGAGAGATTGACATGCATATTATTAATATTAGCTCTCTGTGTACATCCAAGGGCCAGCTGTGCTGCCTTTTTCTGAGCCAATTGCAATTTTCCTAAGTCCGTTTTTTGACCACACGACTGAACAGTAGTCAAGCTGCGATAAAATTAGGGCCTGTAGGACCTGCCTTGTTGTTGTGCTGTTAAAAAGGTAGAGCAGCACTTTATTATGGACAGACCACATTTTAGCTACTTTTGTATCAATATGTTTTGACCATGACAGTTCAGTCCAGGGTTACTCCAAGCAGTTTAGTCACCTCAACTTGCTCAATTTCCACATTATTTATTACAAGATTTAGTTGAGGTTTATGGTTTAGTGAATGATTTGTCCCAAATACAATGCTTTTAGTTTTAGAAATATTTAGGACTAACTTATTCCTTGCCACCCACTCTGAAACTAACTGCAGCTCTTTGTTAAGTTTTGCAGTCATTTCAGTGGCTGTACTAGCTGACATGTATAGTATTGAGTCATCTACATACATAGACACACTGGCTTTACTCAAAACCAGTGGCATGTCCAAATCAGTCAAAGTCAGTGGCATATCCAAATCATGTCCAATCAATTGAATTTACCACAGGCGGACTCTAATCAAGTTGTAGAAACAGCTCAAGGTTGATCAATGCACCTGAGCTCAATTTCGAGGCTCATAGCAAAGGGTCTGAATGCTTTCACATCGTCATTATAGGGTATTGTGTGTAGATGGATGAGAATTTAAAAATAAGGCTGTAACATAACAAAATGTGGAAAAGGGGAAGGGGCCTGAATAGTTTCCGAATGCACTGTATACACCAGTTCCACTGCTCTAATCTGGGTCTGATTTAGACCTGGGATGCCAGGTGCATTTATAGCTATCTTTCACATGTGGAGCTTAAATTTCACGTGACAGCATATTTTCACATGTATTACATTTAAAACTCACATGTTAACACCACCTTTTTCACGTGAGAAGAAAAACATGTTTTCAACTCACATGTGAATGAATGTAAAGATATTCGTCTTCCTCTGACGAGGAGTATGAAGGATCGGACCAATATGCAGCGTGGTACGTGTCCATGTTGATAATTTATTAACATTGAACACCAAAAACAAAATAACAAGGAGAACGAACGAAAACGAAACAGTTCTGTCTGGTGAAGAGACGGAAAACAGAAAACAAACACCCACGAAACACAATAGAAAACAGGCTACCTAAATATGGTTCTCAATCAGGGACAACGATTGACAGCTGCCTCTGAGAACCATACCAGGCCAAACACAGAAATAGCAAATCATAGAAAAACTAACATAGACAACCCACCCAACTCACACCCTGACCATTCTAAAACAAAGACATAATAAAAGAACTAAGGTCAGAACGTGACAATGAATAGCAGTTGCACATGTGAAATTAGCAGATTCACGAGGGGAAAACAATCACATGTCAAAATCCCATTTGCTGTTTCACATGTATGGAAACTCACTTCCACGTGGGAAATTGCAAGTTCATATGTAAGAAACATTCACTTGTGAAAATCAAACTTTCATATGTGGAAATTCAGTGTTATTCTCTTCCTAGTGAAAAGGTGGTGTTAATGTGTTGCTCTAGCAATGTTGCCACATATGGATTTGCAAATTCTGTAATGCCATTAAGTAAAAAGGTGAAGGCCTACCTGAGTATAATAATTAAAGTGCGTTAAAAATAATTATTTATTATTTCTGAGCCATTCATGGAGTGTTACTGCTGCAGGTTCACGCCTCTCTTCTTCGTATGTTGGTCAGTGACCGTTGGAAGGCCAGTGAAAAAACTGAGAAGCTATCACTCCGTGTCTCCTTATTTATCTTGTTTAACATGTTAAAATTAACTGAATGAATCAGTTAACTCAAAATAACATTTTGTATGTAGTAGAGTTAAAATGGTTATTCCATCAAACTTCAAATTATTAGAATAGTACACAACGCAGAACAGAACAACCAGGTTGAAGGTCAGTGGCCAAAACCCGCAAACAGGAATATTCAGACTGAAGGGGGGAGTCAGATCGCTATGATCGCCAGGAACTTTACTTTTGGTGTCTTTTTTTAATTGTTGCGCTACTGGTGCTTCCTGTTGATGTTAGGTAGGCAGCTACAGTAGCTGAGTGATGTTAACATCTTCGGGTTTTGTTTCATTAAATGTATTTTATTTCATCTGGGTGCTTGCGTCACCTACTAACACCCTGGTACTACCCGTAGCTCCCGTTCTCCTCAGTCTAACAAAACACTGAGAGAGAAAGCTATGTGTTGCAGATTACTCCTTTGGTAGAAGTCCATAACGTGAAATAAATAAAACATCCCAAGGTTAATGCTGTAGATATTGTTATAAGGGAATGAGAGACTATTGAAACATGTAACTTTCAGAGTTTTATTGTTGTTATTAATATAGTTTACAGAGTGCTAAAAGTGTTGCTAGCTAGCATGCCTTTCTGTGATGCAGACGGTTAGCTGAGCTGCCGACTGGTGCTGGTGTTGCATTATGGGAGATGTAGTTTAGTCTGAAAGGGACAGAGGCGATTTCACGTTGTAACTTGTTTGTGTTGCAGTGTTTTTGTACATGAGTTGATGTATGTTGGTACTGTCAACACTGAAAGCGCCTAGCAATGTATTGGGGATGTGAGACAGGTGTCACGTCTTGACCATAGAGAGCCCTCATTTTCTATGGTGGAGTAGGTCAGGGCGTGACTGGGGGGTTAGTCTAGTTTATTATTTCTGTGGGGTTCTAGTTTTGTTTTTCTATGTTGGTGATTTTGTATGATTCACAATTAGAGGCAGCTGGTAATCGTTGTCTCTAATTGGGGATCATATTTAGGTAGCTTTTTTTTTCCACCTGTGGGTTGTGGGATATTGTTTTGAGTTAGTGCACGTAGCACTGGTTCGTTGTTAGTTTATTGTTTATTTGTTTTGTCTTTGCTAAGTTTCACTTTATCATTAAATTATGTCGAACTCAACATCCACTGCGCCTTGGTCCGATAATTATTCCAGTGAACGTGACAACAGGATATGTGTTTTACCTTTCTTCATGCTCCTGTGTAGAATACCTGTCAGATGGTGATTGGAGACTGTGTTCCTGTCCTGTCTTTTCACAATACTATTGCAGATCAACACAAAAGACTAAAAGACAGCTGTAGTGTCGCTCTTAATTTCTTAGTTCTCCTGTGGTGCATATAAGACCCGCTACATGTAATGTTAGTGCACTATATTGTTTTATTGCATTTGTCTGAATGCGTTTAAAATACACTGACAACATCCAAAATATTTAATCTACTGTATACAGCTAAAAAGGACAAGTTGACATTGAGGTTAAAGAAAGTGTGTTTATCAATTTACCTGATTTTGCTAACTGTTACTCTGGACAAAATCGATATGGCAATATTCTTGTAATGTGTTTTGTATAAATAATCTTAAATTATAGCTGAATTTGATCAAATTCTTAATTTGCAATTAATTGTGATCCATCACAGCAAATCCTGCTATAATTTCTTTTTTTTTTTTAAATAAGGATATTTTGACAGCCCTAGTTAAAAATTTACATTAAGATGTGAAAATGCACATGTGAAGTGTAAGAGACATGAGTTGGTCATGGTTGCTCTTGGTCACATGAGTTAGCTGCACCTGCGAATTCAAAATTAGTGTTGGCCCTCTTGGTCTAATGGTCCAGAAGTTGGCTTCTCCTGTGCGAGACCCAGGTTGTAATCGTGGCAGTTACAAAAGCACACGTGAAACATAACAAAGACAGTACAGTATGAAGATAGGCTAAAACTGCTTCTCCAATAGAAATTACATTTACATTACATTTAAGTCATTTAGCAGACGCTCTTATCCAGAGCGACTTACAAATTGGTGCATTCACCTTATGACATCCAGTGGAACAGCCACTTTACAATAGTGCATCTAAATCTTTTAAGGGGGGTGAGAAGGATTACTTTATCCTATCCTAGGTATTCCTTAAAGAGGTGGGGTTTCAGGTGTCTCCGGAAGGTGGTGATTGACTCCGCTGTCCTGGCGTCGTGAGGGAGTGTGTTCCACCATTGGGGAGCCAGAGCAGCGAACAGTTTTGACTGGGCTGAGCGGGAACTGTACTTCCTCAGTGGTAGGGAGGCGAGCAGGCCAGAGGTGGATGAACGCAGTGCCCTTGTTTGGGTGTAGGGCCTGATCAGAGCCTGGAGGTACTGAGGTGCCGTTCCCCTCACAGCTCCGTAGGCAAGCACCATGGTCTTGTAGCGGATGCGAGCTTCAACTGGAAGCCAGTGGAGAGAGCGGAGGAGCGGGGTGACGTGAGAGAACTTGGGAAGGTTGAACACCAGACGGGCTGCGGCGTTCTGGATGAGTTGTAGGGGTTTAATGGCACAGGCAGGGAGCCCAGCCAACAGCGAGTTGCAGTAATCCAGACGGGAGATGACAAGTGCCTGGATTAGGACCTGCGCCGCTTCCTGTGTGAGGCAGGGTCGTACTCTGCGGATGTTGTAGAGCATGAACCTACAGGAACGGGCCACCGCCTTGATGTTAGTTGAGAACGACAGGGTGTTGTCCAGGATCACGCCAAGGTTCTTAGCGCTCTGGGAGGAGGACACAATGGAGTTGTCAACCGTGATGGCGAGATCATGGAACGGGCAGTCCTTCCCCGGGAGGAAGAGCAGCTCCGTCTTGCCGAGGTTCAGCTTAAGGTGGTGATCCGTCATCCACACTGATATGTCTGCCAGACATGCAGAGATGCGATTCACCACCTGGTCATCAGAAGGAGGAAAGGAGAAGATTAATTGTGTGTCGTCTGCATAGCAATGATAGGAGAGACCATGTGAGGTTATGACAGAGCCAAGTGACTTGGTGTATAGCGAGAATAGGAGAGGGCCTAGAACAGAGCCCTGGGGGACACCAGTGGTGAGAGCGCGTGGTGAGGAGACAGATTCTCGCCACGCCACCTGGTAGGAGCGACCTGTCAGGTAGGACGCAATCAAGCGTGGGCCGCGCCGGAGATGCCCAACTCGGAGAGGGTGGATAGGAGGATCTGATGGTTCACAGTATCGAAGGCAGCCGATAGGTCTAGAAGGATGAGAGCAGAGGAGAGAGAGTTAGCTTTAGCGGTGCGGAGCGCCTCCGTGATACAGAGAAGAGCAGTCTCAGTTGAATGACTAGTCTTGAAACCTGACTGATTTGGATCAAGAAGGTCATTCTGAGAGAGATAGCGGGAGAGCTGGCCAAGGACGGCACGTTCAAGAGTTTTGGAGAGAAAAGAAAGAAGGGATACTGGTCTGTAGTTGTTGACATCGGAGGGATCGAGTGTAGGTTTTTTCAGAAGGGGTGCAACTCTCGCTCTCTTGAAGACGGAAGGGACGTAGCCAGCGGTCAGGGATGAGTTGATGAGCGAGGTGAGGTAAGGGAGAAGGTCTCCGGAAATAGTCTGGAGAAGAGAGGAGGGGATAGGGTCGAGCGGGCAGGTTGTTGGGCGGCCGGCCGTCACAAGACGCGAGATTTCATCTGGAGAGAGAGGGGAGAAAGAGGTCAGAGCACCGGGTAGGGCAGTGTGAGCAGAACCAGCGGTGTCGTTTGACTTAGCAAACGAGGATCGGATGTCGTCGACCTTCTTTTCAAAATGGTTGACGAAGTCATCTGCAGAGAGGGAGGAGGGGGGAGGGGGAGGAGGATTCAGGAGGGAGGAGAAGGTGGCAAAGAGCTTCCTAGGGTTAGAGGCAGATGCTTGGAATTTAGAGTGGTAGAAAGTGGCTTTAGCAGCAGAGACAGAGGAGGAAAATGTAGAGAGGAGGGAGCGAAAGGATGCCAGGTCCGCAGGGAGGCGAGTTTTCCTCCATTTCCGCTCGGCTGCCCGGAGCCCTGTTCTGTGAGCTCGCAATGAGTCGTCGAGCCACGGAGCGGGAGGGGAGGACCGAGCCGGCTTGGAAGATAGGGGACATAGAGAGTCAAAGGATGCAGAAAGGGAGGAGAGGAGGGTTGAGGAGGCAGAATCAGGAGATAGGTTGGAGAAGGTTTGAGCAGAGGGAAGAGATGATAGGATGGAAGAGGAGAGAGTAGCGGGGGAGAGAGAGCGAAGGTTGGGACGGCGCGATACCATCCGAGTAGGGGCAGTGTGGGAAGTGTTGGATGAGAGCGAGAGGGAAAAGGATACAAGGTAGTGGTCGGAGACTTGGAGGGAGTTGCAATGAGGTTAGTGGAAGAACAGCATCTAGTAAAGATGAGGTCGAGCGTATTGCCTGCCTTGTGAGTAGGGGGGGAAGGTGAGAGGGTGAGGTCAAAAGAGGAAAGGAGTGGAAAGAAGGAGGCAGAGAGGAATGAGTCAAAGGTAGACGTGGGGAGGTTAAAGTCGCCCAGAACTGTGAGAGGTCAGCCGTCCTCGGGAAAGGAGCTTATCAAGACATCAAGCTCATTGATGAACTCTCCGAGGGGACCTGGAGGGCGATAAATGATAAGGATGTTAAGCTTGAAAGGGCTGGTAACTGTGACAGCATGAAATTCAAAGGAGGCGATAGACAGATGGGTAAGGGGAGAAAGAGAGAATGACCACTTGGGAGAGATGAGGATCCCGGTGCCACCACCCCGCTGACCAGAAGCTCTCGGGGTGTGCGAGAACACGTGGGCGGACGAAGAGAGAGCAGTAGGAGTAGCAGTGTTATCTGTGGTGATCCATGTTTCCGTCAGTGCCAAGAAGTCAAGGGACTGGAGGGAGGCATAGGCTGAGATGAACTCTGCCTTGTTGGCCGCAGATCGGCAGTTCCAGAGGCTACCGGAGACCTGGAACTCCACGTGGGTCGTGCGCGCTGGGACCACCAGATTAGGGTGGCCGCGGCCACGCGGTGTGGAGCGTTTGTATGGTCTGTGCAGAGAGGAGATAACAGGGATAGACAGACACATAGTTGACAGGCTACAAAAGAGGCTACGCTAATGCAAGGAGATTGGAATGACAAGTGGACTACACGTCTCGAATGTTCAGAAAGTTAAGCTTACGTAGCAAGAATCTTATTGACTAAAATGATTAAAATGATACAGTACTGCTGAAGTAGGCTAGCTGGCAGTGGCTGCGTTGTTGACTTTGTAGACTAGCTGGCAGTGGCTGCGTTGTTGACACTACACTAATCAAGTCGTTCCGTTGAGTGTAATAGTTTCTACAGTGCTGCTATTCGGGGCTAGCTGGCTAGCTAGCAGTGTTGATTACGTTACGTTGCGTTAAAAGAACGACAATAGCTGGCTAGCTAACCTAGAAAATCACTCTAGACTACACAATTATCTTTGATACACAGACGGCTATGTAGCTAGCTATGTAGCTAGCTACGATCAAACAAATCAAACCGTTGTGCTGTAATGAAATGAAATGAAAATGTGATACTACCTGTGGAGCGAAGTGCGGAAGTTCGTGGTCCTTCTGTGGCTCAGTTGGTAGAGCATGGCGCTTGTAACGCCAGGGTTGTTGAGTGCGACTGAAGTTCTATATTATTATTATTATATAAGTTCATTCAGTAGACGTTGGCTAGCTGTTGGCTAGCTAGCAGTGTCTCCTATGTTAAGGACGACAAATAGCTGGCTAGCTAACCTCGGTAAATTAAGATAATCACTCTAAGACTACACGCTCTAAACTACACAATTATCTTGGATACGAAGACAGCAAAGACAACTATGTAGCTTGCTAACACTACACTAATCAAGTCGTTCAGTTGAGTGTAATAGTTTCTACAGTGCTGCTATTCGGTAGACGGTGGACGTTTGCTAGCTGGCTAGCTGCTGGGCAGATAGCAGTGTAGACTATGTTAGGACGACGAAATACGAAGTTGCAATAGAAGTGCTGACTGTTTCACTTTGTTGTCCTCTTTCTTTTCCTTTTTCTTCTGTCCTTCTTTTGTCCTTATTTTGTCTTCCTTTCTTCTGTTAACTAGATATTTTTTGTTGTTATTCTTTGTAAGCTAGCTAGCTTCTTCCAGGAGAGTCCCTAGCAACTGCTTAGCAACAAGTAAACAATTCTGCTAGCAATTCAGCTAGCTAAGATAACTGTACAATTTTATGAAAAATAGTTAATTTTTCAAAAGCCTGTCTTTTTTGGTTTGTTCCTTGTTTTGTCTTCTATTGAGTCTTGCAGTTTTCTCTTGATTTTTTCGATGTACTTCACTCTAAAAAAACATTTAAATCTCAATATATACAGGAGCTCATTTTTCAGCAGCTGCTCAATTTAGAACCTTACTCGAAATACTAGAAATCCCCGATCACACTTGTAGGTGATGTTGGCTAGCTAAGCTCATGTGTAGAAACACGCCACTGGGTCTAACGGTTGTCTCTCTGCGAACTGTACATCTACAGGCCGTCAAATCAAAGGCACTTCTTCGAAATAAAGTTGTTTTTGATGAACATCTGTCAGCGTCAGTATGTCACTTTCACAAGGTTGGTTGGTGTAATATGTTCAACTAAGACATTGGCTCAAATTTAGGTTGTGCCTTTGGATTTCGAGAAAATTAACAACTAAGGAGGATTTTTTTTATTTCTCTCATTGACTTCTCAAACCCCGACCTGGTCTGTTTGGTCTGTTTTGCAAGTGTTCCTGTAAGTCTTGCGATGTTACTCCTCTGGGTTTAGAAACACTCTGTTAACAATATCACATGTGGAATCTTGGGAAACCACTGTCTGAGTCATGTAAGAAATTAACTGTTAAGAAATCCATGTGAAACTGCACACATGTCCAAAACCACATGTCTGTTTTACCCACGTGACATTTTTCAGGTGAATTGTTCACATGTGAAAAATTCATGTGAAACGTCACTCGTTTTCAAAAACTCCTGTCCGACTCGTGAAAATTTCACATGTGAAAGAATATTTACTGTGCCTTAAAGTATTCATGCCGCTTGTCTTATTCCAATTTATGTTGTGTTACAGCCTGAATTCAAAATTAATTAAATATATATATATTTACACATCAACACACAATAGCCCATAATGAACAAGTGAAAATATGTTTTCAGAGATTTGCTAAATTAAATACAGAAATATCTAATTTCTGTATTCACACCCCTGTGGCAATACTTTCTAGGGGCACCTTTGGCAGTGATTACAGCTGTAAGTCTTTCTGGGTAAGCCTCTAAGAGATTTCCACGCCTAGATTATGCCATAGATTTATTTGTTAGATTTAAGTCAAAACTGTAACTGGGCTACTGAGGAACATTCACTGCCTTCTTGGTATGTAACTCCAGTGTATATTTGGCCTTGTGTTTTGGCTTATTCTCCTGCTGAAAGGTGAATTCATGTCCCAGTCTGTCAGAGTGTGCACAACTGTTTGAAGGAAGTCAGGTGCAGGAGAGCAGAGATGAGTGAACAGGCACATTTTAATCAGGCAGAGGAAAACAGCCGGACGCAACTGCGTCACAACACTGCCCAAGAAAAAAGCGATAGAGCACAAAACACACAAATAGGTACAAAATAACAAAACCACGGGTTACAACAATACCCGGCAAAAAAAACAGCCTGAAGCATCACACACGTAACGAATTAACAATACCACACACAGACATGGGGGGAACAGAGGATAATATACACGTAGAGTAATGAGGGGATGTAAACCAGGTGTGCAGGAAGACAAAACAAATGGAGAATGAAAGGTGGAGCGACGATGGCTAGAAGACCGGTGACGTCGGACACCGAACGCCGCCCGAACAAGGAGAGGGACAGACTTCGGCGGGTGTCGTGACACAGTGTCTGTTGGAAAGCAGACTGAAACAAGTTTTTCTCCAGGATTTTGCCAGTGCTTAGCTCCATTAATGTTTTTATCTAGAAAAACTCCCTAGTCTAAAATCATTATTATCATCATTAGTCATTTAGGTCAACATTGGATCATTCAGAGATCCTCACTGAACTTCTGGAGAGAGTTTGCTGCACTGAAAGTAAAGGGGCTGAATCATTTTGCACGCCCAATTTTTCAGTTTTTGATTTGTTAAAAAAGTTTTAAATATCCAATAAATGTCGTTCCACTTCATGATTGTGTCCCACTTGTTGTTGATTCTTCACAAAAAAATACAGTTTTATATCTTTATGTTTGAAGCCTGAAATGTGGCAAAAGGTCGCAAAGTTCAAGGGGGCCGAATACTTTCGCAAGGCACTGTAGATTACTTGTTGGTTATTACTGCATTGTCGGAACTGGAAGCACAAGCATTTCGCTACACTCGCATTAACATCTGCTAACCATGTGTATGTGACAAACAAAATTTGATTTGATTTGATTTGATATATACATCCCTGAGGGTTGTACAAATTCTCTAATATAAATTGCAATCACATTTCTTTCCTCTGTCTGTGTGTGCCTGGCAATGCATGAAACTGTCTGCATGTCAATTTCCCCCTCTTGTCTCCTTGTGTGTGTGTCTGCCTTATAAATGATGTGTTATGAATGGAAATACAGCTTCCTCTGATAATAATGCAGGATTGGACTGTTGTACCCCTGAACACACACACACACACACACACACACACACACACACACACACACACACACACACAGACAACCCTTGACCCACCATTGGCGTGCACCAACATACAGTCTTATCAATGATGCAATGCACTGACACAAACACAATGGTCCCTTATAACTACTGTTGCTCTTGTAAGCCATTGGGAAATCTGAATTGAATAGGTGGCAAGGGGCCCAAAACACCCATGTCTGTCTGAAAAAGGAAAGAGTCAAGTGACAGTTGGAGATTGATTTAATTTCATAGTAATAATATACTAAATTAGCCTAATACAAAAAATACTTTAATATATTGAAATTAGAGACAGCGTGGACATGATCCTTTTTTAAAATTTATTTTTTATTTTTACCTTTATTTAACCAGGCAAGTCAATTAAGAACATATTCTTATTTTCAATGACAGCCTGGGAACAGTGGGTTAACTGCCTGTTCAGGGGCAGAACGACAGATTTGTACCTTGTCAGCTCGGGGGTTTGAACTCACAACCTTCCAGTTACTAGTCCAACACTCTAACCACTAGGCTACGCTGCCACCCCTTACCTTTCTAAAAATCAGTAGCTAATATAAAAGAGATCAAACTATGTTCATGTATAGCTAATAGTCAATTGATCGTTTCAACTGTTGAAAGGGTTTTGATGACCATCATGACTCGATTAGCTCCATCGAAAGTGATTTGATCTCGCAATCTAACGGTTGTATCCTTTAAAGCTGTCTATATTATGCATATTGGGAGAAAGTGAACATGGGGTGAGCGCCTCTGATCTCCTCAACATGAAAAAACGACATCAGTCGAAACCATATGGGTGAATAATGTTCGAAATGTATATTCTGTATGTTGTGGAATCAACAAGATTAATGAAAACATAACAATGGTTTAGGAACAATGTGTCTGAGAAGATCTTCCTTTTGTCAACTGTGAGAATATCATTTGTCTTTTTAAAATCTAGATCACACAAGAGCTGTTCAGTGTGCTGAACACACCATCTCAACCCTGCATCACGTGGTCAACACACAATGTACATTTAGATGGATTTAATGTTTTTACAAATGGGTTAGCATGGGCTACTATACTGGACCTTTATCAAATGAATGACAAAACAGCCACTGGTACATACTTTGTGTGTTTCAACAACTGTGTAACTGAATATTGAAAGGCTGTATGTGACATTTCTTGACAATTCGCAAAACAAAAGGTACCTCTTGGATAGCTCCATTAGTGACATTTCAAGCTAGCTGTGTAGTGAGTTTACGGTACATTATTAACACTGTTAGATATCGTGTGAAAAAGCCACAAATTTAAGTATTATACATTTTTCCAGGAACTCAGTCTGGGTCTCAACGTACTATTGTGAGTAATTACACCAGGTGCAATGGCAATGTAGTTGTGCATCAGCAGTTTTTTTGTTTGTTATTGTCAGTCACTGACAGTCACTTAATTAGCCATGTCAGCAAAACAAAATGTGATTGGTAGTTAGTCTAGCCAGCTATCCAAACATGTAGCAATCATGGCCGAATACCGACTGGGCACGAAGGGCACGTGCCCAGGGGCCATAACTTCCAGGAGGCCCCCATTGATTTTGTTATTCATTCTCACTCAGATATCATATTAACATGGCATAAGTCATGGCAAAATGTGCAGAATTGCAGGAAATTAGCTTTAAGACTGCAAACATTTCTCTCCACTCCATGGCAAAATGACTATAGCCTAAGCCTATCTCAAAGTCCAAGGTCCAACACACTGGTGATAGAAAAGCCTAATCGCTGGGCTATGTTATCAGTGCAAAACATAATCAGTATTCTTTCTCATCAGCTTTAACAAAGAACTACAATTACGTGTAATAATGCCTTGTTCACACAACAGCATCATTGCGGTTTGGTACAGCAGAAGTACTTGCTCGCCTTGCAGCATTGCAGATGCAGTTTCAGTGTGTTCTGTGTTATATCTGGTGCATAGGTACTTGGAGACTTTGGATATATCCAACATATGTAACAAATTGTACATTTAGACATGACAGAAATTGTAGCAAAAGGTGAATGTTGAACTTTTGTTGCACACATATCCAGTAGAAATGTTGGATTACACAATTAGAAAGTTTGACAGCAGAATTGAATACACAGCATTGATGCAATAATGCTGTTGGTCTGATCGAGGCGTAAATGTGCGTAGATGCCTGAAAGCCCTGAGCTCCATTCTGTGGCTGAACACCTCAGAAGCCTCTTTAATTGGGAGGCAACCTGCAAGTCTGCAATCATAGCTGCGGGAAGTAGGGGTGCTGAGGGTGCTGCAGCACCCGCTGAAAAAAAAAGAAAAAAGAAATGTGAATCACCCCAAAATGATAATTGCAACAAAAAAAAGACATCTCACAAAAGGAGTGCACTGGGCCTTTACTAGACCTTGTATTAGCAGACCGGATGCCAGCAAGACAATTCAAGTTTTTCCCTGACTAGCTTGCGGTATGGACTAGCTTGTGGCGTGTGGCACCTGTGTAAATAAATAAATCACCGAAAAAGTTGCTAAAGTGTATCATGATTATTTTTGTTGTGATGTGGCACTTGGATGGAGAAGACTACGGCAATGTAATGATGCAACCGGTCTCTTTGCAGCATCATGAGGTCCACCAGATGCATCAATCTCTTTGCCGTCCGAAGGAAGTCCTTCATTGTCAATGGAGCAGTCTGCGATGCTACGTTTTTTTGCTTTCTTGAGTAAGGCAGCTCCAAAATGCAGGAGTTTCACCCTAGCTTTCTGTGTTGGTGGGGCTAGCCTAGCTTTCTGTGGTGGTGGGGCTAGCCAGCAGAATATAAATCTAATCAAATCAAATGCTATTTGTCACATGCGCCGAATACAACAGGTATTCAGAATACAACCTTAGAGTGAAATGCTTACAAGCCCTTTAACCAACAATGCAGTTTTAAGAAAATACATTTAAAAAAGTAAGAGATAATAAAAACAAACAATTAAGGAGCAGCAGTAAATAACAATAGCTGGGCTATATACAGGGGGTACAGATTCAGAGGCAATGCGTCAATGTGGCAGGTCGAGGTAATTGAGGTAATTATGTACATGCAGGTAGGGTCATTAAAGTGGCTATGCATAGATAATAACAGAGAGTAGCATACAGAGAATTGTGCCCGATTGCCTCAGTTTTTTGTGATGATTGGCTCAGTTTTCTGTCACTCATGAGACAGTACATCATCCCCAATTCTAAGGTTAGAGCTCGAAAACTTTAGCCCCTTGGGTTCTGCCATAGAGTTATATTAGAAGTGCCCATCCAAGAAGACTCAAGGTCATTGGCCGCAGATAGAATGACATGAAATCACGTTATATCTACAGTAGCTTTGATTGGACTGATGCTGCGGCAGTATGTCAACATCATACTTTCAAAATCTTAGCTAGCAAGCATAACCATGAATCAAGTCGACAATCAAATCGTTTTCAATCCTAGTCATATGAAGAGAAATTAGAGACAAAACGTATCTGTGCTCATCGGCCATTGGACATAAATATTACACAAATTGGAAATCGCAAATTCAACAATGAGTGGTTTGGGAAGGAATCAGTGGCTAACTGAGTTCAAGACAACTGGGAACTTGCCAGATAGATATGTATACCGTAGCTAAGAAAGTAATACTAAGTGTTGAGAAGTAAGCCCATGTGCCTCACCCTAATAATTTGGTCTATTTTCACTAAGGCGGTATTGTAAACACATCGCTCGTTGCCGCTCGTTGTTTCCCTATAACCTGTTTCAGAGAAATGTAATCATCGAATCTCGTAAGAGCTTTCATTGTCTGTTTATATGTAAGAACGGCATGTCTGTCGCTGTACATTTCAAACGTGCTGAACAAATAGTTATATTGACTACGTCTGTCGTCTCTCGCTCATTGTCTTCATCGAAAAGACGGATTGCCTCTTATCCGCTTGTCGTCCCATAGTTTGTCCAGCTCAATTGTCAGTAGAAACCACATATCAGCCATATCAGCGATGCTTTTTTAAAAGGCACTGGATGAACTGTAGCAGTGGTAAGGTGTTGGGACTCTGCAGTTACGACAGCTTTATGTAGGCCCTAACAGTTTGTGGTCACCGTTATAGTGCAATTAATGTATTGTTTTAGTGTTGCGTTTTTTTTTTGCCCCACCAAGATTTACATGCTAAAATCGCCACTGGAAATTACACCTCACTGAAATTGCAATTCCCCGCATTCTCTCCACACACCAGGTGCCAATATGTTCATTCGCTGCGGGGCTCAAGGAGGCGGAGTTTTTAAGCCAGGTCACACCCCCTCCGCTAGGACTTCATGGTACTCAAGGAAAACCCTGAGGAGCGCAAGAGCCGGTCAGTGCTGTCAGTGTGCTGGTAAAATGAGCCATATCGAGACGCGACTCCCTCTCAAACATTTAACAAGACGACATCTTCAACGCGTCTAATCTTGTATTGCGAGTAACCACCGCTGGAGATTTCTAACCGTTTGCTAGGCTACCTAACGTTGATCAATTGTTCCTTCTGTGCGTTGTGGCTGATTCTCTGTTGCGCTGGATCTGTCGTGTCAGAAGATGTGTGTGGAGAGCGATGGATGCGAGATAGAGGGCTGCAGCAGTTCTGATGAGGTGCACACTCTCTCGGGCAGCATGAGTCCTGGACTGAAATCTAACCCGGACCTCCATCCCTGCAAGCCTGGGCAGAAATTCCGAGCCGCGCTGCTTAGATGCCGTTCCCCGGCGGCTGCGGCTGGGATTCTCAGTTTTGGGAATGTGCTCAATTACATGGACAGATACACTGTGGCAGGTAAGAGCCCAACATTTGTCTTTGTGTAAATGCAATTATCACATCCCAATGAAGGACCATCGCGCAAGTGTGGAATTAGTTGTTTATTGTATGTTTGTTTTCTTCTATACAGCCCATGTATAGTGCAATTAGAACACAGGCTACATTAGCCTACTTTGTGTAAACCCTGCTCTTCCCAATGAGAGCAATCGAACAATGACTCGATTGCCCACGCGCAGTGGGCAGTCGTGGCTATTCACTGTACAAAGAAGCAACAATGTAGTCTCCATATTCAATATTGGCTATTCTCACATAGATCATTTATTGGCAGGATATGGTGAAAGGTGATTCAATCAAATATATCAGTTCCTTTTATTTGTGGGGTGTCAGGCAGGAAAGAGCAGGGGCCTTGAGATATTGATTGGCACTGTCTTAAATAATCGCACATCAATTAGGATCGCCGTGTGTCACTCGGGGAGGCTGCTGCGGTGCGGTTGCTACTGTTCAGAGGATTTGAAGCGCTTTGGAATTAGGGGGGAGAAAAGACCAAAAGCATACTTTTATAATTACAAGGTTGCGTATATCGAAATAGATATCAAAATAAGTATACAAAGAGGTGCACATAGTCTACTGTGTTTCTGATATGCTGAAAGTGTTTTAAACATTGCTGCATTTAATCAAAGTTATGAAAAATGTGTGTGTTTATTCATCCACAACTGTCACATCAGATGTGGGGAAGAAAATACTCTTCCTTAGAAATGTGAAGCACACTCTCTCTCCTAGTGTTGCCTTCCCTATGCATAGGATAATGATTTCGCTGCTGGCATTTTCACAAGAGACCAATACTTTTGAAAAACACTTTTGAATAATTAACAAATCCTACTATGAGACTTTAAAGTGTTCCAGATTTCTATGAAATATTACCTTCAAGTTTGTTACAATATGAATTAAATAAATGTCCTTCCAATTTTTTTTAAAATTAAGGATGTTCAAAAGCAGCTTTGCTCTGTGCCCCTGCTTGGGGCACAAATATTTGATTTGACAGCTCAGTCAATGAGACACACATACACTTGGATATTCAAATTAGCTACAACATGGAGCCAATGGGGCTACCTGCCCGAGCCCGGCTGCACCAAGTAAAATAGTATGGATGGATTCAGGAGTTGGGAACACACAATGGAACTACTAGGACACTATACTAGAACAGTAATAAATGCAGACTCATTTCTGTCCTTTGCTTTATCACTATATTCCTGATATTGTTGTTGTTGGCTACCTAACTTGCTAGTCGTGAAGCTACTTCTGCTACCTATATGAGTCAACAACAGCTAATTAGGTTTCCTCTGGACATATAACTTTTACCTACAAATAAGATTTAAAATAGATGGGAATCGTGAGATGGTTGGTGTGTGGAGGACCTGCTTTCTTGTTGGCTTGCCAGCTCTAGCTAAGTTAGTCACGATAGCTAACGTTAGCAAACTGCTTGTAAATTGCCAGCAGGCCAACTTTTACAAACCACGTCATTTGAAATAGAAGTGACTGGCGAGATACAGTAGTTGTTTCATTGGCTCTGTCCTTTTTGCTAACACCAGCTGTGGCTTGCTTGGCTTGCTAGCTAGCATGCTTGTGTGAAGTGAGTGCACACTCCTGAGCCTGTATCTTCCCTATTCTCGAGAAAGATCCTTCTCCCCACCAGAGAATTTGGAAAAATGAAAAAGCTGCTGGACCAATCACATACAGGCCTGTCTTGGCCAAAGAGGATATCATGTTCCTTCCAAATTTCAAGCATTTTTAAAAAAAAATTTAATTTTTTTTTTACAGTTTGTTTCAAAAACAGGTTTGAGATGAGTGTTTTTTCTCTCATTTATGCTTTGGCCACAACTACAAGGAAAGTCAACAACATTCATTTGGTATGAGCAAACTGAATATGAGAATTTAAAAATGAGATTTTCACTGGACAGTTACTTTAATCTAACCCTCCCTGCTTCTGGTTGGACCTACCACGTTTCCATAGAAACCACACTGCAGTTAACCAATACATTTTTTTGAGTGCTCAATTTAATTTTACGCATGATACACCTCCTTATAGTAAGTGCTGGAATACTACTTTGTGAAAGGATAGCCTATGCTGGATTCATATTACAATGAGCTGTCCAAAATAATGCAATACTGTGACTCTTAAGTTATTGAGGTAAAAGAAGATATTAACATAAATCTTGGGATGATTATCGGGATGTCATTTTCAGTTTGCTAACGGCCAACTGATTATCGGGATGTCACTTAACAGTTTGCTAAGTGTCTTATTCTCATTGTTTTCATCAGTGACTAATAGAACATAATTCAAGTAATTAAAATGATCAAAATGAATGCGTCTCGCACTGGCTCTCCAAAATCCCCAAATTGAAGGTACATTTTTTAACATCATTATAATATCAGATGAAGTCTGAAGAATCCTTTATTAGTGGGAGTTTAATTTGTAGGCTGATAGCATTTTTGGCACAGCTATCCTCTCCATCTTATTATGTTGCAGATGTTTCCCGTGTACCTTTTCCGTGGACTATAGAAGCAGAGATGTCCCCCCCCCCAATATAATGGAATATAGCAGACACAGAATAGCAGTGACATGTTATATCACCATGTGGATTGTTAGAGTCATTTTGACATGTTATGCATTAGTAATGAGGCTGTGATTATGTAATGTGTTGTTTGTTACTGCAGATTGCTCGGTGTGCAAATGTTGTCCTCATATTGGGCAAAATCAATCACTGGACCTGCGCATTCTATTCCATAATGGAAGTGAAGGAGATGCCAATAGAATTCAGCTTTATGCATCTCTTCCAAACCACGTGCTGGACTTTGTTAGTTGGTATGGAAGGGGCTAAACATACTGCCGCAGCAAGTAGAGCAGTCTGTTCATTGCGAGGAGGACATACAATAGTAGAGAGAGTGATATTGTGTAGCCTACTGTAGAGTAAAGTACTGCACTGACTAAATACACTGCTCCAAAAAAATAAAGGGAACACTAAAATAACACATTCTAGATCTGAATGAATGAAATATTCTTATTAAATACTTTTTTCTTTACATAGTTGAATGTGCTGACAACAAAATCACACACAAATTATCAATGGAAATAAAATGTATCAACCCATGGAGGTCTAAATTTGGAGTGACACTCAAAATTAAAGTGGAAAACCACACTACAGGCTGATCCAACTTTGATGTAATGTCCTTAAAACAAGTCAAAATGAGTCTCGGTAGGGTGTGTGGCCTCCACGTGCCTGTATGACCTCCCCACAACACCTGGGCATGCTCCTGATGAGGTGGCGGATGGTCTCCTGAAGGATCTCCTCCTAGACCTGGACTAAAGCATCCGCCAACTCCTGGACAGTCTGTGGTGCAATGTGACGTTGGTGGATGGAGCGAGACATGATGTCCCAGATGTGCTCAATTGGATTCAGGTCTGGGGAACCGGCGGGCCAGTCCATAGCATCAATGCCTTCCTCTTGCAGGAACTGCTGACACACTCCCGTCACATGAGGTCTAGCATTGCCCTTGCATTAGGAGGAACCCAGGGCCAACCGCACTGAGGATCTCATCTCGGTACCTAATGGCAGTCAGGCTACCTCTGGCAAGCACATGGAGGGCTGTGCGGCCCCCCAAAGAAATGCCTCCCCACACAATGACTGACCCACCGCCAAACCGGTCATGCTGGAGGATGTTGCAGGCAGCAGAACGTTCACCACGGCGTCTCCAGACTCTGTCACGTCTGTCACGTGCTCAGTGTGAACCTGCTTTCATCTGTGAAGAGCACAGGGCGCCAGTGGCGAATTTGCCAATCTTGGTGTTCTCTGGCAAATGCCAAACGTCCTGCATGGCGTTGGGCTGTAAGCACGACCCCCACCTGTGGACGTCGGGCCATCATACCACCCTCATGGAGTCTGTTTCTGACCGTTTGAGAAGACACATGCACATTTGTGGCCTGCTGGAGGTCATTTTGCAGGGCTCTGGCAGTGATCCTCCTGCTCCTCCTTGCACAAAGGCGGAGGTAGCGGTCCTGCTGCTGGGTTGTTGCCCTCCTACAATCAGTGTTGCTTCCTAAGTGGACAGTTTGATTTCACAGAAGTGTGATTGACTTGGAGTTACATTGTTTTGTTTAAGTGTTCCCTTTATTTTTTTGAGCAGTGTATATCATCCATATAATCTATTTTATAATATATTTAGATATTAACTTGCAAAATATTTAGCGTGTTTATTTTCAAACACATTCACATTTAGTAGCCCAGGTATTTCAGTTGGCAACCAGTTCAGATAGAACAAAATGTACAGATGAAGGCTTATGCTTTACTGTGAACACATGTCTTCAAAGTGTACCAGATGGAGGGAGATTGTCAGTAGGTAGGTGTGAGTATATAGGGCCTCTGTCAAAGGATATATCATCAAATTCAGATTCACACAGAGGTGATCTCTTCTCAGTTGGGTTATAATTGTTTTAGAGGCAGTTCTGCCTTTGATTTGACGCTAGATAGATATCACCACTAGAGACAAACGACTAAGGTGAATTTCTGAATGATCTAGTCTAAATGGGAGAGATAGTTAGCTGAGGTAGCCTCTTCCTTCCCTGTGCCGAGAATATGTTGATGTGCAGTTGCATATCTAATCTCAGCATATGTAAGCACCATCTAAACACAATGCAGATAGTTTAAAAATCCACATCCTTGTCAATCTTCTCTTAAGAGATAAAACATAGTTATAATACAATAACAATCGGTGAGTGAGCGGATCATCATAGCTGTTTTCTATTCACACCTCCCTCTCTTGCCCTTAGAAAAAAAGGTGTTTTTTGAATAAATGCTTCAAAAAGCATGCTCAAAGCCTCAAAGTCACTTCAAACCAAATGTTAGAGCAACCCAAATACCATAACAAGTTGCATATATATAATATTGGAGGAAATTGTAGGAATAACTTTTTTTGGGGGGGAATACACACCAATTCAGCACTATGTGTACATTCAGAGAGTAGCTGGTGTCTATATTACAGTTCTACCAAATATTCATACCGCTGACAGACTTTTATGAGCTGTTTTGACTGCAACTAAGCATATATGTAAGATAATTTAGATTTTGTGCATGGTCATACCTAGTTATAACCAGTCATAACCATTGGCAAGTTACATAAGGGGCTCTATCTCTGCAGGTGCACTGTGTATCTGGGCAAAATCACTGATACAAATCCCACTCCACCCTCTGGTGGTATGGATAACTTGTTATTATGTCTCCAGAGAAGGGAAACCTTGATTTAAATAAAGGCCTTATCCATCAATTTACTATAGGTGGGATTAGGTGTTTTTGGTTGGGGTCAAATGAACCCAAAGTACATTTTGATATAGAAACACTAAACAATGATTTCTATTTTTTTTAAGAACAAGTTGATTGACAAAGTCATGAAAATGGAACGTAATTTGAATAAACCACCTTTGGGCTAGGATAACAAATGTGCCTCTGGGGTCAAAATGACCCCAAGTTGGTAGTGAATGAGGTTTGAAGGAAAGATTCACCTATTTTGAATTAATTGTTTTTATGTCTCTCTAAACTATGTTTTATCGATTCATTTCACGTTTATCGGCCATTTCACGTTTTCATGTATCTGATCTGAAGTAATTACAATATAGTAATTAAACACTGGAATGGTAGAATGTGCAGAAGATGAATGTGCAAGTAGCAATACTGGTGTGCAAAGGAGCAAGATAAATAAATAAATACTGTATTGGGTAAGGTAGATTGGAGGTAGATTGGATGGGCTATTTACAGATGAGCTATGTGCAGTGATCTGTGAGCTGCTCTGACAGCTGGTGCTTAAATCTAGTGAGGGAGGTAGGAGTCTCCAGCTTTAGTGATTTTTGCAGTTCGTTCCAGTCATGGGTAGCAGAGAACTGGAATGAGAGGCGGCCAAAGGAGGAATTGGCTTTGGGGTTGACCAGTGAAATATACCTGCTGGAGCGCGTGCTACAGGTGGGTGCTGCTATGGTGACCAGTGAGCTGAGATAAGGTGGGGCTTTACCTAGCAGAGACTTGTAGATGACCTGGGGCCTGTGGGTTTGGCGACGAGTATGAAGCGAGGGCCAGCCAACGAGAGCATTCAGGTTGCAGTTGTGGGTAGTATATGGGGCTTTGGTGACAAAATGGATGGCACTGTGATAGACTGCATCCAATTTGTTGAGTAGAGTGTTGGAGGCTATTTTGTAAATGACATCGCCGAAGTCTAGGTTTTTGTGATGCAAAACTTTCTTTAACCTCACAATGTCAATTTGTTTTTACATCGCATTGTTGAATCAGTTTACATTCATTCCAGAAAACACATTTTCAAAAACATGATTTAAATCCCTTTTAGTCCTGTGTATTACATGTAGCAAAAAACAATGGACAGTTAACAATAACAGAAGCTAAAAATAGCTAGCTAGGAGCTAGCTAACAGTTAGAAATTAGCATGCTGCCATTAGATAAACATTTCATAAAAAGTAACCTTATAAACCATTAGCGTGGTTCATATGTACTAATGCAAATACACTCAATATGAGCCCTCATTTGTAAAAAATGTGAACCTGCAATTCCACATGTGAAATTGAAGTTTTGAGGTGTGGAGATTTCTTACATGTGAAACTGCAAATGTGATTTTCATGACAAACACTTCCATTAATGGACTGGAAAACGTCTCTATTTGGCTTTTGTGACTTCCTCCATCATGTGCATCTAGTCGTTGTGGTTTCAGTGCTGTAGAGAATATAATGATTAGCGAGGTGAATATCAAACCATTTAATTTTCTTCCCAGATACTACAGTATATTGTAGATGAATACTGGGGAAGCACTTCTAGTGCTGTGACAGGAGCAGGAGAGAGATGGATAGAGGGAGGGAAGGAGAAGAGAGAGAGAAAAAGAGATGGAAGAGATGGAGGGAAGGGGCTGCAGGTGGATTTCAGCACTAACCAACCCTTGTGAGGGAAGCTGCATTGGTGAGTGCAGAATGTGGTGCAGAGGGGGTCTCCTCTCCATTGAGTGCATGTGCTGCAGAGGGAGAGGGGTTCCTTTCACTGCCACTGCACCTGACTGATGTATTATGCATGTGCAGCATGTGCACAAGACCCTCGGAGAGAGAGGCAGGGAGAAGAGGGGGAGCAAGGAGGGGAGCAGGATGCAGTGACCTGGCTGGACTGATTTACTGAACACAACAGAAACTTATACTCTCTCCACCTTTACCGAAAATGACCACCTCCGAAGTTCCTCTCCTCTCCTGCTGTATTCTGACAGAGATGGTTGATGGTGTTGGTGTTAGGGCAATTAGTGTGGGCTGTACATCTTCGGTGCTGGTAGTAAAGTGTTCAGGGGGAGGGGTGCTGTGGTTAATGTTGTGTGGTTCACTCCTTGTATGCCTCCACCCTCTCTCCACAGCATCTCTCGCTCTCTTTTGCCATTGTATGACCAAGTATGATGGATCAGTACAGAGGACACAACAGCCCTGGAAACAGGGGACAAGATGACCATTATTTTCGTCGCCCTCTTTCACTCCCTTCCTCTCACTTCCTCCACTCCCTTCCTTTTCCCTCAATATATCCCTCCCTTAATCCCCCTCTCCTCATGTCAGGTGCCCACATTGTACTGTATCCCCCCCCCCATACACACACACTCAGGGTTTTCCCCTCATTTCAAGTGTGGCTGTGCGAGGGAGGGGCTGACTGCAGTATAGTGGTAGCTGAGTGGTGAGGTGTCAAAGGAGAGTGGACACAGAGCAGAATGCAGGCTGCGTTTCCTCCTGCCTGCCTCTCCATCAAAAGGTCCTTGTGCTTCCAGCCATTACATTACTGTAGTGGGCTCGCTGCTGTTTCATCACTGCTGCATTGTCTCAGGCTGACAGAGGGCTGCCTGGCGCCTGCCACCCATCACATCGCCTGATTCTCCTCTTTCTGCATCAATGATCAGAAAATGACAGACACACACACACACGCACACACACACATCATGTACAGTTTCAGTCAAAGTCACACGTATGTACAAAAACAAACACAGTAAGCAAACTGCTATTCATTATATACCTCTTGCCAACATGAACAGAAGAAAGAAAACTTCTGCTTTTGTTGATTGCTGTTGCCAGATGTTCTCTACTGGATTTGATTGAGTAATTTAACAAAGTCATGTCATTTACTGCCAATATTCTTTATAGAAGCCGTTTCAACCCAATGTGGCCATTTAACAAGGATTGACAGCCCTGGAACAGCACAATTAGAACGAATGGAACGGTTTTAAAAAGGAATTTCTAGATCTGAATACTACTGGTCCATATCTGCAATGAAAAGCTCATTTACATAGGCTTACTGAACTGACAGAAAACAACACACCTTCTCATGGGAATTTTAGATGTCCCAGCCTCATAAAATTAGATTCTAATTATAATAATAATATAAAACACTCTTAATACCCTGGAAAAACATTGAGTCCACCGGAATCACCAAACACATCCAGCCATCCAATCAATTCATATTTTCCAGCCTTCAAATTTAGACCATGCAACATAAAAAATACTCCCTAAAATGTGTATAATATAAATATGTATTATATTATATACAGTATATGCTTATAATATCCGTTTCCCTCCGTTCTGGTTAATGCTCTGTAATTTCCCACTGCTCTGTGTTTAATTCAAATACATGCTGGGAACTAGAGAGAGTGCTGCAGAGCACACAGGGTTGTGTCCCTAATGACACTCTATTCCCTACATAGTGCACCCTACATATGGGCCCTGGTCAAAATGTATGCACTATATAGGGAATATGGTGCCATTTGGGACACAAAAAACAGTTATAATTTCTGTGACCTCCACTATTTGCTCTCCCGGCTGTCTGTCTTGGTAAACAGACACATTGGTCGGTTATGGTAATCTGTTTTCAGTCAGGCAGAGCGAAGAGCCAAACCCACGTGTGATGTAGAAATGCTCAAAGGCCTGGGCCTGCCATGTGTCTGCGGCCGCATCTGAAAAATGTACTAGCCGTCAAATCCTTGCCTCCTACGTCCTTACTACCTCGATTCCTCTCAATGCAAATTGGAGGAGGAGGTCCGACGGAGGGACCTTGGAACCTTTCGTCCAAAGAACTCTTGAAAGGATTTGACAGCTAGTAACATTTTCAGACACACCCTGTCTCACTGTGAGGTGGTGGAGAGGTGGAGGGTGCCAGCTGAGCCTGCCAACTAACCCTGCTGCCTTCTAGGCTGTGAGGCCTCAGCTGTTTTGGTAAGTTCTGGGTCGTCTATGTCTTTCTCTCAGCCGTAACTCAAACATAGACCGACGAGCAACACCGCCCGTCTCGCTCTGGAGGCCCCGGGCCATGCCATGACGGTTTGAGTGTTGTTGGGTAAAAACACAGCAGTCTGTGATGTGTGTGTGTGTGTGTGTGTGTGTGTGTGTGTGTGCATCCTTGAGTGTGGTTGATTTCTTAGCCTGTGATGTGGTTGTTCCCTTCCTACTCTATTTATAGAGGGCTGTGAAGGGGCAGCAGGGCTGTATATTTGTAGAAAATGAGTTTGAAATGAGCCCATAGGGCTCAGGTCAAAAGTAAGGCACTATACGTAGGGCACTACAAAGGTAAAAGGGTTCCATTGGGATGCAGCCTGTGGTTGATTGCTCTGTTCTGTAAATCAGAGTTAGTTGATTTGTGATCTAGAACACACTGTCACTGAGTTATCATTCTAAATACAACAGGACTATTAGTGAGAAGGGGATTGGAGTGGAGGAATCTGGGGTTGTGTCCCAAATGGCACCCTATTCCTACTACTTTAGTGCACTACCAAAAAAAGGGCACTTTGTAGAGACTAGAGTGCCCTTAGGGATCTATCCCTTGAGAGTAAGAGCCAGATGAGTTACGATGGCCAGTCTAGGGTCACTCTGTACAGTCTGTCCAGAGTTTATGGGTCCTGATGGAGCCATTCTACTGTAGCACCAGACGTTTGTATGCCTCTTGGTTTTTAGGAGACTAGGATTTAGAGTGCTCTCTGAGAGTGTAGGACCCATTTAAATTAGATTTAATTTGCTGTCGTTGCTCTCAACGCTCTCAGACACAGAATCATAGCGGTGGTCTTTCCTCTATTCCCCTAGCAGACAGTCCAAGCTCCCCAGCAGATTATGATAAAGACTGGATTAGCTGTTTAGGGGAATATGGGGGTCCAGGTGGAGGAGGGGGGCAGACGGCTGGGCTGCACTTAAACTTATTTGAAAGATGTGGGTGTCACCCCCCTGTAGCCATTTAGATGCTCTGTCCTCACCCCAAACCCAGCCAGGTTGGAGGGGCCTTAGCACAGCCTAATCTGGGTTCGGCAGATGAAGGGTGGAGACCAGAGCAATAGATTATTAGTGTTTTTCTCAAGGCATCAGGGTTCTATTTTGTCTCAGTCAAACTGTTAATTAGGGGCCTGTGATGATGGGGGATAATCTAGCACCTTGAAGAGACTTAGAGACTTAAATAATGCCCCAGCCCAGTATCATCAGACTTCGCAGGAAGGCTGCAGGGGAGAGGGGTTGACTGGAGAGGAAGAGATCAAGATCAGGATGCACACGCACACACACACAGATTCAATTGGGCCAGTGCCGGCCAGGGCTGTTCAACGGCACCTGTGATCCAAACGAGAGCCCTCGTACCTGTGGTTATGCAAATTTTGCCTACAGGGCAATTCCATGTTAACGGAATTACTCTTTGATTTCAAAGTTTACCAAACCATACAAGTCTATGCACAAGAAATACTTTAAAACATTTTCACTGAAACATTTACAAAAGCTATTGGAAGAACTGTGCAGATACAAACTTTTGTTAACGGAGTTATGGTAAAATCTCTCTCTGGTATTTATGCGACCATGTTTTCCAAAAACGGTTAAATATTTGCTCCAATTTGAAGGTGCTAAACATAGGATTTATTATAATCTTTGCATTGTAATTTTAGAAAATGTCCATGATATATCTGCAGTAATGGTGGAATGACCCACTAGTGTTGTGATTGGGTGTGATAGTGACCTATTGATTTCTCTCTCCGGAGCGGAATCTGTTGTCATAATGGGAAAGCTGTTCTGAATTTGTAGCTGTGTTATCTAGTGGAAATAGCTCTCATTTCCTGGTGGCAAACATGTTACACTGTTCGCTCAATTTCAGATTATGTAAGAAAATGAGCACTGAATAGTGTAGGAAATCACTGTACCATCCAAATCGGTGTGAAATATCTTTTCAATTAACACAAAATGTTGTTTTTACAGCTTTTTGAAGCAGGTGGACCAAAACCAAAAGTACCAGTTTTGGTCTGCCAGCTTCAAATAGAGTAGCTGTAAAAACTATATTGTTTGTTATTGAAAATATATTTCCAGCGATGTTCATGGTACAATGATTCCCTACACTAAATTACAATGCAAACACATGTGTAGCACCTTTTAAGATTCAAAGATGTCTGCAGAAAACAATGGGGTTTCAGCTATGACCCGGTACCTTGAGTTTGAAATCAATCTCTTTTGGTTATTGAACTACAGTAAGTGAAGTGGATTTACACCCTGTAACGGAATTACGGTGACGAAATTACATCATGGGTCCCTGATCTATACTAAACAGCAGTGTTGTAGTACTCGAGTCCGGTCATGAGACCACATATTGAGTGTCTTGGCCTTGTCTCGGTGTATGATACATTTTTACTCAGTCTTGACTCGGTTTTGGATAATGACTTGGTCTCCCGTCCAGTCAGTGCATACAAATGCTTCGCCAGGCTAAATATCCACACTACTTTCATGACACATTTATTTCTTATCTCCTATTGAGACTTGGGCTTCCTACTTTACTGGTAACATTACTATCCTTTACTGTCACTGAAAAATATCATCAAACTTTGTCGCACTCATCAGAATTTCCTTGTGGGGGAAATTGTTTCAAAGGTGCGCCCTCACTATTAGTAAGTGGAAACCAGGGGAAGTTGTAAATTATTTGATATTTTTTTCTATTATAGACCTGTTTGGGTTAGCTATAATTTGTAGAGTAGCTCTCTATTGCCCACAGCATGCATTTTTTTTCACCATTCTGAATGTCTAAAGAATCCATACGTGAATGTTCTTCTGAAATATGAACACAGATCCTTTTGAACTCTTTATGGTGGCGATTTGACACAATTACAATCGTGGTCTTGAACTGGACTCAAATTTTTCTGGTCTCGGTGTTGACTCGGTCTCGGACCCCTTGGTGTTAACTCGGTCTCGCATATTGTACTGTACTCTACTGTGCTCTACTCACTGTACTGTACTAATCAAATTTGTGAAATATGTCTATGATAGGTTCAGATTTGGAAGTTAACATGAAGGCCAGGGTGGACTGACCAAATTCCAACTCCTTTTCAACGTCCATGGATATCCGGTGTCTGTCAGTGCTCAAGTGGGTGAGGATGCTGGTTGCAGTAGATGTTCCAAAGGACAGCATCAGTGGCCTGTAGGCTATGTGTGGAAGCCAGTTGATGCTAAATGTGTTTATGTTAATTAACGGTCAATTACCGTGCGACCGGCAGTTATTTGCTTGACAATCACCCGGCTGACACAATTTTGTGACTGCCGCAGCCCTAGGAAGAACATGTGTATTTTGTAGTGACTGGGTGTATTGATACAACATCTAAAGTGTAATTAATACATTTCACCATGCTAAAAGGGATATGTAATGCATCCTTTAAAAAAAAAATCTATCTACCAGTAGGTGCCTTGGTCTTTGTGGTTAAATCTGTGTTTGATATTCATTGCTCGAGTAAGGGACTTTACAGATAATAGTATGCGTGGGGTACAAGGATGATGTAGCCATTCAAAAATCATGTTAAACACTATTAGTGCACACAGAGTCCTTGCAACTTATTATGTGACTTGTTAAGCACATTTTTACTCCTGAACTTATTTAGGTTTTGAATATTTATTGATTTAAGACATTTCAGCTTTTCATTTTTGATTAATTTGTCAAAATTTTGAAAAACGTAATTTCATTTTGACATTATGGGGTGTTGTGTGTAGGCCAGTGACAAACATATCTGAAATTGTATCCATTTTAAATTCAGACTGTAACACAACAAAATGTGTAAAAAGTCAAGGGGTGTGAATACTTTCTGAAGGCACTGTATGCTGCTATGAACTTCACTTGTTGGTGCTCATGAAAAAACATTTTGTGTAGGAGTATACAAATTTATTTATATAGCCCTTCGTACATCAGCTGATATCTCAAAGTGCTGTACAGAAACCCAGCCTAAAACCCCAAACGGCAAGCAATGCAGGTGTAGAAGTACGGTGGCTAGGAAAAACTCCCTAGAAAGGCCAAAACCTAGGAAGAAACCTAGAGAGGAACCAGGCTATGTGGGGTGGCCAGTCCTCTTCTGTATGCACACATGACTGTAAGTCGCTTTGGATAAAAGCGTCTGCTAAATGGCATATATATTATTATATTATATTATATATTACTGTGCCGGGTGGAGATTATAACAGAACATGGCCAAGATGTTCAAATGTTCATAAATGACCAGCATGGTCGAATAATAATAAGGTAGAATACGTAGAATTTCACGTAGAATTGCATGCAATTTTTACCTGGACCCTACTAAAACCTGTGCCTTGTGTGTAGCCTAAATCCTAAAAATTCCTCTGCTCTACTCTATGCCACTACAAAAATGCAATTATAGATCCATGTCCAACTCTCCCATCTTCCCCACCCATCCCGGCTCGCCCCTGGTGTAGGGCTGCCTCACCTCTCAAATCTCAATTTTACCCCGCCACACACACGCAGGGTGGCATTTAGATGACTATCTTTAAGATAACCTGTTTATGACACTGTCTAATTGGTCTAAGAGATGGCCAGCCATTTTGTGAGGGTGATCCATTCAGGGGAGTTGGGACAGCCACAGGGGACTGGGTGAACCAGTCTGACAGGCTCTGCTTCTTCCTGCCTGGCCACCCCTGGAGTTGCTGGTTAGACCCCTGTGACTGTGGCTGCTGGCTGGTTCTCAGTGGCTGGTCCTCACTGACCCAGCTGTCAGTAGAGACTAAAGTGGCCTCGGCTGTGGCAACATACTGTTACTGTACTGTAAGTCTACTGTATTTCTCGCTCTCTGTCTGTCTCTTCTCTCTATTCTCTCCCCTCTCTCTCTCAATTAAATTTCAATTGAAGGGTTTTTATTGGAATAGAAAACATGTTTACATTGCCAAAGCAAGTGAAATAGATAATAAACAAAAGTGAAATAAACAATAAAAATTAACAGTAAACATTACACTCACAAAAGTTACAAAAGAATAAAGACATTTCAAATGTCATATTATGTATATGTACAGTGTTGTAATGGTGTGCAAATAGTTAAAGTACAAAAGGGAAAATAAATAAACATAAATATAGGTTGTATTTACAATGGTGTTTGTTCTTCACTGGTTGCCCTTGTGGCAACAGGTCACACATCTTTCTGCTGTGATTGCACACTGTGATATTTCACCCATTTAGATATGGGAGTTTATCAAAATTGGATTTGTTTTCAAATTCTTTGTAGGTCTGTGTAATCTGAGAGAAATATGTTTCTCTAATATGGTCATACATTTGGCAGGAGGTTAGGATGTGCAGCTTTTGGGTCAGGTATTCTGCTACTGTGTACTGTCTGTTTGGGGCCAAATAGCATTCTAGTTTGCTCTGTTTTTTTGGAAATTCTTTCCAAGTTTGTCGAGTAATTATCTTTTTGTTTTCTCATGATTTGGTTGGGTCTAATTGTGTTGCTGCCCTGGGGCTCTGTGGGGTCTGTTTGTGAACAGAGCCCTGGGACCAGCTTGATTAGGGGGCTCTCCACCAGGTTCATTTCTCTGTAGGTGATGGCTTTGTTATGGAAGGTTTGGGAATCGCTTCCTTTTAGGTGGTTGTAGAATTTATAGTCTCTTTTCTGGATTTTGATCATTTGCCGGTATTCTGCTCTGCATGCATTATTTGGTGTTTTACGTTGTACACGGAGGTTCGTTTGGCAGAATTCTTCATGCAGTCTGAATTTGGTGTTTGTCCCATTTTGTGAAATATTGGTTGGTGAGCGGATCCCAGACCTCACAACCGTAAAGGGCAATGGGTTCCATAACTTATTCAAGTGTTTTTTTTGCCAGATTCTAATTGTTATGTCGAATTTGATGTTCCTTTTGATGGCATTGAAGGCCTTTGTGGAAGTTACCTGTGGCGCTGATTAGGCCGAGATATGTATATTTGTTTTGTGTGCTCTAGTGCAATGGTGTGTAGATGGAATTTGTATTTGTGGTCCTGGCATCTGGACCTTTTTTGGAACACTATTATTTTTGTCTTTATGAGATTTACTGTCCGGGCCCAGGTCTAACAGAGTCTGTGCAGAAGACAGAAAGCACCAGATCATCAGCAAACAGTAGACATTTGACTTCAGATTCTAGTAGGATGAGACCGGATGCTGCAGACTGTTCTAGTGCCGTTACCAATTAGTTGATACATATGTTGAAGATGTTGGGGCTTAAGCTGCATCCCTGTCTCACCCCACAGCCCTGTGGAAAGAAATTTGTGTTGTTTTTGTCTATTTTACACCCAAGATCTTGTTGTTTGTATACATGGATTCTATAATGTCATATGTTTTTCCCCCAACACCACTTTCCATCAATTTGTATAGCAGACCCTCATGCTAAATTAAATTAAATCAAAAGCTTTTTTTAATCAACACAGCATGAAAATACTTTGTTTTTGTTTGTTTGTTTGTCAATTAGGGTGTGCAGGGGGAATACATGGTCTGTCATACGCTAATTTGGTAAAACGCCAATTTGACATTTCCTCAGGACATTGTTTTCGCTGAGGAAATGTACGAGTCTGCTGTTAATGATAATGCAGAGGATTTTCCCAAGGTTGCCGTTGACGCATATCCCCGGTAGTTATTGGGGTCAAATTTGTCTTCACTTTTGTGGATTGGGGTGATCAGTCCTTGGTTCCAAATATTCGGAAAGATGCCAGAGCTGAGGATGATGTTAAAGAGTTTAAGTGTAGCCAATTGGAATTTGTAGTCTGTATATTTTATCATTTAATTTAGGATGCCATCGACCCCACAGGCCTTTTTTGGTTGGAGGGTTTGTATTTTGTGCTGTAGTTCATTCAATATAATTGGAGAATCCAGTGGGTTCTGGTAGTCTTTTTAATAGTTAATTTATATATTTGTATTTGATCATGTATATGTTTTTGCTTTTTGTTCTTCGTTATCGAGTCAAAAAGATTGGAGAAGTGGTTAACCATACATATCCGTTTTGGATAGATAACTCTTCGTGTTGTTGTTTTCCAATTTTCCCAGAAGTTGTTAGATTCTATGGATTCTTCAATTAAATTCAGCTGATTTCTAATGTGCTGCTCCCTTTTCCATTGTGTATTTCTCTATTGTTTTAGTGATTCACAATAGTGATGGCGTAGGCTCAGGTTTTCTGGGTCTCTATGTTTTGGTTGGATAGGTTTCTCAATTTCTTCTTAGGTTTTGCATTCTTCATCAAACCATTTGTCATTGTTGTTATCTGTCTTTGGTTGTCTGCTTGAAATTTTTAGATTTGATAGGGAAACTGAGAGGTCAAATATACTGTTTAGGTTTTCTACTGCCAAGTTTACACATCACAGTGAAACCTTTTGTCCAGGAAATTGTCTAGAATGGCTGGATTTGTTGTTTCCTATTTTTTGTGGGGTAGATTTCCAAACTATTTTCCTTCCGTCTATAGCATTTCTTATTATTAAATTCCTCATTATTGATGCCTCATTATTATAGTGTTCATATGTTCAAGTAGAGCGTGATTTTGCTGTAATCTGATAGGGGTGTCAGTGGACTGACTGTGAACACTCTAAAATACTCTGGGTTGAGGTCAGTGATAAAGTAGTCTGCAATACTACTGCACAGAGATGAGCTATAGGTGAATCTACCATAGGAGTCCCCTCAAAGCCTACCATTGACTATGTACATACCCAGCATCCAACAGAGCTACAGGAGTTTTTGTTGGTTATGTTGTCGTAGTTGTGTCTAGGGGGCATATGGGGGAGGGAATGCTGTCACCTCCAGGTATGTGTTTGTCCCCATGTGTGCTGATGGTGTCGGGTTCCTGTCCAGTTCTGGTATTTAGGTGGCCACAGACTAGTACATGTCCCTGAGCCTAGAAATGTTTTATCTCCCCCTCGAGGATGGAGAAGCTGTTATCGTTATGGGGTATGGGGATCATATTGGGGGAATATAGGTAGCACACATGAGTTTATTCTTTCTCTGTTGAGATAATTTCCTTATTAATTATTCTAGCCAGATGTAAAATGTTCCTGTTTTGACTAATTTAATAAAGTGGGTTAGGTCTGCTCTATACCAAATTAGCATACCCCCTGAGTCTCTTCCCTGTTTCACACCTGGTAGTTTGGTGGATGGGACTACCAGCTCTCTGTTACCTAGAGGGCAACCATCTCCTTTGTACCATGTTTCTTGTAGGATGACAATGTCTGTATTTCCAATTTCTTTGAAGTCTGGGTTCCTGCTCTTTAGGGCAAAGGCAGATGACCTCAGACCTTGTATATTCCAGGATGAGACAGTGAAATCTTTGTGTTCCATAGTGTCTAGTGTTGTTTTTGTGTGATTTAGGCCCGGACCATCACAGTAGGTGTGAGCAGAGCATGTTGAGCATCTGATACATACCTCTAAGGTCACAGGATGGGGCTTGGGCGGGTGTAACAGTTGGGGTTGGGCCTGTTTCTCTGCTCACAGCCTGGGCATATGTCCTGCTGTCATGTTGAGGTCCTTGCCGTAGGGGCGGGGGCATGGGGTGGGCAGAAGGGGCATAGGTCTGATATGGTGGCCTATATAGGGTCTGGCCAGGGTTTGCTCTGGGTGATCTTAGCTGGTTGGGGTGTGGCTGGTGATGCTGTGTTCTGGGTGTAGGTCCTCTTGTTGTGGATTATCTCGGAGCAGGTCATTCGGGGGGGGTCTGGGCGAGACAGGTCTGGGCGAGACACCCTCCCAGACATAGCTGCGGGGTGTCCGTTGCTCTGTTACTCCTGTGTGTGTCCATTTCCATTCTAGCATGGCCAAATGATCCACCATTTTAAAACTCCTCAGAGAGATTACAAAGAGAACACATAACATGATGTAGCTCTGTAGGTTCCTGTCAGTAGCACTACATTTGGATAGTCCAAATCCGAAGCATAGAAAAAGTAGGTGGAACCACGTAACTATTTCAGTGCCATACAACTTAAAATGGAGGACGTTTTTTTGTGACATTTTCCCGTATGAGGATCCTAATATGTTATTTCAGATTTCCTCTATAGACAGTCACAGAGAACCCAAAGTGTCAAAGTCTGGTATCTCTGAAGAAGCCTTGTTCAAATTGGACGTCATGCTACTAAATTAAAGTTTGGGGGTAGGCCTCCCCGCCTCCGCCCGACTCCGCCACATCAGACTTGGCTGTTGTCTGTCGTCTCCCTCCTGTCCTCCTCTCTCCTTCCCTCCCTTTTTATAGTGTTCACATTAAAGGCTCCCAAACAACAACAGAAGCATTAAAGAGATGGAAAAAAGCTCTAGTAATTTTGTTTATAGACTTCTCTCTCTCTCTCTCCCTCTTTCTCTCTCCACAGTGGTTTTTTCCATCTGCTTGGTACTGGGAGTGGCTCGGCTCTCAGAGTTGGTCTAAGAGTAAGAAAAGCCACACTGTACATCACCATTATATGGGATATAGTCTCTCGTGACAGACTATATTGTGTGAAAAACTATTTATACATTGGGTTAATCTATCATTTCGTGCATAGGATTTGAGTGGAAAATATGTCTTAGTGGATATCCAAGGCACCTTTTTTCCCACTGTAGACAATCAGATAGAAAGGCTGTACAGTAGGCCTAGTTGTGTTTTGATAAAATATTTGATTTCCTGCCAGAGCTCTTTTCCCGAGTTGGTTTTCCCTGGGTTCTGTTAAAGCCCACTTTGCTAGCATGCGATTCCCATTGCGGAGGGAAAACAGTGTGTTATTTATGGCTCCGATTTAGCCGACGTCTGTAATAGTAAGCAGTGGAATTACACACCGCCTCTTCCTCTGTCAGCCACCAAAGCTTTCATGTGGTCAAGTCACCCCCTCACCCCTTGCTCCCTAATAAGTATGATCTGACCTCATGCCCTCTTGTTTTGGTCACAGAGGGGTGAGGGTTGACTCTGGGGGACATTGGTGTAAAATTGGGTCTGTGTTATTTTAGCATTGACCTGGTATTTTGCATTCCTCACCACAACAATGAGGCCAGAAATACGTTGTGTAACATTCTAGTGTAGATATTTACAGTGCCTTCGGAAAGTATTCAGATCCCTTGACTTTTTACACATTTTGTTACGTTACAGCCTTATTCTAAAATGTATTAAATCGTTTTTTCCCCTCATCAATCTACACACAATACCCCATAATAACGAAGCAAAGACAGATTGTTTTGACATTTTAGCAAATGTATACATTTTTTTAATTAAAAATAAAATGTACATAAGTATTCTGACCCTTTACTTAGTACTTTGTTGAAGCAGCTTTGTCAGCGATTACAGCATCGAGTCTTCTCAGGTATGACGCTACAAGCTTGGCACACATGTATTTCCGGAGTTTCTTCCATTCTTCTCTGCAGATCCTCTCAAACTCTGTCAGATTGGATGGGGAGTGTTGCTGCACAGCTATTTTCAGGTCTCTCCAATCTTATTTCTCATGGTCTGAGAGTCCTTTAGGTGCCTTTTGGCAAACTCTAAGCAGGCTGTCATGTGCCTTTTACTGAGGAGAGGCTTTCGTCTGGCCACTCTACCATAAGGGCCTGATTGATGGAGTGCGTGGAGGGCGTCGATCAGAAATCTAGTCAGCATCCATGAAGAGCACACTTCTCCAGTGTGCCAGTGGCCATCGAAGGTGAGCATTTGCTGAAGTCAGTTACGACGCCGAACTGCACCCTGGTGAGGACGACGAGCACCCAGATGAGCTTCCCTGAGACAGTTTCTGACTGTTATGCAAACTCAAAGTTTCATCAGCTGTCTGGGTGGCTGGTCTCCGATGATCCTACAGGTGAAGAAGCCGGATGTGGAGGTCTTGGTTGGTCTGCGGTTGTGAGGCCAGTTGGACGTACTGCCTAGTTCTCTATAATGACGTAGGAGGTAGCTTATGGTAGAGAAATTAACATTAAAATTATCTGGCAACAGCTCTGGTGGACATTCTTGCCGTCAGCATGCCAATTAAAGGCTCCCTCAACTTGAAACATCTGTGGCATCTGTGGAGAAATGCTTACTGACAGGGTTGTAAACAAAAGTCACAAAAGTTGAGAGAAATATGCTTTTTGTATGTATGGAACATTTCTGAGAAATTTTTTCAGCTCATGAGACGTGGGACTAATCCTTTGCATGTTGTGTTTATTTTTGTTCAGTGTACTTTAACTGTGGTGATGGGTAGAGCTCCCTGTCAATAGGATTTGGATGAGGTTGAGTACAAAGGGATTGTTTCAAAATAAGCCTTGTTTTCTTACTACTCATTATCTGTATCCTGTTGTAAGAGACCAATCTGTTTGATCATGTTGTCAGGGCTCCAATCAACACCTTTTCTATTAATCTCAACATGACACATTACCACAAAGTCCTTCCGAAAGGAACCCAGTTGTCATAATCAGTCCCCCTGTCTATGTTCCATGTCATTTGTGGCCACTTCGGAAGCCTGTTCTAACAGTCCCACAAAGGGAGAGATAAGGAATGGACCTAAGTGGAAATAAGGAGAGGGAGGAGAGGGTGTTGTCCCTTCCACTTATATGGTTTGTCTTTAGATTATAGTTCTCAGGTATAAGGATTTGTGTGGTGGACAGGAAACGGCAGTACTGGAAGGACACCACCATGGTTTGTTCACTCTGGATGGCAACAAAACGCATCATAGAGAGGGGAATATCCCAGCCTTCAGTATGAATTTGAAAGTTGTGCTTACGTATCTGCAGCCCCGTCCTTCAGTTTCACAGCAAACCAAGTGGTAGAGCTGCAATCTTCTTGGTTTTTAGTGTTAGGGAATGGGCTTGTAAGATAGTATGTCGGTACTATCCAAGCCTTTAAGAGCTAGGGACTATCCCAGTCAAACCTCCAAACTGTTCCATAATCAGCAGGATTACTCTCTATCTTGCTGTAGTTAATAATTCCCTTATCACTAGCCCTGGGGCGGCAGGGTAGCCTAGTGGTTAGAGCGTTGGACTAGTATCCGAAAGGTTGCAAGTTCATATCCCCGAGCTGACCTGGTACAAATCTGTTGTCCTGCCCCTGAACAGGCAGTTAACCCACTGTTCCAAGGCCAAAAATAAGAATTTGTTCTTAACTGACTTGCCTAGTTAAATAAAGTTTTTTATTTTTTATTTTATTTTTTAAAATCAGCTGTGCCTCTCATTATTTGAAGGGATTAAACTGTATTTACCTGGAAGACCTGAAACTCCCTCACAGAGGTACAGAAAGAAACCAGAGCATTACAGAAAGTATAGGAGAGAGGGATTTAAAGGTGCTCTGAACACTTCACAAACTCCTGTGTTATGATGATGATGCCTCCATGTCAAATAACAACTCACTCCCCCATATTACAGAAATGGAATTTGCTCTTTACTCAGTCATTTTACTCCCTGCATTCAGTTTTGCACTTTAAAAGTTGCAGAATAAATGCATGTTTAAACCGATAATTCAAACCTATCTCATCTAATCTCGTCTTATCTCATTGCTAGTTCCTACCACCCTTCAGTTCCCCTTCTGCCGTTCCGCACTATTTTCACAGTGGTCGCTTTGATCAAGGTATTTTCTACACTCGAGTCTCATAGTGGGGCCGATCCACACAAAGGGTGTAGTGGTAGAGCAGTATGGCTGTGAGGAGGCGTGTCAAAGACTGCCATTCACCCTGTGTCATGTCCCCATGTAGATCCAAAAATGTGACATTTCCACACACACACACACACACACACACACACACACACACACACACACACACACACACACACACACACACACACACACACACACACACACACACACACACACACACACACACACACACACACAGGCGCACACACACACACACCCATCCAAGGGGAAATGAAACCCAGTGTTTTTGGAGACGACAGCTCTTCTGTGAAGGTCATATTCAAATGCCTATCAGAGCTTTGGTTCCGGCTGCTGACACATGCATTAGAGGCACACTCACTGTGAGAGGATGTGTGTGTGAGCATGTGAGAGTGTGTGCGTTTCCCCTCACCGGGAGATTAATACACACTTTTGGGGTTTGATGTACAGAACTGTATATAGAACAGAGGAAGAGATCTGAATAAACCACAGTTAATAACAATACAACACACTATTACGGAAATGATCAGATTGGAATGGATATTTGTCTGTGACATCAATGCCTCGTAGATTAGATTAGATGGGATTGCGGTGATAGGATTTACACAGAATTTACAATCAGATATATAGCACCCCAGCGGCAGCAGCCTCAGCCTCCATCCTGGTTTGGTTTGTGATCCCAGGGCCAAAGATACACATAGGGCCTGTTGTCGGCCGGAAACCAGACCCCCGCTCCCACTGACCCACAGTTTACAGCTATATTAACTCTCCCCTTAAAGCAACTCCTGGAAGCCCTCCACTACGGCTACAATAACATTTACTCTGCTTATTTACAGCAGCTCTGTGTTAACTGGGGCTGGATCCCAAATGACACCCTATATCCTTTATCTCGCCAAAGGTAGTGCACTATAAAGGGAATAAGGTGCCATTTGGGACACGCACCAGTTCTTTCTTCTGGAGGAAAATATATAATCTCTTACTCTCATTCACGTGTGATAGAGTAAATAATCAATGGTCCGAGGTGTGTGTGCGTGTGCGTGTGTGTGTGTGTGTGTGTGTGTGTGTGTGTGTGTGCGTGTGCGTGTGTGTGTGTGCAGGTATGTAAAGGAGCGTTAGGGTTAGGAGTGGACTAACAGGCTGGGTTTCCGGTGTTGTTTCTGCAGCGTGTTGTTGCACCAGGGTGTATGTGTGTGTGTCTGTGTGTGGTGGGTGGTTCCACCTCACCTCCCAGGGTTGTGTGCGTGTGTGTGTGCGCGTGTGCGCAGTATGCAGGTGTGTGTGTGTGCAGGTATGTAAAGGAGCGTTAGGGTTAGGACTAGGAGTGGACTAACAGGCTGGGTTTCCGGTGTTGTTTCTGCAGCGTGTTGTTGCACCAGGGTGTGTGTGTGTGTGTCCATCCCTGTCCCTTAATGAAGACAGAGCAGAGCAGGAATGCAGACGTGGTGGAGAGGAGAGGAATGAGGAAACAGGACTGTGTTGTTTTGTTTTACTGCGTCATCATCTAACACCCACTTCATAATTAAATAACTTCCTCACCACCTTGCCCTTTGATCCAGGCAAATCTTCATAGGGCATCTCACTAATAAGCATCACCTTACAGAAATGTGAATATACGCTCACCTAAATTAAAGTACTCAACAATGGTATTCATCTTGACTTATATGGAATGAAGCATCTGCACATTAGAGGTTATTTGAACATTAGAGGTTACACTCATCTGCATTAATGTAGTGGTGACAGTGGAATTCATCTGACATATATGGAAGTAATTGTATGTTTGAGACTGTGGCTGGTCTTGAGCATGTGGAGCTAGGTAGCATAACTAGTAAAAACATCCAGCTAATATGTACAGCAAGTGAATAATCTCTTATGGACAGATCTATGCAAACATAACTGGTACCATAGAATCTGTCGGGAAGGAATGTGATTCATGGGATAACGAGCAGAAGTAGTTCTGGTGTTTGGGTTTTTCATCACTGGTTTTTTGGACAAATCACGATTCGAATTTCAGAAGGGGAGGGGACATTCAGCCCGTAACTTGCAAAGAGAGCGGATTCCGGTTCTGCTCCTTGTTCTAGCATCTCTTGATCCCAGCAATAACACAAATGGACCAGAACTTAATTGAGCAGCTGACCAATTACGCAAAACTTTAATTCCGGGGGTGGCAGGTAGCCTAGTGGTGAGAGCGTTGGGCCAGTAACCGAAAGGTTGGTGGATTGAATCCCCAAGCTGGCGAGGTAAAAATCTGTTGTTCTGCCCCTGAACAAGGCAGTTAACTCACTATTAACCCCACTAATGTGGGGCTCTTACCAATGCTGACTCATGACTTATAAGGACAAGGCTAGTGGAGGACGAAATTAAATTAAGCAGAGAAAGTCTCAGAGATCGTTTGTCATACGTTTTTATTATTAAAATACACATTTGGGTCTCTATCTCAGTCACAGAGTGGTGTATTAAATCACCCAGAGAAGAAATTAGATGCATATATTATTCATAAGGAATTTTAAAAAATAATGGATTTGAGAGCCTTGGCTGAACTCTCCCCCAAAAAAGAGTGCAATGGAGTAGTCTGAAAATAGTTCTCAGTCTCCAGTCCAGTATCTGTGTCTCGAAAATGAGGATGTGTAGATGACATGTGTTATTGGGGTAGTTGCCATTGTTGTTGGGGAGGAGATTGAAGATGAGGAAGAGGAGGAAAGATTTGTGGATGACATGGGGTTATGGGTGTAGTAGCCATTGTTGCCAGCCTGGTAGGAGGAAGAGCTCGTTGTGAATTGGCCATGTGCATGACAGCCATAAACATCCAGGAAATGGCCATTACATGTTGGATTGTCCTTCACAGTACACCCCCTTCACCCACAGTGCACACCCCTCACTCACAGCAGGCCAACATCCCCTTCATTTAGCTCTGCAGGGAATTCAGGAAATGTGTTCAGGAAATAGGTTATGGATGGGAAAGTCTTTTATGACAGTCACTCATATGCCTTTGGAAAATATTCAGACCCCTTGACTTTTTCCACATTCCACATTCCAGCCTTATTCTAAAACTGTTTTTTAAAATGCCCCTCATCAATCTACACACACTACCCCACACCAAAAAAAAATTTTTGCAAAAAATAAAATGTTCATAGAAATATCACATTTACATAAGTATTCTGACCCTTTACTTTGTTGAAGCACCTTTGGCAGCAATTATAGCCTCGAGTTTTCTTGGGTATGACGCTACAAGCTTGGCACACTTGTATTTGTGGAGTTTCTCCCATTCTTCTCTGCAGATCCTCTCATGGCATGTCAGGTTGAATGGGAGCGTTGCTGCACAGCTATTTTCAGGTCCCTCCAGAGATGTTCGATCAGGTTCAAGTCCGGGCTGTGGCTGGGCCACTCAAGCTCAATTTCGAGTCTCATAGCAAAGGGTCTGAATACTTGTGTAAATAAGATATTTCAGTTTTTTTCAACAAATGTCTAAAAACCTGTTTTTGCTTTGTCATTATGGGGTATTGTGTGTAGATTGCTGAGGATTTATCCCTCCCTGGACTCATAATGGAGCTGAGATTATAAGATGTTATAGTGAGAACTAGGAGAAAAGGGTATACTGTACATACAGTACTGAGTATAGGCAATTAGGACATATTTCTAATGTAAATCTGCTGTATGGGGAAATGTGACATTTATTCCATTATTGTCCTATTGGGAGTATTTGGAGAGTGTACTGTAGGGAATTGTGATTGATCATAGCATGGAGCTTATATACTGTATATACTGAGTGTACAATATATGACATATGTAGTCTGACCAGGTGAAAGCTATGAACCCGTATTGATGTCACTTGTTACTGGCCGACACTAACCACTAGGCTTCCTGCCGCCATGGAGTAGTCCATAGGACAGTGGAATAATGTGTCCACTTTGGGGTAGCAAAGGTTTGATGGTATTAAATTGTTCCCCACAAGCCACCGGTCAAATTCAAATATAACCTCTCCAAAAAAAGTATATTTCTTGTTGTATTGGAGTCTATGCCACGGAACGTTTGCAGGCTGATAAAATAATGTTGAAAGAAGTTTGGAATGTTCACATGCTCATTGGAAATGCTTGTATCAAACAACAATGGAATGTTCTATTGGGTGGATCTCATCTTAAAAACCATGGGATTTTTTTATATATATATTTTTTTCTATCAGATCTAATGGTTTACATAGACTAACTAACTCATTATTGAAACAACAATGTTACAAATAGCAGAACTACATACAGTGCCTTGCGAAAGTATTCGGCCCCCTTGAACTTTGAAACCTTTTGCCACATTTCAGGCTTTAAACATAAAGATATAAAACTGTATTTTTTTGTGAAGATTCAACAAGTGGGACACAATCATGAAGTGGAACGACATTTATTGGATATTTCAAACTTTTTTAACAAATCAAAAACTGAATAATTGGGCGTGCAAAATTATTCAGCCCCCCTTAAGTTAATACTTTGTAGCGCCACCTTTTGCTGCGATTACAGCTGTAAGTCGCTTGGGGTATGTCTCTATCAGTTTTGCACATCGAGAGACTGAATTTTTTTGCCATTCCTCCTTGCAAAACAGCTCGAGCTCAGTGAGGTTGGATGGAGAGCATTTGTGAACAGCAGTTTTCAGTTCTTTCCACAGATTCTCGATTGGATTCAGGTCTGGACTTTGACTTGGCCATTCTAACACCTGGATATGTTTATTTTTGAACCATTCCATTGTAGATTTTGCTTTATGTTTTGGATCATTGTCTTGTTGGAAGACAAATCTCCATCCCAGTCTCAGGTCTTTGCAGACTCCATCAGGTTTTCTTCCAGAATGGTCCTGTATTTGGCTCCATCCATCTTCCCATCAATTTTAACCATCTTCCCTGTCCCTGCTGAAGAATAGCAGGCCCAAACCATGATGCTGCCACCACCATGTTTGACAGTGGGGATGGTGTGTTCAGGGTGATGAGCTGTGTTGCTTTTACACCAAACATAACGTTTTGCATTGTTGCCAAAAAGTTCAATTTTGGTTTCATCTGACCAGAGCACCTTATTCCACATGTTTGGTGTGTCTCCCAGGTGGCTTGTGGCAAACTTTAAACAACACTTTTTATGGATATCTTTAAGAAATGGCTTTCTTCTTGCCACTCTTCCATAAAGGCCAGATTTGTGCAATATACGACTGATTGTTGTCCTATGGACAGAGTCTCCCACCTCAGCTGTAGATCTCTGCAGTTCATCCAGAGTGATCATGGGCCTCTTGGCTGCATCTCTGATCAGTCTTCTCCTTGTATGAGCTGAAAGTTTAGAGGGACGGCCAGGTCTTGGTAGATTTGCAGTGGTCTGATACTCCTTCCATTTCAATATTATCGCTTGCACAGTGCTCCTTTGGATGTTTAAAGCTTGGGAAATCTTTTTGTATCCAAAGCTTTAAACTTCTTCACAATAGTATCTCGGACCTGCCTGGTGTGTTCCTTGTTCTTCATGATGCTCTCTGCGCTTTTAACGGACCTCTGAGACTATCACAGTGCAGGTGCATTTATACGGAGACTTGATTACACACAGGTGGATTGTATTTATCATCATTAGTCATTTAGGTCAACATTGGATCATTCAGAGATCCTCACTGAACTTCTGGAGAGAGTTTGCTGCACTGAAAGTAAAGGGTTTTTGCTGTTATATTTGTTAATATAAAACTCAATAGCAATAAAATTTTGTTCCACCACTAGCCAATTTAAAAATTTTTCAGTTTTTGATTTTTTAAAAATGTTTGAAATATCCAATAAATGTCGTTCCACTTCATGATTGTGTCCCACTTGTTGTTGATTCTTCACAATAAAATACAGTTTTATATCTTTACGTTTGAAGCCTGAAATGTGGCAAAGGTCGCAAAGTTCAAGGGGGCCGAAAACTTTCGCAAGGCACTGTATCTGCTGTAGGGAAATTGGTCATACTGGGGAGTCCAAGAGATCCAAATCTGGTAGCATTTTAGCTTTATAGTTGCCACCTATAATAGTCTGTTGTATAGCAATACTCAGCATGCTGAGATGAAAGGTGTGGTTTTCCCAACCTCTTGAAACTAGCAATCCCGGATCCGGGATCGTAATCATAGCCTCAAACGAATTAGCATAACGCAGCTAGAAACTTATCCTATTCATGAAAATCGCAAATGAAATGAATGAAATATATTCAAACGCAAGCTTAGCCTTTTGTTAACAACACTGTCATCTCAGATTTTTAAAATATGCGTTACAGCCAACGCTAGACAAGCATTTGTGTAAGTTTATCATGGCATAATGCTATGCTAGGCTCTGCTGGCAGCAGGCAACATTTTCACAAAAATTAGAAAACCTAATTAAATCATTTACCTTTGAAGAACTTCAGATGCTTTCACTCAGGAGACTCCCAGTTAGATAGCAAATGTTCCTTTTTTCCAAAAATATTATTTTTGTAGGCGAATTAGCTCCCGTTTGTTCATCATGCTTGGCTGAGAAATCGACCGGAAAATGCTACCACTACAACGCCAAACTTTTTTCAAAATTAGCTCCATAATATTGACAGAAACACGGCAAATGTTGTTTTTGGATCCATCCTCAAGGTGTTTTTAACATATATATTCGATAATATATCCGTTGAAGGCAATTGGTTTCTCATAGGGAGACACCATGTGACCACTTGGAAGAATGGCTACCTCAGTATTTTAAAACGCAAGATTTTCTGGGGAATATGGGAGACACCATGCCATATAAGAATCATTGGCTGAGGCGGCTATATATGGTCCCTTCTGTTGCACAGCTATTCTTCAATGGAAATGCGAATGGAAAAAGCGTCAATTAATACTGTAGACACCTTTTCATCCCAAAATTTTAATATGTGGAAAACGTAAGCTCATTGGTGATTTATATGCTCTTCTGTCCCTGCTCATTCAACCTTTCAAGTTATTTAATGAAATACTATATGTTACCTAATAATTGTGTAGTCGTTAGTTCAGTGGCTAGTTGTCAAACATAATTGAAGTTATGCAATTGGTGTTTAGAAAGAAATCCATCTATTTAGCAATTGTACTTTTGCTGAATAGTAATTTTGACGTTTTTTAAACAATTTGGTAATGTTTTACAAATATTATATATTTTGTAAACCTGGCTAAATTGGTTTTGCTATCTGCATAACTATAATAATTTAAAAAATATATCATTAGGCATATTCCACCTATTTTTGAAAGAGTTGTATCAATGTCAGAACAATCCTGTTGGCAGCCATATTGAAAGATGTGTACCCTATGGTTAAATCAGCAATGGATAGCTAGGCATCATCGTTTAGGCTTTTCCTAGCATTATGTAAAGGTGGTACATGAAGGCACTTTGCAGGAGGTAAATCCAATGAGATTTCATATAGGGTGGAATGTACAGGGCAGAGTTCACATCACATTTCTTGATGTTAAAACAAATTATAGAATCTTATTGCATATCATTGTAATCAATAGACATCAGTGAATGCTTCTAAAACATTTTCTAAGTGTTTTAATGTAGTATATTTGAAACAGCTATGGTGACTTTAGGTTGTGTGCAGGTGCTCGGCCATGGAAACCAATTTCATGAAGCTCCTGAACAGTTCTTGTGCTGACGTTGCTTCCAGAGGTAGTGTGGAACTCTGTAGTGAATGTTGCAACCGAGAACAGATGATTTTTACGCGCTGCGAGCTTCAGCACTCCGTGGTCCCGTTCTGTGAGCTTGTGTGGCCCACCAGTTTGTGGCTGAGCCGTTGTTGCCCCTAGACATTTCCACTTCACAATAAGAGCACTTACAGTTGACTGGAGCAGCTCTGGCAGGGCAGATATTTGACGAAATTACGTGATGGAAAGATTGCATCCTATGCTGGTTCCACGTTGAAAGTCTCTGAGCTCTTCAGTAAGGCCATTCTACTGTCAATGTGTGACTATGGAGATTGCATGGATGTGCGCTCAATTTGATACACCTTTCAGCAACGGGTGTGGCTGAAATAACCGAATGCACTAATTTGAAGGGGTGTCCACATACTTTTGTATATATAGTGAATGTGAAATGTGTCCCTCTGGCCCATGGACTAGAGTGCATAAAGACAAGTGGACTTTAAGTGGAGATATGACAGATGTTGTGTGATGTGAGATTGTGCCTGTATAATTATATTCCCTATATAATGCACTACTTGCCATGGTTAAAAATAGAATGCTATAGGGTTCCATTTGAGACGCAGCCTGTGAGATCCAGCGCTAGCAGAAAGCCCCTTTTCCATTCAGCAGTCATTATTAGCTAGCTATACTGCTTTTACTCTCCTTCTTCTATCAGCCCAGTGCTGCAGCTGAGGTGTATTACTATCACTACTCATGCAGGCGTGCCAAAGAAAGGAGTAGACAAAATGGCTGCCTTCTGAACTCATCTTTTCCTGAGAGAGAGATCTGCTACAGCTTGTTGATGCTGAATTGAGCTTGAAACACCAGTCCTTTTTCTCTCTTTTCTGTTTCGCTCTGTTTCTTTCTCTACTCACTCACTCTCTCTCCTTCTTTTTTTTTTATCTCCGGAGAGATAGCCTTCCTTCCTATTCTGTTTGAAAAGGGTATTGATTGTTCTGCATCACTGCTCAGTCATGTTGGAATCAAAGAGAAGAAGGGATGGGGTTGGGTGGTTCAGGCCCGTCCAGGGAGTTCAGTACACTCTCTCAACCAGTTATCTGGTGTATAGTGTAATATTCTGTATGGCACAACCAGTTATCTGGTGTAGTGTAATATCTGTACATTCTGTATGGCACAACCAGTTATCATGGTGTAGTGTACATTTGTTTTTTTTTTATGAAAAACTCTAGAAATGAACCCAATAACATATTGGTCCATATTATAAGACAGGTGTGCTATTTAGCAATAAGCATTATCACCTACTGTAGCCCAACTGATGCAGCATAGTGGCTATAAATAAATAGGCTCAAGCATAGGCTTGCCCATCAGCATTTACCCCATTAGCCTAATCATTAGCTAGATCACAAACTCTAAACATGATCTTGTTTCTAGTTAGCAACATATAGATGACTTGATTATCCCCAAAAAACGTTCCACTGGCACGCAGTCAAGGATCATGTACTGTGAATATAATGTAGGCCTACCTGTTAGTCTTGATTCTTGTAACATTTAGCCTCGGTTTCCCCTATGCATTCAACGCCATTAGCGAGCGCTAATGTGCATAAACCACAACGCTGCTAAAAGCAATTCACTCATTTTTGGAAGTTGAGAAGTTAAAAGTTGTGATTCTCCTCTTTCAACGATGGCCATTAAAACTGCTTTCAAAGGTATGTTTTTCCGCGACTGCATTACGAATGTTGTACAATGACTGTGCATGCATGTTTCTCTCCCTGTGCAGGTTCACGTTTATTTTCATGAGTCTTGCCCTGGAGCCAGAACTGAGTGGTTAACGCTAGATGGGCCAGCTGCAAAGTCAAAATTCTCTATATTGTTAAGATTCATTACATTTATTTTGCTATTTGGTCTTAAGGTTAAGGTTAGGCATTATGGTTAGCAGTGTTTTTAAGGTTACGATTAGGTTTAAAAACAGATTTTATGACTTGGCACCTTATTCCCTATATATAAAAAAGTACTGCACTATATAGGGAAACCATACATCTAATGCATTAGCTCATAGCAGAGCAGCTAACAGCAGACAGGGCTGTACAGTATCTATTATTGATTAGCTGCTGTAGGGATCCTCTCCAATGCTATGAAATATGTAACACTTATCGGCTAGCTGGGTGAGATGTACAGCAGCCCTCACTGGGGTTGGAGAGAGATGTACATCTCTCTCTATCAGTCTCTCTCTCTCTCTCTCTCTCTCTCTCCTCCCTATTTCTTTCTTTATATATGTCTCTCTCTCTCTCTCTGTCCCCTCTTCTCACCCCACCTCTTTCTACCTCACCTTCAATGTGAGTCACGCAGTCATGCTGTTTGCTGTTTCAGAGAGTCAACAGGAGAGGTACACAGCCACATAGACAGACCGAGAGACCCAGCAGTGGCGACAGAAAGCCTACATGGCAGTGCCTTGATGAATCAGATGTTTGCCCAGCCACATGACGCTGAATATAAATATAGACAGATTATTTTGCTGTAAAATTGTCTGGCTTCACCTCTCAAGATGGCCACTGCTTTAGTGTGTTTCAGACCCCTAGTCAAGCATCCTTCTGGAGTGTCAATAGAGCTCAGTTTTCATCTGGGCTGTTTTCCTCCCTAGTTAGTTAGGAAACAAATTAGGTCATAGTTATTAGAGGGCTGTGATTCAGCTTGACCCTAAAGGACATTGGACACACTCACATACATATTCACATAGAAAATATGAATAGAGACACACACATAGAAGCACACCACACAAATACACATTGGGCACACTCACATGGAAAAAGAGAGCGTCCCCTGCCCGGTCTGTTAGAGCAGAGTGGCGCTAGCCGCAGCGGAAGGAGAGCGCCCGCCGGGCCGGCTGCAGTCGGACATATTTGTGGTCAACCAGCCCTTTCTCTGCCTCTGCTGTGGCCCTTGCTTTCCCCAATCACACATACACATGCATTCACTTTCTCTCTCTCCACCACATATACCTCCACACACGCACAGACAGACAACGGAAAAAAAACACACACTTACTGTGTGTCCCAGGGAGAGAACTCCCGTTCTGTTTTTCCCAGAGCTGTGCCTATTTATATTGATACTTGTGGTGACACATGAAGCAGGATTGACCCTCGTCAGCAGAGCAGAGCGTACAGAAGCAGTGGTTCACCACCACCCTGCCTGGTTGCTTCCCAATTGGCACCCTATTCCCTATACTTTTGACCAGAGCCATGTGGGCCCTGGTCAACAGTAGTGCAATGTATAGGGAATAGGGTGCCGTTTGGAACGTAACCCTTGTAACAGTGGGGAGAATGAATTACTTCCATCCAGAGCTCAGACAGAGCAGCTCACTCAGAGAGCAGCTGAGGGAGAATAAGGAATATTGAGTGAAAGGGGAAGTAAGATACTACCACGAGGAGTAGCGTTACAAACACTATGGAAATATAGGCTTGGCAAGAGAGGTTTTGAGTTCTGCCTGACCTGATGTATCCACCTCTCTCCCCCCTCTATCCTCTCCTTCTTCAACTCTCTTCCCTTTTACACACTTCTCTCTGCAGACACACAGACAAAGACAGACAGACACACACACTACACTTCACTCTGGTTGCTAAATGGGTCTCTTTTCCCATCCTCCTCTTAGCCTAGTTCCAGAGTGTCGGAAATAGAAGCGTTGGGCTGGAGATCCATGGGTCCCTGGTGGGGATTGGAAAATGAAGTAGGTCTGCAAGCTGATGGGCTGTTTTTTTTGCGTGTGTGTGTGTGGAGAAAGAATATGTGTGTGTGTGTGTGTGTGTGTGTGTGTGTGTGTGTCAGAGGAGGCTGGTGGGGTGAGCTATAGAAGGACGGGCTCATTGTAATGGCTGAAATGGAATAACTGGAACGGTATCAAACATATCTGGATGGAAACCTCATGTTTGTTCCATGTTTGGGGCGGCAGGGTAGCCTAGTGGTTAGAGCGTTGGACTAGTAACCGGAAGGTTGCGAGTTCAAACCCCCGAGCTGACAAGGTACACATCTGTCGTTCTGCCCCTGAACAGGCAGTTAACCCACTGTTCCCAGGCCGTTATTAAAAATAAGAATGTGTTCTTAACTGACTTGCCTGGTTAAATAAAGGTAAAATTAAAAATAAAAAAAATTCATTCCAGCCAATACAATAAGCCCGTCCTCCTATATTCCTCCCATTGGCCTCCTCTGGTGTGTGTGTAAGGTGTCCCAAAGGACGATTTAGGACTGGCAGTGTATGATTCATACCCCCCAAAAACCAACAGTCCTCACAGAGCTGCATTACATACAGTACATATAGTAAACTCTTCTCAAATCTCATCTGGATTTGAGTTCTCCATTCCGCTATTGGTTTCAAAGAATGTAACAATTTGAGGGTGAACAAGATTGTCAGTGAACAATCAGGCTTCTATGCAAAACAGGCAAATCAACATTTACAACACCACCTCCAATAAACATGATAGACATCTAGAACACAGAAATTGCCTTTCCGAAACATCCCTGAAAATGACAGTACCGTAGGCCTTCTTTATGACTATTGCTTTGAATGCAATTTTTGTGAGACGCCACGTGTGTGTACAACAGTCTCACAGAAAAGCCATGTTTGAGGATAGTTCCTCTTTCTGGAAGGTGAAGTTACATACGGATAGTAGTCTGGATAGCAGACCGTACAGTTCGGTAAGCGCCAGAGAGATCAGTATGTCCCAGTAGTTTCCTCTCCTCTCCTGGCCGGAACCCAGGCAGATCCTCTGCTACTGATCTATCGCCTATGGCCCAAGATCATTTTCTCTTATTCCTAATGAAGCTGTTTTACAGACTAGGGCTATAGTCCATGACCTAAACTCACCTAACTATCCTCTCTTACTGTTATTCCCAGTGAGGGAGGCCACTTTTTTGTAAAATCAAACACTGTATGATGTGTAAAATATTCATAATATATTCAATGTAGATATTTATAACACATTTCAAAATAAACTTTTCACTGTTCACTCTGTTCACTGTTTTTCTTTCTGTGACAGTCTGTGAGACTGTTGTAAAAGCCTATAAAGCCCCATTCAAAGCAGCTCTCGTGAAGGCATCCATTATATGAGGTCTGAATAAGTGTCAGGTCTACACTGCACACAGACAGGGCTGTTTCAGTCGTCCTAATATCGTATCGGTAGAGACATATAGCATTCTGTCAATGTCACAGGCAACTCCAGTAAACTTTCAGTGTCTTCATCTGTAATTGGGTTCCCTAACAAAAATGTATTGGTTTACTTGATAGCAACGTGTCTTCTATCTGTTCGATACAGTTTAAATGTAGTCCTGGAATTTTTTTAGTCCTCTGCATTAAACAATACATTTTTTTTTATCAGAGAGCTCATTTGTTACACCTGAAAGGCTGGGAATTCCCTATGGACAACTACAGAGCCAACATGACAGGTTGCACCAGGAAAAAAACTTTACTTCTGAAACGTCCCAAACTTTGTATTTGTTGTCCCTTAGGCTTGTTCATTGTGTGTGTGTGTGTGTGTGTGTGTGTGTGTGTGTGTGTGTGTGTGTGTGTGTGTGTGTGTGTGTGTGTGTGTGTGTGTGTGTGTGTGTGTGTGTGTGTGTGTGTGTGTGTGTGTGTGTGTGTGTGTGAAGTCTTATTTCTCAGAGGGAGTGGCCTACAAAGAAGCTTTTAGAGTACAATACTGAGGTATTGCTGCAGGCTCTCATCTGCAGCAGCTTCGTGAGAAGCTGACTGTAGTTTAGCTGGAAGTGGATGATGTGTTATCAGGAACTTCTGCATTCCTGCCATACCCCTATGCCAGCAGTGTCACGGGACTGGCATAGTACATTAAATACACAGGGCCCTGGAGGCCTGACACCTGTGATGCTGCATTGAGGCAATTTGTATTAAATGCACCCAAGTATAGACTGAAAACAGCCCATGGAGAGTTGACCTAGCTGAGCTGTGTTTTTTCCGTGAAATGAATCACATTTGTCATTTTTTATTAAAACATCAACAATACAATAAAAAGACAATACAAATGGCTGCTCCCATCAGTGGGTGCTCTGGTCAGTGGGGGCGACCTGAGATGCTGGCAGGGTCTTGAACCTCCCCATCTGAAATATTTCTGCCGAAATTGCCCCCCAAATTTAAAAAAATGACCCAAGAGCACAATGATATTTCCTATTGACTGACAGTGGTCCTCCAAAACCCCCAACAATACAGTTTGTGGGTCCAACCTCGCCCTGATATTATGACATAACCACTCCTGGACCAGACTCCAAAAACAAGCCACTGATGAACAGTACTTAAAAGATGCTCTATTGATTCTGTTTCCACATAGCAGTCTAAACTGCTCTGACTGTTCAATGCCCCATATACTGAGCATTATTTTTGTATCGAGAATTTTATATAATGTCTGAACTTGTTATTTTGTATATCAGTTCATAAACCCGATGCCATGGTATTGGGACATCGAAATCCTGTTCCCAACTATCTTGAATTTTATGCGGTATAGTTGTCATAGGGAAACTGATACATTTTACAATTAAAATTAGTAATTTTAAGCCATTTATACATTTTATTGGTGGCAAACATACTAATTCATAACTTTTTCTTTAAAGTAATTGCCCCCTCCATTTTTTTGTGGCAGCACTGCGATGAGTTGGTTATCCTTTTGTATCGAGCAAAATTCATCCCATTGTTTGTATTTGTATTTCGTATGGATCCCTTTTACTCTTCCTGGGGTCCAGCAGAATTAAGGCGGTTTATACAATTTTAAAACATTACAATACATTCACAGATTTCACAACACACTGTGTGCCCTCAGGCCCCTACTTCACCACTACCAAATATCTGCAGTACTAAATACATGTGTATGTATTAGAGGTCGACTGATTAATCAGCATTTTTGGACGCCGATTATGGCCAATTACATTGCAATCCACGAGGAGACTGCGTGGCAGGCTGACTACCTGTTACGCGAGTGCAGCAAAGAGCCAAGGTAAGTTGCTAGCAAGCATAATCTTATAAAAAGCAATCAATATTAACATAATCACTAGTTAACTACACATGGTTGTCCTGCGTTGCATATAATCCATGCGGTGCCTGTTAATTTATCATCGAATCACAGCCTACTTCGCCAAATGGGTGATGATTTGACAAAAGCGCATTCGCGTCGGTATACAGTATGCAGCAGTTTGGGCCACCTGGCTCGTTGCGAACTGTGTGAAGACCATTTCTTCCTAACAAAGACTGTCATTAATTTGCCATAATTATGACATAACATTGAAGATTGTGCAATGTAACAGCAATATTTAGACTTTGCCACCCGTTCAATAAAATATGGAAAGGTTCCGTATTTCACTGAAAGAATAAGCGGTTTGTTAGAAATTATAGTTTCCAGATTTGACCATATTAATGACCTACGGCTCGTATTTCTGTGTGTTTAATATTATTATAATTTAGTCTATGATTTGATATTTGACAGAGCAGTCTGACTGAGCGTTGGTGGGCAGCAGCAGGCTTGTAAGCGTTCATTCAAACAAGCACAATGCTTGAAGCACAGCGCTGTTTATGACTTTAAGCCTATCAACTCCCGAGATTAGGCTGGCAATGCTACCGTGCCTATAATAATATCCAATAGTCAAAGTTATATGAAATTCAAACGGTATAGAGAGAAACAGTCCTATAATTCCTATAATAACTACAACCTAAAACTTCTTAAGTGGGAATATTTAATCGTCCGATTAATCGGTATCAGCATTTTTTTGGTCCTCCAATAATCGATATCGGCGCTGAACAATCATAATCGGTCGATCTCTAGTATGTATAGTGCGCGTGTGTGTGTGTGTGTGTGTGTGTGTGTGTGTGTGTGTGTGTGTGTGTGTGTGTGTGTGTGTGTGTGTGTGTGTGTGTGTGTGTGTGTGTGTGTGTGTGTGTGTGTGTGTGCGCATGTGTCTGTGCCAATGTTTGTGTTGCTTCACAGTGTTTTTTTTTTATCTGTTTTTTAAATCTAATTTTACTGCTTGCATCAGTTACTTGATGTGGAATAAAGTAGTCATAGTTAGTAGTCATGGCTCTATGTAGTACTGTGTGCCTCCCATAGTCTGTTCTGTACTTGGGGACTGTGAAGAGACCTCTTGTGGCATGTCTTGGGGGGCATGCATGAGTGTCCGAGCTGTGTGCCAGTAGTTTAGACAGACAGCTCGGTGCATTCAACATGTCAATACCTCTCATAACTAAAAGTAGTGATGAAGTCAATCTCTCCTCCGCTTTCAGCCAGGAGAGATTGACATGCATATTATTAATATTAGCTTTCTGTGTACATCCAAGGGCCAGCCGTGCTGCCCTGTTCTGAGCCAATTGCAATTTTCCTAAGTCCTTTTTTGACCACACGACTGAACAGTAGTCAAGTCCTTTTTTGACCACACGACTGAACAGTAGTCAAGTCCTTTTTTGTGGCACCTGACCACATGACTGAACAGTAGTCAAGCTGTGACAAAACTCTAGCCTGTAGGACCTGCCTTGTTGATAGTGTTGTTAAAAAGGCAGAGCATCGCTTTATTATAGACAGACTTCTTCCCATCTTAGCTACTAGAGCATCAATATGTTTTGACCATGACAGTTTACAATCTAGGATTACTCCAAGCACTTTAGTCATCTCAACTTGCTCAATTTCCACATTATTTATTACAAAATTATTTCAAAAAGTTTTGTTCCAAATACAATGGTTTTAGTTTTAGAAATATGGTCCTTCTGTAGCACAGTTGGTAGAGCATTGCGCTTGTAACGCCAGGGTAGTGGGTTCGATTCCCGGGACCACCCATACGTAGAATGTGTGCACACATGACTGTAAGTCACATGACTGTAAGTCGCTTTGGATAAAAGCGTCTGCTAAATGGCATATATATATGTTTTTTTAAATATTTAGGGCTATCTTATTCCTTGCTAACCATTCAGCTCCGTGATGAGTGTTGCAGTCATTTCAGTCGCTGTAGTAGCTGACATGTATAGTGTTAAGTCATCCGCATACATAGACACTCTGGCTTTACTCAAAGTCAGTGGCATGTCATTATTAAAAATGGAAAAAAGCAAGGGGCCTAAACAGCTACCCTGGGGACTTCCTGATTCTAACTGGATTATATTTGATGGGCTTCCATTAAAGAACAGCCTCTGTGTTCTGTTAGACAAGTAATTCTTTATCCACATTATAGCAGGGGGTGTAAAGCCATAACAGATACGTTTTTCCAGCAGCAGACCATGGTCGATAATGTCAAAAGCTGCACTGAAGTCTTTTTACTATCATTCTTTATATAATTTATCTTTGTTTCGTTGTGTAGTTTCTTTTTATTTAGTTTAGTCACATGATTTCTTAATTTTTTGCCAATCAGTTGGGCTGCCAGAATTAATTGCCATACCTTTTGCTTCACCCCTCTTCAACCATACAATTGTTCAATTCCCCCATAAATCCAAAGGGATTTAACAGTTTTTACAGTCATTTTCTTAATGGATGCGGGCTTATTAGTAAATAGTAATTTCATAAATGCTTCAAGTGCAGCGTCTAGTTGCTCCTTTTTATACATCACAGACTGGCAAAAACGTATTCTTGTATGACCTCTTATACACTATATTAGAACTTTGGTTTTCCTAGATATGGCTATTATATTGTGATCACTACATCCTATGGATACTGCTTTAACCTCTTGCTCCTACCTGACACGCAGGCGTCCCATCTAGACATCTGGAAATGCAAATGCACTACGCTAAATGCTAATAGTACTAGTTAAAACGCAAACGTTCATTAAAATACACATGCAGGGTATTGAATTAAAGCTACACTCGTTGTGAATCCAGGCAACAAGTCAGATTTTTAAAATGCTTTTCGGCGAAAGCATGAGAAGCTATTATCTGATAGCATGTAACACCCCAAAAGACCCGCAGGGGACGTAAACAAAATAATTAGCATAGTCGGCGCTACACAAACCGCACAAATAAAATATAAAACATTCATTACCTTTGACCATCTTCTTTGTTGGCACTCCTAGATGTCCCATAATCACTATTGGGTCTTTTTTTCAATTAAATCGGTCCATATATAGCCTAGATATCGATCTATGAAGACTGTGTGATAAACTGAAAAAAAAGCGTCTTATAACGTAACGTCATTTTTTAAAATTAAAAAAGTTGACGATAAACTTTCACAAAACACTTCGAAATACTTTTGTAATGCAACTTTAGGTATTAGTACACGTTAATAAGCGACCAAATTGATCACGAGGCGATGTATATTCTTTAGCTGTCCGTCTGGAAATAATGTCCGGGTAAATCTCAACCAAAATATCTGGTCAGAGACCTGAAGAAATGGCTTGTCTCTTCTTCGTTTGACCAAGAAACAAAGCCTAGGCAAATGACAAGACTGTTGACATCGTGTGGAAGCTGTAGGTATTGCAACCTCAGCCCCATTTATTGTGGTTCGCCTTTATCAATGGGTTGAAGTGGCGGATGGATATATATTTCCATTTTCAGTGATCAGATTTTCCTGCGCTTTTCGATGAAACGCACGTTCTGTTATAGTCACCGCCGTGATTTAACCAGTTTTATAAACGTCTGAGTGTTTTCTATCCACACATACTAATCATATGCATATACTATATTCCTGGCATGAGCAGCAGGGCGCTGAAATGTTTTGCGCGATTTTTAACAGAATGTTCGAAAAAGTAGGGGGTAGGAGTAACAGGTTAAAGCAAATATCTGCAGTGTTAGTAAAAATGTGATCAATACATGTTGATTTAATTCCTGTGCTGTTTGTAACTACCCTGGTAGGTTGACTGACAACCTGATCAAGTTTGCAGGCACTGGTTACAATTAGCAGCTTTTTCCTGAGTGGGCAGCTTGATGATAGCCAGTCAATATTTAAATCATTCAGAAAATATACTTCTCTGTTTATATCACATACAGTACATTATCAAGCATTTCACACACGTTATCCAGACACTGACTGTTAGCACTTGGTGGTCTATAGCAGCTTCCCACAAGAATGGGCTTTAGGTGAGGCAGATGAACCTGTAGCCATATTATTTCAACAGTGTTTAACATTAGATCGTCTCTAAGCTTTACAGGATTGTGGTTCTGAATATAGACAGCAACACTGCTTCCATTTTCGGTAGATGTTATAACCACTGTATCATCAAAGGTATTATTTATGTGAGTTTCAGAGATAGTCAGAATATGAATGTCATCTGTTACAAGCAAGTTATTGACTTCGTGTAGTGTAATTTCACTGAGCACGTGGTAAGATACATTATATTCTCCTCACAAACACCTGGAGAGAGAGAAAGAGTGAACCCAAGCCAGACAACAATAGATATAGATGCAGTCAAATATAATGCAGTCAAATATAGGCCTAGAGCACAGGAGGCAGACAGAGAGAGACAGAGTGAGAGGAGAGGGAAGAGGCTGGTGATTTGTAAGTCCTGAGGATTTCGCAAGCTGACATCCTCTTGCCACCGTCTCTTGACCTTTCCTCCTTGTGTGCCCACGCGACGTTACCATGGCAACTCTAGCCCTGGCGCCACTAAGGCGGGAGACGGGTAGAGACTGGCGTGCTGTTAGTGGTACCTCAGTCAAATATATTTCATCATGACTCCTTCAGCTAATGTAGGACAAATTACTTGTCTTGTATAGAAATTAAACATCTCAGACAATGTTTTTGTGGTATTTTAGGTGATTTTGGTCAGAGCCATGTCAGTGCCCACCAAACACAGATAGATACAGGGTGGTCCGGTTATAAAGGGCGATAATGAGCAAAGAAGAAAAGAGGAAGGATGAGAGGAGGATGATGAGAAAGGAAGGCGAGGATAAGGAGGGAGGAAAGCTGGAAGGAGAGGAAGAGAGATTGAATTGAGGGCAAGGGCAAACCTCAGATACGCAGTCTGAAACCATGAAGCTGCCCGTAAAACTGAAAGCTCCCGTTGAGAGTGAAGATACATTTAGCCTGATATGCTGCTGCACAAACACACTGCAGCTTTCTGTCTGCAATCTCGTAGATTAAGACAGCCCATAACACAGATCATCACACCTGTATACCTGCACTCAATACAATACAACAATTACTTCACGACATTATACAACATTACACCTGCACTCAATTTAATGGATGGTGTGCTTTTATCTGAATACATTTGTGTCAAACACTTGCCCACTTGAACAGTCTGGTTGATTGTTATACACACTATGGTCTGTATTTACACAACATTTACATAATAGTGACTGTTGCATATCTGAAAGAAAATATGTCACTTCCATGTGAGTTGGCCCCAAAAGACTTAAATATACATTTTCACAGCAATCTATTAGGGAGCATGTAGGGCCAAGATCAGTCAGTCGGTCACACTTATGCACATGTACACCCACACAGAGGCTAAATTGGTCCTGCACTCATTCACCCCAGTGAGGTGGTGGTGTAATGGGGGGCAGGGTTAGTAGGAGGGTGTACAGTAATTGTGTGTGTGTGTGTGTGTGTGTGTGTGTGTGTGTGTGTGTGTGTGTGTGTGTGTGTGTGTGTGTGCGAGCGAGCGAGAGGGGACGGGTAGGGTGTGGTACCAGGCAGGCAGGTGCTGACTCTGCTCGGGAGGGACGTTCCACCATCTGGCACAGGGATCCCCCTCCCAGCGGGCCCACTGAGTGTGTGTGTGTGTTTCCGGCAGGCTAATTAGAGCACAGCCTCAGCGGAGTGACAGCTCTGTCACCGTGGCGATGTTTGACAGGCTAGACAAGGGAGAGCCGACCTGTCTGTACTGAACAAGAATAGAGCAAACGGCCAATGTGTGTATGTGTCTGTCTGTCCCTGTCTCGGCCTCTGTGTCGTTCAATGTTGAAAGGAAATGGGTTGTTAGCCAAATTAAATCCACTCCCAGTTTTACCTTGCACCAACCGAGCAGTAACCATGCTACATTGATATGGAAGTCCTTATGTGTGTGTCGTTCCAACCTAGAGAGAACCCAGCCTCAGTGCTGCGGCTTGTTGGTGTTGCAGTGGTGCCGGAATGCAGATTGAAGTGTGAGAATCGGAGCAGGTGGCTTGTCTCATGTGACAGGAATGTCACTTATGTCCCTGCTCTGCTCAGAGCCCCAGCTGCACCTGCCCAGACCTCGCTCCTCGCTGCCTTTTAAATCTGCCCTATACTATATCTGTTGACAAATGAATGGAGTGATGACAATGCCCGAGGATAGAAACCTCAACCTTGGCCACTCAATCAAATGAATCAGGTAATATACTTTAAGAATGTGCTTGTCACTTCTCTTTAGTCTTCCTCCCTCTCCAGTAAATTAATATTGTCAAAACACACAGCATTTTAAATATAGTTTGAGTGTTACTGTAGTGTAGACAGTTTGGGTAGAGAACATATTAGTAGAATCTCATTCTATTTATGAGAGAGTCCCTCTGACTTTGAGTTCAGATGAGGTCTGCAGTGCATAATTAAATACAACCTGGTATCAGTTTATAGGGCTCCCAAGTGGCGCATCGGTCTAAGCAAGAGGTGTTACTACAGTCCCCGGTTTGATTCCAGGCTTATCACACCCAGCCGTGATTGGAGTCCCATAGGGCGGCGCACAATTGTCCCAGCGTCGTCCCGGTTTGGCCGGGGTGGGCTGTCGTTGTAAATAAGAATTTGTTCTTAACTGACTTGCCTAGTTAAAAACCTTTTGTTTAATACGCATGTCTTTTGCAAAAAGATATGCATCATGCTATAATACCGGGCCAGTGGCTGCTGCTGTTAGGATGTTGGGGATGCTGCTGTTACTGCTACTCTATATTCATGAGTTCTGTTCTGCTCAGACCAGCCTGTCAGTCAGTCTCACACACTGAGCCCAAACACAGCACTGTAGTATGTTATGTGTAGGGAAAGGCTCAGGAGGATATGAACGATTGAGATAAGGAAATCAGGCGAGGATAATTATTTTGAGAAAGATCTCTGTTATTGAACGGGCACTGGTAGTAGCTGACACTGGTAGTAGTTGACTATACAATCAACAAATGTGCTAGTTGTCATATTGCTGTCGCACAACGTCCATCTTTATTTCTCTGATTTACAGGTGAATATCTCAATCTCACCATTGGTTAGAGAGATACAAGCAGTGTCTTAGTAATGTCATGACGACAAGATTCAGCTGTTCACATATCTTGAGCTCAGTCTTTCGATCCCTACAGAGTGCCTTGCACCTCATTAAGTTCTCACTATAGACTAAGAGCTCTGTTCTGTTCGTGATCCTCTCTCTGGAATTTCCTTTCCGCCATACCGGTGTGCATAACTGTCCTCCGGTTACAGAGAAGGAAAAAAACGTGTGTGTGTGTGTGTGTGTGTGTGTGTGTGTGTGTGTGTGTGTGTGTGTGTGTGTGTGTGTGTGTGTGTGTTAAAAGGGCACCTGGCCACCTTCACTAACCCCCTGCAGACAACACCATCTTAGTGTTTAGAACTGTCTGTGTGCCAGCCAAGAGAGCACTTAATACTGTATTACTCTCCTTAATACAGTATTCTTGCTGCAGCTATAAAAGAGAACCACCACAAGCCCACAAACCAAATTCATTCAACTGTTATTAAAACAATTAAATATTCATGATAATGTGTATGGTTATTGTACCGCAACCATTGCCACACAATACTAATCGCTGTCCTCCCCTCTCTCTTTCTTCTCACTCTGTTGTGCAGGGGTTTTGCTCGACATCCAGAGACACTTCAATGTATCGGACAGTGGAGTGGGCTTGTTGCAAACAGGTAAGTCTCTCCTGATCCCTTAATGACACATATGTAACGACGATTAGCCAGCTCAAACATCCACTCAAACCTCCTCCTCCTCTCACGACAAGAAGGTCAGGCCCATTACCTGTCCACGCTAAGCTGCTCTTAGGCGTCTTAGATTGGGACAACAAAAGGATAAAAGTCTCCTACTGCCTCCAGCCCTCTCCTCCCTTTCCTCTCCCCTATACCTCATCCTCCCTCCTCCTCCCTGCAGCCTGTGCAATTGACTGTAACTAAACCGGAAGACGGACCGGGTCAACAACAGACACAGTGGCTCATTTTGGGATGGTGGCTTATGCCCCTTCCGCCTTGCTCATTGACAGCCAGCCAAAACGACCCTCCTTGAGTAGACAGGTAGAAAGCATAATAAAAGTTATCATGCACGTGTAGTAATAAACATTAACCGAATATTGCAATGTAGTGAATGCAAGCTTTATGAATTCCCCCAATATGTTTTAGCCTTTAAGGGTCTGACATTTGCAGCAACATTTTGCATGGTCAATAACCTAGTCGCAATGGATCTGTTCCAATGATGTAGGTTGTAGACGGTTAAGACCGTATGAATGGGTTATTTCTGAGCTCCATGAGTTCCGCCAGTAGGCAGCCCAGTGAAAATGAAAACAGTGTTGAGCGGCAGCGGGTTGGAGGCTGGGGGCTCTGGGCGGGGTTTCCTGCTCCTATAGACCTTACTGAATCCAACTTTTGTGAGGGAAAGGTACATGCTATTAGTTTGGCATCAGGAGGAGGGCTGGCATTTTCTGGAGTTTGAGTTGACCTTTCAACGCGAAGGCTATTGTGACCTAGCACATTCTGTATCTCCTAAAGCTGAATGTCATGGATTTGAGTTAAAAAAAATCTCACAGTGGCACCCACAGTGTCCATTATTTCTCAGGTGATGGGTGAACAATCGGATTCTTCAAAGACAACTGTGAACTGATTTATGCCCCCATAAGTGAAGTCGTGTTTGATGAAGTGTGCATGGTTGATAGCGTTTCGCCCATCCATCAACAGACTTGACATAGCAAACAGGAAATTCAATCCCAGTTGTACTTGTTGTTGCAGTTTTGCCGTTGCTGAATTAACAAAACCCATACACATGCAGAACACACAGCACATAATGCAAACAGCACAACTAATGCAAGCATACTCTCACTCCTACACACAGTCAGTAAGTGGAATGGCACCCACAGCTGCCCTCTGCCCCTGTCTGCTGTCTGTAGCTGGGGCTAAAAGCTGTGTGTGTGTGTGTGTGTGCCTGTCCTGTCTTGGGCCAGACTGAGGGGTGTGGCATGTCCCCTGATCTCCAGCTGACCCCAGTCTCTCGCTGGCCTGAGGAATGCAGCCGGCCAAAACTCTGACCGCTGAGAGCAGCCACGACCAGACTGGGAACCTACGTGTGAACGGCTGGCTAGGGCAGTGGTTCTCAAATCTCCCCTCAGGGACCCCTGCCTAGTCAAGGGCTTGATGATTAGTTGACAAGTTGAATCAGGTGTGCGAGCTCTGGAATAGATCAAATGCATGGAATGACTGGGGGTCCTGAGGAAAGGTTTGAGAACAACTGCTCTAGGGGGTTGGCGGGTGATCACAGGGTGTTGTATGTAGGTGTCCATGTGTGCTGTTATATCCTCTACCCCCTCACCCCCTACATCTCTATATCTCTATATATATATCTCTCTCACACACACACACACACACACACACACACACACACACACACACACACACACACACACACACACACACACACACACACACACACACACACACACACACACACACACACACACACACACACACACACACACACACACACACACTCCAGAGGGTACGAGAGAACAATCGCCCACTATGTGAGCTCCTTGGCAACTTCCACCCACACCTGGTAGTCCAAACTGCCCACGTAGGTCATTGTTGGGCAAGTAGAGGTAAGTGGGTGATGTGCGAAGAGTTGATTCAGCCCCTCTCTGATCCCAGCTAACCTTCACTATATTCACACCTCAGAGAGCAGTGACCATGTACTGCTGCGGTCACTTCTCAAACTAGTGTTACTGACTGGTCTATTTATGAGAGCTCTGTTTGAGTTCCGGTTCGGTTTTGCTCAGCCTTTTTCTTTGGCTGTGGATGAGGAGCTTTGGGTTATCTCTGGGCTGACAAAGTGTTGAATATTGGAACTGTGGCTGGTTTTCCTCGATTGCTTTGTGCCCACTCTGGAGAAGAGAGTGGCCTCACTGGCCACTAGAGCTGCTGCTTAAACCTGCCGAAGTTCCCGACAGTATTTGCATTTTGCATGCGGTTATGTCTGTAATAGTGTTTTAAAGTTCACACACAACTCAACATGTGGAAAGGTGTAACCTTTCTCAAGTTATGGGGCAACACCAAAGTTAAAATGTTATTACACAAAGCAAAACATTTAGAGGTGTGTGTGTGTGTTGGTAGGTGTGTGTGCGTGTGCGTACGTGTGTGTTCACACCTTAATAGGTGTGTGTGTGACGTAACTCCCTGAGGGGTGAGGCACAAAGAGAGTGTGGAGGCCCTGTGTAAGATGATCAGGTATCCTGTTGATTTCACTCAGGTGATGTATGGTAGTACGGCATGTGTTCTGGCCCCAGGTGCTCACGCCTGTCCATCAGATCAGCGCCCCCCAGGAATGTGCTGCTCACAGAAAGAACAGAGCAGGTCTAACACGAGCTGTCATTCCTGATGAGAGGAGAAGACCGGTCAGATCACAGGGAAGCCCCCATTTGGATATGACAGGCCTCTATTAGGTCTCCTAGCTAATGAATCTGAGGTTATGGCCAAAATGAAGACAGAGTGCTGCGAGCGGGAGAACGACCTATGGCTCTTTGGTCATGGATGATGTTACACCTTCTACAGGTTTGGAAGGAGCCTGGAGGCTCTGTTGGTTGGTGAGCCTGCAGACAGAGGAATGTGTGCTTTGTGTGGATTTCTCCTCAGACAATTGGACCTAGTGGGAAGCATCCTGTATTGTTATTATCCATTATGGATAGTCTCGTATATTGGCAGGGTTTTAAAAGTGGTGAGATGTTGGGTGGGTGAATAAGGAGCTGGTTAGTGTCTGTGCAGTTTCTCCAGACTGCAACCACTAATTATTACTGATCTTTTATGTGGGCAGGTTTTATGTTCAGTTGGGATACATCTTGGGTGGATGAATGTGTGGTGGAGCCGACCAGTGTCCGTCCTGGTTTTGCAGGCTGTCCTCCACTCATCACTGCCAGGTTGCAGACAGACTGTTTTTCTTGCGTCCCAAATTGGCACTCTATTCCCTAGAAAGCGCACTACTTTTGGCCTGAACCTTATGGGCCCTGGTCAAAAGTAGTGCACTATAAAGGGAATAGGGTGCCATTTGGGACACAACCTCTGTCAGGTTGACTGTGTCTGTGCCCTGCTCCCTCCGTCTGTCCCCTGCCTGGCTGCCCACCCCAGTCCTGTCTCAGTTTGCAACACGACACCCACACACACACACACACACACAGCCAGGCCTAGCCAGCCTTACCAGAGTGTCAGCCTGGCCAGACACTTACTGAGGAATGGGGCCACAGGTGGAACTGGGAAGTTCTTCCATTCATTGGAGCTGTGAAGTCCCTCAGCTCTCTGAGCCCCACTAACTAACATACTCACATCATACATACAGCTCACATTTTTTTTTTAATCTCTCCGATCCTAACCCACATACAGTCTTCTCACCTCTCTGTCTTTCTCTCTCTCTCAGTCAGGAGATTTTCTCAATATCCCATTTCTGGACTTACATTTAATGCCTGTGATTTTCTTGTGGATAAGAGAGGATAAAGGTTTAGGATCTGAGGCTTAGAGTTGTGGCTCTGACCCTGAAACCCCTTAGCAACTGGGGCTGTCGCAAGTGTGGCCAACTTTATATGTTTATGGACAGTGTTTGTCACAGGCTTGAGTTACTCTACATTCGAGATGGTTATAGGACTCTGGTAACTCCTATATCATTGCGATCATTGCTTGATCAGCTGTGTTGTCTGTTGGCTGCCTCACAGCTGCTCTCATTTTCCGGTGTCTCTCTCTATACCTTCGTTCCACTCTTTCGTTCCCTCGTTTGCTGCCCCCCCGACTTTCGTTCTCTTTCCCTATCTGTCTTTCTTCTCTACCTATATCTCTTCTTTCTCCTCTCTCTAGCTTTAGTCTCTCTCCCTCTATCCCCTCTCTCGTTCGCTCCCTCTTAACTCTGCAGTCCTCTTTCTCACTCCCTCTTCCCCATCTCGTTTTCCTCTCCCTCTCTGTCCCTTACTAAAACATACAGGGGAAAAAATAAATGTTTTTCGGACACATCTGGTATGTGAACAAATCACTTATTTACATGAGTCAGACATGGCTTTAGAACACGTGAAGTTTCACATGAATTTTAATGCATGTTTTTCACAGGGTTTCCCAACATTTCACATGTGATATTCTAAACTTCACATGTGCTTTGTAACTGGTGGGATTATAGAACCCTGGTCTCCCATGGGAGAAGCCATTGTCTTGACCATCAGACCAAAGACCAGACTGGGTTTCTTTTCCAATGCATATTTATTATTATTTTCACTCAATCTAAGAATATTGACTGTTCAATTCAAAATGCAAACGCTTAACATTTTTATCGGGTTAATCACTGGATTAATTTGCTCAAATTGAGCAGTAATTGAAGATTTTTTTTATAGAAAGAAAATAGTGACACTTTGATTTTGTTAATACTAATGGAAATAGGAAATAACTATTTTTAACGCACTATTATACTCAGGTAGGCTAATAAACCTTTTTACAGAATGGCATTACAGAATTTGCTACTGCAACATGTTAACACCACCTTTTCACATGTGAGGAAAATAACACTATTTCACCCACACATGTGAATTTCCACATGGGAAAGTGATATTTGTACATGTGGAATTTTTCTTACATGTGAAACTGCCAATGTGATTTTGAATGTGCAATTCCACATGTGAAACTTCAATTCACATGAGGTGAAAAAAATGTTATTTTCCTCACATGAGAAAAGGTGGGGAACTCAAAATGTAATAAATTAGAAAATATGTTTTCACGTGAAGTTTAACCTCACATGTGAAACAAAATATTTTACATTTTAAGCTGCACATTTCACGTTTTTTGGGGGGGGATGGTGTCTCACTGTCCATCCTTCTCTCCCTGCCGTGGTCTGTCTGCAAGTGATTATGCATGAAAAGACATGCTGTCCTCTCAGCTCTGGTTGGCAGCTGTTGCTGCTCTGCTGTCACTCTGATGGACACCTCACAGAAAAGGAGTCTGTGGCAACAGAGAGATTCAGAGAGTCATATTCCGATGGAGGGGGAGAAAGACAGAGAGAGGGAAGGAGGGAGGGAGGGAGGGAGGGAGGGAAAGACCGACACAGAGATGGAGCGAGAGAGACAAGAAAGACAAAGGGAGGAGAGGGTCGAAAGACAAAGAGAGGAGAGGGTAAAGAAAGTAAAATAAATGGTGACACCTGCGTAACACTCCCTCTGTGCAGCCTGCATGGCTGCGAGCTGTGAGATTTAATCACCCAGCACAGATTCCCAGATGAAAACAAAAGCATTTATCTGGAGTTCAAGGGCTCTGGCCCCGACTGAGACGGCTAAGGAATAGCTCGGTTACAAAAAACACTGAGTATACAAAACATTAAGAACACCTTCCTAATATTGAGTTGCACCTCACACCCTTTTGCCCTCAGAGCAGCCTCAATTCGTCAGGGCATTGACTCGACAAGGTGTCGAAAGAGCTCCACAGTGATGCTGGCCCATGTTGACTCCAATGCTTGCCATAGTTGTGTCAAGTTGGCTGGATTTCCTTTGGGTGGTCGACCATTCTTAATACACATGAGAAACGGTTGAGCGTGAAAAACCTAGCAGCATGGCAAGTCTTGACACAAGCCGGTGTGCCGGGCACGTACTACCATACTCCGTTTCAAAGGTACTTAAATCTTTTGTCTTGCCCATTCAGCCTCTTAATAAGGGATCGTAGCTTTCACCTGGATTCACCGGTCAGTCTGTCATGTTTTTAATGTTTTGTACACTCACTGTACTTCATAGCAGCTCTGTGGAGGTTCAGTGTCTTTGTTTGTCAGTGTTTGCAAGTTATAGTGTTGTCACGATAGCGGAATTTCGACTTCGATACCAGATTTAGTAACACTATACTCAATACCATCACAATACTTGATACCAAAGTGATACCAAAATCATACCAAGGCAACAAAAATAAATCACAGATTGGCACTTTGTCCAGAAACATATTTTGAGTTCATTATCATGAATTACATTGACATGTTTTTTTAATGTATGCATTAACAAATCAATTATACAATCATACAATCAATTAGCTTTTTTAAAATTTTACAATCTAATTACATAACAACATAATGGTAATCATTTATTTGAATGGTAAATCTCTATTGATAAACTGGTTCAATCAAGATGTAGCCTAGGCCTATTCACAATACAGCTGAATTGAGCTTGTTTTGGCAGATTTCATGGGGCTACAGATGAAACACAATCTGTTTACCTTCTATTTTATTGTACTGATCAACAACATTTTCATAGAAGAAGCGATCTCTAATTTTATTAAAGTGTGCGCTGTCTCTTTAAGACCCATGGTGTCATTTACACACAGTTTCAAAATGTCTACATGCTATGTTGCATTAATCAAGTGTGTTAACTTCTGTGCAACATGAATGGTGATGCAGCCCGGACTCCCAGTGATTTCAGTGGTTCCTCATGGAAGGCTATTTAGTAATGTGGAAGAGTAGGCAAGATTCATGAACTGTGCACACGTGATATAAAGGGATATCGGCTGCGCTGATCTATAGACTTCATCCAATCTCAATCAGTAGACAGAAGTACTGAAAGTAACACAAAACATGTTTTTCATGTTCTAGTTTTGGTATATTGTGCAACCCTACATACTGACATGGTCTTTCTCCCCTTTGATTTCCGACTCATCGTGATTCATCTTTACTACTGTAGGGGGTAATGCTGAGGCTAATTAACTCTTAGTGGACTGACACACCATGGTTGTGGTGGTCTAGTGTGTGTGTGCGTGAGTGAGCGTGTTTGTATATTGGGGTCAGCTCTGACTAACCCTTAGCTATAGGGCTCACTCTCTCTCTCTCTTTCTCTCATCCATCCCTCTGCGGCTCTGTTACCAGGCCACGTCTCCGAGGAGGGGAGCTGCCAAAAGATGATTGGCACCCCTCCTACGCTCTCGTCCCCCTCCCTCCCCCTTCATTTCCTGTCCCCGAGCCAAAACTCTCTCTCACGGAGTGGCTGCCAATCCAATCAGGAGATCAGAGCCAATTTAAACAAGGGCACGATGAGACGAGATGAGGAGCCACTGGGCGGAAATCCTCTAGATCTGACCTGTGGTAAATGCCCTATCAGTTTTCCCCCCACCCCACCCACAGCCCTAATTTGTGTGTGTGTGTGTGTGTGTGTGTGTGTGTGTGTGTGTGTGTGTGTGTGTGTGTGTGTGTGTGTGTGGGTTTGAATACAGATCTCAGAAGTAACTACTTTTAAGGAAATTACTGCTTTTAAGAAACTATTGGATTGGCTGATTCCAACTAATGGAGGTCTATATCCGGAACTTCAAAATGTAAAGAAAATGAATAGAGCTCACACAATCTTCTACACTATTCCAATCCATCTAACAGTCATTTGATCTTCACAATACATTTCTGTCTATACTCCCGAATGTTCATTGCCCCATAATCAAGTCAAATCAATGAAACATTTATATTTTATACAGATAACTATAAAGAAGTTGTGATGCTCAACTACTGTACCGCTCTTTCAACATGCTACTGAAAAACTTAAAACTTACCTTTTTATGATACCTGAAAAAACGTTTAACCTCTTTGTCCATCTGAGAGGAAAATGTTGTTGTTTAAAACACAAACTATAAGATATTTAAAAGCGATAGTTTAATCCTAATACAATCTAACTTGATTTTCCACCTACCTTGGCTGTAGTTTATTCAAGAAGGTTTCCTTTCGACACTTAGACATTCTCCATAACTTTGGCGACTGTAGAGTGGTGCAGATGTCTAAAGCGTCACTACAGAACCGGGTTCGAACCCAGGCTGCGTCGCAGCCGGCCGCGACCGGGAGACCCATGAGGAAGCATATAATTGGCCCAGTGTCATCCGGGTTAGGGGAGGGTTTGGCCGGCCGGCCGGGATGTCCTTGTCCCATCGTGCTCTAGCGACTCCTTGTGGCGGGCACGGCCAATGCAAGTTGACTTCGGTTGCCAGTTGTACTGTGTTTCCTCTGACACACTGGTGCGGCTGGCTTCCAAGTTAAGCGAGCAGTGTGTCAAGAAGCAGTGCGGCTTGGCAGGGTTGTATTTCGGGGGACACATGGCTCTCGACCTTCGCCTTTCCTGAGTCGGTACGGCAGTTGCTGTGATGGGACAAGACAGTAACTACCGATTGGATATCACAACAACAACAAAAAATGTTAAACCTCCCGCTTTGGGCTGGATGTGTCAATGTGCAGTTCATACATGCCTAATCAATGAGCAGAATTACTGCCTTACCTCATTTAGCCACACAACTCCTAGTTTGAAAATAACTGTTTTTCTGGAAGCTGTGCTGTGCCATTTTCCCCAACGTGGGCCAGCCTCGTAGCAATTAGAGTTCAACCATTGAGCTTCAGCTCCTTGCTGAATGAGTGTTAGCTGGCAAGTTGCACATGATGCACCCACAGCAGATTGAGTCAGAGAGAGCAATGACGTGGTGAACATGTCTGCACATATGTGACGTAGTATGCCATTTTTGGGGACCACTTTTGGCTCGTGAACGCTACTTTTAGCACTGCTGGCTAAAAAGTATATAAAATTACAGGAGAATCCCTTTTAATAGGCATATTTTGTTACTGTTAGTATTCTCAGTAACACTTCAAACTAAATTGTTCTTGTGTCTGTAATAAAACTGTAATTACTTTTGGGGCAACGTTTTATTATCATGTTGTACCATAATACTTTGGTAATTGCATTGTACCAATTACATTGCAATGAGCTGAGAGCTTTGTAACTACTGTACACGAGGAATAGTGACGTCCTTATTCCACTTATGTCACAACTCCATTATTATACAATTATAAAGCAATTTCCAAATTCCTATGAGAACTTGTTACTGTATAGCCTTATGTCTCACTTATTATGCAAATATATGTGTTAAGTCATTTTGAAGCTGCAAAAGTGGTCTACTCTAATGTTGAGCCGGTTCCATGTCCCTCTTGTATTTCATTATTGGCTATATTAAGATTCATATCTCAGAGCCTTCCAAACCATGTGCTAATGATCATATATTTAGACTAATTCAACTGACTGTTGTAATGTTTGGTTCTTCATCAAATATTTGTCAGCCGTCAAATATATATTTTTATATATTTTCTAATAAAATACAACTATTTGCTGTAATAAGTCTGCTGTGTGCCCCCTCTCGTCCCTCTCCTGCCATATGCTTCCATGCCAATCTACGGAGTATGCCTATCACTGGGAAGTGTTATTCCGAGGCAGCTGGGCTGGAAATAGGACCAGACTATTTCTATTTCATCCCTGATTACTTCTTCTCTTCCGTCATCGGAGGAGTGATGGAGTTTCTGTTTATGGTAATTGACAGACGTTGTGATATTTTCCCTCCCCAGTCCTTGAACCTTGAGCTTGAACTAGATCAATACCCCTGCAGCCTGCCTGCCTGACTCGAGACCTGGGTATACACACACACACACACACACACACACACACACACACACACACACACACACACACACACACACACACACACACACACACACACACACACACACACACACACATACACGGCCGGGCCGGATGGGTTTATTCTTCTGCTCTGACTGACATCAACAGATCAATAAGGAACACAGATATATTTTGCACCCCAAATGGCACCCTTTTCCCTATTTAGTGCACTACTTTTGACCAGGGTCAAAAGTAGTGCACAGCCTTTTATATAGAACTTCAACTGCTGCATTCCCCTATGTAGGGAGTATGGTGCTATTTAGAACACAGAAACAAATACTCCAAGCCCCCCGGTCAAACAGCCATGCTCTATGTACATAGGCTACATACGTGTTCAGATTGTCAAGGTCAGAGATATAGAGGGGTGTATGCATTTGCCTCGACTTTCATTCACCATGAAAAGGGATGGTTATATACTTGGGTAAGTGTGTGTCTCTCTGTGTGTGTGTGTGTGTGTGTGTTTGTATATGTATGTGTGTGTGTGACTGTGTTTGTATGTGTGCCACAGTTATTTTGTTCCAGTGTCCAACACATCAATGGCTGGCAGCGAACACAAACACACAAACACCCTCAAACGAGGACACATTTTATTTGTTCTCTGTCATTTCAGCCATGCCCTATCATTAAGTCCCCTGCTCCTGTAGTTATGGCAGGAAAATGGCAGGAAAGAAAAACTCCTCGCCCTACACAAATATGTCGCCGGTCAGATCCCACAGCAGTGACAGACAAGCCACTAACTAAGGGAAAGTGTCCCAAGAAGAAAATGACAGGATAGCTTACTACGCTGTTGCTTACATTTCATTCTGAGCCCACTGAGAATGAGGATATTTGTGTGTGTGACTAAGTGTTTTTGTGCATGCAAATGTACTGAAAGTGCTGTATAGTCACGTGTAATTTTTATATAATATGCATGGTGATTTAGCAGACACTTTTATCTGAAGTGACTTAGTTCACACACACAGTACATCAAGTACTGTATGTGACCCATTTGGGAATCAATCCCTGGTGTTTTAAGCAACGCGTAAGTCCCATTGGAGCCATATGTATATGCACCCAGTATGTCTATGGTTCGTACTACACACCCTCCATACTCCATCCCAGAGCCAGCAGGCAGCAGCAGTCGCTAATCCTGCCCATCTGGAGAGCACCCTGCACAGGCCTCAGATTTCAGCATGGCTTTTTAGAGCCCCGGTCCCTCATCTTCAATGTAGAGGCTGGTGAAAGGCGGGGAACTCAAGGCTAACAGGCAGAAAAGCCACTCCTGGTGACACGGAATATGTCCCGAATGGCACCCTATTCTCTATATAGTGCACTGCTTTTGACCAGGGCCCATAGGGGTCGGGTCAAAACTAGTGCACTACATAGGGATTAGGTTGTCATTTGGGATGCACACAAGGAGAGCGCTAACTCCCATCAGTACTCCCCAGCACTCCAGATTGGTCCACCAAAAACCATGGGGTTTCAACCCCGAACTTGGCAGCTCCACACGTTCTCCATTCCACTGCCTTTCATATAGATCCTCGACCGCTGCATTCCTCTGCACCTAAACAGGCTACGATCCTACATGGGCAGCTCTCATGCTCCTAGGCCGCGGAGTGTAAGAGTAACCCAACACTTCTGAAGAAGGAAGGAGTCTGAGCTGTTTGATTTCTGGAATGTTTTGGACGGTGAACATAAAAATGTGAGGAATGTAGGGGATGTTTGGAGCTTCACCCGAAAGCATGAGTGTGTAGTTTAGTATCGGTTTAGAAGGGGAATACTGGGGAGGGAGGGAGTAAGAATGAAAGATTGAGGGAGAATGAAGGCATGTATGAGGTACAATACAGTAAGGTGAGGTGGCCTATCCAGACCAGTTTCCAGATCATAGCTCTGCTATGTCACCACAGTGTCACACCCTCCTCACGCAGCCAGTCAGGAACATTCATAATTAAAGGAGAAAAGGGGGCGACAACAACAACCACAGCATGTCTAAGTGTGTTAACCTGGCTGGCACACCTACAGTAGGCTACCACAACTCTACACCTGAGAGACACATTTACATTTTACATTTAAGTCATTTAGCAGACGCTCTTATCCAGAGCGACTTACAAATTGGTGTGTTCACCTTATGGCATCCAGTAGAACAGTCACTTTACAATAGTGCATCTAAATCTTAAAGGGGGGGACGGGTGAGAAGGATTACTTACCCTATCCTAGGTATTCCTTAAAGAGGTGGGGTTTCAGGTGTCTCCGAAAGGTGGTGATTGACTCCGCTGTCCTGGCGTCGTGAGGGAGTATGTTCCACCATTGGGGGGCCAGAGCAGCGAACAGTTTTGACTGGGCTGAGCGGGAACTGTACTTCCTCAGTGGTAGGGAGGCGAGCAGGCCAGAGGTGGATGAACGCAGTGCCCTTGTTTGGGTGTACAGACAACAACACGACACACTACTGTTTGTAGTGACACAGGTGCACTTCCGTCACCACTGTCACAATACAGGGGGTTAGAGAGAGTGCACAGGTCACTGTGGTGGGGAGAGGAGAGGAGAGGAGAGGAGAGGAGAGGAGAGGAGAGGAGAGGAGAGGAGAGGAGAGGAGAGGAGAGGAGAGGAGAGGAGAGGAGAGGAGAGGAGAGGAGAGGAGAGGAGAGGAGAGGCTATATACTGAGTATACCAAACATTTGGAACACCTTCCTAATATTGAGTTCGGGCATGGACTCTACAAGGTGTCGAAAGCGGCCCACAGGGATGCTGTACCATGTTGACTCGAATGCTTCCCACAGTTGTCATATTGGCTGGATGTCCTTTGGGTGGTGAATCATTCTTGATAAACACAGGAAACTGTTGAGTGTAAAAAAAAAAATAAAACAAGGCAGCGTTGCAGTTCTTGACACAAACCGGTGTGCCTGGCGCCTACGACCATAACCCGTTCAAAGCCACTTACATTTGCTCTCTTGCCCCATTCACCCTCTGAATGGTGCACATGCTGTACACAATCCATGCCTCAATTGTACCATCTACACTGATTGAAATGGATTTAACAAGTGTCATCAATAAGGGATCACAGCTTTCACCTGGATTCACCTGGTCACTCACTATATGTCATAGAAAGAGCAGGTGTTCTTAATGTTTTGTACACTCTAAGTAACTCCTCAGTAGCTGTCAGATGTCATTGACTTACAGTATTACAGTACACCTACTAGCCCACATCAACTCAACAGACTACCATACATTATTTTTCAGAACTACTGTATGGTGACCAGGGATAAGATATCACAATCAGCCTTTTGCCTAGCTATCAGGATATCTTATCCCAAGTCTTGTGAATATGTATTCTCTTCTAGCCGTAGTATTATTCTCTCTCAGCCTGTGTATTGCTTTGTATTTCAAATATCCCTGAGGCTATTTGACTAGAGCATCATGAGCTCAACTAGCCAGAGGAGGGTAACCACATCACCCTCTTCGTTTATTGCTACGGATACTTTAAGGACCGGAGACTCTGTTTCCGGTCACAACAGAATAACTTGTAATTTCCCATTGTGCCGAGCCACAGGACATAGATCATCCCTGAGCACCTTTAGGTTCAGTGTTGTGATGAATGATGACTGGCGATGGACCTATTCTGTTGTGACAGAAAACAGAAATAAATGGTCCTTAACAATAGAAAGAGAAAGAAGAGGGGTGTGGAGCAGGGTCGAACATCAAAATGAAATTAAATCAAATGTGTTGGTCACATAACACGCGTTTAGCGGATGTTATTGCGGGTGTAGTGAAATGCTTGTGCTTCTAGCTCCGACAGTGCAGCAATATCTAACAAGCAATATCTAACAGTTTCACAACATATACCCAAAATACACGTAAATCTATGTACGGAATGGATTAATACTATACTATATATACATATATGTCAGAGCGGCATTGGACTAAGATACAGTGGCATAGTATAGAATACAGTATATACATGTGATATGGGTGATGCAATATTTGCCCACAATTAAAGTGACTAAGATACCGTAGAATAGAGTACAGTTTATACATATGAGATGAGTAACATTATTAAAGTGGCTCGTGTTTCATTTCCTTAAAGTGGCCAGTGATTCCTAATCAATGTCTGTAGGCAGCAGCCTCTGATGTGCTGGAGATGGCTGTTTAACAGTCAGTGGTGCAGTATAGAATACAATACAGTAAATGAAGTGGGTGATGTAATATGTAAACACAATTTAAAAGTGACTAAGATACCGTAGAATAGTGTGGAGTACAGTTTATACATATGAGATGCTAGATACAGAAACATTATTAAATGTGACTGTGGAGTAGACCTCTCACCCAAACTCTATTAGATCCCTAGTATAGGCCCGGGTCATGTTCATTCGGGAAAACTGTAACAAAATGTTTTGAGAACAAAATGGCCAAGTTAAGACAATTACCTCCCCGTTTCACACCGTTTTCAGACTATTTCTTCTGTTTCGTGCCTTCTGAACATGACCCTGGTGTGTTGTCTCAGTCTGCTTTGTGTCTTTACTCGGGTCCTGAGGGGGAAAAGCCTTCATTTACCATTGCTAATCCTCTTACCCTGCTCCTCCTCTTCTCACTCTCTCTCTTTGTATGTTTTATAATTACACACTCACAAACACAGATGTTTGGTAAAAACCTACATGACCCATTTTGCTACTTCCCTCTATGAGCTAATTTGAGATGTTTTCCCCTGGGCTCTCACCTTTTTGTCTTTGTGAGCCAATGGGAGAGTCTCGTAGCAATCAGTAAAATTGGCTTTCTGAGAGGCAGAGAAAATCCCCCTTTCCAAAAGTGCAAAATAACAGAATTATCGTTGTATTGTCTTGGTAAGCATATTGTTTTAGTGTATTTGTTATCCCCCACAAAAAATGTACACACAAAGACAGACACACAGATATCCTCTCATGTGGTCGTCTATGTGTGTTACACAAAAAAATCCAGGAAATCCCTCTCTCCCTCTGCCAAGCTGTGTTGTGTATGTTGGCTTCCCCATCATGGCAATTAGCACTCAACATTGGAATAATGTAGACTAATTCTGGTATTAGGGGCCACCACCCTCCACCCTCCACCCAAAGCCACAATGCACCATGATTCATACAGCCATTTCCAGATGTTGAGCTCACCACTCTCTTACCTGGAGAGAACAATAGATTATTGATTATACCCGGGTGGCGTTTCAGATTGACCCTCTGGAGCCGTTCCAGTTTCCACAGTGTTATACAAGCCACTGTGTCTTCCATCCTCTTCCTTCCGCGATATGATCTGATTGGGATTCTGGCACCATCGTGGCAGCAGCACATCCATTGAGACCTCACTAGGAAAAGGTTTGTCTCTGTTTGAGTCATCTCACGAGACATAATCAAAGGCTGGTTAAAAGCAGTGCACTATGGATGGAATGAGGTGCTATTTCAGACGTAGCGAAAGTCTCGCGCTACCTACCTGGCTCGAAAGTCTGTCAAGACGAGAGACACTACTTTAAAGATTCTCAGTGGAAACTCTGAATACTTTTGAAGTAGTGGAGAAGTCGATAGAATGCATAGAATCAGTCTGAATGGGGAGCCCATTGGTTTCTGAAGGGAGAGCCAGGTGAGGCTTAGATAGCAGTTGGATTCTGCCTCTTTCTTACATGTATGTTGAATGAATGGTACTATACAAAAGACACTGGATGCTTCTATGCATTCTTCTTCCTTCCTCCATTCACAAGCTTAACACAGCGCTAAACTTTCTCCTGATCACGAGTTCTTTGCTCTGCTAATCTGTTTGCTTTGTGGGTTATTCTTTCTTTCTTTCCGCTCCTCGATATACTGTATGTATTTCCCACAGGCCCAATACCAACCAGAAACTCGAATCCATTCACAATCTATGGGCTGTTTTTTAGTGTGACATAGTGAGAGCTTAAGCTTGCCCAGAGAACTGAAAACACTGCATTGTCACGTCATATGTCACAAAGTTTGAGAGCTTCACTTAGCACTGATTCATGCTTCTGGCTTCTTTCATAATGTCTTTGGTCTTTCTCTGTTCCTAAGAAACTCTTAAGTGTCTCTTCTTAGGTTGATGAAATGTCAAAGCATTAGGAACAAATGCTCCTGCATGAGAGAGGTGGTGGTATTATCTTTCTTTTGGTGGCCGACACTCTTAGAAAAAAAATGGTTCTATCTGCAACCAAAAAAGGGTTCTTCAAAGGGTTCTACTATGGGGACAGCTGCAGAACCCTTTAAGGTTCTAGATAGCACCTTTTTTAGAGTGTAGCTGGACTGACATTCACAGTTTACACAGTTGCCTTACATATTTTCTGTTTCTACAGCTGATGCTTTAGTGTGAGGCATGTTGTTGGGTTGAGTTTCCTTCCTCCACATTACATTGCTATTTGGTGTCTGTTTCTGTGATCTCACCCTGCGTTCAAACCTGTAACCTCTTGTAGGTGTGGCTGTCAATGGGCCTATCAGGAGAATATTGTTTTATTTCGATTGTCTTAAGGTGTGTGTGACAAAGTGTCTGCCATGAGATAGACTTTACAGTCCCATGTTAGCGAGAAGGTGAGTCCCCCGTGATGACTTTGAGGTCTTAACCTGTTGAAACCTTGACAAGACAACTGTAATAACATCTCAAGGTTTTTATTTTGAGCCGAAGTGTTTCGCCAACATTGTGTGGTCATCAGAGTTTAATGTCTTCAGGTAGCTTCAGTTCCTCTCAGAAAGTCACAGCATGATACAGAAAAGTAGCACATCGTTTGTTTGTTTGTTTGTTTAGCCAACTGTGCTTCTTCAGTGCTATTAATTCTCGTGAGATTGAGTGAGGGAAAACGTACAACTGTGTTTCTCTCTGTAAACAGACTGACTTTGCACTCTATCCAGATCATCTAAGCATGTCATATCAAACAAATCACATTCTGGAGTTATGAGACATAACGAGAGTTTTTGATTGACACTCCTAGTGCTAGGTACTAAATAAAACATAAAACGTAAAATATGTTTGATGGAAGGACGGAAAATGAACAACATCTTAACTGCAACTGACAGACATCTCAGCAGGTTACTCACCGAACAGTCTATAGAGATGTCATTAGATCAAGTATCTGAAATAAATGTATTATTCCATTAGATAAAAAATACAATAACAAACAACAAATGTCAATAAATATATTGTCAACTTAATTATATAACACTGGACTGGCCGAAGAAAATCACATTGAGGGTTGAAAACCAGAAATCTGATTTCCATATGTATCAGAATGAATCATAGCTAGTTGGCTCTCCGAACCTCATGCAGCCCTTTCACCGGCCAGATAACCTTGGCAGTGACAGAAAGGACAGAGAGAGCAGACGAGCTGTGTGTGTGTCTGTCTGCATGTGTGTGTGTCTGTCTGCATGTCTGCATGTCTGTCTGCGTGTCTGCGTGTTTGTCTATTTGTGTGTCTGTCTGTCCATCTGCGCGTTGGTGTGTGTGTGTGTGTGTTAGCAGGGGGTAAGATCCCAATGTTCTACGTCCTTTCAACAGCTTTACACCAACCCCTCCAACCATTTCACCCCCTAACACATGGGCCACAAGACAGGGACAGTGCTTGGGAATAATAAAAAAGAATAAAAAAACATTTATCTCAATTAAAATACATACACTGGTGTATACGAACGAGTTGCTGTCGATAAAGATTTACGGAAAAAGATCAAACACACTCCACTGCGCGTTTGGTATCCCTCCTCCCAAAGCCGTATTCATGACTGCATCCCAACTGGCATCCTAGTCCTTATATAGTGCACTATCGTGTGCGCTCCCAATGGCACCCTATTTCCTATATACTGTAGTGCACTACTTTTGACCAGAGCCCTATGGGCCCTAATCAGAAGTAGTGCACTGTATAGCCATTGGGGATGCACGCAAAGCAGTCCCTTGCAGGTGCTCTGTTCTCTGGTCTGTTGGGTAGGAAGCTGTTTCATAGGGAAACGTGTCATCCATACAGACTGAGTGAATATCAATCACACACAGACATACCCCATACAACATGTTTTATTCATAGGAATAGATAGAAAAGCGTATTTGAATCATTGGTTGACTCATTGCCTAGCGAAGCAGAGGGGATTCTTTTTTTCCCCTTATCAAAGAACTGGCACGATAGGCAGGATGCCCATCAGGGTGTTCCTATTGTCCCGAGGGAGGGGGGAATATCTCTGTACATTCTAAGTGATGTCCGGGGGTGCCATGTGTTGATGAGTCAGAGGACAGGAGATTTTTTAAAGACTAGGAGCTCTGCTCTGTGGAGGTGTGTACAGTATACAGTGCCAGTCAAACATTTGGACACATCTGCTCAATTCAGGGTTTTTCTTTATTTTTACTATTTTCTACATTGTAGAAAAATAGTGAAGACATCAAAACTATGAAATAACACATATGGAATCATGTAGTAACAAAAAAGGTGTTAAACAAATCAAAATATGTTTTACATTTGAGATTCTTCCCTTTGCCTTGATGACAGCTTTCACACTTGGCATTCTCTCAACCAGCTTCATGAGGTACCTGGAATGTATTTCAATTAACAGATGTGCCTTGGTAAAAGTTCATTTGTGGAATTTATTTCCTTCTTAATGCGTTTGAGTCAATCAGTTGTGTTGTGACAAGGTAGGAATGGTATACAGAAGATAGCCTTATTTGGTAAAAGACAAAGTCCACATTATGGCAAGAACAGCTCAAATAAGCAAAGAGAAATGACAGTCTTTAAGACATTAAGGTCAGTCAGTACAGAATATTTCAAGAACTTCAAGTGCAGACGCAAAAACCATAAAGCGCTATGAAGAAACTGTCTCTCATGAGGACTGCCACAGGAAAGGAAGACCCAGAGTTATCTCTGCTGCAGACGATAAGTTCATTAGAGTTAACTGCCCATCCGATTGCATCCCAAATAAATGTTTCACAGAGTTCAAGTAACAGACACATCTCAACATCAACTGTTCAGAGAACACTGTGTGAATCAGGCCTTCATCGTTGAATTGCTGCAAAGAAACCACTACTAAAGGACACCAACACGAAGAAGAGACTTGCTTGAGCCAAGAAACACGAACAATGGACATTAGACCGGTTGAAATCTGTCCTTTGCTCTGATCAGTCCATATTTGCGATTTTTGGTTCAAACCACAATTTCTTTGTGAGACGCAGAGTACGTGAACGGATGATCTCTGCATGTGTGGTTCCCACGGTGAAGCATGGAGGAGGAGGTGTGATGGTGTGCGGGGTGCTTTGCTGGTGACACTGTCTGTGATTTATTTAGAATTTAAGGCAAACTTAACCAGTGTGGCTACCACAGCATTCTGCAGCGATACGCCATCCCATCTGCTTTGCGCTTAGTGGGACTATCATTTGTTTTTCCACAAGACAATGACCCAAAACAAACCTCCAGCCTGTGTAAGGGCTATTTGACCAAGAAGGAGAGTAATGGAGTGCTGCATCAGATAACCTGACCTCCACAATCACCCAAGCTCAACCCAATTGAGATGGTTTGGGATGAGTTGGACCGCAGAGTGAAGGAAAAGCAGCCAACAAGTGCTCAGCATATGTGGGAACTCCTTCAATACTTTTGGAAAAGCATTCAAGGTAAAGCTGGATAACATGTCGTCAAAGCTGTCGTCAAGGCAAAGGGTGGGTACTTTGAAGAATCTAAAATATAAAAGAAATGTTGACTTGTTTAACACCTTTTTGGTTACTACATGATTCCATATGTGTTATTTAATAGTGTTGATGTCTTCACTATCATTCTACAATGTAGAAAATAGTCAATATAAAGAAAAACCCTTGAATGAGTAGGTGTGTCCAAACTTTTGACTGGTACTGTATATCTATCTTCACTCTCTGTAGTACAGTAGACATTGTTCTTTAACTGAACTATGCCCATTGCCTGATAGTGAGGAGTAACTTGCTTTGGGACATACATCATACAGACAACTGCATGTGCTTTATATTGAAAATCCCTCCATTTGCCCACTCAGTAGAACTCAATTACATATCTATGTACCCTTGAATGAGTAGTGTTTGTCAGTGACACATGAGGGACCGCATTCTCTGTCATCCCCTGTTTTCACCACCTCTATGTAAGTGATATCCAGACATATTGTGTGCTCTGTAGAAGTACTGTAATACAGTGTATTCAGAAAATATTCAGAATCTTTGACTTTTTACACATTTTGTTAGGTTACAATGAATTAAATAGTTTTTTTCCCTCATCCATATACACTGAATACCACATAATGACAAAGCAAAAACAGTTTATTTATATTTATAAAAAATAAAACATAAATATTATATTTACATAAGTATTCAGACCGTTTACTTAGTTGAAGCACCTTTAGCAGTGATTACAGCCTCGAGTCTTCTTGGGTATGAAGTTTTGCAAACCTGTATTTGGGGAGTTTCTCCCATTCTTCTCTGCAGATCCTCTCAAGCTCTGTCAGGTTGGATGTGGAGCGTCACTACACAGCTATTTTCAGGTCTCTTCAGAGATGTTCAGTCCGGGCTCAGGCTGGGCCACTCAAGGACAAGTCCCAAGTCTCTACTGTGTTGTCTTGGCTGTGTGCTTAGAGTCATTGTCCTGTTGGAAGGTGAACCTTCGCCCCAGTCTGAGGACCTGAGCGCTCTGGAGCAGGTTTTCATCAAGGATCTCTCTGTACTTTGCTCCGTTTATCTTTCCATTGATCCTGAATAGTCTCCCAGTCCCTGCCACTGAAAAACATCCCCACAGCATGATGCTGCCACCACCGTGCTTCACCTTAGGGATGGTGACAGGTGTCCTCAAGAAGTGACACTTGGCATTCAGGCCAAGGAGTTCGATCTTGGTTTCATCAGACCAGAGAGTCTTGATTCCTATGGTCTGTGAGTCCTTTACGTGCCTTTTGGCTAACTCCAAGCGGGCTGTCATGTGCCTTTTACTGAAGAGTGGCTTCCGTCTGGACACTACCATAAAGGCTCTCCCATCTCCACAGATGAACTCTGGAGCTCTGTCAGAGTAACCATCGGGTTCTTGGTCACCTCCCAGACCAAGGCCCTTCTCCCCCGATTGCTCGGTTTGGCTTCGCGGCCAGCTCTAGGACAAGTCTTGGTGGTTTCAAACTTCTTTAATTTAAGAATGATGGAGGCCACTGTGTTCTTGGGGATCTTCAATGCTGCAGAAATGTTTGCGTACACTTCCCCAGATTTGTGCCTCGACACAATCGTGTCTTCAAGCTGTACGGACAATTCCTTCCAACACATGGCTTGGTTTTTGCTCTGACATGCATTGTCAACTGTGGGACCTTAAATAGACGAGTGTGCCTTTCCAAATCATGTCCAATCAATTGAATTTACCACAGATGGACTCCAGTCAAGTTGTAGAAACATTTCAAAGGATGATCAATGGAAATAGGATGCACCGGAGCTCCATTTGTAGTCTTACAGCAAAAGGCATACTTGTGTAAATATGGTATCTCTGTTTTTATATTTAATAAATGTGCAAAAATGTCACAAAAAAAAACGGTTTTGCTTTGTTTTTATGGGGTATTGTGTGTAGATTTGAAGAGCAAAACATTTAATTTGATCAATTGTAGAATAAGGCTGTAACGTATCGAAAAGCGGAAAGCGTCTGAATACTGCACTGTATATCTCCCCCTGTATCACGGACACAATGAGATCTTAAAGTGGAGGCGTATACTATACTGTACTGTATCTCCATCTCTCTCCATGGGTTAGCTAGCTAGCAGCTCAGGCACCATGACGGTCAGCCAAAAGCAGTCCGGCATGCTTAGTCAGAGGGAGTCTCTGTGGCGGGATGCCACCCCTCACATCCATCCAACACTCGCATGTTCTACAGTATGTCTCATCACTGAGAGGAGGGCAGTCCCCTCATAGGCTTCATCTTAAGCCTTGCCTGAGTGAGGTAACTATGTAGCCTATGGTAAATGTATTATTACGTGTGTTACATGTGTGTTTCAACAGCCTTGAGCTTGAGAACATCACAACGAAACTAGCTAGAGTCTGCTGGACTCACTTCACAGGTTACTGTGAGTCAAGAACAGACACTAAAATAGAGGCTATTATTTTGTCCGGCTGTCACCCAGCCTTTGTTCTCCTGTCGTCCAAGGAATGCCCTAATGTTCCAAAATGCAGCTAATCCCGGTAATTGATGGTAATTTGCACCTTGAGAGACAAACTGGTCTGGCCTGGTGCTCACCTGACAGGCACGAAGAGAATTCGATGAGGAATTTGAGGAATCTTCAGTCTAGGTTTGGCATGGGAATAGGTGTTTGAAATGAAAACATCAGTAGCCATACAGGTCTACCCAATATGGGGATATGGACCCAGTATGGGAATATGGACCTATCTTTCATCTGTTGCAATCCTCCCCAAACTACACAGAGAATAAGCGAGTTCAGGAGAGACTATAAGACTGTTTTTATGAATGCCCGAGGCACCGCACACTCCACACACACCAGCTCCACACACAAGGTTGTCTGAATGAGAACGAATGAGAGTTGAGTAAGATGAATCCATCCAGTCTACAGAACAGAAGCCGTACGTGAGATAGGCTACAAGTCGGAATGCTCTTCCTTCCTCGCGTGGCCTCAAAGGCCTAGATCTCCACTGAGAGACGAGCAGTCGACATCAATCTCCTTGATTAAAAGGCCTCTCTGTGAGGTTAAGTTGACTCTTGACTCTGTGAAGCAGTATTCATTATGAAAGATAGCAGATGATGTTTCATCCAGAAACGATGTCCTTGTCATTAGTGTATGGGTCATCCCCAGAGAGAATATGTACTCATGTTAAAAAGTAGACTTTCGTCACATAATCTATTGTGATTAAAACAGAATCCCACAAACATGACTGGTAATTAGTTTAATGGACAAAAGGCACACAATAATGACCAACTAAATTACTTTAAAAAAATTGAGATCTGTGTTTGTCAGAGTAGATAGGGTGGGACCAGGCTATAGGCTAATAAAAGGAAACAGCTTACATAATTCTAGTGACAAGTATTGGGAAGTGTGTGTGTGAGTGTGCGTGTGTGTGTGTGAGTCACAAATGTCTGTGTTTGGACTCCATTATCACAGCATCAGTAAAGTAGCTAGGTCTTCTCAGCAGATGGGCCCGTTCTTCTCATGGTCTGACCGATTTAACAGTCTGACCCGATAAAGATTGATACAAGGAGAGTGTATGGTAGTGATTAACTGTCTGTAGATTTCATTCACCCACTGCACTGATTGTTCTGTAAGTTCTTAAGGTTATAGCCTTTCCCCATCAAATACTTGGCATTACAATAAAGACATTCAATGTGGCTTCCCTTTTAAGGGAAAAAAAATACACAGATGTGTGTCAATCACCATTGTTCCTTTCAAGCATTCATCATCTCACGATGTGTATGTGCATGCAGGTGTGTTAGTGTGCATGCATGTGTGTTTAATACCACTCGTTAGAGGTCAGCCCATAGTATATACTCTATGTTGTACTCCACTGGAGATATGGGTTGACTGGCTCTTATAACTCTCTCTGGCTTGACCTTGTTTAGAGAGGAAGTCAGTCAGAGATGTTACTGGTCAGAGCTAACCGATTGCCCGATAAATTATCTCATCAAAGACTTTTCCTTCCCTTCATTGCGAAGTATAAACAAAATGCATAAACAAAAATAGACTTTCATGCCCAAAAGCTTGTTCAAAATTGAGTTGGCCTCAATGGTTCCGCCCATGCTCTCACAGACACCATAATGGTTCAGATACAATAATGCAATGTCTATGGTTGTGCCCCATGCTGCGTCAGACTATAAACTTCAAGTGGAGAGAGAGACGATCACAAAGATACATCTAGGCAATGGTGCTCAGCCGTGGAATGTGAGTGGTAGAGAAAGGATTCTATGGAAGCTTGGTGCTCAGCTGAGCTCCCTTCATGCCTAACTGTGTTTGTTAGTGACAGAGTCATGTTTGTTGCATTCAATAATTTCTAGTCCTTAAGCCTTCACCAAGTGGCTACCTAAGTGAATGTGTTTGAATGAAAAGGAAACCCTTTATGGCCATTTATTATACAGTACATTTCATAAGGCCGGTAGTTATGACCTAGTTATCCTCAACAATGTGGTCTGAGAATCTTGTCTCATGGACCACATCAGATCTGCAAGTCACAATAATCTGGTTTGTGAAGTGATTCGTAATTCCTATCGGAATCCAGTCAGAGGTATTGTATCCAACAAATGTAATATTTTATCACCCACAACCTGCATTAAGAATGACTTCTATGGTGAAGGACTTGACAAACAAGACTACCTAAACAACCATCTTAGTAACCATTTTATAGATTGGATTAGTTTAGAAAAAGGTATTTTCTTTGTATAGTATTTGATCAATTAGTCAATCAATGTGCACATAGATTCAACAAAAAAAGACCAAGGAGGTTTTCCAATTCCTCGCGAAGAAGGTCACCTATTGGTAGATGGGTAAAAAAAAAGCTGACATTTCTGTACATCAGTTTGAGATATCAGCTGATGTAAGAAGGGCTTTATAAATATATTTGATCTGATTTGACATTGAATATCCCTTTGACAATGCACTATGCAGAAAACGCTCCGCCATTTCCTGGTAAAATTCAAATAGTTTGCCTAATTTCAGTTTGTGACAAAACAAGCAAGTATAGTGTAGAGAATCATTGTACCATCTAAACCACTCTGAAATATATTTTCCAAAATATTGTATTTTCAGCTGTTTGAATCTGGTGTACAAAACTGAAAGTAAAAGACGCAAAAACAAAACTTAGAATCGGGAAGCATGGAAATAGCCCAATGAGTCATCGAGTGACAGTTTTGACTTAAAATCTATGGCAAGACCTAAAATTTGACAGAGACCAATTTGACAGAGTTTGAAGAATTTTGAAAAGAGTAATGGGCAAATGTTGTACAATCCAAGTATAAAAAGCTCTCATTGACTTACCCAGAAAGACTCACAGCTGTAATCGCTGCCAAAGCTGCTCCTATTGACTCAAGGGTGTGAATACGTACATTAGATATTTCTGTAGTTGATTTTCAATAAAATTGCAAAATGTTTTTTTATTTTTTTTATCACGTTTTCAGTTTGTCATTATGGGGGATTGTGTGTAGATGGAGAAAAAAAGAATGCAGGCTGTAAACACAATAACATGTGGATAAGTCAAGGGGTATGAATACTTTCTGAAGGTAATGTACACGTGTGCCTTCAGTTCAGTCTTTATAGGAACATGGATAACAATAGTCTATAATAAGGCTTTTTGGGAGGAGGATACAAAAAAAAAATCATAAATCCAATATATTTATCAGCTTCCTTTTATTGGGCCCAAGGGAATTGTCTTGAACTCAATTTTGCCCCAAATTTAAGCCTTTTCCGTCTGTCTCCTATTCAAATTGAGTAGTGTGTCATTGTAGATATCCAGAAACGGAACCACAGACATAGAGAACAAAACCTAGATCAGCTAGCAGAACTCACCAGCCCTGATTCAGTGGTTGGAAGGGTGGGCCATATAGATACAATGTAATAGTGTTCTACAGTATTTCATTCTGTGGGTGTTTCTGATTCTATGGAAATGAAAGGTGTGGCTATTTTGGCTAAACAACCAATCGCGCCTTTCTGCCCCCTTGGTCACCCACCAAAGACAATCTCTAACAAAAACAACACAGTCATAATTCATCTGTTTATGGTTTTGTGACAATCAACATCTTAAGGAATCTAACCGGGCCTGGGGAAATAGCCAGAGGCAGTATTCACTAGCCACCATAGACGTTATAACTGCACCTGCTCTGTACCATAGACATACACTAGCTGACTAGAACACCTACCCAACTGCATTCCACTGGAATCTATATAACCTTTTCTGCTAACTGACTGTGTCAGGCTGATGCCTCATTCATACTCATGGGGAATATATGGGGTGGCAGGGTAGCCTAGTGGTTAGAGCGTTAGACTAGTAACCGGAAGGTTGCAAGTTCAAACCCCCGAGCTGACAAGGTACACATCTGTCATTCTGACCCTGAACAGGCAGTTAACCCACTAGGCCGTCATTGAAGATATGAATTTGTTCTTAAATGACTTGCCTAGTTAAATAAAGGTAAAATAAATATTCTAGTCAATCTAAGCGCTAATGTGTGTGTCGCCAGTGCACCTTTCATTATCCTTAGTTAATTATGGAAATATACTGGCTTGAATGTTTCATAGCCCTCATTGGCACACACACAAAACGCAGGCACTTGTACTATATCTTGGGTATTTTCCCCTTAATCTTTTCCTTTTTGTTTAAACTGAAGGTAAACTCTGTGCTACTGCCCAGGGAGTTTAATCATTATCACTAGCGCTAACAGAGAACTTAGCCCTGAATTCAAACACACACTGGGGTGAATTAGGGGTTAATTGGCTAACGCTGAATAAGCCCTCATGCACGAACGCGCAGATACACGCAAACACAAACACGCACATACAGTACAAAGCCTCCACTCCCAGGTGCGTTGAATAGAGGAGAGATGATAATGGTGCCACTGTAAAAACAAACACAGTTCATTTAGAAATAAATCACAATTTCACAGGAAACAGGGAGAGAGAGGAGATAATTGTCCATGTGTGGTCTCCTTCTTAGTTGCTTAGTTAGCAGACAGGCTTCTTGCTCCTTTGAATTCATGTTGTTGTGGCAGTTCTCTGTTGAGCACCATCACCCCTGAGAAATTGTCTATTTAAACCCATGTACAGCTGCTGGTGTAGGCGGATTGTGGGCCTCTCCCCCCTCTTATCTCTGTGTATGACACCCTGCCATTGTGTGTGTGTGTGCGTGTGTGTGTGCGTGTGTGTGTATGTGTGTGTGTGTGTGCATGCGTACTTGCTTGCGTGAGTGCGGGCAAGCGTGTGTGTATAGTATATGTGTGTGTGTGTGAGAGTAATATGACATTTGAAATATCTTTATTCTTTTGGAACTTGTGTGTAATGTTTACAGTTATTTTACCTGCTCTGGCAATGTAAACATATGTTTCCCATGCCAATAAAGCCCTTAAATTGAATTGAGAGGGGGAGGGGGCTGACCTGACAGAAGCACCATTATCTGGTAATGGTTGGCAGAGGATGCCTCAATGATGCTAACCACCCAGTCTGTGTGTTTATTCAACTAATTACTAAACTCATCATGATGTCACAGGGAGAAAGATGTGCCAAACCAAAATCACCCCAAATAGATCAGCTTGACAGAGGAATTGTTCAACCATTCCTTAGCAGGGTGTGCTTGATCTGTATTGGTGAGTGGCAGTTCTGAGTGTGTGTGTTTGAGTGAATATTTTGAGTGCCTGTGTGTGTGTTCCCATCCCTCAACAGGTGTTATATTTATCTAGCTACAACCCATTGTATTTAGAATAAATAGGTTGTGACTCAGGTAGAACCTTATATTTATATAATAGTACATTGATGTCAGCTCTTTAGCCTGGCCACAGACAAAACAAATACTCAACATGAATTATAAATCATCATAAAAGCAATGTCCCAGGTATGTCCTACAAAAGATACATCTCCATAAAACAGAACAAGTATTAGTTATTAAATAGACCAAATGATTCTGTTGATTTCCTAAACAGGCTTGGTGTGGCTCCAGAGAGAAGCGCCTCCTCTGTTACAGGAGCAGAGCGGTCGGCTTGGAAACAGTGCCAACAGTAACATCCCATAATGAAGCTGCCTCAGCGTTTTCTCTTCCTCTATAATTGGAAGTTATTAAATATCAAGAGGAGGGCATCGATATCGGGCACTGCACCATCTACTACTACAGTATATATTCTGTACAGTGGTTCAGTACAGGCAATGATAGCAGGACAAACCCAGTTGGCTATACTCTCTGTGTGGGGAACCCCCCCCATCTAGTTTTGTGTTTGCTTCTGCTTTGGCTACGTCACCTTTGGGTCATCCTTTGGCTAGGCCACATTGGATAGCACTGTGATTTTGAATTATTTGTCAGCCAAGGGAATATACTTCCTTAGTAATATACTGTGTAGTGTTAAAGAGACAGTGTGGCCCTCTGAGGTCAGCATTCGGCTCTTCCCTATCAGGCTGTTTCTCGATGATGCTGCAGACCAAACCCTTTAATGTTATATAACCCCCACACCCCCACCCCCACCCCCGGATAGCTTTATGCTGATGAAGTGTCAAAACACTCTTGGAGAGTGCCCGTCTTCCGAAGCTCTGTTGTCAGACTGTACTGCTGTCAAGTGTAATCCCTCTGCCCTTTATATCTGCAGAGAAATAAACCTCTGTCCGATAACATTAAATATTCAACAATGTTTAGGGAGGGTTGTCTTTCTCATAGATAGAGACTGCCATAAGCCCCCTGCGGATTTGTTTTTATAAAGTCAGCAGTGAGAGGATTAGTGAAGCCCACTTTCAGCCACCCACTCATGTACTGTAACCTACTGTACTTTAGTGAGGTTCATGCTCAATTTCAGTGAGAGGATTACTATGACTATAAACGAGAAAACAACCTTTGTTTTTATTGCCCAGCCAGCTTAGATGATCCATATTAAGTCAAATCAGATCAGAGGCAATAATAGGCTAATGCTGAAGACGTGATAATATAACAGCATAATTCACATAATAACATCATTCCTATAATGCTATCAGTGAGAGCTAAAATAACCCAGTCTTTAATATACTTCCATTGCCTCTGTAATATCACTTTAATACGTGACTGTATAATGGGATCCTGCATGGTCTGAGGTAGGTTGGGTGACCTTTGGCAGTCCTTCACAGGATGCCTGAGTGCCTGGCTCGTTATCAATACCAGCCAGGGAGACTACTAGCCTGGTCCCAGATCTGTTTGTGCTTTTGCCTACTTCATTGTCATTGGAATTATGACAAATTCATAATTACAAAATAACACATCAGTGCTGCGACACTCAACATTCTCACACAATGATATTTATTTACTTTGTGCGAGGAAAGAAAAGGGTAGTGATAGCCTACTGAAGCTACGTTGATTTAACCTTTGGCCTCTTTGTCTTCCACAGTTTTCATCTGCAGTTTCATGGTGGCAGCACCCATCTTCGGTTACCTGGGCGACCGTTTCAACAGGAAGATCATCCTAAGCTGTGGCATCTTCTTCTGGTCCGCCGTCACCCTCTCCAGCTCCTTCATCACCAAAGAGGTATGATGCCACTTCCTCTACATACAGGAAGTCATATATCCAAACCTCTTCAGTAAGAGAGGACCACTGCTCAAATTGTAGACCTAATTCAAGAACAGACAAAAGCATTATCCATGAGTTTGGTTCTACCATCATCACTCACGATGACCCTTATGAGGGAAGGTTTGATGTTTTGATGTGCAACACATCAGAAGTAAGTAGAAGAGAGAACTCCAGGGGCCGTTTCACTAAGTGGGCTAACTGTTTTGTTATAATCTCCAGCACATGAAGGTTAGTGACCGCACAGCACCACACACTGACGTGTACTGTGCAGCCAAAACAAAGTTGTCTTGCTAATGTAGATTAGATGACATGCTCATTTAGTGTGACGCTGACTTCACAGCCTTTGTAGACATTCTATTATGGCTCTATCGCTCTCTCGCTCGCCCTCCCTCACTCTCTCTCTCCCACACTCTCTCTCTTTCTTTCTCTCTCTCTCGCTCTGTCTCCCTCGCTTTGTCTCTGTGGGGCAGCCTGTCTGCTTTCTCCTCTCTCTTTGCCTCCCCCCCTCTCTCCATCTCTCCACCCCCTCCCCTCTCCCTCTCTCTCTCTCGCTCTCTCTCTCTCTCTCTCTCTCTCTCAGAAAATTGAAATTAAAATTGGTATTAGGCAATCGGCTAAAATGAAGCACCTGACTGAGAGAGAACGAGAGTCACTACAGTATTATATAGCAGACAGAGTTGAGTGCATCATGGAGCATCAGAGGATAAGGCCAGCAGGCCATGTGGTCTGATTCCTCTTTGGTTTGGCCTCATGTCTTGGGGGGGTTAACCTCTAGCTGATTTGGGGAGGGGAAGAGGGGCTCCTTCCATCAGATATACAGGTCTTATTCAGCTGACTGTGTGTGTGTGTGTGTGCGTGCTTGCATGTACATCTGTGGAGTGTATTAGTTTGTATTTGTGTACCTTTGTCTGTGTCCATGTGTATGAGTTCAGGTCAGGACTGTGAATGTATATCTAGGCCCTATGTGTGCTCCAGGGTTTTCAGATCCAGAAATCCAGTGATATGGGTGTTAATTAGAGCGCTAGTTCAGCCCAAAGCTGTTAACAGTGAGGTGACTGATAGCTTAGGTATGTTTGTCCTAGGTTGATGACCCCATGGGGCCACAGTCTGACTACACTAATCTCATGTGTAGCCCTGCTCCATGGAGCTGTGATGGCCGCCAGCTGCCCCTGGGGGAATACAGCCTGGCTCTCTGCTGTCAATGCTAAGGCTGAGCTGACAGGAAAAGCCAGCCACCATCACCCATTGGCCCATCTCCCTCTGACACATCATGCCATAAAGGCCATCCCTGATGAGGTTATCAGGCGGGTTCTCCAGCGCGCACACACACACACACACACACACCCTTCATCTCCACACTTCCCCTCCCTCGCTCATCGTATTTATCTCCAGAGATGTCCCCTAATCTGTCAATCAAACTGAATCATAGTGGTCTGTTACGTAACAGCCTCCAGTGCAGCAACCACGAGATACAACATTAATACCAATCAAAACTGTTGCTAATCATTAGCCATTTATAAACCCACTCTGGGCATTTTGGATGTATTTATTTTGGGGAAGCTTTTTAACCAAAATTACATTTGGAATGTATATACGTGGAATTAGTCAGTTTGACTGTGTAGAGCTGACATAGTCTCAAAAGCCTAATTATTAGTCCACAGTCACAGAGCCGTGATAGTCTGCCGGACCGTTTTGACATATGTAGCGGATGTTGTTGATAGTAGCTTTCCCTGATTAATTGTGTGTGCTGTCCGCTGCCATAGAAAGCATAACTGTGAGGTGTTTCCCAATTATCATCCTCAAAGGATTACTTCGAGGATGACTTCAAATGAGACAGCATGTTAATGTTCCACGTTAGTTAATTAATTCATTAACAAAGTCTTGTCACTAGAGGGATTCTCTCTTTCAAATCCAACCTAATCCCTTTACTGCCTCTGACAGGAAACCAAAAAGCCTAAATGTCTCAGGGTGCTGCGAGCGACAGCAATTATGCACATGTAGCATGCTGGTGTTACAGAAATGCATCTTTATTTTTCATTTGGTCCCAGAGGAAGAGGATTTGTTATATTTTTTACATTTCATTCAGTTTTGATCTCATAAACCTAGACTGGGGGACAGAATGCACTGATAAGTGTTGATGTAAGTCGCTCTGGATAAGAGCGTCTGCTAAATGACTTAAATGTAAATGTAAATTATGTTGTGGTTCAAATGGCTGCCTCATTTGAACCAAGGAGCACTCATGGTCAAGCAACCACACACAAAAAACAATAAATGACATGCCCTTAAAGGGATACTTTGTCCACTTCCCCAGAGTCAGATGAACTCGTGGATACAATTTTTATGTCTCCGTGTTCAGTTTGCAGGAAGTTGCTAACTAGTGTAGACTTCCAGTACCTGCGCTAACACTAGTTTGCATTGGCAAAAAAAAAAAACTAAGTCCAACTTCCTTCATACTGCATGCAGAGACATACAAATGGTTTCCACAAGTTCAGAAGTTTCCCTTTAAGAAGAGGAGAAAATAGCTCTGCTGTACAGTGATTCATTTCAAAACAACACTGCATACTGTAACAGTCCAACAGATAACAATGATGTAACCATAGTCATAATTCATTCAAAACAACACTGCATGTGGCTACTGTTACAGTCCAACGCATAAGAATGGGACTGTCATTTTTAGTCCTCGTTCATTCAAAATCAAACTAATAAGACACTGTGCAGGCCAGTAGGTGAGGAAACAATCATTTAGGGCAGCAGAGTAAACACATATTATTCACAACAGCACCAAGATTCATGAATAACACAACCATTACTTGGACGTGAGTGAGCGGATGCCTCCCCTGTGTCACAGCACATCAGTGTATATACTGTTTATACCTTGTACTGGTGTATTTTGAAATACCGACAGTATGATTTTCAATACTGTTAAAAAAAAAGGAACAAATATTTTGTCATTTGGAGGGGTTGGGGGCTCCCTCGCCTCACAGAGGCTGTGGGGGTGCATTCGACCCAACTGCTTATAACTAACTGTAAGTTAAGTATAACTATGAGATATCTAAAATGAGCTCAGGGCTCCAGCTATGCATTTGGTTTGCTAACTTGCTAGCTAACATGCTGACCACATCGCCCGCGTCGTGTGCGCAAAATAAATGTATTCAATCATTGCACCCACACTGCTCGTGTGCGTAAACGAGCGTCTGTGTAGCCAGGTGCTAAAATAGAACTTGGTTCTATTTGTGAGACTTGATGCGCTGCAAGTCCCGCCTCTCACATCTTCTCATTGGTTTTTAGGAGCATATACAGTTGAAGTCGGAAGTTTACATACTCCTAGGTTGGAGTCATTAAAACTTGTTTTTCAACCACTGCACAAATGTTTTGTTAAAAACTATAGTTTTGGCAAGTCGGTTAGGACATCTACATTGTGCATGACAGAAGTAATTTTTCCAACAATTGTTTACAGACAGATTATTTCACTTATATTCACTGTATCACAATTCCAGTGGGTCGGACGTTTACATACACTAAGTTTACTGTGCCTGATAGGCTAATTGACATAATTTGAGTCAATTGGAGGTGTACCTGTGGATGTATTTCAAGGCCTACCTTCAAACTCAGTGCCAAATTGACATCATGGGAAAATCAAAAGAAATCAGCCAAGACCTCAGAAAAAAATTGTAGACCTCTACAAGTCTGCTTCATCTTTGGGACCAATTTCCAAATGCCTGAAGGTACCACGTTTATCTGTACAAACAATAGTACACAAGCATAAACACCATGGGACCACGCAGCCGTCATACCGCTCAGGAAGGAGACGTGTTCTGTCTCCTGGAGATGAACTTACTTTGGTGTGAAAAGTGCAAATTTATCCCAGAACAACAGCAAAGGACCTTGTGAAGATGCTGGAGGAAACAGGTACAAAAGTATCTATATCCACAGTAAAACAAGTCCTATATTGACATAACCTGAACGGCCGCTCAGCAAGGAAGAAGCCAATGCTCCAAAACCGCCATAAAAAAGCCAGACTACGGTTTGAAACTGCACATGGGGACAACGATCGTACTCTTTGGAGAAATGTCCTCTGGTCTGATGAAACAAAAATAGAACTGTTTGGCCATAATGAGCATAGTTATGTTTGGAGGAAAAGGGGGAGGCTTTCAAGCCTAAGAACACCATCCCAACTGTGAAGCATGGGGGTGGCAGCATCATGTTGTGGGGGTGCTTTGCTGCAGGAGGGACTGGTGCACTTAACAAAATAGATGGCTTCACAAGGAAGAAAAATTATGTGGATATATTGAAGCAACATCTCAAGACATCAGTCAGGAAGTTAAAGCTTGGTCGCAAATGGGTCTTCCAAATGGACAATGACCCAAAGCATACTTCCAAAGTTGTGGCAAAATGGCTTAAGAACAACAGAGTCAAGGTATTGGAGTGGCCATCACAAATCCCCAACCTCAATCATATAGAACATTTGTGGGAAGAACTGAAAAAGCGTGTGCGAGCAAGGAGGTCTACAAACCTGACTCGGTTTCACCAGCTCTGTCAGGAGGAGTGAGAAAATTCATCCAACTTATTGTGGGAAACTTGTGGAAGGCTACCCGAAATGTTTGACCCAAGTTATGTAAGTCGCTCTGGATACGAGCGTCTGCTAAATGACTTAAATTTAAATGTAAATGTTAACAATTTAAAGGCAATGCTACCAAATATGAACTGAGTGTATGTTAACTTCTGACCCACTGGGAATGTGATGAAATAAATAAAAGCAGAAATAGATAATCCTCTCTATTATTATTCTGACATTTCACATTCTTAAAATAATGTGGTGGTCCTAACTGTGTTATGCAGGTGAATGAGGACCCAAAAGCGACTTAACGAAACAGAGTCTTTATTCCAGTATTTGACAAAAGTGATAATCCTGGAAATTATCAAGGTGAAAACAAAACAGGAAAACTGAAATCCACTCGTCAGTAGAAAGGACTGACTGGAGACTCGAGCATAGACTGCAGGTTGCTTCGGGAAGGCACCGGCCGTAGCAGACCTAGACACCTGCTCACACGCAGCATCTGAAGACGGTAAAACACGACAGGGCGAGACAAGGACACAGAACTGCGAACATCATACAAGGATCCGACAAGGACAGAAGCGGAAAACAAGGGGAGAAATAGGGCTCTAATCAGAGGGCAAAAATAGGGGACAGGTGTGAAAAGAGTAAATGAGGTAGTTGGGAGAATGAGGAACAGCTGGGAGCAGGAACGGAACGATAGAGAGAGAGCGAGAGAGGGAGAGAGGGAGGGGAAGAGAGGGATAGAAAGAGGGAAAGAACCTAATAAGACCAGCAGAGGGAAACGAATAGAAGGGAAGCACAGAGACAAGACATGATAACCAATGATAAAACATGACAAACTGACCTAAGACAGGGGATTTTCTAGGATTTACATGTCAGGAACTGTGAAAAACTGAGTTTAAATGTATTTGGCTAAGGTGTATGTAATCTTCCGACTTCAACTGTATCCACGTGGGTGATTGAAAAATGAACAGAGGTCCACACTCCAGTCCAGTTGGTAGTGGTAATGCACCTTAAAGTTGGTTGCCAACCACATATAAAGTCCAAAGAAGAAGAAGAAACCTGAAGGAGGAGGACCTCCTAGATTACTAGAAACCAACTTGGTTTACCCTTTTATCTGTGGATTAATTGTCAGAGGACCTTGTGCATTTGAGGTAAAAAGAACAACCCAATGTTTATGCCCCATGACAAATTAGCTAAGCAACAGCAAGCACGCTAGCTAAATTGCCATAAACGTTTAATGCTTTTCGAACTGTCCCCAAATGAATACAGTTAGTTCAGAGTTTGTTTTGATATTTCAACCTACGTGGCCTGATCGTGTCTGGTACGGGTGGACAAAATCAACATGTGCTTGCGGTCTGGTCAGCATGTAAAGTGGCTAGATGTCAAGATCAAGCTTCTTGCTAAAAATATATATTTTCTTTTGAAATAGCACCCTTTGTGTGCACATTCGGTAATACCGTATACACTGGGATGGTACAGAAACGGCAGTGGTGTAAAGTACTTAAGTAAAAAATACTTGAAAGTACTACTTAAGTAGTTTTTTGGGGTACCTGTACTTTACTATCTATATTTTTGACCACTTTTACTTCACTACATTCCTAAAGAAAATAATGTACTTTTTACTCCATACATTTCCCTTGACACCCAAAGTACTCGTTAAATTTTGAATGCTTAGATGTCAAGATCAAGCTTCTTGCTTATAAATATATATTTTCTTTTGAAATAGGAAAATGGTCCAATTCACGCACTTATCAACAGAAGGTCATCCTTCTGCCTCTGATCTGGCGGACTCACTAACACACATGCGTTGTTTGTAAATTATGTTGGAGCGTGCCTCTGGCTATCTATTAAATAAATAAGAAATTGTTGCTGTCTGGTTTGAATTTGAAATTATTTATACTTGTACTCTTACTTTTCAGTATATTTTAGTAATTACATTTAGTTTTGATACTTAAGTACATTTTAAACCAAATACTTTTAGAATTGTACTCAAGAATACTTTTTCTGGGTATGATAATCTGGATACCATTCAACCCTAGCATATTTCATCGCTGACATGATGTTTTGTGCTGTGTATGCTCCAGAGCGTGTGTGTATGCATGTGTGTGTGTATTGTGTGCGTTCCAAAGCTTGCGTGTGTGTGCGTGTGTGTGTGTGTGTGTGCGCTTGACCCCGTGCTGTGGCTTGTCATCCACCTGGATCAAAGTGTGACAGCAGTATGAGACACCCCGCTATCCCTTGCTCACTGCCTTTTATTAATCCCTGCACACACACACACACATATGCAGGAACATACACACACATGCAGGATCGCACACACACACAGGCACAAACACACACATGTGACACACACACTAATGCCTCCTCGGGACATCAGTTATAGATGCAGAGAGAGAGAGCGAGAGAATCTTCTGTTACATTAGATAAGGGTCATAATAACAGTAAGAACAAGATACAACTCAGCCACGTAGGATAACCCTGCATATGCCAGTCTGGTTCACATTCCCATCATGTAGGCCTAATTCCCTCCAACCCACTGGGAATTACACAACAGGACAAGAAGTCCTGTTGTTTTTTCTGGGAATGACAGTCAATGTTAAAACTGGGTAACACTTTACTGTAGGTGTCCTTATGCATGCATTCATTAAGCCATTATTACATCTATATACCACATAACATTTGTCATAAGCTGTCATAAGTAGTTTGAAATAGTTATGAGTCACTGCATGGGATGTTATTAAACTGTTTATAATGGGTGTTCAAACTGGCTGTTCATCCTATTGTCACATGCTCTAATGTCAACTGTTAATGACAATGGCTATTATTTTAGTCTACTTGGAGAATATCTTCTTCTTGAACTGCACTGTTTGTTAAGGGCTTGTAAGTAAGCATTTCACGGGAAAGTCAACACTTATTGTATTCGGCGCATGTGACAGATAAAATTTGATTTGATATTACACAGTCTGTATGACAACTTATGTCTTACATGCTGCATAAGAGTCTTACATACCAGGTGTTATAACATGGTCTTATGTTATTTACCAACCTCTGTGTCACATTATTACATTGAATGGAATGATGGGCGTCATAACCATGGCATATGCCCTTATAGAGTGTGCACAGACAACTTAAGTAGAGTGACAATAATTTGATGAATTATAAAATGGTTATGAATGTGCTTATACTACAGGATTTATTTGAGAGTATCACAAAACGTTGCCATTCACAGTATCTCCAAAAAACATGGGCAAATGGCAGCACAGATGTACTTAGGATTTGTATTGATTTCAGGACACATAATATCAACAACTTGCTAAGAAAACACATACTTTTTTAAAACGAAACCGACAACAAAATCAGCATTGCTGGGGCACAAGATTTGTGACAACTGTGAAAAAGGGAAGATGTGCAGTAACAATGACAGCTATGTTATGAAATCAGGTTAAAGTAGCTAGTTGATGTTGCATTTGCAACATTTCATTGGCCCACTGATGGTTAGCTATCTAGCTAACAACCTGCGTGCACTAGCTCGCTAACTTCACTAGCAACAGGTAAAATAAAAAATGTACTCAGTACAATATATACTCAATATTGAGATAAAAGCGGTCCAATCTGCTTTTATCTCAATTTAAAATCATTTCTGGGTAATAATGATGTACCTTTTTAATATAAGGTTCAAAAAGAACAATTTATCAAGCAAGAATTTCGCTAGGACTGTCTGGGAGTGTTCTGAGTGGGGATGTAAAAACTGAGAACTACAGTAGTTATTATTGGCAGGACAGAGATTTTGAACTCTCTTTCTTTTTTGGTATATTAACAGGTGACGTCACCGGGTAGGCCAAAACTCCATTCCACAGAGGGCTTTTCAAACAGCTCTTACTCTTAAAAGGGTATTATTACTAAAAGTATTATCCAACCTCGTAGTGTGGAAATATATATAAAACACAGGAAAATCACGTTTGTGACTGCACTGGGCCTTAGTTCTGATCGATAAGTGCTTTTTGAGGTCAGTTCGATTTCAGTTCAATTATTTAAAAAAGAATCACGGTTTGCGATTTCAGTATTTCGAAATTGACATTGGTCAATTAGTTGTTTTAAAAATAGGAAAATAACCAAAACGTCAGTTAATCGCTTACTACTGGGCCTATAACATCCTCTTTCACTTGCACTTTAAATGCAATTACCTTTTCATCTTAAAGCTGCAATATGTAACTTTTTTGAAATATAAAAATATAAATAATAGATCTGTCATCTCATTGAAAGCAAGGCTAAGAAGTGATATGGGAAAGGGGGATACCTACTCAGGAACAGTGGGTTAACTGCCTTGCTCAGGGGCAGAACAACAGATGTTTAACTTATCTGCTCAGGGATTCGATCCAGCAAACTTTTGGTTACTGGCCCAACGCTCTTACCCGCCAGGCTACCTGCCGTCCCTGCTCTATGTACGTAACTTCTATGCTTCCCGTTCTTAAATTTTGTTTTTGCATCTTTTACTTTCGGTTTTGTACACCACATAACATGTGTACAAAACCAATATTTTTGGTTATGGAAAATATTTTTCACAGCGGTTTGGATGGTAGAATGATTCCCTACACTATACTTGCTTGTTTTGTCACATAAACTGAAATTAGGCAAACTATTAGAATTTTAGCAACCAGGAAATGGCGGAGCGATTTGTGCATAGTCCACCTTTTGATACATGTTATTTAACTCAAACTAACTAATGTTATTATTATCCATGTTATTTGCTTTAGCGAGCTAGGTTTTCCACATGATGAGCTGACTTCTCTTCTACCATCTTATATTAATCGGAACCCTTATTCCAATTTCATCGATATGATTCCCTGGCACAAGAACTCTCAATAACGTTTAATTTGATCTCCAAACTGTTAAAGACATTTCAGGTATATGATTTGCTGACGCAAATGGACAGTTTTGCCAATCCAATGCAAAGTTATTGAGCCTTCTTGTGTCAGCGGATCATATCGCTGAAATCAGAAGAAGAAAGGTGGGACTTACCAATATAACAACAACACAGAAGCGAAAAGTCCACGTCACTGCAAACCCATAGCACATGGATAATGTTATTTAGATTGAGTTAAACAATGTGATACAAAAGTAATTAAATATATGTGAAAGATAATGTATTGTGTGATATGCTGCAAAGTAAGAATTACCCCTTTAGGAAGGAAGCTAGCTAGCTAGCCATTGATGGGGTCACTGCTTGTGCTGTCATGCCACTATGGTGTGAATGGCTAGGTAACTACTCTCAAGTATACCGTCAAACAAAACACATTGTTTGGACTGTGTAGAGCGCGGCTCTCCAACCCAGTTCCTAGTTACCTAACTAACTAGCTAGCTAAGTAGATAACTACCTACCCATTTTTTTTTTATAATATAGATGCTGTCTTTGTTACTGTAGCATGCACATCTTTTTCACAGCTGTCACAAATCCTGTTGATTTAGTTTAGTTCAACTCCATCCCCTGGTATAACTGTTTTATAACATCTGAAATTAATGTCACTTTACTTCAGGTGTCTGTGCACTCTAAAAGGGCATATGACATGGTTGCGGGGGCCATCATTCCATTCATTGTAATAATGTGACACAGGTTAGTAAGTGACCATGTTATAACATCTGGTATGTACTCTTATGTAGCATGTAATAACATGTGACATAAGTTGTAATGCAGACTGTATAATAGTACTTGTAATTAACCGTTGACATTAGAGCAGAGAGAGAGAGAGAGAGAGAGAGAGCGAGAGAGAGAGAGCGAGAGAGAGAGAGAGAGAGAGAGAGAGAGAGAGAGAGAGAGAGAGAGAGAGAGAGAGAGAGAGAGAGAGAGAGAGAGAGAGAGAGAGAGAGAGAGAGAGAGAGAGAGAGAGAGAGAGAGAGAGAGAGAGAGAGAGAGAGAGAGAGAGAGAGAGAGAGAGAGAGAGAGAGAGAGAGAGAGAGAGAGAGAGAGAGAGAGAGAGAGAGAGAGAGAAGGGAATAAGTGCTAATGGAATGTGGGTGTATAATGTAGGGCACGATGCTATAGTCCTCTTTTATCAAGCATAAAAAGAACGTCCTCCACCCCTTCCCTCCTTTTACCCCCTCACGTTTGCTGACATTTCTGGTATTTTCTTCTCCTTTTGTCATGTTCTGACCTTTTATTTATTTTGTTTTGTCTTTATTTCGTATGGTCAGGGCGTGAGTTTGGGTGGGCAGTCTATGTTTGTTTTTCTATGTTGGTTTTTGTGTTCGGCCTGGTATGGTTCTCAATCAGAGGCAGGTGTCGTTAGTTGTCTCTGATTGAGAATCATACTTAGGTAGCCTGGGTTTCACTGTTGGTTTGTGGGTGTTTGTTTCCGTGTGTGTGTTTGTCGCCGCACGGTACTGTTTCGTTTTTTGTAGATTTCACGTTATCGTTTATTGTTTTTGTTTGAATGTTCATTTGTCTTTATTAAAACATTATGGACACTTACCACGCTGCGTCTTAGACCGATCCTTACTCCTCTTCGGACGAAGAGGAGATCTGCCGTTACACCTTTGCTGTGTACTGTACTTAGATGCATTATTTGACAGAAATAACAGCATTACCTTTCTGATAATAGCTTTATTTTCTTGATATTTATATGTTGAGTTGTGGTTCTTGTTGCTAGGCAGATTCCAGTGTTGGGGCAGAAAAGCCTCCAGTCAGTCAGTGTAAAGATATCGCAGTCGGTGACATTTCACAGGTGCTGGTCTTGACATCATTGACACAATAACAAGAGAGACAGACAGGGTAGACAGGCTGTGCCAAGTGGACTGATGCTTTCACAGCATGTCTCTGTGTCAGAATACTGACAGGTACCGGAGCGCTCCGCAGAAAGTGGAACCAAATTTGACATTTCTGATAAAACACGTTCTCTCCCCAATCCATTGTCACCCCAACCCATTTTTCTCTCACTCTCTTTCTCTCTCCCTGCATTTCTCTCTCCCTGCATTTCTTTCTCTTTCCATTTCTATCCATAATTGTCTCTTTATCCACCTTTCTCTCTCTCTCTCTCTCCTTCTACACCCATCCCCCTCTCCCTCCTCTCTCTTTCCTCCTCTCCTCTTCTCTCTCTTTCTCCAATCTTTCTCTCCACGCTGCATCAGACACTAATGTCATCATCTGGGATCCCCTCTGAGCATATTCTCCCATCACCAGTGTTAATAACCATACTATACCCATACATCCCCTCTTACTGGACCCACTATGTGTAGCTAGGGAGGATAAAGCAAGGATAAAATGTGTGAGTGAAAAATAAAGAGAGAGCGAGTGAGACAGAGAGGAGGATAAAAACAGAAAGAGAGTCATAGGAATTGTATGAAAGTCTCTCAGGGGAGATAGTCTGTGTTGGACGACTCTTATTTCTATCATGGAGCGTCACTAAAGGATGTGACAACAGGAACATTTATAACAACTTGTCAGATGGCTATTTATATCAACGTTTTAATCCAGGTGGTTTAGAGGGAAAGGGAGGGTGTCATTCTGTCTTCCTGTCTCTGCCTACTATAAAACAGCTAACCGAGGGCAAAGGTTAGCTCCCACATTTGAGTGACCCTGAAAAATAGCACCGGTGTCTTTCGAGTTTAATATAGTTTTGGCACAGTGTCGGTACCTTTTAAGGAACTCGGGGTTGTTCCAGCGCCTCTAAAGCCCATATCACCACCCTCTTATATCTTGTTGATGTTCTCTTTGTTTGGTAAGCATGATTTTAACAGTAACACGGACAGATTTATGAACATGCTACACTGCTGAGTAAGCATTCAGGGGGAAAAGGGAAGTGTGGAGGAGAGGAACACATCTATTTGACGACAACATGGAGGAAGCTGTGTTCTTCTGTGATGTGGCTCGGAGTAAATCTGAGTGGATTTCTTCTGTGACTAAAATGTTTTATTTTCCTTTAAAAAAAATGAGTAGCATAACATGACACAGCACATAACAACATAAAAATAAGAAATTAAAAGAAAGATATGTTGTATTGTCAGAAACAGTACACTGGATAGGTGCAGTGAAAGGTGTTTCACAGGGTCAGCCATACTATTAGCGTACCCCCGAGTAAATTATGGTTAAGGCACATTGAAGCCCAAAACGTCATGTTATCTCCAGGTCCATGTTCTGTTATAAAGCAACATCTGTGTATAGATAGATCTGTATATCTTTCCTTAACCTCGTACTGCTCTCTTCGCTCTGCAGTATTACTGGCTGTTCGTCCTGTCCCGAGGCTTGGTGGGGATAGGTGAATCCAGCTACTCCTCCATTTCTCCGACAATCATCGGAGACCTCTTCACTAATAATAGCCGAACCATGATGCTCTCTGTCTTCTACCTGGCTATCCCCCTGGGAAGGTGAGTGGTCCCTTAGAACAACCCCCCCCAAACATAAGATTATAGTCACAATATGGAGATAATAACATCTCTATGGCCTCACCTGTCACAGGAAATGGAGGTGAATGGTGATAGTGATGATGGTCTGTCTTTGAAATGAATATTTTCTATTCAATGTAGAATATGTCAGTTGGGCATTGTCTTTTCCCCCTTCTTTGAATTCCAATGCATGCTGAATATCAATAGCTGAGCTCTCTGAGACAGACCGTCAGCTTGCAGACATTCAGGGGAAAGGAATCGAGGAGAGGAAGGCATGGCGAATAGAATTTGACTGAAAGTTTATCAGTGAAATTATCCTTTCTCTCTGAAGGTCAGCAGACATCCCCATCTAGCCAGTCTGCCTCTTTGTGTCTGTCTCTACCCACCCAGACAGACACAAAACCCACCCAGGCAAACAAGGGAAGAAATAGAAGAGATAGATCTAAATAAAGAAGAGATTATGAAATAGCTGAGAGACGTTCTCAGAGGGGAAGGGATGGAGGGAGTCTTTTTTTAGATAGTAAGGGCTATTAAGCACAAAGCTCTGGCCTTTTCAGTTCATTCAGTTGGAAAACAGAGAGGAGGAAGAAAACAAACAAAGCAGCGGAGTGCTAAAAAATGAATGCGGTCCCGTTCGGTGGAAGGATGGATGTATGTGGTGCAGAGCAGAGCGGCACCCAGGGTTTAGGCTTATTTATTGTGGAGAGTCCCCACAGTGCACTGCTTCAAAACCTCTGCTGGGGATGCGGCTGAATGATGCGGCAGGACATTGTTTTGTTCCCATCTCACACAGAAGCAGCTCCAGTCAGACACACAGAGAGACGCTATGTGAATGAGAAACACACTGCAGTCTCACAGAGTCGCACAGAGCGAGGCCATTGCTAGGCTATATCTAGCTGCAGTCCTTTCAATCATTTTACTTTTGTCCATCTTGAAGCATTACCTACATCGCCCTATTAGTTCATATGATGTGATAATCGTGTCAATGAATCTGCATTTTAAGATAGATACAAATGTAGCTAACATAATACCACTACTATATAATGTTCGGTTTGTTCTGCATCAAGGTCTTCGAAAGCCAAGTCAACAAACAGGTCACTGACCATCTCGAATCCCACCGTACCTTCTCCGCTGTGCAATCTGGTTTCCGAGCCGGTCACGGGTGCACCTCAGCCACGCTCAAGGTACTAAACGATATCATAACCGCCATCGATAAAAGACAGTACTGTGCAGCCGTCTTCATCGACCTTGCCAAGGCTTTCGACTCAGTCAATCACCATATTCTTATCGGCAGACTCAGTAGCCTCGGTTTTTCAGATGACTGCCTTGCCTGGTTCACCAATTACTTTGCAGACAGAGTTCAGTGTGTCAAATCGGAGGGCATGCTGTCCGGTCCTCTGGCAGTCTCTATGGGGGTGCCACAGGGTTCAATCCTCGGGCCGACTCTTTTTTTCTGTATATATCAATGATGTTGCTCTTGCTGCGGGCGATTCCCTGATCCACCTCTACGCAGACGACACCATTCTATATACTTCCGGCCCGTCCTTGGACACTGTGCTATCTAACCTCCAATCGAGCTTCAATGCCATACAACACTCCTTCCGTGGCCTCCAACTGCTCTTAAACGCTAGTAAAACCAAATGCATGCTTTTCAACCGTTCGCTGCCTGCACCCGCACGCCTGACCAGCATCACCACCCTGGATGGTTCCAACATCTATAAGTACCTAGGTGTCTGGTTAGACTGTAAACTCTCCTTCCAGACTCGTATCAAACATCTCCAATCGAAAATCAAATCAAGAGTCGGATTTCTATTCCGCAACAAAGCCTCCTTCACTCACGCCGCCAAACTTACCCTAGTAAAACTGACTATCTTACCGATCTTTGACTTTGGCGATGTCATCTACAAAATTGCTTCCAACACTCTACTCAGCAAACTGGATGCAGTTTATCACAGTGCCATCCGTTTTGTCACTAAAGCACCTTATACCACCCACCACTGCGACTTGTATGCTCTAGTCGGCTGGCCCTCGCTACATATTCGTCGCCAGACCCACTGGCTCCAGGTCATCTACAATTATTATATATTATTATTAAGTCCATGCTAGGTAAAGCTCCGCCTTATCTCAGTTCACTGGTCACGATGGCAACACCCATCCGTAGCACGCGCTCCAGCAGGTGTATCTCACTGATCATCCTTAAAGCCAACACCTCATTTGGCTGCCTTCCGTTCCAGTTCTCTGCTGCCTGTGACTGGAATGAATTGCAAAAATCGCTGAAGTTGGAGACTTTTATCTCCCTCACCAACTTCAAACATCTGCTATCTGAGCAGCTAACCGATCGCTGCAGCTGTACATAGTCTATCGGTAAATAGCCCACCCATTTTCACCTGCCTCATCTCCATACTGTTTTTATTTATTTACTTTTCTGCTCTTTTGCACACCAATATCTCTACCTGTACAGAACCATCTGATCATTTATCACTCCAGTGTTAATCTGCAAAATTGTAATTATTCGCCTACCTCATGCCTTTTGCACACAATGTATATAGACTCCCCTTTTTTTTCTTTTTTTTCCTACTGTGTTATTGACTTGTTAATTGTTTACTCCATGTGTAACTCTGTGTTGTCTGTTCACACTGCTATGCTTTATCTTGGCCAGGTCGCAGTTGCAAATGAGAACTTGTTCTCAACTAGCCTACCTGGTTAAATAAAGGTGAAATAAAATAAAATAAATAAAAATCAACATTTCATAGGAAAAGTTCCCAGTTGCTAAACTTGCTCTGTCATTGAAGTGCTTGAAAGAGAAACCAGCAACACTATAATCCTTTATTATTGAAATTCCAATATGACATTACATGCAGTCAACTAATAGTATCGATGGCAGATTGAATGCAGTTGGAGAGACAGACAGGAAAGAACATAAATGTTTCCTCTGAGGAGGATGGTATGCTGAGCCTTTTGATATCGCTCGGCAACAGAAACAATAGGAGGTGAAAGAGTTGGGCCTCAGTAAAGAGCCCACAAACATCCTATAGCACTCTCCCCCTGACTGTTTATCTTTACCAGGGTTGTTGTGACCATTTCCAGGAAGTGACCCCAGGGTTTACAGGAAATGGGTTCCCCCTTCAGTAAAACCCCTCAAGTTAACCATAATAGCCTAATCTATAGACTTGGCCTATGAAGAGTATAGGGCTGCATCCTAAATGGCACCCTATTCCCTGTATAGTGCACTACTTTTGACCAGAGCATAGGGTGCCATTAGTGACAAAAACCTGGGTGTCCTACCCTACCTCCCCAGAGCGAGAGGGGTGATAGTATTTTTCATGCTTGTATGAGTTTTAGTGGTGGTGTGGAACTTCCCAAACACTCTCTGGGTGGACTCTGATAAAATGATTTAGCTATCACTCAGTGGAAATACAATGTACTGCCTGAGCCTGTTCCACTGTTATTTCTGGAGCACTAATCAGTTTAGCACGACAATGTAGACTGTTTCCCCCCCCCCTAGTTCCCCGTCCTGTCCCTCTGTGTGCGTGTATGCGCGCACCTATGTTTGCGTGAGTCTGCACTCCCTCCAGACAGAGAGGCCCATTGAATCTTTCATAACCTTTTGAAAGCCTAATATGCTGATAAGAACCCGATTGTATGGCCTTGTTGGCTGCTCCAGACCATCCATCAATCTATCCCTCCTAATGGTCTTAATCGTCAACACACAGTCTCCTGGCCCAAGGAGCTCTGGGAACAGAGGAAGTAGAAGTGTGCGTGACATGGAATGTTGGGTCGGGGGGAGACGCCCAAGTCAAGGAGCCTGATACAATAGAAAGATGGCGGATGCCCAATTCTGGTTTTATGGGACGAGTGGGGTACCAACATGTACAGACAGACCAGTATAAACAGACCAGTATAAACGTAGACTTCCCACACTTCCAATAAGACAGCAATAGGTTCAAACATAGTTGATATTGATATCAGATATTGACAACAAGGGAACATCCTTCTTTCATCAGTAACTCATCATCCTTATAGGACTAAATGTACTTTTTTTCAAAGCTGGAGAAATGGGGACAAAATGGTCTAACATGGACATCTGAAGGGGTCATCCACTTCAGCAAATCAGGATCCTATTGGCTGTTTTATCAGATAATCTCCCCATCTAAACATGTCAATCAGAACAGCCCTGTCTTGCCTTCATTGATTATCTTCCCTCTCTATACCCTCTGGGCTCTATTTTATCAAACCTAACGCAATGGTAAATCTAAGCGCTGACAGAAACGCTATAGGTTTTGTTGGTATAACAGAAATATTTGAGCTATTTTCATAGCCGTTATTACGAGCGCAAAAGCTGGTGGTGGCGTGAAAGGGCTGTTTTTTTGATGAATATGCAAGTTGTAGGTGTGACTACCCAATCAAGGCATTCCATGGCTTAATACTGTATGCGTTTGTCTCAAGTTCTGTAGGTTATTGACAATCTTTGTGTTGTCATCAATGTTTTTGTTCTAGTCCATTGTGGATTAATACTACAGTTTATTAAATAGCATAGGCTACAGTAACGAGTGATTTTGAATAGCCAATGTTCGTCTTTGTTAACCGGATAAGAAGCGCTCTTTAGAAATGGGAATGATACAAGCCTAATGGAGTATGCACTGCAGGTTGGCCTATGTGAATTGTGAATAATGCAAAAGGCATGTCTGCAAAAGCCACAAGAGTAGACCATTTTGTAACATTTGATGGATAGGCTACTTGGCTAATGCATGGTCAGGATAAGAAAGACACCAGACACATTTCTGTAGAACCAGCTTTCGTGATAGTAAGGTATGGGTAGCTTACTATAAGGGCTTGTTTTTAAATCAAATGAATTGGAAAATAAGCAATTGTTACAGGAAAATAACTGAAATATTTCTACAGTAAATACAAGTGTCACTTGATTATCTCATCTCTTTCCATGATAGGCATACAGCCTACAATATAATAACAGGAGATGGCTAAAATAATGTACAGCATACATAAATAACAAGAGGATGTCCGCTCACTGTTTTGCTGCTGCCAAACTTGATCTTTTAAGATTTATTTCAAAGCGGTCTCACAGGCCAAGCCCTTTATCGATAGTCTTGACTACTTTGCAAATGCATTGGGCAATGACAGAAAAAAATACAATTGAGAGGAGGGGACGCTGTGGATGTTTTTTTTAATCAAATGAAACAAACATATGTTTCTAAATTTCTAAATAGGTTTATGGGTACAAAAAGCATATCTATCTTGTTTGACATTGGATTGACTGCGCTTCCGTTTCCATCCGATAACCAACCGCGTTATACCACTAAGACCAACTTTTGGGTGGTCATAAATATCCCAACCGGCGCATACTGAAATTGCCACCTCAGATATTTGTCACTCCTCCCACCTGGTGCTAGGGTTTGACAATAGAAGAGCGGCAATTTTAACAGGTCGAAATGGCAAACAAGCGCGTGCTTTTGACAATTGCGCTGGTTTTAACGGCAGCCCGAAAAGTGAGCCCTCTGTCTTTGTCCTTGAAATACGGTGATGTTATCTGCTACTGAAGGGATTCGTTTGGCGTGTGCGCGCGCACGTATCTGCTATTGAAGGGTTTAGCTCGGGAATAGAGGGGGTTTGATGTAATCTGATCTAGGGTCAATTCCTTTAGAACATGTGGTTATGTTAATATTCCACTGTGGAACAGACAGAGCACCTTCTGCCTGATGACATGTGTTGATCAAATCAATGAAGTAAATACGTTCTTCAGGTGGAGTCACACATTCTTCCGGTGAGGGGCTGACAAATGAAAGATCAATTCAGTCAGACAACTTTACTTAACTGTCATTGTATTGACATGTTACTGTATGTTAAAGAAGCACACGCCCTTCTTTGAAAAACACACCTAGATTAATGACCGATGCAGAAACCAGACTGGACTCTGATAGCATTGATAAATAGAGTGACAACGGTGTGACTGGGTGAATAATAGCATGTCGTTTGTATTATCTGTCTGTGTGTTGTGTGGCAAAATGACAATTTCAGAGACACAAGGCATCATGAGAAATTGGCTGCACGCATTGTAAACACACAACTGCACGTACGCACTCGCACAGTGACAGACAAGCAGCTACTGGGGCTTTGATCAGTGACAGCATCATATCCCGTCCACATCAAGGACCCAAACCCAATCTAACACTACACACTCGTTAAGCCTCTTAACAGAGAATAAACATCATATACAGAGGCTGAGAGTGAAACAAAAGACAACAGAGCTTTAGGTCACTTAGTGACAGTATCCAACAGTCTGATTCTGATTCATCAGTTCTGAATGTATTCATACCACAAGAAGAATGTTTCTTTTCCACCCAGTATGTGAGTGTGTCTCACGTGGAAGACAAATGCAGACATGCTGATGACTCAGAAGTGAGGACAGCCGTCCTGACAGAGGTGTCCTAGAGGGACCATCGACAGTTCAGACATAACAGCAGAGTACAACTCTCTACACAGATGGGTTGACTCCCGCAATGTACCAATGTGGTCTGTATGTAAAACAACGCGTCTGTATGTTAACAACGTCAGTTTGGCATAGAGGGAAAGGCGGAGTTGGGATATGCAGCGTTCCTACATCACTGCCTTATCAGCTTGTTGACCTAACGTAAAACATCCCACGGACATTTTAAGCCGCTCCTACCCAAACTTGTTATTTGTTGTGGGAGTTGTCTGTCTGTTTTTTTTTTTCCTTTTTCGAAGTTAGCAAGAGTGTCCGTCATTAATCCCAGACGTAGTCACTGCTGTTGTCTAGGTCTAGATTTTCCAGACTACTTCCCCACTTCTGACGTCTCGGAGAGAGAGACAGAGAATCAGACAGACAGTCAGACAGACAGAGAGACAGACAGAAAGTCAGACACTTCCCCACTCAGACAGCCTCTCACCAAGTCATGGGGCTGAGGTCATCATCCCAACATGGGGGCTTGTTAATAATTTACCTCCGGCAAGTCAGACAGCAGCCAAAACAAATAACAATGCCAGGAAAAGTAGGGAAAAAGTGCATCAGGAAGAGCACGTTGTATGACATTTCATAATTGGGATTAATCAAATATCTTAGAATGTGTGTGTGCTGTGCTCCTTCTGAAACTCATTCCTATTTGAATTCTCTCTCTCTCTGTCTCTCTGTGTGCCATCCAACTGGGGGATGCCTGCTCTGCTATCAAGTGCAAGGGCTATCTATCTGTCTACCTTAGTGGGTCATTCTGGAGTAAATTGTGAATTTCTATGACTCTACTCAGCCGTTTTGTTAGAGACCGTGATCAAAAATCTAAGAAAGAAAAGGTCTTTTGAATGCTATAGTGTAGATTGTGGTTGGTTTTATTGGATTGTTCTTATTCTTTATCCAGGCAGAAATGTCTTACCTATTGTCTCCTTCTCTTTGTTTCCTCCAGCGGGCTAGGCTACATCCTGGGCTCCAGTGCAAAGGAGGCTGCAGGAGACTGGCACTGGGCATTGAGGGTAAGACCACCATCATCACCTAATCCTTGCATGCTGACCACACCGCTCGTGTTGCAAAATAAATGTACACATTCATGTTATTCAATCATTGCACTGCTCGCATGCGTCAACGAGCGTCTGCGTATCCAGGTGCTAATTTGTGACGCTTGACGTGGTGCAAGTCCCGCCTCTCCCATCACCTCATTGGTTTTTAGGAGCATATACCCACGTGGGTGATTGAAAGATGAACTGAGGTCCACACTCCAGTCCAGTTGGTAGCTGTAATGCACCTTAAAGTTGGTTGCCAACCGCCATATAAAGTCAGAAGAAGACGAAGCCTGAAGGAGGAGAGATTACTAGAAACAAACTCAGTTTAACATTTTATCTATGGATTGATTGTCGGAGTAGACCTTGTGCATTTCAGGTAGAATAACAACCCAATATTTTTATCCCAGGACAAATTAGCTTGCAACAGCAAGGTAGCTAGCTGAATTGCCATACATGTTTAGTGCTTTTCGACTTGTCCCCAAATTAATATAATTGGTTCAGAGTTTGTTTTGATATTTCAACCTGCGTCTCCTGATCACGTCTGGTGTGAGTGGACAAAATCAACACGTGATGGCGCACACGGACGCAAGCGCGCGAGCGGTCTGGTAAGCATGTAACATGTTCTCTCTAGATGGGGTTTTGCAGTATAGGGCAGGGCAAGAGCATCATCATCATGACATCATGACCCTCATCATCCTCCTTATTGTCATCAGCATCATCATCGTCATGTCCTCTCCTGGCGCACACACTTCTGCAGGGAGCCTATAGTATGGGGCAGGGGTGAGGGGGTTTACTAGTGACATCAGTGACAGAGAAGGGGGGCTTAAGGAAATGCACATACACTCGTGCACATACTGTATACAAACCCACTCACACAAACACATCATGCCTCTGTTTATCTGCCTTGGCCATCTTGGTTACTCCTGATAAGGCATCGCTTGACTTAATGAAACCCTGAATGGATGAGTGAAAGATGACTACCAACGTTAACACTACAAAATGAGAGGGTTGAATTTTATGGTAGTGCAAGGTTTGTGTGTCCCAAATGGCAACCTCGTCCCTATTTAGTATACTACTTTTGACCAGGTTCCATATGGTTTTGGTCAAAAGTAGTGCACTTAATGGGGGAAAAGTTGCCATTTGGGACAAAAGCCCAAAGCTTATAGAAGCTCCTGACCCCGATCTCAGTGGCTGATAACACGTTAATGTTCCATTAGCCTCTGGGTCCCTGGGGTCCTTCCTACCAGTGACATATAAAATCCCACTCTAATGACAAAACAGGGTCTCTCTAACCTGGCCACAGTCTCTTTCTTAGTGGTTTCTTTGTAGGGAGGAGGTGCATTGGGGCCTGCCACAAAGAGAAACTTGCTTCAATTATTTGGCCCACCAAATACCCTATAGAACTCCAATAATAGCAAACTGAATACTGTTAAATCCAAAACTCATTTGAGCAACATGAGGTAATTAATCTGACTAAATTAGTTGGATTTAACTGGAATTATGTGCCTTAATGAGCCATGTCATAAAGAGGAAATTATGTTTCCGCTTGGCATACATACAGTGGGGCAAAAAAGTATTTAGTCAGCCACCAATTGTGCAAGTTCTCCCACTTTTTCTATGGGGTTGAGATCTGGAGACTGGCTAGGCCACTCCAGGACCTTGAAATGCTTCTTACGAAGCCACTCCTTCGTTGCCCGGGCGGTGTGTTTGGGATCATTGTCATGCTGAAAGACCCAGCCACGTTTCATCTTCAATGCCCTTGCTGATGGAAGGAGGTTTTCACTCAATCTCACGATACATGGCCCCATTCATTCTTTCCTTTACATGGATCAGTCGTCCTGGTCCCTTTGCAGAAAAACAGCCCCAATGCATGATGTTTCCACCCCCATGCTTCACAGTAGGTTTGGATGCAACTCAGCATTCTTCGTCCTCCAAACACGACGAGTATTGTTTTTACCAAAAAGTTATATTTTGGTTTGATCTGACCATATGACATTCTTCCAATCTTCTTCTGGATCATCCAAATGCTCTCTAGCAAACTTCAGATGGGCCTGGACATGTACTGGCTTCAGCAGGGGGACACATCTGGCACTGCAGGATTTGAGTCCCTGGCGGCGTAGTGTGTTACTGATGGTAGGCTTTGTTTCTTTGGTCCCAGCTCTCTGCAGGTCATTCACTAGGTCCCCCCGTGTGGTTCTGGGATTTTTGCTCACCGTTCTTGTGATCATTTTCACCCCACGGGGTGCCCCAGATCGAGGGAGATTATCAGTGGTCTTGTATGTCTTCCATTTCCTAATAATTGCTCCCACAGTTGATTTCTTCAAACCAACCTGCTTACCTATTGCAGATTCAGTCTTCCCAGCCTGGTGCAGGTCTACAATTTTGTTTTTGGTGTCCTTTGACAGCTCTTTGGTCTTGGCCATAGTGGAGTTTGGAGTGTGACTGTTTGAGGTTGTGGACAGTTGTCTTTTATACAAGTTCAAACAGGTGCCATTAATACAGGTAACGAGTGGAGGACTCTTAAAGAAGAAGTTATAGGTCTGTGAGAGCCAGAAATCTTGCTTGTTTGTAGGTGACCAAATACTTATTTTCCACCATAATTTGCAAATAAATGCATTAAAAATCCTACAATGTGATTTTCTGAATTTTTTTCCCTCATTTTGTCTGTCATAGTTGAAGTGTACCTATGATGAAAATTACAGGCCTCTCTCATCTTTTTAAGTGGGAGAACTTGCACAATTGGTGGCTGACTAAATACTTTTTTGCCCCACTGTATGCATATTATGTATTTAACCATGGAAGATCAATATTTCTTGTCATGGTGCTTCTTTATTGCTACATCACCACCATTGAAACACTAGGGGCTCTGTTAAGGCGGCGCTAGTGTCAAATGCAAGCTCTTTAGCAATTTCGACTTGTAAAAAGCCAGCGCTCTGCGATTCTCCTGTCTTATATCAGCTTGCTTGTGCTGAGGGAGGTGTGTAAATATTTGAGGTGTGTCCTTAAAACGTATGCCATTGTGCCAATTTCAAGCAGTGCTACTGGTGATATTTAAGACTCACCAAATGCTGGTCTTAGCGGTAACGCAATTGGTTATGGTATACATTTTGCCAGCTGAGGCGCAGTAGTCTAATCAGTAGCCTATAACCAATGTTTTATTAAAAGTCCAATGTAGCTGTTTTTATCTCCATATCAAATCATTTCTGGGTGACAATTAAGTACCTTAATGTGATTGTTTTCAATTATGATGGTCAAAAATAAACAAAAATACCTTCTTAGCAGAGAGCAAATTCTCAAGCAAGAATTTTAGTAGGACTGTCTGGGAGTGGTCTGAGTGAGAATGGGAAAACGCAAAAATTGCTGTTATTGGCAGAGAGGTTTGTAACTCTCTTTCTTATTGGTCTATTAAGTCATTTACCGCATGGTGATGTCAACATGGAAGGCCAAAACTCCATCCCACCAAAACAGGCTGAAATTTCAGGCGTCTTTTCAAACAGCTCTTACACTAAAAGGGCATTATAATCATTCACAATTTCACATTATTATTCTAACCTTATGGTGTGGAAAAGTATATAAAACACAGGAAAATATAAAATATAAATATCATGAGCAGCAAAGCAGTCAACAGACATTCCCATTTCAAACTTTTTTAACAAACCAAAAACTTAAAAATTGGGCGTGCAAAATTATTCAGCCCCCTTAAGTAAAAATTTGTAGCGCCACCTTTTGCTGCGATTACAGCTGTAAGTCGCTTGGGGTATGTCTCTATCAGTTTTGCACATCGAGAGACTGACATTTTTTCCCATTCCTCCTTGCAAAACAGCTCGAGCTCAGTGAGGTTGGATGGAGAGCATTTGTGAACAGCAGTTTTCAGTTCTTTCCACAGATTCTCGATTGGATTCAGGTCTGGACTTTGACTTGTCCATTCTAACACCTGGATATGTTTATTTTTGAACCATTCCATTGTAGATTTTGCTTTATGTTTTGGATCATTGTCTTGTTGGAAGACAAATCTCCATCCCAGTCTCAGGTCTTTTGCAGTCTCCATCAGGTTTTCTTCCAGAATGGTCCTGTATTTGACTCCATCCATCTTCCCATCAATTTTAACCCTGTCCCTGCTGAAGAAAAGCAGGCCCAACCCATGATGCTGCCACCACTATGTTTGACAGTGGGGATGGTGTGTTCAGGGTGATGAGCTGTGTTGCTTTTACGCCAAACATAACGGTTTGCATTGTTGCCAAAAAGTTCAATTTTGGTTTCATCTGACCAGAGCACCTTCTTCCACATGTTTGGTGTGTCTCCCAGGTGGCTTGTGGCAAACTTTAAACAACACTTTTTATGGATATCTTTAAGAAATGGCTTTCTTCTTGCCACTTCCATAAAGGCCAGATTTGTGCAATATACGACTGATTGTTGTCCTATGGACAGAGTCTCCCACCTCAGCTGTAGATCTCTGCAGTTCATCCAGAGTGATTGATCATGGGCCTCTTGGCTGCATCTCTGATCAGTCTTCTCCTTGTATGAGCTGAAAGTTTAGAGGGACGGCCAGGTTTTGGTAGATTTTCAGTGGTCTGATACTCCTTCCATTTCAATATTATCGCTTGCACAGTGCTCCTTGGGATGTTTAAAGCTTGGGAAATCTTTTTGTATCCAAATCCGGCTTTAAACTTCTTCACAACAGTATCTCGGACCTGCCTGGTGTGTTCCTTGTTCTTCATGATGCTCTCTGCGCTTTTAACGGACCTCTGAGACTATCACAGTGCAGGTGCATTTATACAGAGACTTGATTACACACAGGTGGATTGTATTTATCATCATTAGGCATTTAGGTCAACATTGAATCATTCAGAGATCCTCACTGAACTTCTGGAGAGAGTTTGCTGCACTGAAAGTAAAGGGGCTGAATAATTTTGCACGCCCAATTGTTCAGTTTATGATTTGTTAAAATAGTTTGAAATATCCAATAAATGTCGTTCCACTTCATGATTGTGTCCCACTTGTTGTTGATTCTTCACAAAAAAATACAGTTTTATATCTTTGTTTGAAGCCTGAAATGTGGCAAAAGGTCGCAAAGTTCAAGGGGGCCGAATACTTTCGCAAGACACTATCTTAAGATTCATTCACTAACTGTATCTTGCTATGGATAAGAGCATCTGCTAAATTACTAAAATGTAATTACTAAAATGTAAAAATTCTATAATAGACTAACATTCGAATAGGAGTTGATGACAATGCAGTACATAAAAGACTGTAAATACACAACTTGAAGCAACCACATATTTAGCCATGGATTATGTTCTGATTGGCCAGTGAGGGGCCAAGCCTCGACACACCCACAACTTGTTTATTCATCAACACCCAGCCCTTTCGTGCCACCACCAGCTACTGCGCCCATAATTCTGTTTCTGAAAATAGCTATAATATTTCTGACACACCCCCAAACCTATAATACTACCGCCAGCGCTAAGGTTTACTATTGTGTTAGGTTTGTTAGAGCCTTAGAACTCCTGTTCCCATCATTTTATTGCATAGATCAATTGAAACACTTTTAGGACTCTTACCAAAACATTTTAACAGTCAATAGCACAGTTAACAGATCCTACAACAGCCCATACCAGTAGTCATGGAGGAGGCCTCTGCCGTGAGTCTGACCAGTTAAAGTCCTTATGTGACAGCTCCTCCTCACATTAACATGTATAAGTCGTCTGACATTGAAAACAATCATCAAGGACTGAATGTTATACGGACATTTTAAGGAGGGCATTTACAATCCCTTCCAGAACATCAACATATAAAATATTTCTATTGCTCTATTGCCTTGGGTAAATGGAAAATCCATGTGTCCCGTTGCTTTGAGGGAGTAGGGACATGTCTGGAAAACTAAGTGTCGTGGGGAAGGAGGGACAGGAGGATTGTTCCAGTCGAAGTTGTCATTCTGACCCTCCAATAAAACAAGACGGAGAGAGACAGAGAGAGACAGACAGACAGACAATATGATTAATCACCTCCAGTCTGCCATTGCTCGGACAGAGAAAAACAACAAACACATGAAAAGCCTTTCTTACCAGAAGCCATATCCTGCTTTAAGGAAAAAACACTTTGCACCGCTTTCCGCTTGTTTTCCACTCCCCGGAGCTGCTCAGGACTGGCCGCCTTCCTGGAGGGGTGGAGGGAGGGATGGATGGAGGGGGTTATAGAGAAGGTAGAGAACTAACAGGGAGGGAGAGATAGATAGCGGCTTTGCTCAATAGTTAACCCCCTTACCTTCACATACTGGGCAGGAAAGGGGTGTATAGTTAAGGTATGCACAGTACTATAGTGAGATAGAGTTTCTGAATAGTTACCCTCTAACTCTCAAGATTGATGGATAGAGAGGATTTAGGAGTAGTGGTGAGGACAGCTAACCCTCATACACTGGGCCTAACCCTCCCAACCCTCACACTCTTGGCAGGAAAGACCGACTAGGACCTGCAACCTAACCCTTGACCTCTTGATTACAGCAAGGTATTCCATTGGCATAGCGTCAGGGTCGGAGGCCATAGTGACTTACAAGGCCCCGCTTTCATTTAAATTAATTATCATATGATAATAAGACAAGAATGTGCAAGTGTGAACTTGTGAAAAACAACCTGTTATTTGAGATTCTGTCTGGTTTTGTACTTTACTTCTTCATGCGATCCACTGAGGTGCTACAGGACTGACTGTGGTACTGAGGATGTATCATAGCATTAGATGGAATACTCATGTGACAGAGCAGAGGAAGTCTTTATTACTGCTAACACCTCCGTAGGCAGTGATACAGTCCTCTATACTGAATTATGTGGTAAGACTGCTGCAGATATTATATATTTGGAGAACATGAAAAAATCCTATGAAAACATGCTCATGCGCTCGTGCTCAGGCATGCACACAGGCAGTTGCGCACAAATACACACACACACAGACACGCACAAACACACACACATACTGCATCAGCCGGCTGGTTCCGAATACGGATGTGCCTCTACAACAAGTTGTAAAAAATATTGCGGTGGATTTAATCTGGCAGACAGAATTGTTTTTTCTTCCATGAGTACTGTGTGTATTCTCACCTCTTTCATGTGGGCAACCCAGCCTAATGACAAACAACTCCCACAAACACACTCTCTCTCTCATTGTCTCTCGCTCTCCGTCTGTCTGTCTGTCTGTCTGTCTGTGTGTGTGTGTGTGTGTGTGTGTGTGTGTGCTCAATGCAGTGAGTCTTATAAAAGATGATGGAGATAATAGAGGCTTGCCAGAGAGACTAGTAGCTGCAACGGCACATATCACACAAATCAAATCAAATTTTATTTGTCACATACACATGGTTAGCAGATGTTAATGCGAGTGTAGCGAAATGCTTGTGCTTCTAGTTCCGACAATGCAGTAATAACAAACACGTAATCTAGCTAACAATTCCAAAACTACTACCTTATAGACACAAGTGTAAGGGGATAAAGTATATGTACATAAAGATATATGAATGAGTGATGGTACATAGGCAAGATACAGTAGATGGTATTGAGTGCAGTATATGCATATGAGATGAGTATGTAAACAAAGTGGCATAGTTAAAGTGGCTAGTGATACATGTATTACATAATGATGCAGTAGATGATATAGAGTACAGTATATACGTATACATATGAGATGAATAATGTAGGGTATGTAAACATTATATTAGGTAGCATTGTTTAAAGTGGCTAGTGATATATTTGACATCATTTCCCATCAATTCCCATTATTAAAGTGGCTGGAGTGGAGTCAGTGTGTTGGCAGCAGCCACTCAATGTTAGCCTCCTGAGGTTGAAGAGGCGCTGCTGCGCTTTCTTCACGATGCGGTCTGTGTGGGTGGACCAATTCAGTTTGTCTGTGATGTGTACGCCGAAGAACTTAAAACTTACTACCCTCTCCACTACTGTTCCATCGATGTGGATAGGGGGGTGTTCCCTCTGCTGTTTCCTGAAGTCCACAATCATCTCCTTAGTTTTGTTGACGTTGAGTGTGAGGTTATTTTCCTGACACCACACTCCGAGGGCCCTCACCTTCTCCCTCTAGGCCGTCTCGTCGTTGTTGGTAATCAAGCCTACCACTGTTGTGTCGTCCGCAAACTTGATGATTGAGTTGGAGGCGTGCGTGGCCACGCAGTCGTGGGTGAACAGGGAGTACAGGAGAGGGCTCAGAACGCACCCTTGTGGGGCCCCAGTGTTGAGGATCAGCGGGGTGGAGATGTTGTTGCCTACCCTCACCACCTGGGGGCGGCCCGTCAGGAAGTCCAGTACCCAGTTGCACAGGGCGGGGTCAAGACCCAGGGTCTCGAGCTTGATGACGAGCTTGGAGGGCACTATGGTGTTAAATACCGAGCTGTTAGTCGATGAACAGCATTCTCACATAGGTATTCCTCTTGTCCAGATGGGTTAGGGCAGTGTGCAGTGTGGTTGAGATTGCATCGTCTGTGGACCTATTTGGGCGGTAAAGCAAATTGGAGTGGGTCTAGGGTGTCAGGTAGGGTGGAGGTGATATGGTCCTTGACTAGTCTCTCAAAGCACTTCATGATGACGGAAGTGAGTTTAGGTAGTCGTTTAGCTCAGTTACCTTAGCTTTCTTGGGAACAGGAACAATGGGGGCCCTCTTGAAGCATGTGCGAACAGCAGACTGGAATAAGGATTGATTGAATATGTCCGTAAACACACCAGCCAGCTGGTCTGCGCATGCTCTGAGGGCGCGGCTGGGGATGCCGTCTGGGCCTGCAGCCTTGCGAGGGTTGACACGTTTAAATGTTTTCCTCACGTCGGCTGCAGTGAAGGAGAGTCCGCATGTTTTAGTTGCGGGCCGTGTCAGTGGCACTGTATTGTCCTCAAAGCGGGCAAAAAAGTGATTTAGTCTGCCTGGGAATAGTTACACTGTTTGTATTCGGTCATGTTTCCAGTCACCTTGCCCTGATTAAAAGCAGTGGTTCGCGCTTTCAGTTTCACGCGAATGCTGCCATCAATCCGCGGTTTCTGGTTTGGGAATGTTTTAATCGTTGCTATGGGAACGACATCTTCAGCGCACATTCTAATGAACTCGCTCACCGAATCAGCGTATTCGTCAATGTTGTTGTCTGACGCAATACGGAACATATCCCAGTCCACGTGATGGAAGCAGTCTTGGAGTGTGGAATCAGATTGGTCGGACCAGCGTTGAACAGACCTCAGCGCGGGAGCTTCTTGTTTTAGTTTCTGTCTGTAGGCAGGGATCAACAAAAAAAGAACTGAGCTCTCAGAGAGGAAAAAGACTCCCTCTCCTAAACACTATCAGACCTAGAGGGCTTGTACAGGACACCAAGCATATCGCAAGACACAATGCAACCGCTCTGCAGTCACTCAACATGCACTTATAAAAGCACTTGTTATTTTGACATTGCAAAGTAGGTACCAGACATCCCTCCCAGATTTCCTTACATAGCTATCCTGTATCTGTGCCTTTATATGTATCTGGTATTCTTACAGGCACAGTAACTTCCTCATAAGCCACCGTGTTCTGTCTGTAGGTTTCAGTATGGGATGCCTGTCCACATAAGCCACTGTGTTGTGTCTATAGGTATCTCCAGTGCTGGGGATGACAGCAGGGACCCTTATCCTGTTCTTCGTGCCTGAGCCAAAAAGAGGGCATGCTGACCAGCTAGGAGGGCGCATCAAACATCGCACCTCCTGGCTCTGTGACATGAAGGCCCTGGCCAAGAAGTAAAACCTCAGTTAACTTCCATTCATCTGCTGTACCTTTCTTATCTATGTGGTTTAGAGTGCGAGACCGAGAGAGAATACTGCTAGATCCTTTCCTTTTGTCCTTCAGCATCTGAGATTGCATACTGCAGGTAAATAAATTACTATCTAAATGGTGTTGTGTGTGTTCCTCCCTTCTAGCCGTAGCTATGTGTTCTCCTCCCTGGCGTCTGCTGCGGTGTCGTTTGCCACGGGGGCATTTGGCATGTGGATCCCTCTCTACCTGTTCAGGGCTCAGGTGGTACAGAAGACAGCAGAGGCCTGCACTAAAGACATCTGCAGCAGCAAGGACAGGTCAGAGTTTACTCTTGAGTTCTCCGTTTTATTAACCTGATCTGATTAATTTATAACCTCTTGCTGTCCAATAACAATTCATTCTCGTGATCTGAAATGTATTTGCTTCTCTCTTACCTCTCTCCCTGGTCTCTGTGCAGTCTGATCTTTGGTGCGATCACGTGTGTTACGGGGCTGCTGGGGGTGGTGATCGGGGCGGCCACCACCCGCCTATGTCGTCAGAAGACTGAGCGGGCGGACCCCCTGGTGTGTGCCGTCAGCATGCTGGGCTCAGCCATCTTTGTCTGCCTCATCTTCGTCGTGGCCAAGAAGAGCATCATAGGAGCTTATGTGAGAGTGGTCTAGTTACAAATCTGTCTTTACTCGCAAACATGTATCATACCATAACTGTCATCGCTTCAAATATGTATCATACCATAACTGTCATCGCTTCAAACATGTATCATACCATAACTGTCATCGCTTCAAATATGTATTATACCATTACTGCCTGGGCCTGAATTCATAAAGCGTTTCAGAGTAGGAGTTCTGATCCAGGGAGTTTTCTTCTAGCCACTGTTTGGGCTTTTAGGCTGGTTTTCTGTATAAGCACTTTGTGACATCTACTGATGTAAAAAATGCCTTTATTAATACATTTGATTGGATCAGTTTCACCTTTTTAGATGATAATGAATATGTTTATATGGACAGAGGAGACCTGAGGGTTTGATGACAAAGCAGGATCAACCAGCTAACTTGCCTAAATATTCTGAAATAACTTCTTATTTTGTAGAAAGATAAGATTGAAATGGGCATGGTCTAATTGATTCGACAACCAAAAAACACATATAACTAAATTTAGCTTTCATAATAAACCAGAAAATCAATAGTTATTTCTGGTTGTTTATTAAAGTTAGCTGGCTAACTTATTGATCCCGCTTTGTAGTATACCCCTCTGAGCCTAGATCAGCGCTCCTGCTCTGAGACTCTTTGTGAATACAGGGCCAGCCAGATTCCAATGGTACACAGGGTCACATTCTCTGGCTGGAAGACTGTGCAAACCAACCTGTTTATGGGAATTAGGATATTTTCCATCTTCGTCATTATTGTTGCTCAGGTTGTTGAAAGTCAGTTCCTACTCTTTTGTCTCTGATAAGAGCGTAAAATGTGTTCTCTGTGAGTCACAAAAAAATGCCACAGTGCATTGTTCCTGTCCGGGGCAGCGATTGTTAAAAGCTGCACTCTTTCCTGCTTTACATGGCAATTGAACAAGCAAACACCCTGTGCATTCCCACCGTAGCACCGCGGGCCCCTGGCCTGTGGGTCCGTTTCCTTTTGACCTGATAGACACAGTGTAAACCCCTGGCCTTGACAAAGATGGCTAGCCTGGTCCCAAATCTTTGTGTACTGTCTTGCCGACTCCTATGGCCAGTGTTACGCATATGAGTTGGCAAGACCGCACAAACAGATCTGGGACTAGGCTAAGAGATGGCTTCTTTCTGAGGACAGGCATCCCAGAGTAAGCTAGACTATTCATTATTTGCAGACCAGTGTGTCTCTTTGCCTGGCTAGGTGCCTCTTGCCCATTTACTGGGCTCTGTGTGGGTTCATATGAAGTCAACAATCCCAACAGGAGTTAACTTTTACAGGTCAGGAGCAGGTCTGCCCTACATTTTTATGTGTATATGAGGACACCTTGGCAGCAGGGCAGCCAGACAAACAGCAGCAGAGAGGTATGATACAGGCTTGGAGTTCAGGGCAGTATTCATGGCTGATATGTCCAGACAACTGTACATATTAAATATCCTCTTGTTTTATGCTGGTTGTTACTGTGACAACTCAAGTTACATTGCTAAGCACTGACAGATGTGGTGTTGAAGATAGTGACACCCTAGTGGTGTGAGGCAGGGCACAGCAGCCATGTTTGTCTCTCTGTCTGTTTGGGGTGTGATTTGGAGTCTAGACCCAGACAGCTGTTGCCTCACAGGCAGGCTGGCCGGCTGATCTGAGGAGAGTTCGTTTGAGGTTCTGTTTCTGGTTCCCAGGAGGCTGTGTGTCAGTCACGGTGTCTGAATGGCAGTTTAACAGTCTGCACTACTTCCAGACACAGAGTGTCAATCTAAACCCTGGTGTGTGTGTGTGTGTGTGTGTGTGTGTGTGTGTGTGTGTGTGTGTGTGTGTGTGTGTGTGTGTGTGTGTGTGTGTGTGTGTGTGTGTGTGTGTGTGTGTGTGTGTGTGTGTGTGTGTGTGTGTGTGTGTGTGTGTGTGTGTGTGTGTGTGTGTGTGTGTGACATAGATCCTCCAGTCCTCCATTGCCAACCACGATACATTGGATTCTATCGCAACCAAATCTCTCTGGATCTATTACTAGAAAGTGTTTGTGTCGCCACACAGCCTTGCCAGCTGCTCAGGGCTTGCTTTGATTAGAGATGTCAGGAGACTATGTACACATTCTCCTGAATGTCAAGTCCCTCTATGTTATTCAATATCTGTGTTTTAAGTTATCGTTACAAAGTGAGAGCCAGGGATATGGACTCGATGTTTGTTAATTTGTGAGAACCCTTGTTGAGTTGATCTGTTGTTGTGAGACCAGAAGAGTGAGAACATTTTGTCCACTAGAGGAATATACACTAGCCTCGCTGACAGACATTTACAGAGACTAAGTGCGTCCCAAATAGAACCCTATATTCCTAGAAAAGAATAAGTGCTATCTAGAACCTAAAGGGTTCTTCGCCTGTCCCCATAGGAGAACCCTTTTTGGTTCCAGATAGAATCCTTTCCACAGAGGGTTCTACATGGAACCGAAAAAGGTTCTCCTATGGGGACAGGCGGGGAACCCTTTTGGAACCCTTTTTTGTAAAAGTGTACTCCCTATATACGGCACTACTTTTGACCAGGGCCCATGAAGCTCTGGCCAAAAGTAGTGCACTATAAAGTGAATAGGTGGCGCAATCACTTTCTCCATACCATTCTGCGCTGGTTCCCTGCTCACCTAGGCTAGCATTCCAAATGGCACACTATTCCCTATATAGTAAATAGGGTGCAAGTTTATACTTAACCCCAGTTCAATTGGCACCGAATGAAGCAGTCCATCCCTGTATAACGTGAGCACAGCGTAATAGCATGTTTCCACACAGACCACAGCAACTGAAGCATTTTAATTCCCTGTGTTTTCCGATATCTGCAAAACAAGAGACACCTTTTGACTTTCACTTCTTTCACTCTCATTGGCTGTGGCCTAAGTCTGTGCAAGGTGAAACTCAGATCAGACAGTCCTAATGGTTGGTATTTAATATCCCTCTTTCTTTCTCTCTCGTTTTCAGGTCTGTATCTTCATAGGGGAAACGCTGCTCTTTCTGAACTGGGCCATCACGGCAGACATTTTAATGGTATGTACTAAGAAAAAACTATACCTCTGTTGCCTACCACTGGAAACGTCTAATACTGCACTACTGTAATAAAGGGTGGTTATCTCTTCTGGTGCAATTTGAGTTTCTTATTTTGAGTTATGAAATGCATGACTGTAACAGGGACAGGGAGCTTTGTATATATCGGATGGGGCTCAGTCATCATAATTATGCCCTTGACCATGCATGATGCATACACCACTCATGGAAAGACTAAATGCATGGGAGAGCTCTTTTTCAGACAGGCCAAATACTATTTCATTGAGCTTGCCTGGTGCAATACAATAGTCGCAGAACTGCAAATCCATCCATCTGGAACTCCAGGCAGGCTAAAGTTAACACAACATTTATTTGAAAAGATATCAAATAGTACTTGACCCAAGTCCCAAAGAAATGATCTAGGAGGGTAGCTTAGAACTTGTTTACGTGTGTACGTTTACGTGTAGCCAAATGAAATGGGACTTCCTGTGAAGTGAAAGGACCAGCCAAACTCATGAATCTGCCAGTTAGAATAGACATACTGGTGAGTTAGCTTGCAGAGGGTAGGGGAGAGGAGACAGGACAGTCAGCTGCAGAGTAGAGGCCCATACATTAATTACTGGACAGCACTTACCATACAGCACTTACTGTGTGTGTGCGTGTGTTAGACTCACACACACACACACACAGTTCTAATCTAGCTGGAGATGACAAGCCTGGAGGTCTTTGGCAGTGAGGTGGACTGAACTTGCATAATTGAGGTCTCCTGAAGTTGTTGTTGTTTTACTATGGATGGACGTATGGATAGCAGTGGAGGCTGTTAAGGGGAGGACGGCTCATAATAACGTCTGGAACAGAGCAAATGGAATGGCATCTAAACACATGGAGACCATGTGTTTGATGTATTTGATACCATTCCACCTATACCGCTCCATACCTTACTTCAAGCCCGTTCTCCCCAATTAATGTACCATCAACCTCCTGTGATGGATAGATCCTTCCTTCTACATCCCTAGTCACCACTTCTGCCCTCGTTTCAACTCGCTCTCCATCTCTCTCTGTTATGTGATGATGTGTTATATCTTATGTGATTGAATTTGGACCTTGACGATATTTTTTTTAGTACGTGATGGTGAAGCTAAATAAATGTCTGCACAAGAAGCCAGTCAAGTCGAGTCTCATCTGATCTTATCATCTCTCTGCAGTATGTTGTCATTCCGACTCGGAGGGCCACAGCGGTTGCCTTCCAGGGCTTCACTTCCCATCTCCTGGGGGATGCTGGAAGCCCATACCTCATAGGCCTGGTAAGACTACTCTACTCTCGCTCTCTTTGTGTGTGTGTGTGTGTGTGTGTGTGTGTGTGTGTGTGTGTGTGTGTGTGTGTGTGTGTGTGTGTGTGTGTGTGTGTGTGTGTGTGTGTGTGTGTGTGTGTGTGTGTGTGTGTGTGTGTGTGTGTGTGTGTGTGTGTGTGTGTGCGTTTACGTGTGTATGCATGCTTTTGCGTGTGTGTTCATTTATATGTGAGTACTGTGTGTGAGAGTTACTTGGGATCCATAGTCCTGTAGTGTGGATGAATAGGTTGTTACATACAATACTGTATATGTATCATAACACATTCACACTATTCACTCATCACTTGATGCTTTTTAGTAGCCTTTGTCTAACTCTGCCATTGCAAGGTTAAATGAGGTTGGTACCACAACAGCTTTTAACAAACCTCCCATTAGGACTAGTAGTGAACAGAGGTGTGACTTCACTTCGCCAGTCGTTCGCTAATTTCTGCCAACCCACTTTCCAGTAAACCCAGTTCCCATGGGGACACCATTATGACTAGTAGTCAGAACCAGTGAACATGGCTCTTACTGGCACTCACATTCTCAAGGACACACACTGCTCTCTAAGTGTTCCCTCTGGTCTCCTAAATGCCTGGCCTTACACTGCATCCTTACATAGACAATAGCTTCAGCCCCCGCTCCTATACCATCCTATAAGTGGCCATGATGTCACTAGTTCCGGGCGTGTTTTCTGAACGTTTCACCAAGATGAAAGAGATATGCCAAGCGTCCATGACATTACTATACCGTTCCAAGTCCATTCCAGAAGGGGGGGAACATATTTCACCCCAAGCTGCCAACTGGCATTTGAGTAATTCTGGAGAGAAAGCATCGGAGGAGAACTTTCCAAGTTAAACAGTAACCCAATGGAAATGCCCCTCTACTCGGCATGGTGTGCTGCACTGTGGTCGACCTGGGAGAGAGTGCTGGAGCTAGGAGGTTATACACACTGTGTCCCCACACACAGTGTGACCACATGCCTAAATACGTGTGGCAAGGGGTAAAGGGTGAGGTGGACTGCCCTGAGTTGCCTATCTCGGTATGAATAAGTTACTTATCTCCTCCAATACTGAATAACTTACACAATATACTATTAGCCAAAGATGTGCTTCCAAAGCTTCATTTGACCTTATGCCATGAAGTGAGGTGGTTTCAAATTGTTGTTCTACTGTCCTCAGTAAGAGCCAACAGTGGTCTTGATTAGAGAATCAAACTCAGGCCTGGGGATTCACTGGGGACAGGCAGAACAGTGACAGACGGGGCTGTGGAACAGCAGATACAGCAGTTATTTAAGAAGGGGGAGAAAAGTATATACAACTACCGTTCAAAAGTTTGGGGTCACTTAGAAATGTTCTATTTAAAATAAAAAAATAACATCAAATTGATCAGAAGTACGGTGTAGACATTGTTAATGTTGTAAATGACTATTGTAGCTGGAAACTGCAGATGTTTTATGGAATATCTACATAGGCGTACAGAGGCCCATTATTAGCAACCATCACTCCTGTGTTCCAATAGCACGTTGTGTTAGCTAATCCAAGTTTATCATTTTAAAAGGCTCGTTGATCATTAGAAAACCCTTTTGCAATTATGTTAGCACAGCTGAAAACTATTGTTCTGTTTAAAGAAGCAATAAAACTGGCCTTCTTTAGACTAGTTGAGTATCTGGAGCATCAGCATTTATGGGTTCCAGGCTCAAAATGGCCAGAAACGGTGAAATGGTCAGAAACTCGTCAGTTTACTATTGTTCTGAGAAATGAAGGCTATTCCACGTGAGAAATTGCCAAGAAACTGAAGATCTCGTACAACGCTGTGTACTACTCCCTTCACAGAACAGTGCAAACTGGCTCTAACCAGAATAGAAAGAGGAGTGGGGGCCCTGGTGCACGACTGAGCAAGAGGACAAGTACATTAGAGACTTATGTTAAAATGAAGGCTTAACACAACTCCTAACCTTAACCCTAACCCCTAGCCTAGCTGAGGTTAACGTTAGCCACCACAAATTGGAATTTGTAACATGTCATATGTTTTGAAAATTTGTGTTGTACATTTTGTAAATTCATAACATATCATACAAATTATAATTCATAACATATCATACAAAATGGATGATGGACATCCAAAATGTAATTACATACCATGCAAAATGTAACCTATCATACTAATTCACACAGAGCGTGTAAAGAAAAATATGAAATGCTCTGAGACCAGGTTGCTGTGATTCATCCCTCCCGGAATGTCACCGACCTCCAGACCAAGGAGACCAGGCCCAGAATGCCCTGAATGCGTCACCATGCAGCGACTCCTCTATCTCTGACTGGCCCGGAGATTTAGCAGGCCGGTGTGATGGGCTCATCATGACGCACTCTACCAACCCACAACCCTCCTGCCTCCACACCCGCCACCCCCCACCACAAGGATGAACAGAGTCTGCAGATCTGAAATCACGGGAAAACATGTCAGCCGTTCATCGCTTAGCAACTACAGAATAAAGCAGCCTTGAGCCACCCACTTGGTGCAGAATTAGGTTTTTACAAGTACTTGTGCTGCCCAAGACCCAAATATTAGACCTGCATTAGAGACGTGCCCTCAGAGGATCGTGAACCGAAGCAGCCACAGTGCATTGCCTTTGTATATTGATGGAGGATGTGTGTTAAAATTAACTGGGCTCCCACTGTATCCTGCAGTACTGGTCCTTCTTATTGAGTGACAAGCCATTCATCCACAGTATATAGTCCCCCTTGTACCAGCACGTAGGCCAGAGTGGCTGACAAATACAAACCATAGCTTCAGGGAGGAATATAATGAACAAGTGTAAAGACACATGTAAGTGTGTGTGTGTGTGTGTGTGTGTGTGTGTGTGTGTGTGTGTGTGTGTGTGTGTGTGTGTGTGTGTGTGTGTGTGTGTGTGTGTGTGTGTGTGTGTGTGTGTGTGTGTGTGTGTGTGTGTGTGTGTGTGTGTGTGGCAAATGGCCAGAGGCAGAGTGGTTGGCGATGTAATCTCCCTGCAATCTTGCAAGAAATGCCTTGTAATGGATCATTTGACATGCACTATGTATTTTTAGCCCACACATAAATTTGTGCATGCATACAGTCATACACTCTCACATGCACACTCTTATAACACCCACCTACACTCTGAGAAAGAGAGAGAGAGAGAGAGAGAGAGAGAGAGAGAGAGAGAGAGAGAGAGAGAGAGAGAGAGAGAGAGAGAGAGAGAGAGAGAGAGAGGCAAGCCCTGTCAGTCTTTACCTTTTTCAATTCAATCTAACTATTTATCCTCTCAGGGGAAATTAAGAAAGGCAAGTCAGGGGACCTGGGCTGTCAGGGCAGGAGTGAGTGTTCTGCCATTCTCCACAGCACTTTGAGGAACACTGGCCAACCTGCACTCACAGTTTGTGTGTGTGTGTCAGCACTTTAGTAAGACTATCTCCCAGCTGTTGTTTTCTTTAGCACATTGCGTGACGGACCAGGGCAACACTCAGCTCGGGAGAACTCTAACCTTGAAATTACTGAATAGGCTGCTTGGAATATCCACTTTTAGAGACATTGGTGTTTTGTAACATTTTCTCCTTTTTGTGTTTGAGATATTCATTGGTTAAGTGTGTTACTTTGCATTATTGATTTGCCTAATGGATCGGGGACGATATGTATGGATCTGCCCTGTAGCCTGTAGCAGTCAGAGGAGCTCATGTAACTCACTACTACTCCTTGTAGTAACTCACTACTACTACACTCCTTGTAGTCTTTGGCGTCTGTTGCAAGATCTGACCGTGCTGTCCAGAGATTAGCTTTTTTCTGCTTTGATAACTTTACATAAGAGTCAAATGAATCTCTTGCTAAATGAGTCACACATACTGTAATTATGCAATGCACTATAATGGTAACAAGCACTAGGATTGATGCAGAAACATTATATGCCGGTTTCCCGGACACAGATAAGCCCTTGACTAAAAAGTAATATTAAATATTGAATGGAGATTCTACTTTGTAGTACAGGAATAGGTCTTCTCTGGATCTAGGAAACCGGCCTGAATAGTAATATTAGTGATCACTATTGGTGACTTGGAAAGACACGAGTGTGCATAATGTCTATAGCATATCCATATTCCTTTACTGTTGTTTTTCTCTCTCTCTCTCTCTGTGTGTGTGTGTGTGTGTGTGTGTGTGTTTGTGTGTATGTGTTCAGATATCGGATGCCCTCCAGAAGAGCTACACTAGGTCGGTGCTATGGCAGTTCCTCAGTTTGGGTTATGCCCTCATGCTCTGTCCCTTCGTCATCGTCCTGGGTGGCATGTTCTTCTTGGCAACCGCCCTCTTCTTCCTCGATGACAGGGACAAAGCAGAGAAACAGTGAGTCTCTTTTCGCCCTGCTTCTGTATAACCTAGATTACATTGATATTTTAAGCATTTCGTAGACACTCTTATCCAGAGTGACTTACAATCAGTGCTTCCTACAAATAGCCAAAGCAACCTCATATCACGATCATTGCAAGTTAGTAAATCCATAACGTTTTTTTTAGGAAAGGTCATTGTAAAACATGCACCTTACATCTGATCATCTTGAAACTTTCTCTGTAAAGCTAACTTTCATCAAGGTTTTACATGTCCATTCATGTACCATCCATAATTCTTCTTATTTGCTTAATTTCTCCAACATGTCAAGTCTGCTTTTTGGGGCATACACTCCCCACAAGGGGTACAATAGACACACACATCAAAAGTTTCATTTATATTTTTTGTCCATTCTGTAAGACAATCAAGTCGTGATTCCACGTGGAAATGTAAATTCCGTCACGCTTGAATCGCCCGGAGAGGTAAACAGAGACGAAGCGATCAGGGTCAGTGGAGAGAGATTGTTCCAGGCTTTTATCCTTGACAAAAAGGGCTAGAGTCAGCTGGGAGCAGCAGACAACGACAAGACACTCTCATTGAAGCAATGGACGTTCAAGGTCAACCGCGGTACTGCAGGCATTGTTAGCAGAAAACGATCCCACCATTATAGTGAATGTAAAAATGACGATCTTCGTGGTTAATCTTCATCTAAAAAAAATATTAAAAATGTAAAGTCAATAATGGTACCAAGAACGGCTTCTAATACACCAGATGTACAGTACCAGTCAAAGGTGTGGACACTTTTTTTCAAGGGTTTCAAGGGTTTCAAGGGTTTTTTACTGTTTTCTACATTGTAGTATAATAGTGAAGACATCAAATCTACATGACCTCGACCCAATTGAGATGGTTTGGGATGAGTTGGACCGCAGAGTGAAGAAAAAGCAGCCAACAAGTGCTCAGCATATATGGGAACTTCTTCAAGACTGCTGGAAAAGCATTCCAGGTGAAGCTGGTTTAGAGAATGCCAAGAGTGTGCAAAGCTGTCATCAAGGCAAAGGGTGGCTACTTTGAAGAATCTCAAATATAAAATATATTTAGATTTGTTAACACTTTTTTGGTTACTATATGATTCCACACAAGAAGTTAGTGCTGGATTGAAATTTACAGAATGGTTACCTGGAGGAAAATAGGGGAGGGTCTTGCTTTTCAACTTCAGTCAAAGGAAGTAAATCTAGTCTAAGGGAGGGTCATTCAATTGAGTAAATTTCAATATCTATCAGTGTTTTAGAATTAGTTGTTTATTAGGCTATGTGTGCCTGCTGAATCGCCGCAGGGTGCGCAATATCAGGTGCGCCTATAGACTATTTTTTTATTTAACTAGGCAAGTCAGTTAAGAACAAATTCTTATTTCCAATGACGGCCTAGGAACAGTGCCTGTTCAGGGGCAGAACGACAGATTTGTACCTTGTCAGCTCGGGGATTTGAACTTGCAACCTTCTGGTTACTAGTCCAACACTCAAACCACTAAGCTACCCTGCCGCCCCCAAATGATCCAAAGCCTATAGGCTATAGTAGTCAAAGTGCATGCTTGGAGAACCACACTGCAATGGGTATTCCAATCCTGAGCCCTGGCCTGCTCTGCTCTTGCTGATCAAAAACGGTTTTGTGTGCTGCCTAACCAATGGCTGTGCAGTGTAGGCCTACGGTGGCAGTTCAGGAGGAGAGTCAAAGGCTTCTCCCAATTTTGTCGTTTTTGTACTTTCTTGCACACGGACTAGCCTATAGGCTATGTCATGTTCAGTTTGAGAAGGAGAGAGCAAAGATGAGAAGGAGGACCTGAGGCCAACTTTGATAGCTTGCTACTACTATAATTAATTTGATTAAAAACTATATGTTTCTTGCCAATGATGTAAGACAAAAGAAAAATGGAAACTGCATGACATTTTTATAAAAAATATATATATTTTCTTCGAACCTGCAAATACGATGAGAGATTCATTCAATGCTTTTACTATAAAGAAGATATTTCTACTCTTGTCCACGGTGGTCCAAGGACAACCCACAACCTTCTGGCCTGCAGCCCCGTGTGCTATCAAAATTCCTGCGTTGCCATGTAATGCTTACAGAACAAAGAACAGTTTCTAAAACTGCATATCTAAGTCTCTGTTCTGTCCAAAAAATGTGTGTAAACGGTAGACATGTTCTCTGCTATTCACTTTGTTTTAATTATTATTGTCTTGGGTATAAGGAGGGTCTCTTTTTCAAGCGTTCGGGGAGGGTTTAGATCAAATATATTTTCCTGAAGGGAAATCGGACCATTTCAGATAGGTCCAATTTTCTCCATGTCACCCTTATTATAAATAACGTTCACTCCCACATAAGGATAATTGAGTTGATAATGGCAGCCTGCAGTAACCCCGTCAGCCTTCAACTTGAGTTACTCAGTGAGAAGGGGCAGCACTGAGCCAGCCTGCAATTTCACTTCCTGGAGTAGCTCAAACTGCGCGTGTTATGTCTCCATCCGACTTCATTTGGTTTCAATTCCCTATTGAGTCTTCACATAGGAATGAATGGTGTCACGTGATCAATGGCTTTGTCCATTCATATATGCAGTCATTTGCTGAGAGGGAGAGGATGCTGCAACTCTTTTCCTTAAGCCTGTAGGCCATGCCAGGCCTGTCAAACAAGATGCAGAGCCAGAGAAAGCAGGAACCCCGGGAAGCTCTACAGTACTTCTACTTCCTACGGAATGAAAAAAACAGCCAAGGAGAAAACATGTTTCTCAACTGAATGTATTCAACTGAAATGTGTCTTCCACATTTAATCCAACCCCTCTGAATCAGAGAGATGTGGGGGGCTGTCTTAATTAACATCATCGGCATCCAGGGAGCAGTTATTATGGTCAGAACAGCAGATTTTTCCACTTTGCTGGCTCTGGGATTTGAACCAGTAACCTTTCGGTTACTGGCACAACACTCTTAACTGCTACGCCTCAGGTCTCCCCCTGAGAGTCCCCTAGCCAATAGAAACACTGTTGCTATAGTGCCCTCCACTCCACCCTGTCAGCTAAAAGAGCAAAGTGCTCTGTCCATCCGAAGCATAGCTGACCCAAGCTGTTCCACAAGCCATCACATTATTACACTTTGCTTACTTTGCCTTTCATGAGCTACCACCCCTCATGTATTTAACGCCCAAGCATTCAAATTCTCCAACTCTCTTTTCAAACAAAAACACACCAAGCACACACACCTTGAGGGCATAGCACTGTGGCATCTCATACTCATAAAAGGTCAAGACAAACAGTCATCCACACTTTTCGGGTGCTGCTCTAAAATAGAACGGACTTCTATTTTAGCGCTTGACAACGCAGACGCTCGTTGGCGCGCGCAAGCCGTGACCACTCGCGCGAGCGTTGAAAAATCAATTTGCACATACACGTTATTCAATCATTGCACCCACACTGTTTGCGCGCGCGAATGAACGTCTACATTGCCAAGTGCTGAAATAGAAGTCAGTTCTCCCAATCTCCTCATTGGTTTATAGAAGCATATACCCACATGCCATCTCCTCATTGGTTATACTCACGTGGGTGATTGAAAGTTGAACTGAGGTCGGTCATTTGTGCTTATACACCTTATGATGAAAGTTAGATGCCAATCGCCATTTAAGTCCAAAGAAGAAAAAGCCTTGAACGAGGAGAGATGACTAGAAACGATTCGGTTGACCTATTTTATGTGTGGATTAATTGTCGGAGTAGAGGACCTTGTGCATTTCAGGTAAAATAACAACTCAACGTTTATATCCCAGGACAAATTAGCTAGCAACTGCAAGCTAGCTAGTTAAATTGCCATAAATGTTTAATGCTTTTCGACCTGTCCCCAAATTAATATAATTGGTTCAGAGTTTGTTTTGAAATTTCAACCTGCGTGTCGTAACCGCGTTTGGTGTAGGTGGACAAAATCAATTTGCGCACGATGGCGGATGCACGCGCTCATCCGGTTTGGGCATGGAGGAAAATGACTTTTCTAGGAACATGGTTCAATATGGTACCAGTTAAATTAGACCACGTCCATCCAGGGCTGGGGTCAATTCCATTTCAATTCCGTCAATTCAGGAGGTAAACTGAAATTACATTTCCAATTCTCTCCTCAATGATTGTCTATGAATTGACCTCAACCCTGCTGTGTACTGTTGGCCACCATTACAGAAGGACTACTTGTATCCAGGGACATACTTGGATGATATGCAGCTCTACCTACAGTGAAAATATTGTCCCACCACCATCACCATGTACCACCGTGCTTCAGAACTCTCGTCATGTTACAGGTTACAACTCGCCTCCCTGTTCTGCAGAAGCCTCTCTATATAATATTTTATTGTAAATAGATTATAAATAGAGTTCATTCATGAACCGTACACAGTATATGTATAGCGTGCTTTATAGAGTAGGGCTATTGATTTACCAGTGCAGAGGGCAGACTGCTAAACTTCAGCAGCTGCAGCACTCTTATGGAACACTCTTCAAATAGCACTACACGGATAACAACAACAGGATCCTTAAAAACAACAACGACTTCGGTTATCTTAGGGCTGTCCCCAGACAAAATGTATCTTGGTCTGTCCTGTCAAAACGTGTATTTTTCCATATATAGACACATCCTAGGTCTTTTAATCAAATCCACTATATTCACTGAGCTTGTCTGATGATTTAAGCACACTGTTTGATTAAATAATTAAGACACACAAATGACTAGAGGGAGTCCAACCAGCAATTGATTTAATTGTGCCGGGCCGGGCTAAGACTTGCTGTTTTTTTAAAAAGACAGTGAGTGACTGACTAGCACCCGTTGTCTCTCTCTCCTCCCTGCTGGAGCGACCACCACAGAACATCAGTGTTAATCGCGCTGTCCGTGTTGCGGGAGCTAAAACATAATTACAGCCATTTCTGACTGAAAAGTTCTGTTACTGAAATCCCTCATTTGTTAAGGAAAAACATTCCCTATTCCCTCAACCCTTGTTCTCATTACGTGGCACATGTATGCATTCCACGCGCATGACCAATAGGGCCTGACCTATAGGATATCATAATCCCATCAATAAATTGATTATAACAAACTCTGAACACCGTAAACAGCTAAATGGATGCAGAGGACGTGACAAATAAACTTGAAACGGGGGAATGGTTGCTCATGAGGTAAAGGTGTGCGGAATAAATTGGAATAGTAGTGGAAAATTCTGGAGATCAAGAAAAATAAGGTAAGAAGCAAGCGCTGCGTGCATATTATGTGTGCTAAACAGGTGCTGTATAGATTACAATGTACTTTTTTCTTATACCTTTATTACAGCAAAGACTAAAAATAGTCACATTCGTTTGTGAATGCTAGTTCCTAAATGGAACGGTTTATTTATTGTTTCAAGGCTCGCTTCATTTTATTTTAAAACTAAAATACTTGATTGCATTTTAAATCATGAATGACTTGTATGCTGTGTGATGACATGAACAAATAAATGATTGATTGATATATAGCGGGCTATAAAATATATAGGAATATAGTATAGGCCTAAGTAAGTTACGGTATTAAGACTGAACAGGATGCACTCTTAGGCCTACAGCTCAGTAGTGGTTATACAAGGCTTCTATACTAAGCCTACTAATGATAATGACATTACTTATTATTATAATGATGATCATAATAATAATAGTAATAATAACAATAAGAAGGAGATCACGAGAATTGAGCCATTATGAGTATTATTATAAATATTATTTTTCAATAGAAGCAGGATCTGTCTTATAAACATATATGGATTATTTATAAAACCAGGCACATTTGACAGCTGAACAGCTATTTATTGATAATAGACCTAAGGAAAGCCCAATTTAATATCTCCTCACTTTTCTTATACAGTAAGGCAAGGGCTGTTTTCTCGTCTCCTAACTCTGCTGCTGCCTCCGCTGCATTGGTCTCAACACCAATATGCTGGTTAACACCTCTTAAGGATCGCACCCTTTTTTTTCTTTTTTTTTCTAAAATGACGTACCCAATCTAACTGCCTGTAGCTCATGACCTAAAGCAAGGATATGCATATTATTGATACCATTTGAAAGGAAACACTTTGAAGTTTGTGGAAATGTGAATTGAATATAGGATAACATTACACATTAGATCTGGTAAAAGATAATACAAAGAAAAAAATTATATATATATTTTCTTTGAAATGCAAGAGAAAGGCCATAATGTACTATTCCAGGTTAGGCGCAATTTAGATTTTGGCCACTAGACGGCAGCAGTGTAGGTGTAAAGTTTTAGACTGATTTAATGAAACATTGCATTTATGTTCAAAATGTGTATCAAGACTGCCCAAATGTGCCTAATTGGTTTATTGATACATTTTGAAGTTCATAACTGGGCACTCTCCTCAAACGATAACATGGCATTCTTTCACTGTAAATGGCTACTGTAAATTTGACAGTGTAGTTAGATTAACAAGAATTTAAGCTTTCTGCCCACATCAGATATGTCTATGTCCTGGGAAATGTTCTTGTTACTTATAACCTCATGCTAATCACATTAGCCTACATTAGCTCAACCATCCTGTGGGGGACACCGATCTCGCTGAGGTTAACTTTGCTTTTTGGCACATAGCAACATGGTCTAGGAAAAGGCGCCAATTCAACAGTGCACTCACTGATTTATTTCAGAACCGCAGACAGCGGACACCATCCAACGCAGGAGAAAGCGCACTTATTATAAAATAATATTTTGTTTTATTAGTGTTGCACCATTGTTCTTATGTAATACAACCATATACAATTTCAGTGGCACATGTCTTAGAGTGATGGACTGTGCCATCCCCACAGCCTCCACAATGGATTAGTCCACTCAGGCGCGAATCAGACAGGTTCCTTGTACACCATGATATATTTAAAAACAAAAATGTGCTACTGCTCAACTAAAGAAATCCCGGTTGACCTATCGACCAAACAATCGACCAGTCGACTAAATGTGGTCAGCCCTAGCTTTTCCACATTCACAAACAAGCCATCCATATATATATACACAGTATATCACAAAGGTGAGTACACCCCTGACATTTTTGTAAATATTTTAGTATATCTTTTCATGTGACAACACTGAAGAAATGACAATTTGCTACAATGTAAAGTAGTGAGTGTCCAGCAATTATAACAGTGTAAATTTGCTGTCCCCTCAAAATAACTCAATACACAGCCATTAATGTCTAAACCGCTGGCAACAAAAGTGAGTACACCCCTAAGTGAAAATGTCCAAATTGGGCCCAAAGTGTCAATATTTTGTGTGGCCACCATCATTTTCCAGCACTGCCTTAACCCTCTAGGGCATGGAGTTCACCAGAGCTTCACAGGTTGCTACTGGAGTCCTCTTCCACTCCTCCATGACAACATCACAGAGCTGGTGGATGTTAGAGACCTTGCACTCCCCCATCTTCCGTTTGAGGATGACCCACAGATGCTCAATAGGGTCTAGGTCTGGAGACATGCTTGGCCAGTCCATCACCTTTACCCTCAACTTCTTTAGCAAGGTAGTGGTCGTCTTGGAGGTGTGTTTGGGGTCGTTATCATGTTGGAATACTGCCCTGCGGCCCAGTCTCTGAAGGGAGGGGATCATGCTCTGCTTCAGTATGTCACAGTACATGTTGGCATTCATGGTCCCCTCAATGAACTGTAGCTCCCCAGTGCTGGCAGCACTCATGCAGCCCCATACCATGACAATCCCACCACCATGCTTGACTGTAGGCAAGACACACTTGTCTTTGTACTCCTCACCTGGTTGCCGCCACACACGCTTGACACCATCTGAACCAAATAAATTTATCTTGGTCTCATCAGACCACAGGACATGGTTCCAGTAATCCATGTCCTTAGTCTGCTTGTCTTCAGCAAACTGTTTGTGGGCTTTCTTGTGCATCATCTTTAGAAGAGGCTTCCTTCTGGGACGAAAGCCATGCAGACCACTTTGATGCAGTGTACGGCGTATGGTCTGAGCACTGACAGGCTGACCCCCCACCCCTTCAACCTCTGCAGCAATGCTGGCAGCACTCATACGTCTATTTCCCAAAGACAACCTCTGGAAATGACGCTGAGCATGTGAACTCAACTTCTTTGGTCGACCATGGCGAGGCCTGTTCTGAGTGGAACCTGTCCAGTTAAACCACTGTATGGTCTTGGCCACCGTGCTGCAGCTCAGTTTCAGGGTCCTGGCAATCTTCTTATAGCCCAGGCCATCTTTATGTAGCGCAACAATTATTTTTTTCAGATCCTCAGAGTTCTTTGCCATGAGGTGCCATGTTGAACTTCCAGTGACCAGTCAGTGTGAGGGAGTGTGAGAGTGATGACACCAAATTTAACACACCTGCTCCCCATTCACACGTGAGACCTTGTAACACTAATGAGTCACATGACACCGGGGAGGGAAAATGGCTAATTGGATCCAATTTGGACATTTTCACTTAGGGGTGTACTCACTTTTGTTGCCAGCGGTTTAGACATTAATGGCTGTGTGCTGAGTTATTTTGAAGGGACAGCACATTTACACTGTTATACAAGCTGTACACTCACTACTTTAAATTGTAGCAAAGTGTCATTTCTTCAGTGTTGTCACATGAAAAGATATATTCAAATATTTACAAAAATGTGAGGGGTGTACAGTCCGTTCACGCTCAAATGCCCCATGATTTACACATTTTCTCCTGACTTGACAATTGCAGCCCTTTTTCTTGTACGAGTCTGTCCTGAAATATTCTGGGATATTTTTAAAAGCCAAGAAGCAGAAGGAGTGTACTCACTGGAGCAAGACTCTGTCTATTCCTAGACTTAATATTTCTAGGTTGTTAGCTTTTTTGGGCTGAATGGAGACCATTAATAGCTCAGCTAAGGCACACAGATGCCCCCACACATTCACATACACACATTATTCACTAACTTAGACTTAGTCACACACACACGCAGACACACACGCAGGTGCACAAATACACACACATGGCGTGAGAGCTCATCTATGTCCTCTGCCATGGTTGGCCCTGGCGTAGCTAGGCACATCAGTGACTCCTCGTGAGTACAGTACATGCCCGGCTTAACTCACTTCTGGGACGACCGCCTGAAGAGGCAAGAGACCAGATTGTCATGAAGTGTGCTTTGAAGAGAGGAGAAAAGGTGCAGACTAAAAAAGGCATCAGGGAGACAGGGGGCATGTGAGGAAAGAAAGTGTGAGAAGAAGGCGTGAGAGACAGAAACATTCTTTTTAAAAAGGGCCAGCAAAAGAGAGCGAAGCATAGTGTGGCAAGGGTAGTTCTATTAGTCCTGCATTTTATCCTCATATACACACACACACTGACATGTTTTTTGGACTACCTCTGGATGTTTAACTGAGCTGTATGTGTGGAGTCTGTGGATTCTTCCTGACTGTCTTCTCTGTTCTGTTCTCAGATTGGCAGCAATGACGCGACCACCCTCCTCAGTAAAGGTATGACAAGGTACTTTTATATCACTCTGAGTTTTTGTATCTAACACTTAAGAGGTTAGATGTCAATTAAGTTTATCATCTGTCATTATTGTGACAGTGAAACATTTGTTCTTATATTGGCTCTATACTCCAAACATTTGGATTTTAAATCAAACAATGACTATGAGGTTAAAGTGCAGACTGTCAGCTTTAACCTGTTGCCACTCTAGAGGGGCAGTATTTTCATTTTTAGAGAAAAAAAACGTTCCCGTTTTATACGGGATATTTTGTCAGGACAAGATGCTAGAATATGCATATAATTGACTTAGATAGAAAACACTCTAACGTTAGCAAAACTGTAAAGATATGTGAGTATAACAGAACTGATGTTGCAGGCGAAAGCCTGAAAAAAATCCAATCCTGAAGTTGCCCAGGTTTTGAAAGCGCTGCGTTCCAATGAGTCCCTATTGAGCTGTGAGTGAGTTATCAACGAGCTTACGCTTTCTACGTATTCCCCAAGGTGTCTTCAGCATTGTGACGTAGTTTTACGCATTTATGTTGAAGAATAGCCGTAGGCGGCCACATTGCGTAAGTGGTCACATGGTGGCTCCGAGAGAGATTCTAAAATACAGAGGTAGCCATTACTCCAATCGGTCCTACTGAAAAACTAATTGTCCCGACGGATATATTATCGAATAGATATTAGAAAAACACCTTGAGGATTGATTGCCATGTTTCTGTCGATATTATGGAGCTAATTTGGAATATTTTTCGCCGTTTTCGTGACTGCAATTTTCGTGCGATTTCTCAGCCAAACGTGAAGAACAAACGGAGCTATTTTGCCTACATAAATAATATTTTGGGAAAAAGATGAGTGAAAACATCCGAAGCTCATCAAAGGTTAACGATTTAATTTGATTGTTTTTCTGATTTGTGACAAGGTTGCCTGCTGCTAGCAAGGCATAATGCTATGCTAGGCTATCGATAAACTTACACAAATGCTTGTCTAACTTTGGCTGTAAAGCATATTTTGAAAATCTGAGATGACAGGGTGATTAACAAAAGGCTAAGCTGTGTCTCATTATATTTCATTTGTGATTTTCATGAATAGGACTATTTTATAGGGATATTTATGTCCGTTGCGTTATGCTAATTCGTTTCAGGCGATGATTACGCTCCCGCATGCGGGTTTGGGAGTCACAAGAAGCTTTAGTGAATTCTCATCCATATCGGGGGAACCGTTTAGAAAGTACAGCACTTTTTGTACATAGTACACCCCATTTTAGGGCACCAATAGTATTTTATTTGTTTTACCTTTATTTAACTAGACAAGTCAGTTAAAGAACAAATTCTTGTTTTCAATAACGGCCTAGGACCAGTGGGTTAACTGCCTGTTCAGGGGCAGAACGACAGATTTGTACCTTGTCAGCTCGGGGGTTTGAACTTGCAACCGTCCGGTTACTAGTCCAATGCTCTAACCACTAGGCTACCCTGCCGCCCCAAATTCACTAATATATGTATTAAAGTACTAAAATGTTAAGTATTTGGTCCCATATTTATATCACGCAATGACTACATAAATTTGTTGGATGCATTTTCTGTTTGTTTTGGTTGTGTTTCAGATTATTTTGTGCCTAACAGAAATTAATGGTAAATAATGTATTGTGTCATTTTGGAGTCACTTTTATTGGAAGTAAGAATATAATATGTTTGTAAACACTTCTACATTAATGTGGATGCTACCATGATTACAGATAATCCTGAATGAATCTGGAATAATGATGACAGACGCACAAATACTGTATAGTTTAGGCCTACTGTTGACATGGCACTATACAGTAGGGCTGACAAATATGTGTATATGTTTGTATGCACTGCAGGTAGGCCTATGTGAATAATTTAAAGCATTATGGCAAATGACAAGTAGACTATTAGAAACCTTTTATGGATAGACTATTTGGCTAATGCATTGGCCAGTATAAGAAAGCCACCAGACGCATTGCCATTGAAGCAGCTTTTGTTATCCTGTCTGGGAAACCCGTTCCGCTAGTGGAACCCCTTGCCAACAGCCAATGAAATTGCAGGGCGCCAAATTCAATCAACAGAAATCTCATAAAACTAATTTCTCAAACATACAAGTATTAGGCACCATTTTAAAGATAAAATTCCCAGCCACAGTGTTTGATTTCAAAAAGGCTTTACAGCGAAAGCTCCACAAACGATTATGTTAGGTCACCACCAAGTCACAGAAAAACACAGCGATTTTTCCAGCCAAAGAGAGTTGTCGTCGTCTTTGGCTATGCCGGATTAAGTGATATGACATGCTATTCTATAAAATAATTTATCCGTAATTAATATCACCTGATTGAGCTAATCATGTAATTAACTAGAGAGTCGGGCACCACAAAATAATATTTATAGAGCTGTTATCTTCTGAATAAACGCTTAAAGACCTAGTAATATTTTACATCAATAGCAGTTAATATTAATTGTGCTCTTAATTCAGTCTCATCTGAAAGTTGTAAATTCTTGGTTATCTGCACAAACCCTGGCTAACAATTTGAATCAGCAATACAAAATTGGGTTTAATTATTTATTTACTCAATACCTAACAAATCACACAGAATTACACATGCATATAATTAAATCATAACTTGATTACAAATTATGTCATAAAGAAAAATGTCCATAGCGGGCAGAAAAAGATATGACAGCTTGTTACACAAAGGAAAAGGGCTGGGTTTGAGTGAAAGAGCGGGAAGACTGAGGAACAACGGGAAGAAGCTGTGCGATCGTAAATACAGTATCTTGTGCACTCTAAATTACCGCCCATTTGGAAAAGGAAAATGCAATAAATATTTACTCTGAGCTGCGCTTCGGTAGGTTGGTGGTAGATGGAAGGCCGTGTTGCCCAACCGAGTCCTTTGAAGAATGTCTCTGGTTGTCAATTGGATACGTTGTAGTAACGTCATTGGGTGATAGACGGAATACTCTGTCTGTTCCTTCCTAACCCTCGTTTGCATCTGCTGTTGCTAACTCAACGGCTAGGAGGTATCACTTCTGTAGTGAATAAGAGTTCAAAGTTCATACCATTCGCAACCAAAGCTCACGCTGATGTTGGCTTCGTTCTGTAGTTATTATCTGAACCATTCTGACATAGGACCGTCGTCCTCAAGTCTTCAGAACAGGAGGTCAAGGGCTTATATAGGAAGGGAGAGGAGGGCGTGTTTGAAACGTTTTAAAGCCCATGTCCCTGCTCACTGATTGAGTAGAGCCCATTTTATGAAAACCCCAAATCTCACATTTTAGAAGCTAAAATCACATTTCATCCCATCACAAATAATTTCATATTCAAACATTTAAATTTGAACAACAATTCCATGTGAATCCGATAACTCTGATGTGTAGACTTTCCACTGTAGAGTTTGTCATCTTATCATTGATGAGAATTTCTCAGATGACAACCGAACTGACATCATATGCATTAAGTACCACCGCATATGTTCCATTGGTCGGATTATTTATATAGTTTATATAGTTCATTTCCCCGCACCTTCTGATGTTCCCAGAATCTCTATATTAACCAAGGGTTTTGCAAATGTAACCTCAGTAGGGTTGAGAGAGGAAAAAGGGGGGAAGAGGTATTTATGACTGTCATAAACCTACCCCCCTAGGCCAACGTCATGATAGAGTTGTCACAAAAAGCAGAAATATAGATAAAATCACTAACCTTTGATGATCTTCATCAGATGACACTCATAGGACTTCATGTTACACAATACATGTATGTTTTGTTCGATAAAGTGAATACTTATATCCAAAAATCTCATTTTACATTGGCATGTTGTGTTCAGCAGGTCCAAAACATACGGTGATTTTGCAGAGAGCCACATCAATTCACAGAAATACTCATAATAAACATTGATAATAGATACAACTATTATACATGGAACTTCAGATAAACTTCTCCTTAATGCAACCGCTGTGTCAGATTTCCAAAAAACTTTACGGAAAAAGCATAATCTGAGTACGGCGCTCAGACGACAAATCAAGCCAAACAGATATCCGCCATGTTGGAGTCAACATTAGTCAGAAATAGCATTATAAATATTCACTTACCTTTGATGATCTTCATCAGAATGCACTCCCAATTCCAGCGGAAATGTCGGAAGAAAATTCTAAAAAGTTATATTGCTGGTCGTAGAAACATATCACACATATCAACTAACATCAAGGCGGTGGCCCGTTCCTGTAGGTTCATGCTCTACAACATCCGCAGAGTACGACCCTGCCTCACACAGGAAGCGGCGCAGGTCCTAATCCAGGCACTTGTCATCTCCCGTCTGGATTACTGCAACTCGCTGTTGGCTGGGCTCCCTGCCTGTGCCATTAAACCCCTACAACTCATCCAGAACGCCGCAGCCCGTCTGGTGTTCAACCTTCCCAAGTTCTCTCACGTCACCCCGCTCCTCCGCTCTCTCCACTGGCTTCCAGTTGAAGCTCGCATCCGCTACAAGACCATGGTGCTTGCCTACGGAGCTGTGAGGGGAACGGCACCTCAGTACCTCCAGGCTCTGATCAGGCCCTACACCCAAACAAGGGCACTGCGTTCATCCACCTCTGGCCTGCTCGCCTCCCTACCACTGAGGAAGTACAGTTCCCGCTCAGCCCAGTCAAAACTGTTTGCTGCTCTGGCCCCCCAATGGTGGAACAAACTCCCTCACGACGCCAGGACAGCGGAGTCAATCACCACCTTCCGGAGACACCTGAAACCCCACCTCTTTAAGGAATACCTAGGATAGGATAAAGTAATCCTTCTCACCCCCCCCCCCCTTAAAAGATTTAGATGCACTATTGTAAAGTGGCTGTTCCACTGGATGTCATAAGGTGAATGCACCAATTTGTAAGTCGCTCTGGATAAGAGCGTCTGCTAAATGACTTAAATGTAATGTAAATGTATAGAATCAATCTATGTTTTTACCATAAATGTTCAATAATGTCCCAACCGGAGAATTCCAATGTCTGTAGAAAAGCAATGGAACGAGAGGTAACTTTCTCATGACCGCGCTTCACGAGCCCGTGGCTCTCTGCCAGACCTCTGACTCATTCCCCTCTCATTCATCCCCCCTTCATAGTAGAAGCATCAAACAACATTCTAAAGACTGTTAACATCTAGTGGAAGCCCTAGGAAGTGCAAGATGACCAATATCCCACTGTATCTTCAATAGGGGATGAGTTGAAAAACTACAATCCTCAGATTTCCCACTTCCTGTTTGGATTTTTTCTCAGCTTTTTGCCTGCCATATGAGTTCTGTTATACTCACAGACATCATTCAAACAGTTTTAGAAACTTCAGAGTGTTTTATAGCCAATACTACTAAGGCTGAGGACTGAGACTGAGTAGGAGGTAGTTTACTCTGGGCACGATTTTCATCCAAAAGTGAAAATGCTGCCCCCTAGCCCAAACAGGATTTATAGTAGGGTAATGGTAACCTACTAAGGGCATTTTTTTTTAATCAAATGAAACATAAGACAATCAATTTTTACAGGAAAATAACTAACATTTTATCTACGCTTAGGTTTTTTTACGCATCCAAAATAATAACAGGAGCTGGTAAAAAAAAAAGTACAATAGCCTACATACAAAAAATCAGGATGCCCGCTCACTGTTTTGATACTGCTCCTAAACTTGATATTATTGGTGATTTAAGATTTATTTCGAAGCGGTCTTGTGAGCCAAACCCTTTGTTGATAGTCTTAACTACTTCGCAAATGCATTGGGCAGGACAAAATAAACTGTCTTCACTGAGAGGGGGTGGGGTATGCTTGTTTTTAATCAAATGAAACGAAATGGGAAAAATACATGTTTTTTAAATGTTTCTAAACACACGGTTTACCAGCACAAAAAGCACATCTCTCTTGTTCCATGTGTATATGGGCACTGTTCCTTACGGGTGGATTAACCCTAACGCAACATGCATAAAAGAAACCCCTGAAACTAGATCCCCTACACACTGGTCTTAATGAAAATGGAAAAAAACTGTTGGGGGAGGTTCTCTTCTACACTGTTCAACCAGGGTTTGAAAATAGAGTGCCAGCTTTAACAGGTCGAGATTGCAAACGAGTGTGTGTTTTACAATTGCGCTGGCTTAACGCCAGATGTGTATGACTGTTTAAAAATTGCATTAACTTTCAATCTCCGATAAGAAAATAGTTTTTCCTTCTAACTAACTACAAGTTGTAGTGCCCATAAGACACTGGCGCAATGCTCTACAATCATCATTTAAGTGGGAGACTTTGATTCAATGGTCTTTGAAATAACTGGGAATATTGGAGACTTTAATTATACTTAGAAAGCACTTTCCCCTAGTTTCCATAGACCTTTTCAATGGCGATAACATTCATGTCATCGTATTGATCTTTGATGTACCTCTTGGTTCCAAGGTCTATTGTGTATATAAGGGATGTCGTCAAGGAGTCGTCAGGGCATTATTGGCCTTGGTACCCTCCCTCCTTCCTCTCTTTATCACACACACACACAGGCACACCTCCCTCCTTTATCCCCTTATCACACTCCGACACACACACCGCTCAGCCTCTCACATTAATTATCAAATCCCCCGCCCCGTCCCCCAAAAAATAAACACACACACAGGGGAAATGTTCTGCATTGCCAACTCTCCACAGCAGGACAATGGAGAGGTTTTGGAGTAACAAACTAAAAATAACAAGATTACACCCTGACCCACTGATTGGCAAAGATTTGTGTTTCATGTTATTGTGACTTGGCTTTTCAAGGTTATCGTGTTTATACATGGGGTCAAGAATGTATCTATCCCTTTGTGCTCCTGTCTCGGGCTAATTAACCTCTTTGCTTGCTTGATACTAACTCCAGTCAAATGTATACAGTTGAAGTTGGAACTTTACATACACTTAGGTTGGAGTCATTAAAACTCGTTTTTCAACCACTCCACACATTTCTTGTTAAAACCTCTTAGAGCTACTACCCCCCTACTTTTTTCAATTTCTGCCTGAAGACATACCCTAATCTAACAGCCTGTAGCTCAGGCACAGAACCAAGGATATGCATATTCTTGGTACCATTTGAAAGAAAACACTCTTACAAGTTTGTGTAAATGAATTGAATGTAGGATAATATAACACAATAGATCTGGTTTAGATAATACAATGAAAAAAACATGTGTTTTGTTTTTGTATTTTTGTATCTTTAAAATAAACAAGATAAAACAAGCATTCAGATAGGATGATGGGGACAATTTCAGTGAAAAACATAAGAGGGCAACAGTACTTGTGCAAAGTTTCAGAATGATAACTTCCAAAATGAGTGTGCTTACATGACATTTATCATGAAGTCACCCAGGTGTCCCACACAAGTAGCCCAAATATACCCAAGTGGCCACATTGGTGAAGTTATACATTTTGAATGGAATAACTATATACCAAAATGGTATTCAAACACACCCCCCCCAACAAAAAAAACATGGAGAAAAAACATGAAGAAAAAAATATATACATTTACAAAATAACACTTTCAATATTTGGAAGACCCTCAGTCCTCAACACATTATTATGCTGCTTATGCCAGGTGCCATAGCACATCCATACCTGCAGAAATACATTTCGGCAGATGAACACCACTTGTGGCAGGAGCTGGATGAACCAGCTTCAGTGGAGGATGGACACCTTGGCACTGGGGGCTCCCATTCGGAGTCAGTGTCACTGTGGAAGAAAATGTTCAGTTAGAATTGTTTCACATATGAGCCCTGTATCAACAGGTATAATAAACAGAGATATATATATATAGTACAGGGAACATAAGGTTGAATATATTATTATAGACCTGCTAGATCTACTGTCTCATTTATGTTATGACATTTCAGCTAGATCTACTGTCTCTATTATATTATGACAGACCAGCTAGATCTACTGTGTTTATTATATTACAACAGACCAGCTGTATCTACTGTCTCCATTTCACTTTGGCCATTGTGGGCCTGCCCTCCCCTCAACAGCCTCAAATAGGCTATTTCATTTCACAAATAATATTTTATATTATTAATTTCAAACAACGGCATTAGTATGAGAAGAACTTACCAGTCCAAAACGATGTCCTCTCCAATTCAAAAAATATTCCTCCATTTGGGAATCGCTAAATGAATCATCCTCGATCAATTTCTTCTAAAATTGTGTGTACATCTGTATATCTAGACTTAGATTTAGCTTGCCCTGACTTAGTCGCCATACTGATTGATATATAAACAGTTGAATATGCACTTTACCAAAACAACGCTGTGCGCAACATGCGTTGCTTCTTCCGGTATGAAACTGCAATGGCGAATGACCCTCTTTACGCCGGAGTTTACTACATGGGTTCGTCTTCCAACACTTAAACATTACATATTGCCGTTTACCTCAGCTCATTGGCTATCTTCCCAGCTAGATTTTAAGACGATCAATGGTCATTGGGTTAAAATACGGTCAATCAACGAAACAGCGGGCAAATTCGTTGGTGCACAATGATGTCATTACTTGTTGTCTTCTAATCGGTTTCTTTCAGTCGATACGTCCCGCAAAATGACCCATAAGATTTGGTTGTGTAACAAATGAAACCAAACATGACTGGAAAAGTCACGTTTTGTATGTGTATTTACCTCGAGTGTATCGTCAAAGGGAATGAGACGGAACACGCGGTTCACAAAATGTTTCGTGTTCGGCTGTAAAAATGGATTTTATCAAACAATAGACCATTCATTGTGTAACAATGAGCATTGGGATTGCAAACAGAGGAAGATCATCAAAGGTAAACTATTTATTTTATTGCAGTTTGTGATTTTCTTACGCCTGTGCTAGTTGAAATAGTTGTTTTTTATGGGGCTCTATCCTCAGATAATCGCATCGTATTCTTTCGCAGGAAATCCTTTTTTAAATCTGACAACGCAGTTGGATTAGCAAGATTCTCGGCTTTCGAAACATGTGAGACACTTGTATTTTCATGAATGTTTAAAATGACCATTTATGTAGCGATCATCGTATGTTGTCGAATTTCATCCCGCTACCGGGTTCCGTGTGCAGAGAGGTTAACAAACTATAGTTTTGGAAAGTTGGTTAGGACATCTACTTTGTGCACAACACAAGTAATTTTTGCAACAATTGTTTACAGACAGATTATTTCACTGTATCACAATTCCAGTGGGTCAGAGGTTTACATACACAGTTGATTGTGCCTTTAAACAGCTTGGAAATTTCCAGAAAATTATGTAATGTCTTTAGAAGCTTCTGATTGGCTAATTGACATAATTTGAGTCAATTGGAGGTGTACCTGTGGATGTTTTTCAAGGCCTACCTTCAAACTCAGTGCCTCTTTGTATGACATCATGGGAAAATCAAAAGAAATCAGCCAAGACCTCAGAAAATAATTGTGGACCTCCACAAGTCTGGTTCATCCTTGGGAGCAATTTCCAAATGCCTGAAGGTACCACGTTCATCTGTACAAACAATAGTATGCAAGTACAAACACCATGGGACCACGCAGCCGTCATACCGCTCAGGAAGGAGACGCCTTCTGTCTCCTAGAGATGAACGTACGTTCTTGCGAAAAGTGCAAATCAATCCCAGAACAATCGCAAAGGACCTTGTGAAGATGCTGGAGAAAACAGGTACAAAAGTATCTATATCCACAGTAAAAACAAGTCCTATATCAACATAACCTGAAAGGCCGTTCAGCAAGGGAGAAGCCACTGTTCCAAAACCGCCATAAAAAAGCCAGACTACGGTTTGCAACTGCACATGGGGACAACGATTGTACTTTTTGGAGAAATATACTCTGGTCTGATGAAACAAAAATAGAACTGTTTGGCCATAATGACCACCGTTATGTTTGGAGGAAAAAGGGGGATGCTTGCAAGTCGAAGAACACCATCCCAACCGTGAAGCACAGGGGTGGCAGCATCATGTTGTGGGGGTGCTTTGATACAGAAGGGTCTGGTGCAATTCACAAAATAGATGGCTTCATGAGGTAGGAAAGGGCTGTGGATATATTGAAGTAACATCTCAAAACATCAGTCAGGAAGATAAAGCTTGGTCGTAAATGGGTCTTCCAAATGGACAATGACCCCAAGCATACTTCAAAGTTGTGGCAAAATGGCTTAAGGACAACAAAGTCAAGGTATTGGAGTGGCCATGACAAAGCCCAGAGATCAATCCTATAGAAAATGTGTGGGCAGAACTGAAAAAGTGTGTGCGAGCAAGGAGGCCTACAAACCTGACTCAGTTACAGCAGCTCTGTCAGGAGGAATGGTCAAAAATTCACCCAACTTCTTGTGGGATGCTTGTGGAAAGCTACCCAAAACATTTCCCCAAGTTAAACATTTTAAAGGCAATGCACCAAATACTAATTGAATAATTGTAAACTTCGGACCCACTGGAAATGTGAAAGCTGAAATAAAAAATTCTCTCTACTATTATTCTAACATTTCATATTCTTAAAATAAAGTGGTTATCCTAACTGACTTAAGACAGGGAATTTTTACTCTGATTAAATGTCAGGAATTGTGAGAAAAAAATATGCTCCTGCTTAATAGCCTACTGAGTCATGGAATGCAGTATTTCGAACATGTTGACCATGTCTTTTGTGTACAACATGAATTTTGGAGGCGACACCAGACATATTGCAGATCAAGGAGGGAGAAGCGGCAGCAGAGCAGAGTGTAGGCAGCGAAGTGGGAAACCGCTTTGTAAAAAAAAAAAGACTCCACTTGCGCAGAAATCTCCATATCTTTAGCAATGGCAAATCAGGTTTCCTGAACATTCGGAACCACAGCCACTCCGAATTTTTTAAAACTTGTTTCATTAGACGTTACTGTTGCCCGAGTCCATCAAGGAAAACCACCAATCCATTCACACAGTGCTTTTAACATACAGGATTACATTGTGCATGTTCATATAATACAGTCATTATTTGTCAACATGCTTTCACCTGGGATTTGAAATCACAACCTCTTGTCTCACAGCATTACGATCTTCCCACTATGCAACCATGTCTGTGTCAATGGCTGTTTTCACCTGCACTGCTAAGCATTCTCTTTAAATCCTAGTGATTAAGAAGTAACATTAAAACATATGCCCCACCAACATCGGACAACTAAGAAAATTGATGGAACAAGTAAATCAAATCAATGAGGGGAGTATAGTCAGATGATCTGATTATTGACACAGACATGGTGGTGTAGCAGGAAGATCAGGATGCTGTGAACCAAGAGGTTGTGAGTTCAAATCCTAAGTGAGGACAATAGTGTTTAGAAATGCATGCAAAATGTAATTGTGTGTTAAATATGTAGGTTGAAAATATTGCATGGTAAAAGACCTGTCTAAGCCAGCGTTTCCCGAACTTGGTCCTCGGGACCCCAAGGGGTGCATGTTTTGGTTTTTGCCCTAACACTACACATCTTAATTAAGAAAATTAACACTGGAGTGATAGATGTGCAGATGATGATGTGAAAGTAGAAATACTGGTGTGCAAAATAGCAAAAAGTAAATAAAAACAATATGGGGATGAGGTAGGTAGATTGGATGGGCTATTTACAGATGGGCTGTGTACAGCTGCAGCGATCGGTTAGCTGCTCAGAAAGCTGACGTTTAAAGTTAGCGAGGGAGATAAAAGTCTCCAACTTCAGCGATTTTTGCAATTCGTTCCAGTCATTGGCAGCAGACAAATGGAAGGAAAGGCGGCCAAAGTAGATGTTGGCCTTGGGGATGACCAGTGAGATATACCTGCTGGAGCGCGTGCTATGGGTGGGTGTTGTTATGGTGACCAGTGAGCTGAGATAAGGTGGAGCTTTACCTAGCAAGGACTTATAGATGACCTGGAGCCAGTGGGTCTGGCGACGAATATGTAGCGAGGGCCAGCCGATGAGAGCATACAGGTCGCAGTGGTGGGTGGTGTATGGGGCTTTGGTGACAAAACAGATGGCACTGTGATAGACTGCATCCAGTTTGCTGAGTAGAGTGTTGGAGGCTATTTTGTAAATGACAGTGCCGAAGTCGAGGATCGGTAGGATAGTCAGTTTTAGTAGGGTATGTATGGCGGCGTGAATGAAGGAGGTTTGTTGCGAAATAGGAATCCGATTCTAGATTTAATTTTGGATTGGAGATGTTTAATATGAGTCTGGAAGGAGAGTTTACAGTCTAACCAGACACCTAGGTATTTGTAGCTGTCCACGTATTCTAAGTCAGAACCGTCCAGAGTTGTGATGCTAGTCGGGCAGGCGGGTGCGGGCAGCGATCGGTTGAAAAGCATGCATTTCATTTTACTAGCGTTTAAGAGCAGTTGGAGGCCACGGAAGGACTGCTACAGCATATATACATGGCATTGAAGCTCGTTTGGAGGTTTGTGAACACAGTATCCAAAGAATACAGAATGGTGTCGTCTGCGTAGAGTTGGATCAGGGAATCACCAGCAGCAAGAGCGACATCGTTGATATGTACAGAGAAAAGAGTCGGCCCGAGAATTGAACCCTGTGGTACCCCCATAGAGACTGCCAGAGGTCCGGACAACAGGCCCTCCGATTTGACACACTGAACTCTATCTGAGAAGTAGTTGGTGAACCAGGCGAGGCAGTCATGTGAGAAACCAAGGCTGTTGAGTCTGCCGATAAGAATACGGTGATTGACAGAGTCGAAAGCCTTGGCCAGATCGATGAATACGGCTGCGCAGTACTGTCTTTTATCAATGGCGGTTATATCGTTTAATACCTTGAGCGTGGCTGAGGTGCACCCGTGGCCCGCTCAGAAACCGGACTGCCCAGCGGAGAAGGTACGGTGGGTATCGAAATGGTCCGTGATCTGTTTGTTAACTTGGCTTTCGAAGACTTTAGAAAGGCAGGGCAGGATGGATATAGGTCTGTAACTGTTTCGGTCTAGAGTGTCACGCCCTTTGAAGAGGGGGATGACTGCGGCAGCTTTCCAATCTTTGGGGATCTCAGATGATACGAAAGAGGTTGAACAGACTGGTAATAGGGATTGCAACAATGGTGGCGGATAATTTTAGAAAGAGAGGGTCCAGATTGTCTAGCTCAGCTGATTTGTACGGGTCCAGGTTTTGCAGCTTTTTCAGAACATCTGTTATCTGGATTTGGGTGAAGGAGAAGCTGGGAGATGCTTGGGAAAGTAGCTGCGGGGGGTGCAGAGCTGTTAGCCGGGGTTGGGGTAGCCAGGAGGAAAGCTTATTGAAATTCTCGATTGACGTGGATTTATTGGTGGTAACAGTGTTTCCTAGCCTCAGTGCAGTGGGCAGTTGGGAGGAGGTGCTCTGATTCTCCATGGACTTTACAGTGTCCCAAAACATTTTGTAGTTAGAGCTACAGGATGCAAATTTCTGTTTGAAAAAGCTAGCCTTTGCTTTCCTGACTGACTGCGTGTATTGGTTCCTGACTTCCCTGAAAAGTTGCATATTGCGGGGACTTCGATGCTAGTGCAGTCCACCACAGGAAGTTTTTGTGCTGGTCGAGGGCAGTCGGGTCTGGAGTGAATCAAGGGCTGTATCTGTTCTTATTTCTACATTTTTTGAAAGGGGCATGCTTATTTAAAACCTCTGACTCCCAATCCCGCATGCGGGAGCGTAATCATCGCCTGAAACTAATTTGCATGATGCAACAGACATAAATATCCCTAGAAAATATTCATATTCATGAAAATCACAAATGAAATATATTGAGACACAGCTTAGCCTTTTGTTAATCACCCTGTCATCTCAGATTTTCAAAATATGCTTTACAGCCAAAGCTAGACAAGCATTTGTGTAAGTTTATCGATAGCCTAGCATAGCATTTTGTCCAGCTAGCAACAGGTAACTTGGTCACGGAAATCAGAAAAGTAATAAAATTAAATTGTTTACCTTTGATGAGCTTTGGATGTTTTCACTCACGAGACTCCCAGTTAGATAGCAAATGTTCCTTTTTTTCCTAAATATTATTTTTGTAGGCGAAATAGCTCTGTTTGTTCTTCACGTTTGGCTGAGAAATCGCCCGGAAATTGCAGTCACGAAAACGGCGAAAAATATTCCAAATTAGCTCCATAATATCGACAGAAACATGGCAAACGTTGTTTATAATCAATCCTCAAGGTGTTTTTCAAATATCTATTCAATAATATATCCATCGGGACAATTAGTTTTTCAGTAGGACCGATTGGAGTAATGGCTACCTCTGTATTTTACGCGAGAACCTCTCTGGGGGCATCAGTTGACCACATGCGCAATGTAGCCGCCTACGGCTATTCTTCAACATAAATGTGTAAAACTACGTCACTATGCTGTAGACACCTTGGGGAATACGTATAAAGCGTAAGCTGGTTGATAGCACATTCACAGCTCAATAGGGACTCATTGGAACGCAGCACTTTCAAAATATGGGGCACTTCCGGATTGGATTTTTCTCAGGCTTTCGCCTGCAACATCAGTTCTGTTATACTCACAGACAATATCTTTACAGTTTTGGAAACGTTAGTGTTTTCTATCCAAAGCTGTCAATGATATCCATATTCTAGCATCTTGTCCTGACAAAATATCACGTTTAAAACGGGAATGTTTTTTTTCCAAAAATGAAAATACTCCCCCGAGAGTCGCAACAGGTTGGGGAGGAAATTACTTTTATAGAATGACTAGGCATCCTCTACCGACGGGATGAGGTCAATATCCTTCCAGGATACCCGGGCCAGGTCAATTAGAAAGGCCTGCTCGCAGATGTGTTTTAGGAAGCGTTTGACAGTGATGAAGAGTGGCCGTATAGCGGATACAGGCAATGAGGCAGTGATCGCTGAGATCCTGATCTGTCATTGTTTAAGAAGTGGTAGATTTCTTCTGTGTGGGCTATTTTTATGCTTAAGTTTTGTTTTTGCCTCTATTACTTTCGGTTACAAACAGCTGAAAATACAATATTTTTGGTTATGGAAAAGATATTTCAATGAATGCATAGTGCATCTTTAACCATAATTTGTTCATATTACTTTACTAAAATATTTCAAATGTGTGTTTTATTTGATGACTTTATTACTTAATTCCAAGTCATCTCTATAGAGCTGCGGCCTATCCTGTCTGACAAATCACTATTTTAGTAGTTCTTTAAAGTAAATAAGGCATAATGTTATGAATACTGGATACCAACTATCAATCACTTAGAGTAGATCATGTATTTTCAGGTAGAGCCCACACAGATCGACAAGGAGCGCAATGGATTGAGGTCATTGAAGTTTATTACCACTTTTTCTGCGCTAAACTATGTAGAATATTGGTTTGTTGGAAACTACAACACCCCTACTACATCGGGCTAGAATCGATTTATCGCTAGAGAAGCTGCACGTTGAGCTCCGAAAAAACCTGAACAAAATGGAATTCAAGTAATTGAAGCGACATCGGTCAATTAGTTGTTTACACCATCAGCTAGCGCTTGTTAACCCACAGAAGAATACATGTTATAAACTGTCAAGATTTCACTGTTAGATTTGACAGCAGGATGTTTTCTCAGCATTCGCTCTCCCAGTTCCAACTTGTGGTTGACCATTCATTCAGGTGGTCCATTTTTCAATGCAGCTCCAAACGTCCCCTCTATTCAAACCTGTTTTTGCAGCTGGAGACAGTAAATCCAGACTATATATTTTTCTCCATTCAACAAAAGTGAGTACTCAACAGGGTTCTACTAGTTGGGTTTAGGATCCAGAGGGTACAGAGAGAGGCATAACTACAGACCACACATACCGTAGTAGTAGTACACCCACCCCAGTGTGGTCTACCCTCCATCGGGCACCAGACCAGACATGAGGCCAGGGAAGGGGCTCTTCCTTCCAGTTAATGTGGGGGTGGGTAGGTGAATTTGATCCACATTTCTGCCCTCCTAGACTCTTGTTGACACTGTTAAATGTAGCAGCAAAAGAGAAGCCAGCACATGCACAAGATTTGGTTCTGTGTGCCAAGATACTGCCCTCCTAGTGTGCCTTTTCATAATGTGTCTATCTATCCTCATGACTACCAAGCTGTTTTGTGGGTCTAAGTAGTGCAGCCTATCCATTCTGCCCAGGCAAGCCAACCCTGGTATTGTAGCCAGTCAAGCCTAGCTAAACCATGCTGGGTATATGCAAACTATGCATGTAGCCAGCCAAGTCAAGGCATTCTGTGTCTATTTGCTGCCTCCCAACCTCCCTTTGTCATGATTTGCAGCCTCCCTCCTGAGCAACACCCCCTCCAATTGGTTTGATTGCATTTTTGGGGCAGCACTCAGGCTGATCAGCATGTGTCCCTGCTTAATCTTCCTCCTGGTCACTTCCCCCAATGTTAACCAAAAGAGCTTTGGAGAAGGTGCTAGTTCTGGAATACTGCTGTAGAATTCCACCACTCCAGACATGCTTCAGTAAGGCTGTGTCTAACAGAGGAGGTTGGTGGCACATTCATTGGTGAGAACAGTTTCCATGTGTTTGATGCCATTCCATTCCAGCCACTATTATGAGCCATCCTCCCCTCAGCAGCCTCCACTGGTGTCTAATGCAAACATATCTTACACCTGCTAGTCTGCCAGTATCAGTTTTCAAAGCATCCTTTCTTTCCAGGGGAATGTTATTGCCAACCTCTTATTGTGTAAGACAATCATTGGAAATAATGACCATAATAAAGCTGCAATTCTGACTAAGAGTTTTGGGCTTTGTGGCACACACACACACACAAACACATTGTTCTCTGAAATCCTATAATCTTGCAGCGTTTAAGGTAATTACTCTTGTTGTGGATGGGAGGCTGGTGGTACTATGAGGGAGAAACAGTGGAACAGCAACCAGCCACGCCCCCTGCTCTACTGCTCTAATCCTATTGTAGTTCTCAGCAGAGCGCTGGAGCATCCACACACACACTTCTCTAATTCAGTAGGGAGGGAGGGAACAACAACAACAAACCTTTTGGCTGAGTGAGACAGGTGTTATATCCCCCAATACATCTGTTTCAGTGCAGTAGGTTTAAAGGTGTCGATGTGGCACAAATTGAGGGAGTAAACACAAACATGCGTGTTCATGTTTTAGCGTAGACTGTGAAGAGATCTATCAGCTGGTTATCTGTTCCCAAGTGTGGCCATGTTTTGGTGTGAAGGAGAGGTCCATTATTGCTGGATCATTCCCAGCGGGCAGCGAGTGTATCAGAGTAGAGCCAGGCTGAACCAGAGCCAGGCAGAGCCACCAGACAGTGTTTGTGGTGTTTAGGTTTGTATGGAGTGGAGAGGAGTAGTGTGGAGTTCCATAGCTCCATAGCTGCTCCCAGTGGGGTTGGTGTATCGGAGCAGAGCCAGGCCGACCCAGAGCCAGGCAGAGCAGAGCCACCAGACAGATGGCCGAGCCGAGGAGCACTGGAGCACTAATTACATGGGAACATCCTGTGGGGAGGCCAGAGCCTAACCACACTCTCCATTTCCTCTTCTCTCTCTCTTTTCTGTCTCTCTCTTTCTTTGTCTCTCCAGGTCTCCTGAGGAGGGGCCGTCCTTGGGAGGAAGCAGAGGCTCTGCATGCTGCGCTGAACGAGGGGAGGATGAAAGAGAGAGAGAGAGGGGCAGCTGATCCACGTCTTCTTTACCCAAGCCATCCACCTTTAACTTCTTCATCCTCTTCATCACCACCCTCATCATCACTTTTCTTATTCAACATGTTAGGTGGAGGCTGTTACTGTTTATAACTGGAAAGAGGAAGCGCTTTGTTTAACCCTATAGAAGCCTCAGTCACACCACTCCATGGACTGGCCAATCACACAAAGCAGTGGGCTGAAGCCAGCCAATTGGCTCGGCAGCTGATGGCCTCTGACCTTTTCGGGTTGTCTACTAAGAGCGAGTCACAGAACCACCTGGCCCCTCCCCCAGTGCTATACTACTGAATGCTGGACATGGACCTGCCCTATCTGTCTGTCCGTCCATCTGTCTGTATGTCTGTCTGTCACATGGCCTGTCAATCTGCACCAAGAGCAATATCATGACATTCCACCACACAGAGGTTCCTTTACTGACTGCCGTCACTATAACAACCATCAAAACCAGGAAGTCACTTAAAGGCCAAAAAATGTATAAATAGTGAACAAAGTCAGTGACCCCATTTCTCTCTCTCCATCCACCATGACAGTCAGGTCTGATGATCCATCCAGCCAGCCTTAAGACTTTGAGCTTATACATTAATGACACACAGTGCAGGCAGGTTTCTTATTTTCTTTTCACCCCCCCCCTCCATGTTATATTTTGTTTCTATGTCTTTTTTAGCACTTATATTAAAACAGTGCCGGCCACACCGTACCATACTCAGTAAGTGATCAAAGATGTTTTTATTCTACCCTGTGATGTTGGATATGAAACTGGAGGTTATTCTTGATTGCCTATGATTGTTTCAGTAGGCTTAAGGTGAGACCTCCCCAGCTCATTGATGAAAGGACACTGGAGTAGTACATGTTTTATAGTTATTCTAATGTAAAATGTTTTTTTTTTTTTTTTTTAACATGTAAATGCTCCATTTGAACCTATAGAAGCAGTTTTGAAGGGGTGAATGATATACTTGTTTTTACCCTGCTTTGAAGGGAGCAATGCATTCTATACAGTGGGAGAAGTAGCCTAGCATGCATTGGCCCTATCTGTGAACAATGTTCCTTTTAACCAAATTTATCTCAGATGGTTGGATTTGAGGTTCCGGACTGGATACACCACCCACGTTGAAAGAGAGTGACAGTGGCACCTTTTAATGGTGGATTAAGATTCACTATCCCCAACCAGTCACAATAGCTGTCTTTGTGCACACACAGGGATTGTTTTACCCCTTGTGGATATCCCATTCCTGGAGTTGAGGAAAGAAAAGGATCCTTAAAAGAGGGAGCCTCAGTCGGTTGTAGTCATAAGTTAATTAGCCACAGAAATCAAACCCTTTGAAAGGCATCATATTGCCCAGGTTAAATTGGAGGAGTTTTTACCCTTATTCACCCTCAAATGGGGACTAAGAGTTGTGGCATTGGAAAAAAAAGCACTGCTTTCATAGGATACAGAAGAAAATACGTTTGTATCTCTGATTCACTATATACACAATGGAGATTATTCTTTACTGCCTATGTCATATACCAGTGGACCATTCTATGCATCAGTTTGGGCATCATATTTGACAGTTTATGCAATATCATGCAATCTACTCTAACATAATATGTCAAAGAGGAAGACAATAATCATTTTTAGGATGAATTCTGTACTTTACAACGCAACGAAAGCAACTTTTCTCCAACACACAACTCTACAGAAGGAATATGTGGTTTCATATTTTCTTTTGAAAGGAAAGCACCTTGTAGAACTTGATGTGAAAATGTGTGGACATTTTGTGATAGATTGAATTCATTGGATAGGCTTTGAAATGGTTATTGTGTAGTAACGTATGGGTCTGACTCATCTTGGCTTGGTGTGTGTGTGTGTGTGTATGTGGGGGGTGTCGTGGGATGATGGATGTGTCTCTATTGCCAGTTAATTTGTCTCAGCTTCCCTCGCTGGATCTGTGACCCAAATGTTACCCTATCAAGTCTACTACTTTTTACCTAGGCCCATAGGGCTCTGATCAAAGGCAGTGCACTATATAGGGTAATATTTCAGAAGCAGACATAAACTGTGAGGAGGAGAGCTCTCTGAATGTGATTCTATCCAACCTGATGTGTTTACTAAGCAGCAGCATCTTAATCAAGTTTCTTATCTTTCTTTCCTTTCTTTTATGGACTTTCTTTTTATACAAATTAGTTTTATATATGACTGCAATAGAGATATATAGCTATATTATGCAGTGATTTTAATATATTGTAAATGATGGCTTGGATGCAATGTATTTATTTGTTTGTTAATGAAGATTGAAGAATAATCTGTAAAGGGAAGTTGATGTTTTTAAGTATATTCTTAAGTATACACTTTGTCTCTTTGGGTTAAGAAAGGCTCCTACGTATACATTCATCATATTGTATTGCAATGAAACAACACAATACCTTTTTACATCACTGAGAATCCTTGTGTTTACTGTGATCATGAATTGGATATCACACACACACGCAAACGCACAGACACACACAAACACATACACAGGGAACTGCATCGTTAACCGTTTTATAACCAAAGTATTGTTCTATGCTCTATTGCTCAATGCTTCATTTTGTATTTTCAAAAGTGTCACTTCTTTTTCTAGACCAACAAATCAAAGTATTTTGCACGTTAATTTTCATTTGATTTTGAGAAGGTGATATTCAGGGATTTATTTGTAACCCTTAGCCCATAACTGGCATGTTGTTCTAGAATCCACTTCACACATTCTATAGAACTCTGTAGAACACTCTCCCACAGAGCACAGAACACTTTCATGCTGGCATTCTGTCTTAGAACAACAGTAGAGGGGCACATTGTTTTGTTTGGATGGGTTATGAATAGAGGTTCACACAATTCCAAATTTACATAATTTAGATAAAATATCCTTTAGAAGTAAAAACATAATTTGTATGGAGTAATTCTATTTGAATAATCACAGGAGTGATGTATTGAGAATGTGCTCTTTCTTGTCATACAAGAATCATGTAAAAAGAGGCCTATTTCTGATATTGAGCAGAAAAGAGGTTATTTTTATTTTTAGAATAACTGTGTTAAAAATAAGTGAAAAAGAAAATACAAGCGATCAGCAAAATTATTCTAGAACTTAACTGTGACACTCCCTCGGGGGGTGATATGAAATGTACACCTATATGTAAATGATCAAATAAACGTATTTAATCAAAGTGTATCACAGTGTCATCATTTGCATCTGATTCTCGTGTGTTTCCTTCTTTTAATTTTTTTTAATCTTTGAAGATATATTTTATCTTTCGAAATATCTTTGACTGTGAAGGCAGATGACAAACAATAACAGTATCACCATTTAAGAATCAGTTGAATCACATGAGTTGACTAGTCATTTCTCTTTTGAAGTAGTCAAATTAGATGACGTGGCACCATTTAGTTTGAGCCAACATTCAGAACAGAGAGCCCAGAACCCTTTAAAAGCTCCCTCACACAGTTGTGTATCTAGAAACACACACCAGACAAGGAAGAGTGGACGGCCAGTACACCTGAAAGGAAGGTAAATGCATAGGCTCATTTAGAAAGGACCACAGGAAGGGGAGTGGGCCAAGGAACCTATTTTGCTATGGGGCAATTTTTTTCCTCTCTTTTCAGTGGGAGACAGACTCACAAAGGCTTGATTTTAATCATGGCCAACTAGGTAAGAGAGAGAGTATGGCTGAGTTTGGAGCGTTGAATCAATGAAGCCTTGTATTGTTCCGTGAGGTGTACCAACCACGTAGCCAGGCAACACAGCTTTATGCTAAGGCACTGACAGAGATTCTTTGGTTCGTGAGTTTAGGTAAGCCTGTGGTCACTATACTGTGTGTTTCAGTCAGAGAGACACTAGCTGAGACACAACACAGAAAGTGAACGTGAACCTGGTGTACACAGAGGAACTTTTTTTTGCAGATCTAAAGTGTCAAAACACAATATTTGCCTGGAAAGGGAGGGGGGTGGTAAAAGGCCAAACGGTTTGCAGACATATTTCATTAGAACTATGTCAAAATGTTAACGTTCAACCATAGTTACATGTCCTTGACCGAAGGGTAGTTAGGGTGACGTATAGCTACAATAGGTTTCCTGTCTCCATTAGGGTGTAGACAGGAAACAGAGAGACACACACAGCACTCCAGTCAGCTCTCCTGGAAATACCATGTGTTCTTTTCCACTGAAACCTACAGAATATAATCCTTTGACAACACACGGAGTCATTTTAGGTACTGTGCAGTACCACCTTGTCCACATCTGACTCTAACAAATACAAGTGTACTACCACACATACAATATATAGCTTACTCCACCAATATGGAACGGATGTGGTCAAAGGCCTGAGCAAATACCCACAGTAAAAAAAACAGATCCGAAATTCCAATTAGTTTATTTACCAAGCTTAAAATGAACGTGTCTTATGTCTTTGTGCCAACATAAATTTAGGTCACTCGTAACAAATTTAAAAAGGTCTATTCATTTTATTACATAATATTATGTATTATTACATCTGAAAAATTACATATACATAGGCAAAATCATTAGTGGCTTGCTTCCGTAAGCAGATAGGCTAATAGTATGGATTATCCCTAAGGGTTGGGAAGAATAACAGTTTTTAACAATTTTCCAGAGTTGGAAACATACCTAATTATCATACTTGAGTAAAAGTAAAGATACTTTAATAGAAAATAACTCAAGTAAAAGTGAAAGTCACCCAGTAAAAGTAAAAAGTTGAGTAAAAGTCTTAAAGTATTTGGTTTTAAATATACTTTAAATATAGTATTAAAAGTAAATGTAATTGCTAAAATATACTTAGTGTGAAAAGTAAAACTATAAATATTTTACAATTCCTTATATTAAGCAAACGAGACGGCATAATTTGTGTTTTTATTTTAACGGATAGCCAGGGACAGATTCCAACACTCAGGCACAATTTATAAATGAACCGTATGTATTTAGTGAATCTGCCAGATCAGAGGCAGTAGCGATGACCAGGGATGTGTGTGAATTTGACTATTTTCCAGTCCTGCTAAGCATTCCAAATTGAATGACTACTTTTGGGTGTCAGGGAGTAAAAAGTACAATATTTTTTTAGGAATGTAGTGAAGTAAAAGTAGTCAAAAATATAAATAGTAAAGTACACATACCCCCCAAAAAACTACTTAAGTAGTACATTTTCAAAAATCCTTAAGTACTTTACACAACTGACATTTTCCAATGAGAGTGTAAACCAGACACAATTAACAGAACTGACTGGAGACAAAGTGCACTCGCCAGCTAATGACTTGAGGACAGGTTGAGTGACAGCTCTCTAGTCCTGTAATCCAACACACAGTCCCTCCCTCTCATCCACAGACCATAGTTTGAGAGAACAGGCTTGAATGTAAGAGCTAGCTCGGGTCCAGTCAGCTTTTTTACAGCTTCTACACCTGCATTGCTTGCTGTTTGGGGTTTTAGGCTGGGTTTCTGTACAGCACTTTGAGATATCAGCTGATGTACGAAGGGCTATATAAATAAAATTTGATTGATTGATTTTACACAGAACACGTGAGGGACAGATACTGCATCACAGATTACAGTAATTACACGTCATTATCTCATTATTGATACGAAACCCCTTGAGAAGAGAAGAGGAGAGAAGAAAAGAGAAGACAGAGGTCGTAATGAAATATGAAAAGGAGTATTGCTGACCATCCACTCCCCTCCTCCTATACAGTAGATACAGGGTAATACTGTATGGTGGTGTAGTATCTGCCCTCTGCCATCATCACACCTCCACTATGAATGTCTCACCTCTCTGTGCTGTGTTAGCACACTCCCTGCTGCCGCTCGTCTCCTCTCAACCTGCTGAGGCTCCACACTCCAGAAATAAACCCAGCTGAGGAGCACAGGGATATTCCTCTTCCTGGGAACCTAGATAGATCCTATAGTAAAGAACAAACACACCTCTGCTAAACCGTATATAGAACAAACCTACGCATAATCATTTAGAAGAGAGTCAAAAAGAGATTTAATATAGATCTTTCTCAGGCCCTTACTGTGATTTGGTTTTCTATTCCATATTCCATTGTTAGTGTTATCTTAACCATTCATTTCATTATTGTTTTATTGAGTGGTGCATTGAATGCTGTTAAAGATTTAACATCATGCTGTTTTAAGACATACTGCTGAGAGCTCTCAGACATTAAGTCAAGTTCAATACAGTTCTCAAGCAACAGCTTAATAACCCACAATGAGAGACTGGAATTAGGTAAAAAGCTTGAAACGCTGTTGTAGCCTCATATTACATAGTAGGAGGCCCTTCTAGGTTTGAGTTGAATTATGCCTGGAAAAATTAATGAGAATATAACACTGGCATTTTTTTTCATGAGGAAAGTCCAATAGTAGTTTTTTTGTGGAAGGACCCATATACAGTATATGTTATGAGTTATCAGAAAGGGAAATGAACTTAATAAATTCTCCACTATTCCAAAGGACGCAGTTAGTACTTCCCCCTCTCCGTCTTCACAGGCAGCATCAAACATAGGGGCAGGTCTAAAAATAGAAACAAACAAAACAGAATGAAATGCAAAAACAGAACTAAAAGCACTACATATCACTGGAGGTTCATTGAGGAAAGAGATGAGGAGAGGATGGGGAAGGATTGTGATGGGTTCCAGCCATTCTCATTCCAAAAAGTCACAATCAAGAAGACAGATGAGTCATGTCTCATCACTGATCCCCTGTGGCAATGTCAGGCCAGTTCACAAAACTTGGAAAAACCAGATGACAAAACAAAAAGATAACAAACCCTTTTTATTCTACGCTATACATTTACAGTACAAATCAAATCCTCATACCGTTTTATGGTTTTGACATTGAGCTTTTCCACATAATATCTGTGTAAAGCTACTGTATACCAAGCCATGACATTATGCCTGTCTTGACAAATGTTATTCTTTTGAGGAGATAAATGAGTTCACAATATCATGATTTAAGATGACTAGTTGGATAGAGAAGAGACACTTCTATACTGAAGGCTATTCATATGTAACCAAGTTGACTGTTGTTTGTGTTTGCCAAGTTATATAATATAGCTCGAACCACCCAGTTTATAATATATAATGCATGTTGTGAGTAGAAAATATATGATTCTTTGTGCTCCTCTTTTTTCACATGATGAGATATACTGAGATGTACTGAAAATGAGTAGATCCACCACACACCAGACAAAGGATGCAGGCTATGTATCCATACATACACACAGTAGTTGAGTAATTCAGTGGGTCATGACCTTCCTATCCAGCCTGGTGTGGATGAGCATTAAACCCTGAAGAACCAACCAACTGTCATACAGTATGTGGCATAGAGGTGCTGCCTGTGACTGTCAGTCTACACTGCATGAACGAGCGGCTGACTCTGCTCTTATCTGGTCCCTTCCATCCGTGGTCACATCTGCATTCTTAATGTATACAGAACATGTGTGTGGGAAGACAGAAAAATATGTCCTCCTCCTCCATTCTGCGTCTCTTTGTCTGCCCAATTAATTAATCAGTTTTACCAATGTTCCTTTCGGTTGTAGGCTGCTTTGAGTTCAGTGTTGTGTGGAAGGAGATGGTTAGACACTGTATGTGAATGAACGTCGCTGAGCTTGAACTCTAGAACATCGAGTTTGAATGAACTCTTGCTTGACTTGGTCAGAAGTGAATACTATTGGTTGGCTCTGAAGATTAGCTCTGAAGATTCTATTTTTATCACAAGCACCTCAGGTATAAGATGAATCCAGTAACTCTTGTTACCGTAATTTAGTAGCTTTTCCAAGTACTTGTACTTTTTTGAGTCAACATTACTGTTATCGAGCAATAATGACAAAACTCCTGGGATTGAAGTCTTAGATGGAAAGCTACTGAGGACTCAACATGTATTGCACAAATGTCAAATGCCAGATGATTGGTTGAAAGAAATTGATAATAAAACGATTTCAGTGCAGCCTTTGATATTATTGAAAAATAACCTGTTGTGGAAAAAAACGTATGTGTTATGGCTTTTCAACCTCTGCCATATCGTGGATTCGGAGCTATCTATATAATAGAACACAGTTATTTATTTAATGGAAGCTTCTCTAATGTTAAACATGTAACGTGTGGTGTACCCCAGCAATGGCAGCTCTCTTGGCCCTCTACTCTTTTCTAATTTTTACAAATGACCTGCCACTGGCATCTGGTCATGAATGGTGTGGCTGTTGAGCAAGTTGAGGAGAGTAAATTACTTGGTGTTACCTGTCATGGTCAAACCATATTGATTCAATGGTTATAAAGATGGGGAGAGGTCTGTCTGTGACAAAGAGACACCACACTATACAAAGCAAGTCCTGCAGGCTCTAGTTTGATCTTATCTTGATTATTGTCCAGTCATATGGCCAAGAACTGCAAAGAAGGACATTTAAGCTAAACTGCAATTAGCCCAGAACAGAGCAGCACATTTGATATATGATAATCATTCCCTTTTTGTTTTTTTACTGTTGTTTCAAATTATACTAGCATTCTTAAGAACGCTGAATGAGTGTGCTTAGATGATAAACATAGTCCTTTTCCTGCCATCTGCTTTCCTCATCATCTCGTAAACTAGTCTGGTCCCCATCATTCATGTGGTGTTTCCCATCTAGACCCAGTGTAAGTAACTCTGACAAGGCTTCTCGGAGTATGTGTGCGTGCATGTGTGTGTTAATGGGAGAGAAATAATCATATGGGGGCTCAATAGAGAGATATGCCTGCCCGACTGTAGACATCACTTTAACAGCTAAAGAAATAGTTTCTTTCCGAGGCTACAAACTCCTAGAGTAATTACTAACATCCCCCTTCTACAAAATACAACACAGCTCTTGTCTCCCTGTTAGACAGTCGTAGACTCATAATTAAGCTGAATGTAAGAGTTTACTCACCTGGCATATATCATTCTCCTCTGCTTCCAGTGTGTATGAAGCTCCCAGGCAGGGAATACAGTATGTCTGCACTTGACACCAGGGCTGGATATTAGATATGTATTTTCATGCTTATGGTTATAAGCCCCTATGTTTAATTTTTTAGGGGTAATTTAACAGGAGCAATTACAGTTAAGTGTCTTGATCAAGAGTACATTAACAGATTTATCACCTAGTCGTTTCGGGGATTTGAACCAGCGACCTGAACCAGTTACTGGCCCAATGCTCTTAACCACTAAGTAACCTGCAGGTTATTGACCTTTTTTTCAAAATTTGATACAAGAAGTTTGAAAATCCCTCTACGCCCGGAAAATACGCACGCACACACGGACACACAGACAAACAGTGCATTCACAGCACTGCTCCTTCTGGGGCCACTCCTCCCTGTTTACATTAGGCATTAGCCCTTGTTTTTCTCAGCTCTACACTGAGGGCTGAGGCAGGTCCAACTTGGCTCGAGAGACTCGAGGTCGCACGCGCCACATTTAGGGTCCTTTCAACCCCTCACCCCTCCCTCCATTTCACTCTCCCTCTCTTGACCCAGTTATACAAGCACAGGGACAGAGTGATACAAATACAGACAACTGGTAACCAGTAAACAAATACACTTACAGACTGATGGCAGTCTAAAATTGCTTGTGCCATAGAGCGTAGGGAATATGTAATTTAAGATGCAAACTTGAAACATTTGGCTCACATAGTGTACAAGGTCACCAAATCAGATAGATACACGTATCCGATTTATGTCCATGTATATGTCCACAGTAAAATACGCACAGATAGGCATATCAAAAGCATGTACTGTATATAGTATTCATAACAGTCAGATGTTATTCCGCAGTGCATTCAAGTTAGCTAGGCAAGACAACCACAAATCACAGTCTTAAATTAAATCACAAACACAGGCTTAAGTACATTTTTCCTCAATAAAGTACATAGATATCAGAGAAGTCAGTGCTAGGCAAGTCAGTTAAGAACAGGCTGTCAGGGGCAGAATGACAGATTTTTACCTTGTCAGCTCAGGGATTTGATCTTGCAACCTTTTGGTTCAACACTCTAACCACTAGGCTACCTGCCACCCTGAGTGAAAGAAGGAGATATGAATGTTGAGATTCCAGTCTAGGTAGATTCCAGTTGGGTGTCTACTGTCAACTCCTGGTGATGACAAAACACTTCTCTACCAGAAACCTTCATCATTCTCTTGTGAATTTGGTCAGATCCAGGGTGATCAAGTTAGCAACCTCTATCCCTCCTTCCTGTTGGAAATGTCTCAATCCATTCAATCAATAAATAAATCATACATTTACGACATCAGAATTGATCCTGGGTAAAGCACATTAAACTAATGGAATTCATACAGTAACTCATGATAAAGACTAGTCCAGGGCCCATTTAGCTGAGGGGTTTCAGAGCGCTGTGAGAGACCAATGACCTGTGTATCAATACTGAGAAGGGCTCCACTGACCCCTGGTTCCTGACTGTCCTAGCCTCCCTTGGCCTCCCTTGCTTACCAGGCCCAAAATAAACCATTAAAAAGCACTGGGGCCTGTCCGCTCTGTTTGACAGACTTGGCGTGTGTGGGTCTGCTCTGCTGGAATCTGGAGTGTGGGGGAGAGAACCTATAGGGGATCTGGGTGGGAGAGGAGCTACAGGCTCCTCACAGGGAGGGATGTTAACTAAAAATGCATTATTAATACCCTTCCCTGCCGGCACAAATACCATTCCCTTTTGACAATTTGTTCCCTGGCTACAGGCAGAGAGCTGAGTTCATTGTCAGTGTGTTGTTGACCTCTGCCAGAATTGAAATGGGGGAGGCATAGAATCATGTCAAAAATGATCAAACTATCAAATATCCCCACAACATGAGAGGGGTGGAAAGAGACCGTGGCAATGGGGACATCCAAAATCAGCACAACAGGCAGAATGTTATAATGAATTTGAGTGTTTTTGAGCACTTGTAGCCCATGGGTTGACAGTGGATAAGAGTACATACAGCCCCACAACCTTTCAACCCATATGAATATACAGTATAATCGTTTTTATAAAGTACTATGTTCTATTCAATCCACTGGTGTGCGTGGCCAAAGAGCTCTATGACATGAAAATAGAGCTCTTTGGCCATGCACACCAGTGGTGGTTTGCCGTTGAAAGAAGGATGCAAAGTATCCAACATTTAATGTAAAATATGGTAGTGGATCTTTGATGTTATGAAGCTATTTTGGTTCCACTGGTCCTGTGACCCTTGTTAAGGTCAACAGCATCATGAACTCTACCCAGAACCAGGATATTTTAGCCAAAAACCTGGTTGCCTCTTGCCAGGAGGCTGAAACTTGACTGCAAGTGGATCTTCCTGCAAGTACCCCAAGCACACAAATCCACAAAATAGTGGTTAATTTATCACATTTGTTTTAAAGGCTCAGCGACATTATCCTCGCAAGAGGTGGGTGTCGGAGTATTGCCATGTATCTTTTTTGTATTTTTCAAATTACTTGTTAAACAAAATATTTTTCTCTGAACAATAGTATTAGTGTGGTGGAAAATGTTATGTTTCTGTGTTCCATTCATGGGCTTATCTATTAACTAATTTCTGTGTTCATGCTGATTGAACAAATTCTCACTATCAGTATCTGCAATTTGGTAGTATACCCAGAACCTTGTTTTGAGAAAGGATATCTCAGTTTCAAGTTCTCAGCTTAGAGAGAAGAAGCCTCGTGAGGTATTGGTCTGTCACATGCATGACCCAGTATTGGTCGGTCACATGAAGGAAGCAAACGTTAATGATTCATTAATTATGAATGATGAATATGCTAAATCATGCAAATATAACTTGTCTGTATATAAGAGAACTTCCTGGACTGCCCCGGGTAGAGATCCTGATCGACATGTGTACTTGGTGCATTGGATTGGTTGGAACCTCTCCAGCACACTGATAATAAAGAATGATTCATTTAAGATTGACTTCGATTGTCCCTGTGTAGAATTTCCATGACATTAGTATAAAATGTATATTCAGCACCAGTCAAAAGTTTGGACACACCAACTCATTCAAGGGTTTTTCTTTATTTTGACAGTTTTCTACATTGTAGAATAACAGTGAAGACATCAAAACTATGAAATAACACATAGGGAATCATGTAGTAATCAAATTTGAGATTTTAGATTCTTCAAAGTCGCCACCCTTTGACTTGATGACAGCTTTGCACACTCTTGGCATTCTCTCAACCAGCTTCACCTGGAATGCTTTTCCAACAGTCTTGAAGGAGTTCCCACATATTCTGAGCACTTCAGCTTTGCCACGGGTGTTTCCAAGCTGTCATTTTTTTATTTTATTTTTATTTCACCTTTATTTAACCAGGTAGGCCAGTGTAGTAAAGGTTATCATTTACAACTGCGACCTGGCCAAGATAAAGCAAAGCAGTGCGACAAAAAACAACAACAACATAGTTATAAATGGGATAAACAAAAGTACAGTCAATAACAATAGAAAAATGTATATACAGTGTGTGCAAATGAGGCAAGGAGGTAATGCATTAAATAGGCCATATTAGCAAAGTAATTACAATATATCAAATTAACACTGGAGTGATAGATGTGGAGATGATGATGTGCAAGTAGAAATACTGGTGTGCAAAAGAGCAGAAAAAAAGCTAATAAAAACAATATGGGGATGAGGTAGGTAGTTGGATGGGCTATTTACAGATGATCTGTGTACAGCTGCAGAGATCGGTGAGATGCTCAGATAGCTGATGCTTAAAGTTAATGAGGGAGATATAAGTCTCCAACTTCAATGATTTTTGTCATTCGTTCCAGTCATTGGCAGCAGAGAACTGGATGGAAAGGCGGCCAAAGAGGTGTTGGCTTTGGGGATGACCAGTGAGCTATTCCTGCTGGAGCGCGTGCTACGGGTGGGTGTTGTTATGGTGACCAGTGAGCTGAGATAAGGCGGAGCTTTACCTAGCAAAGACTTATAGATGACCTGGAGCCAGTGGGTCTGGTGACGAATATGTAGCGATGGCTAGCCGTCATCAAGGCAAAGGGTGGCTACTTTGAAGAATCTCAAATTTTAAATATATTTGTTTAACACTTTTCTGGTTACTACACGATTCCATATGTGTTATTTCATAGTTGTAATTTATTCACTATTATTCTACAATGTAGAAATCAATAAAAATAATGAAAAACCCTGCAATGAGTAGGTGTGTCCAAACTTTTGATGGTTCTGTATACTTTTTTAAATGTCAACGTCGAAAATAGCTCAGTATATGTTTCATTTAAACACTTTTTTGCTCATCTTTATCAAGGGTGCCAATAAATTAGGTAATGACTGAATATATCGTATATATTGTTACATAGTACTCCATTTTATTCCATGGCTCTAATCCCTACTCAACCCCCCTCCTATTCTGTATAGTGAGGGATAGGATAGATATGCTCAGCTCCACACTGTGCTCCACCACGCCTTGGCACCCCACTGTGATATCTGGAGGGGGAAGAATATGTTGAAGTGGTGCAAGAGAAGAGGTGCAGAGAGCCAGGAGGATCAATGAGAGAAGAAGATTAAGAGAGGAAAAGATCCGACGAGAGGAGAGTAAAGTGTCAGTGAGCTTTCTCTCCCATCTCTCTTCTCATGCATCTCTCAGGTGTTTGAAGTTTATCTGACCATAGCCCCTCTTTCTCCTTTTGACCCAAGCCCAGGTGTAAGGATGTGTGAGATATGGAAGGGTGGGAGAGAGGCTTACCATGTCAAAGAGCGACACCCTAAAACCCCCCATAAGCAGGCAATGTCGGAAATGTGACTGTCAATGCAAAACCATCACACTGTCAAAGGGTTTCGGGAGTTGGTGTGTAAAAATAGTAGTCTGGGTATAGTGTGTCTGTGCAGATTACGAGAGGATCTACTGTATTTTTTTTAATGTAAAAAATATCACACTTGCTTTCAGACCATGGGTTGTGGCTCGTGTGGGTTCCAACTGGGCACACACTGGTTTAATCAACGTTGTTTCCACGTGTGGAGCTGACAGAGGAACATTTCACCTATTCACATCTCTTATAGGAGGAGAGAAAAGCCCACAAATGGACACGGAGTCACACCTTTGATGGTACAAAAAGGTGTTGTTTGCTTTCCCACACTAAAAACAAAGTTCTCGCTCCAGTGACAAAAATAGTCTGCGGCACAAATATTTTGGTGGCCAGCCACAGCTCCTATCTACGGCCTACACACGGACTGGGTTGTTGGCTGGCTGGTGGTGCCCACTGGCCTCCTGGGCCTGGCCTTGGCTAAACATAGCAGGTCTGGATCATATCCAGGGCCTATATTCAGGTCTGGACCAAATCCAGGATAACAGGGCAAAGAGGAGAACATAGCAGGGCCCCTATTCAAAAGCGACGATCTAGGATCAGGTCCCCCCGTCCATATAATCATACTCATTATGATCTACAAGGCTAAACTGATCCTAGATCAGCACTCATACTACTTTGTGACGACCAAAACAAGGACAGCAGGGCACTGAACACTTATATGAAGATGCAGGTTTTTCAAAATGAAAGATGAAAGGCCTCAACATATAATATTCCCAACATTTTTGATGCCTGACGAAAACTTTCAAATAAAACATTTAAAAATAAAACTGCAGAAGCATTCAACAGTGCGCAGGTATCCATCTTTTTTTGTGCTCCCTAATAACCCTTTTAAAACGTTGATTGAAATTCCGTTCCTTTCCCCAGCCCATCAATAAACTTGGCACGTTGCAGTGGGGGGGATGTGCAGAGAGAGAAGCACCATAGATCCTATAAATGCAGTTTAAAATTCACAACACCTATAGCTTCAGCATGAGACGGAGGTAGGCAGTGTTAGATACCGGAGTTTTGAACTGCATCAAACCGTCTGCACTCCATATACACTGTACACATAAGCACACACACATAGAGAGGGTGGGGAAGGGGGAGAGAAGAAGACAGAGACACAGGCCTTTACTCTGCACTCTCTACTCAGTGACCTGGAAACCGATAAGTGGTCTAGTGGTCGAAGAGAGCGTCAATTCATTAGTAGGCAAACGGAAGACGGTCCTCCCCTCCTCAATAGCCTCCTTTTGGCGAGGAAGCACAAGTGTATCCTACCTGAGTCCTTTGCAGAAGGGTTTTGAAATCTGCCACACCCCCTTGGAATCGGCTATTGTTTTCTCGAAGGAGAAAAGCATGCAAACATTTAAAAATGATATGCTACTTATCCTTTTATCTATAAAATGTCTTGCACAACTAGCTACATTTGTTTTTATCACATAATTATACATGTAAATGTAATTTGGCTGATGACACGCGATTGAGTCTCATTTCATACAAGCATATTTTCATCCACCTTCCCTCTCGTCATCACCTCGCCTCGATAACCTTTGACCTTTTTCAAAAGAAGGTAAGAGAGGACGCAGGAGTTGTACAAATCCAATTAAGAAAAGGCCAGAGAGAGTGATTGAGAGATAGTGAGTGAGCGCTAGAACAAGAGTGAGCGCTAGAACAAGAGAGAGCGACTACTCAGGTAGCCTAGTGGTTAGAGCATTGGACTAGTAACCAAAAGGTTGCAAGTTCGAATCCCTGAGCTGACAAGGTACAAATCTGTCGTTCTGCCCCTGAACAGGCAGTTAACCCACTGTTCCTAGGCTGTCATTGAAAATAAGAATTTGTTCTTAACTGACTTGCCTAGTAAAATAAATAAATAAATAAAAAATGCTGCAGAGGAACAGATTGCTTGGTTCCCTTCTGGACATCCCCTGTTACTTCCCACACACACAGTGCCTACTGTACACCAACACCATTGCATAACAGTGCTCCAGCTCTGCATGATGCGCTCCTTTTAAAATGTTAGCACAGGGCTTCTGAATATTCAAATCAGCATATAGCCCACCAGGGAAGGGGAAGGGAGGGCAGTAGTCTATCTTTCTACCATTCTGCACCGCACCATCTACCCAATCATCTCCCTCCCTGTAAAAACCCACCCAACTATCCAATCATCTTTCCCCTAGTTAAATGTATCCCCCATGACATTGATGCCCTAAACCCAGGGAGGCATCGGTTGGAGGGAGGGAGTGAGCAGCAGAGGATCCATCAGGCCCCAGTGGGAGGGAGACAGGCAGCGAGCAGCGGCCCACACTTAGGCAGTATGGGTAGGAAGGGGATTTATGGGATGTGGACAATCTGGATAATCCAAGCACACGATAACACACACACACCTTCCCACCATAGATAACCATATGTGTTAAATATTCATATCCCGTAGGAGGCTGACAGCAACCAGGCAGGCAGGTCCAACCAATGGGCACTGGTTGTATCTTCAAATCTGATCTCATTTGGCTCTGAAACCTCTGAAACTTCACCCTCACATATAGAAAAGGATTGATTGTGCTGGTGACATCCTAATTGGCTGTGATAATAAATAATAGGCATCTTTAAAGGTCCACTCAATGATATTTACAGTTGTTTTTTACCCTTTAAACTAAAGTATTCAAACCCCTTGACTTTCTCCACATTTTGTTACGTTACAGCCTTATTCTAAAATGAATTTTCTCAGCAATCAACACAATCCCCATAATGACAAACGAAAACAGGCTTTTAGACATGTTTGCAAATGTATTTAAAAACATTTACATTCAGACCCTTTGCTATGAGACTTGAAATTGAGCTCATGTGAATCCTGTTTCCATTGATCACCCTTGAGATGTTTCTACATCTTCATTGTTAAATTCACCTGTGGTAAATTCAATTAATTCGACATGATTTAGAAAGGCACACACCTGTCCCACAGTTGACAGAGCAAAAACCAAGCCATGAGGTTGAAGGAATTGTCCGAGACAGGATTGTGTCAAGGATCAGATCTGGGGAAGGGTACCAAAAAAATGGCCCCATTATTCTTAAATGGAAGAAGTTTGGAACCACCAAGACTCTTCCTAGGATGCCAAGCGTCACATCTGGAGGAACCCTGGCACCATCCCTATGGTGAAGCATGGTGGTGGCAGCATCATGCTGTGGGGATGTTTTTCAGTGGCATGGACTGGGAGACTAGTCAGGATTGAGGCAAAGATGAACGGAGCAAAGTACAGAGAGATCCTTGATGACAACCTACTCCAGAGCACTTAGGACCTCAGTCTGGGGCAAAGGTTCACCTTGCAACAGAATAACAACCCAGCCATGACAACACAGGAGTGGCTTCGTGACAAGTCTCTGAACGTCCTTGAGGGGCCCAGCCAGACACCCGAAAAGGCCCTCATCCCCATCATTCGTAGGAGAAAGAAACAGAGTTTTCGTGGAAGGAGATCGTGGTCTTTATAAGATCAGATGACTGGTACGGCCAACGTACAATCGCTGGATAATAAAATGGAAGAACTAAAAGCACATATATCCTACCAACGGGACATTAAAAACTGTAATATCTTATGTTTCACCGAGTCGTGGCTGAACGACGACATGAATAACATACAGCTGGCGGGTTATACACTGTACCGGCAGGATAGACCAGCAACCTCTGGTAAGACAAGGGGTGGCAGTCTATGTATATTTGTAAACAACAGCTGGTATGAACTGCACGATATTTAAGGAAGTCTCAAGGTTTTGCTCGCCTATACATAGTGTGATCTACAGCTTATCATGAGATACTCTATCTACCTAGAGAGTTTTCATCTATATTCTTCGTAGCTGTCTATTTACCACCACAAACCGATGCTGGCACTAAGACCGCACTCAATGAGCTGTATACGGCCATAAGCAAACAGGAAAACGCTCATCCAGGTGGCACTCCTAGTGGCCGGGGACTTTAATGCAGGAAAACTTAAATCCATTTTACCTAATTTCTAAGAGCATGTTAAATGTGCAACCAGAGGGAAAAAAACTCTAGACCACCTTTACTCCACACACAGAGACGCGTACAAAGCTCTCCCTCGCCCTCTATTTGGCAAATCTGACCATGATTCTTCTATCCTCCTGATTCCTGATGTCGTGTCTTTGGCTATGCCGGATTAAGTGATATGACATGCTATTCTATAAAATAATTTCTCCGTAATTAATATTATCTGATTGAGCTAATCATGTAAATGTAATTAACTAGAGAGTCGGGGCACCACTAAATAATATTTATAGAGCTGTTATCTTCCGAATAAATTCTTAAAGACCTATAAACTCTTAAAGGCCAAATAAACTCTTAAAGACATCAATAGCAGTCAATATTAATAGTCAGCTTAATTCAGTCTCATCTGAAAGTTGTAAATTCTTGGTTATCTGCATGAACCCTGGCTAACAAGTTGAATCAGAAATATAAAATTGGGTTTAATTATTTATTTACTAAATACCTAACTAATCACAGAGAAATACACATACACATAATTAATCAACTCGATTACAAATTATGTCATAAAGGAATGACAGCTTGTTACACAAAAGAAAAGGGTCTGGGTTTGAGTGAAAGAGCGGGGAGACTGAGGAACAAAGGGTGAAGCTGTGCTATCGGAAATACAGTATCTTTTGCATTCTAAATTTACCGCCCATTTGGAAAAGGAAAATGCAATAAATATTTACTCTGAGCTGCGCTTCAGTAGGTTGGTGGTAGATGGAAGGCCGTGTTGCCAAACCGAGTCCTTTGAAGAATGTCTCTGCTGGTCAATTAGATACGCTGTAGTAACGTTGTTGTGTGGTAGACAGGATACTCTGTCTGTTCCTTCCTAACCTGCGTTTGCAGCTGCTGTTGCTAACTCAACGGCTAGGAGGTATCACTTCTGTAATGAATAAGAGTTCAAAGTTCATACCATTCGCAACCTAAGCTCACGCTGATGTTGCCTTTGTTCTGTGGTTATTATCTGAACCATTCTGACATCGGACCGTCGTCCTCACATCCTCGGAACAGGAGGTTATATTGTCGTCAAGGCCTTATATAGGAAGGGAGAGGAGGGCGTGTTTGAAAAGTTTTATAGCCCATGTCCCTTCACAGGGGCGGGCCACTGATTGAGCAGAGCCCTAACCTTATGAAAATCCAAATCTCACATTTTAGAAGCTAAAATCACATTTCATCCCATCACAAATAATTTCATATTCAAACATTTAAATTGAACAACAATTCCATGTGAATCCGATAACTCTGATGTGTAGACTTTCCACTATAGAGTTTGTCATCTTATCATTGATGAGAATGTCTCAGATGACAACCGAACTGACATCATATTCATTAAGTACCACCGCATATGTTCAATTGTTGGGATTACCAGAATATAGTTAATTTCCCCCCACCTTCTGATGTTCCCAGAATCTCTATGTTAACCAAAGGGGTTTGCAAATGTAACATCAGTAGGGTGGAGAGAGGAAAAAGGGGGGAAGAGGTATTTATGACTGTCATAAACCTACCCCCAGGCCACTGTCATGACACTGCTTACAAGAATAAATTAAAGCAGGAAGCACCAATGACACCAATGACCAAAAAATAGTCAGATGAAGCAGATGCTAAGCTACAGGACCGTTTTGCTGGCACAGACTGGAATATGTTCGGGATTCTTCCGATGGTATTGAGGAGTACACCACATCAGTCACTGGCTTCATCAATAAGTGCATTGATGATGTCATCCCCACAGTGACCGTACGTACATACCCCAACCAGAAGCCATGGATTACAGGCAACATCCTCACTGATCTAAAGGGTAGAGCTGCTGCTTTCAAGGAGTGGGACTTTATCCCGGAAGCTTCTAAGAAATCCCGCTATGCCCTCAGACAAACCATTTAACAGGCAAAGCATCAATACAAGACTAAGATCAAACCGTACTACACTGGCTCCAAAGCTCATCGGATGTTAATTTTTATTTTATTTATTACATTTTTTTATTTAACCTTTATTTACCTGTGCAAGTCAGTGACAATGCCGGCCTAAACGATGTGGCAGGGCTCGCAGACTATTACAGACTACCAAGGCAAGCACAGCCGAGTGCTGCCCAGTGACACAAGCCTTCCAGACGAGCTAAATAACTTCTGTGCTCGCTTCGTGGCAAGTAACACAGAAACATGCATGAGACAATTAGCTGTTCTGGACGATTGTGTGATCACGCTCTCCGCAGCCAATATGGGTAAGACCTTTAAACAGGTCAACATTCACAAGGCCGCCGGGCCAGATGGATTACCAGAACGTGTACTCCGAGAATGCGCTGACCAACTGGCAAGTGTCTTCACTGACATTTTCAACCTCTCTGTCTGAGTCTGTAATACCAACATGTTTCAAGCAGACCACCATAGTCCCTGTGCCAAAGAATACTAAGGTAACCTGCCTAAATGAATACCGACTTGTAGCACTCATGTCTGTAGCCATGAAGTGCTTTGAAAGGCTGGCCTTGACTCACATCAACACCATTATCCCAGAAACCCTAGACCCACTCCAATTTGCATACCGCCCCAACAGATCCACAGATTAACTATTACGGACTACAAAGGGAAACCTAGACGCGAGCTGCCCAGTGACGGGAGCCTACCAGACGAGCTAAATGCCTTTTATGCTCGCTTCGAGGCAAGCAACACTGAACCATGAACGAGAGCACCAGCTGTTCTGGATGACTGTGTGATAACGCTCTCGGTAGACGATGTGAACAAAAAACCTTCAAACAGGACAACATTCACAAAGCCACTGGGCCAGATGGATTACCAGGACGTGTACTCAAAGCATGCGTGGACCAACTATCAATTGTCTTCACTGACATTTTCAACTTCTCCCTGACCAAGTCTGTAATACCTACATGTTTCAAGCAGACCACCATAGTACCATAGTATCTGTGCCTAAATGATTACCGCCCCGTGGCATACAGCCTCGTTATGGTTATTATAACTTTTTTTGTTGTTGTGAATTTCCCCACTGCGCCACCTGGGAGGCCTATTATTACTTTTTATTATTACTTTTTATTTTAGTCTACTTGGTAAATATTTTCTTCTTCTTGAACTGCACTGTTGGTTAAGAGCTTGTAAGTTAGCATTTCACGGTAAAGTCTACACTCGTTGTATTCGGCACATGTGACAAATAAGTGTCACATGATTTGACTGTAAGGTCTACCTACACCTGTTGTACTCAGCGCATGTGACAAATTAAATTTCATTTGATACACCTGGGCAGTTTATGTCATGGAAAGAACAGGTGTTATTAATGTTTTGTATACTCAGTATGTTCTTATCTGTGTGCTATTTTCTTACTGATGTTCTTTATTCTGAGTCCTCTCTCTGTAAATAATTCCCATCATTACCATTCATGTTTGTGCTGACTGAGCCATTCACTGTGGAACGTTAATGGTTGATTTAAGAGTTGTACTCTTATCTCAGTGACACTGGGGAAACCCTATAGCTTACTACACACTTCAAGACCTACCCTTACCTCATCCTTGAAACCCCCCCCACACCCATTCACCAGCCTCTCTGCCTCCCTCCCTGCCATCTTGTCGGTCAGATGCCTTCCTTCACTGTCTCCCGTTATGCCCCCCTCCCTCCCAATAAATTTGTAGGCTCCAGGAGTATCATTTTTACTCAATTCCTCTTTCCGTTCAAAGCAGTATGGCCCTTTGTTCCGCATGGTTATTTTTTAACACACTGGCACCATATTCGATGTCCGTGCCCCCGCGGAAATCTAATTAGCGTCATAAAAATCCCCATTAAAAAAATTTAAACTAAAGATGTTTTTTTTTTTGCAGGGTGTCTCAACCCACCGATGTCAGCCTTCCACAGCGTAGTTAGTCAGACCAGGAGATATCCCGAAAATCGGTCTTCTGACGAAAATGTCTGTAGCGTTTTCTATGGAAAGAGTGGGTTCCATTTTGCTGTACGATTTTACTGTACAAGTGTCAAGGGACTCATTTGAAAGTAACCAGGTACCGGGCCGAAAATTGAATGGGAGTGGATGGGGCATTTCCACATCCAAAGATAAACGGATAGTAATTCCAGTTAAATTAGAAAAATCATGACCTTATTTATTTTAGATAAAGAACAAACTTCAAAACAGTTCTTTATTTTTTGACCGTTTTTCCATTTATGAATCTGTCATTCAATGCATTTCTATAGGCTTATAGTGTTAAGGCCATATTCAATGTTTCATTAAAAAAAAAACTTTTGGGGGATACCTGCAAGGGTCCTAAAAGTCTAAATAAAATAGCCAAATGATCCTCGGTTGGACTATCTTAAAGCATCCCTGTGTCCGTCTATCAATCCACAGTATCTCTGAAGGTAGTGGGGGTCAATTTAACTGCATGGGTAAACCTTATATACTAAGATCATGTCTTGCCTTTACAAACTGGATTACATGAACTAATGGATTCAATACTAACTTCATAGTTAGTACAGATTTAATTCAAGGTAGGCAATTTCCTTTAGAATGTTACCTAGTCTTGGCCCGTTATGGTCTTTCTCATATCACAGTAGATACTTTGCGCCTCCATCCACTTAATGTAATTAATCAATCATTAAATGCCAACACATGAATCAAAGGATAGACTTCCTATAATGAAGTGATAAAACAAAATCGATAGTAACATAATATATTATATTAGGACATAATGATTTTTTTTTTTTGTGCTAGGTAGCATTAGCAAGCGCTATTCGAATCTTTCTGCGCCAAAACTTCAGCATGTGTCATCCTTTTCAGGACTTTTATTTCTGTGACTGATACACATTTTCTCATGAGCTCTCATCTCTCTGCTGCAAACAGTGAGCAGTAGGTTCGGAATATCAAATCACAATATGTATTGTATCAGCCAGTACTTTTGTACATTTTATGAATTACATTTACTTTTGATACTTAAGTATATTTAAAAGCCAAATACTTTTACACTTTTACTCAAGTAGTATTTTACTGGGTGACTTTCACTTGAGTCATTTTCTATTAACGTATCTTTACTTTTACTGAAGTATGACAATTGGGTACTTTTTCCACCACTGGTATCAGCACCCAAGTACTGTGATAATATATTGTGAGGTCCACGGCAATTTCCAGCTCTAATGAAGAACCTGTAACGAGCCACAGAGGACCCTTGTGCTTCAGAGATGGACATGAGACATGGTCCTTCACTGCCATCTACAGTACAGATGCACAGACGAAAGAGGCAGTGCCAACTTCGGTCTTTGAGATACTAATTTTATTTCAAAATAAAAAATAAAAAGCACACCACATCCTGACGTAACAAAAGGGGTACCCCATGAGGCTAGCTTTGTAGTAGGGAGAAGGTGGATGTATTGTACATAGCACTTGAGGTCTTTGTGACAGAGAAAATGTATTTCTTTCAAATCAAAAACATTTCTCACCTCTTTAAAAGAACATTGCCAACATCTACATTGCCTTTGTTTCATGAAGTTAAGCGTTAACACTACATTTTAGGCAATTATATAAAATCTGAGGAAAAACAACATTTAATCAAAAAGTAGGTTTCATGTACATTTTAACTCAATGAAACAATAAACGGCATTTAAAGACAAAGCTAAGTCAACACAGTATCAGAGAAATGGAGTATGGCAACAAAACAAAAAACAGAAGAACTTCACAGGAGAACGTGCTATAAAAATTATCTGCAGTCCGTATCAATTAAGAGGTGTCCATTGTAGGTTCTGAAAATCAAAAAGAGATACAGTAAGAGTCACTATACCCATTACACCTGCCCTAAAAGTACATCTATGAGGTGCATTTCCCATAGATGTAGGTTAGGCATCTGTTCACGTAGTAGCATTTTATGACCTTGTCAAATGTTTTCACTGTAAGTTGACAACTTCTATCAAAGTTGCTTTAAGAATCCAAATGTCCACCTCACACAATACAGGAACTTCATCAGCTTTGGAACTGGGTCTAAGTGGAATCAGGTGTGTAGTGCTAGGGCAAAAACAAATGTGCACCCCTTTGGGTCCCCAGGACCAGGATTAAGAAACACTGCTCTATGACAAACAGACAGATGAACAGCAGACTCACGTGTTGTTTCATTGAAAAGGAATGAATCTTGGTACTCCTTCATGTACTGTGAGGATCTGGACTCGTCCAGGAAGAGAGAGTAGACCCTCTTAATGTCCTCCACCTGCACCTCTGTTCCCTGAGAGAGAAGCACAAACATTATCACACACTGGCAACTCCCAGCATCAACATAGAAATCGTTCCACAGCAAGAAAGCAGTAATCAAGGAGACTAGGGGTGCCCTGCCCAGCTATCTGCTAGTTCTGTCTTTCAATAAATGAATTATACTTGAATGAATATGAACTGCATTAAACAATGAAGCAGGTAAAATAAGGATATATAAGGAGAAACAAACATGAGAATGCATACTATGTGACTGTTTGGAATGCAGAGAGAATTCAGAGTAATTCTTACATCAGTGTGTGTATGGATGTGAGAGGCTTGGCTCACCCCGTGCATCAATAGGTAAGTGTGTATATGAATGAATTGGCTGAGACTCACCCTGCGCTTGCGACACACCAGGCCTGCGGTGCTGATAAGCTGGATGGCGTAACGCAGCGATGTCTCCTGGCCGATACGTGTCAGGACAGTGTGAGCCTCCTCACTCAGCTCCACATCCTCCTCCTCACACCTGGACAGGGACACAGAATAGAAACGGTGTTTCAGTCCAATATGGGAATAGGTTTTCATCCGGAATCAGCCTTGAACATAAGTTTCAATCACTTTGCAGACTGTCTGCAAACTTATATCATGTAAGTCATGGTGCAGCTTGTTTGTTTGCTTGCTTGCTAAAGCACTGGCTTGGAGTGTTAGAGGGGTGATTTTTACCGGATCTTGAGGATCTGCCGTGTCTCTTTCTCAGTGTAGGGGGAGGTAGCAATGATGAGGAGGCGGTCCAGTAGATCTATAGGGATACCATGGGGACTCTGGTAGTTGGTGCCTCGGATACTGACAGAACAGAGGGGTTAGAGAAAGTATTTACCACACATACGGTTTAAGGCCAAGGAAAGTTCTTGAGAAGCACTACTTTAAACGGACAATCTGCAGTCCAAACAAAGCGTTCACCACCCCACCTCGGTTTTAGTAAACAGCTGAGGGACGGGCCTGGAGAAATGGAACCAATCTCAAATTCAGGGCTATCGATTTAAGGACCATCCATGATATCATAGTTAACCATGTTTGAGGCTATACAGTGTTTGTTTATAATTTCACCGAGGTCGTTCTATATGAATTCAATCACTTTCTGACAACATCCCTATTGATTTGAAGAAAACCTTCCATACATATTTGCCTGTGGTAGAACTGGACGACATGGGCCCCGTTTTGTCTCGAGAAAACCAAACATTAAATTCTACAGTAACAACCTCATGGTTTGGAGATGCTTTGCTACCTCTGGAAAACTTTCCATCATTGAAGGAACCGTGAATTCTGCTCTGCATCAGAATTATTTAATTTAAATTTGTGCCCCTTTTCCCCGTGATATACAATTTGTAGTTACAGTCTTGTCCCATTGCTGCAACTCCTGTACAGACTCTGGAGAGGCGAAGGTCGAGAGCCATGCTTCCTCCGAAACACAACCATGCCACGCCGCACTGATTCTTGACACACTGCTCGCTTAACCCGGAAGCCAGCCGCACCAATGTGTTGGAGGAAACACTGTACAGCTGGTGACCAAAGTTAGTGTGCATGCACCCGGCCCGCCACAAGGAGTCGCTAAAGCGCGATGGGATCTGTAGTGACGCTTCTAACACTGCAGTGGCTTAGACGTCTGCGCCACTCGGGAGGCTCCATCAGACCTGATAACATTCACTGTAAAAAATCTGCTAAAATATTTTAAAAATCTGCAAGGGGGCAAATACTTTTTCACGGAACTGTATATGAACGAACGTTTTTAGATCATGGATGTTAATTTTTTTTTTTTTTTTTTAAATACAATTCAAGATATTCTAAAATAGTCAGATTACCCTGTTCAAAAACATTACAATTATATTAAACTGACTGTTTGTCTTATTCAGTGATGAAGACATGGATGTCTCATGGTAGGGTGGGGTATGCAAAATGGGTCAACTTTGAGCACTCCTGAATTTTTTGGCATTCAAGTCCAAAAAGTAACTTTCTGACCACTTCAGAAATGGGCAAACATGTATGGAAGGTTTCGTTCAAATCAAAAGGGGTGTCAGTCAGAAATGGATTGAAATCATCTATGATTGACCCATTGTTCACAAACTGTGGAGTAAAACAAGCTTATATTGGGTTCTAAACTAATGAGGCTAGACTTATTCTTCCAAGAATAAATGGTATAAACAGTATCATTATATAAACTTCTAAAAATGGATGAACCAATCACATATTGCCCCTTTAAACTACAGGCAAAATTATATTTTATCTTTACGCTGGTTCTAAACATGTCACCAACATGTTCTTTCTGTGGCCCATATCCACACCCAGATGATAGTGGGAGCAGTCGAAGACTGTAGGGTAGAAGATTACCGGGTGATGCCTCTGTTGGTGGCCATGATGAGGACAGGTGAAAGGTCACTCTCCAGGGCTCGGTTCAGGAAAGAGAAACACTCCATGTCCAGCATGTGCACCTCGTCGATGAACAGCACCTGGAATGACACAAATTAAGAACTCACTCAAGAAAGGCTTTGAATTGAACATTAAACACTTACTATTTCAGGCCAGTTTTCCAGGCATAGATTAAGTCTAGTCCTGGACTAAAAAAAACCCACTGTCAATGGAGAATTGAGCAAGCTTTAAGTCCATGACTAGGCTTAGTCTGTCTTGGATACCACCAAACACACACACACACTCACCCCAGGGATGATCTCAGCCTTGCCCTCCTCCCTCCACTCAGACACCTTTGCATTAATCTGTTCGCGGACCTCAGACTTGATCTCTCCGGTATCACCAGAGAACAGGGCCAGGAACCCCTGTGTACGGCTGTTTATGACATCTATCTCATGGAGGGACACTGTGTGCACCACCTCCTTCCTCTTCTGTAGCTCCCCCTCAGGACACTGGACAAACTGTGTCTGGAGGAGCACAACGCAAACCGTAGATTTTTTCTCTCTCACAGAAGCTATCATTAAAACATGAATCCTAGGCAATCGTAAATTCACTTTAACGCAAAGTCATGGTAGCAGTGCTGCTGACTATAACTCAGTGGAGCTTGATTCAATGTTCAGTTGTATTGCGCCACTGTAAACACAAGTGTCTAGGACCAATGTGTACCTGTGCTCCCATAGCATCGTAGTCTCTGGCTCTGGTGAAGGAGCGGCCCAGCTTGCTAATCTTCCCTGTGGCTTTATCAATGGTGATTACATCCCTGGGAAAGAGTGGGAGATCAGCACATTAGGTCAAGTCTTTGGATTTATAGAGCTGAATGAATGAACTCAACAAAGTCATAATACCACAGTGTGCAGAATAAAGATCTTTATCGTGTTCATTAGGCACCAAGTGAAGGAAAACCGACCAAACCGGGAGGGTCTACCCGGAGATGTCCAATAACTAATGCTGTTTTATTTGTTGTCTCAGTGATGAGTGTGTACTACAGCCCTTAGTGGATGATGTGTGTACTACACTTTAGAAGAACTCACCCTGCCTGAACTCGTTCTTTACTGAGGCTCTCGATCATCTTACTGCCCAGGTCATAGATAGTCTCCATCTCTGTAGTCTTCAGGGTCAGCTTACCCACTTTAGCACCCTACAAGCAGCAACAACAGGTTAGAAAGTGTACTGGGAAGTGGGAAAGATGGTATATGTGACAAAACATTTAGTTTGATACTTCATACTCAAGTGTGCTAAGAACTCTGCCGCTGTGTGATGAACACTGAAGTTTAAATAACGTATGAAACATTGTGTAGTCAAAAATATTCAAAGAAATCATATTACCAACTCCCTGAAATGAATATCCTTTCACGGTGATACGCATCTATAATAAGGCTGCTGCTGTTAAATTAAATACTAAGAGACCCGTTTCGCTCTTATCACCAATCTGTCTCTCTAAAGGATTGAGTCTTATTAGAAGACAATCACAGACTCAAATTCAATTGGACCATCAGTACATCTCTCCAATATACACCTTATGAGTATGACTCACACTAAACATAGGGAGACAGAGCACAGAGAGAGAGCCGAGAAGGGGGCTGAATCAAAACTCACCGTTCCAGTGGCTGGTCTGTCAATCTGAATCTCCACCACTTCTCCTTCAATGATCTCAGTCTCCTCTCTGCAAACACACACGCCATGAATATCAATTAATTTGAGAACAAAAACATACCAAAACGAAACACTAATGTATACTCCATTCCATTGATTGTTAACTTAAAACACGACAAATTCCCAAATTAGGCCAATAAAGTAAACTGAGAAGCCTGAACTCACTTGATCCGGACTCCGATGGCTTTCCTGAAGGCCTGGCTGAGGGCCTCGGTCTTGCTCATCTCCAGAGAGAAAATCTCACTGCCGGCCATGGCTGTGAAGGGGGTGTCTGTGCCAAGGGACTGGGCAATACCTGGACAGGCAATAGAGGGATCACCATCATCAACAGAGTCAAATAAACAGGTAAATCCAAATAATCTTCATCAAATCCATTTTGATGATGCTTAACTCAACATGAAGAAAAATGTTAGGACTTGAGTTAGCTTTTTAAAATGATTTGTGGTAGTGGAAGAAGTCTTCTGATTTAAAATTTGAAAAGCAGACTAAGATTTAACGCTCTATATAATGGGCTCTAACTAGTCGGGAAAGTGGTCAAAATGACAGTGATTTCTTTAATGTAGTCAATGCGGTTACAAAAACAGCTGTAACGTTTGATCGGTATAAGATATTTCTGTTATGATTTTAGATGTGAAAATCAGAGAAGTAGACTAAGATTCCACACCCAGTAAGTTTGTCAAACGTCTTGGGAAGGTGGTCAATGTAGCTGATGTGTAAAAAAAGTATTTTTTAAATATTTTTTTTTATACAGTGAATAGAATGTTGGTTGTCTGGGTGTTTTTTAACAATGAGATCTTTAGAACTTTTGAAGAAATCCCATGAATGTTGCCAAGTTTTTTTTTTTAGGTAGAAAAATGTAATAAGTTTTTAAATTATGTTATCAAACGTTTTAAAGCTTAAACGGTTTAAGAGTAGCGTGCTGAATAACAGTAAAGTCAGAAATTATAATTAAAATATTTAAAGTGGGGACTTTCTCTTTCGCAAGTACCATTAATGAAACAGAAAAAAAACAGTCATTAGAATGATGAGAAAGAAAACCAGGAACAGAATAAGTTGATGGAGAAAACATCAAATCAGACAGCTGTAATCAAGAGAGATTTAAAACTGCAGTAGGGCTGCCCCCAATTAGACGACTGGTCGATTGTTTGGATAGGTTGTTGGTAAACCGAGATTGTATATGTTTTACTCGAGCAGCACATACAAACACACACAGTTGAAGTCAGAGGTTTACATACACCTTAGCCAAATACATTTAAACTCAGTTTCACAATTCCTGACATTTAATCCTAGTAAAAAGTCCATGTCTTAGGTCAGTTAGGATCACCACTTTATTCTAATGTGAAATGTCAGAATAATAGTAGAGAGAATGATTTATTTCAGATTTGATCTCCTTCATCACATTCCCATTGGGTCAGAAGTTTACATACACTCAATTAGTATTTGGTAGCACTGCCATTAAATTGTTTAACTTGGGTCAAGGGTTTCAGGTAGCCTTCCACAATAAGTTGGGTGAATTTTGTCACATTCCTCCTGACAGAGCTGGTGTACCTGAGTCAGGTTTGAAGGCCTCCTTGCTCGCACGCCCCTTTTCAGTTCTGCCCACACATTTTATATAGGATTTAGGTCAGGGCTTTGCGATGGCCACTTCAATACCTTGACTTTGTTGTCCTTAAGCCACAACTTTGGAAGTATGCTTGGGGTTATTGTCCATTTGGAAGACCCATTTTCGACCAAGCTTTAACTTCCTGACTGTTGTCTTGAGATGTTGCTTCAATATATACACATCATTTTCTACCCTCATGATGACCTCTATTTGGTGAAGTGAACCAGTCCCTCCTGCAGCAAAGCACCAACACAACATGATGCTGCCACCCCCGTGCTTCAAGGTTGGGATGAGTGTTCTTCGGCTTGCAAGCCTTCGCCTTTTTCCTCCAAACATAACTATGGTCATTATGGTCAAACAGTTATATTTTTGTTTCACCAGACCAGAGGACAATTCACCATCTTTATTCCCATGTGCAGTTGCAAACCGTAGTCTGGCTGTTTTGATGGCGGTTTTTGAGCAATGGCTTCTCCATTGCTGAGCGGCCTTTCATTTTACGTTGATTTGGGACTTGTTAAACTGTGGATATAGATACTTTTGTACCAGTTTCCTCCAGCATCTTCACAAGGTCCTTTGCGGTTGTTCTAGGATTGATTTGCACTTTTCGCAAGAAAGTACGTTCATCTCTAGGAGACAGAACACGCCTCCTTCCTGAGTGGTATGAGGCTGCATGGTCCCATGGTGTTTATACTTGCGTACTATTGATTGTACAGACGAACTTGGTACTTGTGGAGGTCTACAATTTTTTTCTGGGGTCTTGGCTGATTTCTTTTGATGTTCCCATGTCAAGCAGAGGCAGTGAGGTTGAAGGTAGGCCTTTTTCTTGATATAGAATTGGTAGTTACAATGGGCCAAGTAGCAATGTGCCAAGCTGCATTGCTACTTGACACACTACTTGCTTAACCGGGAAGCCAGCCGCACCAATGTGTCGGAGGAAACACCTGGCAACTGCTGGCGACCGAAGACCGCTTGCATGCACCAGGCCCACCACAAGGAGTCGCTAGATTGCGATGGGACAACATCCCGGACGGCCAAAACCTCCCCTAATCCCAGACGACGTTAGGCCAATTATGCGCCGCCTCATGGGTCTCCCGGTAGCAGCTGGCTGCGACACAGCCTGGGATCGAACATGGGTCTGTAGTGACGCCTTAGACCGCTGTGCCATTCGGGAGCCCTGCGGAATATACACTGCTCAAAAAAATAAAGGGAACACCTAAACAACACAATGTAACTCCAAGTCAACCACACTTCTGTGAAATCAAACTGTCCACTTAGGAAGCAACACTGATTGACAATAAATTTCACATGCTGTTGTGCAAATGGAATAGACAACAGGTGGAAATTATAGGCAATTAGCAAGACACCCCCAATAAAGGAGTGGTTCTGCAGGTGGTGACCACAGACCACTTCTCAGTTCCTATGCTTCCTGGCTGATATTTTGGTCACTTTTGAATGCTCTGGAGAACGTTCTGCTGCCTGCAACATCCTCCAGCATGACCGGTTTGGCGGTGGGTCAGTCATGGTGTGGGATGGCATTTCTTTGGGGTCCGCACAGCCCTCCATGTGCTCGCCAGAGGTAGCCTGACTGCCATTAGGTACCGAGATGAGATCCTCAGACCCCTTGACAGACCATATACTGGTGCGGTTGGCCCTGGGTTCCCCCTAATGCAAGACAATGCTAGACCTCATGTGGCTGGAGTGTGTCAGCAGTTCCTGCAAGAGGAAGGCATTGATGATATGGACTGGCCCGCCCGTTCCCCAGACCTGAATCCAATTGAGCACATCTGGGACATCATGTCTCGCTCCATCCACCAACGCCACATTGCACCACAGACTGTCCAGGAGTTGGCGGATGCTTTAGTCCAGGTCTGGGAGGAGATCCCTCAGGAGGCCATCTGCCACCTCATCAGGAGCATGCCCAGGCGTTGTAGGGAGGCCACACACACTACTGAGCCTCATTTTGACTTGTTTTAAGGACATTACATCAAAGTTGGATCAGCCTGTAGTGTGGTTTTCCACTTTAATTTTGAGTGTGACTCCAAATCCAGACCGCCATGGGTTGATAAATTTGATTTCCATTGATAATTTGTGTGATTTTGTTAGCACATTCAACTATGTAAAGAAAAAAGTATTTATTAAGAATATTTAATTAATTCAGATCTAGGATGTCTTATTTTAGTGTTCCCTTTATTTTTTTGAGCAGTGTATTTTCTATGTGCACTATTTCTATGCTTCACATTCAAATGTTTTTGCGTCTTTTACTTTCAGTTTTGTACACCAGCTTCAAAACAGCTGAAAATACAATATTTTTGGGTACGAAAATATATTTAACAGTGGTTTAGATAGTACAATTATTCTCTACACTTCACTTGCTTGTTTAGTCACAAACTGAAATGAAGCTAACTATTATTAGAATTTTAGCAACCAGGAAACAGCATTGTGATTTCTGCATAGTGCATCTTTAACATAATAATATGAGCCATACCCATAGCGATGGCAGTTTTCCCAGTGCCAGGTTGGCCAGCAATCAGGACAGCCCTGCCAGCGATGTGGCCATCTTTAATCATCTCCAGGATGAGACCAGCTGCACGACGGGACGCCAGCTGGCCAACCATCCCCTGGGACACCTGGAGGGGGGAGAGAAGAGAGAAGGAAGAGAATGAGAAGCAGGTCAGATGATGTAAGGGGGACAACAAAACATGGGCCCAGTGTCTGAGTGGTGTCACAGTAGTTTGAGAAAGGCTGATTGTGATTGTTAGTTGTTTACCTGACGAGGTTCCAAGGCATCATCCAACCCAAGCCCACGGATGTGAGAATGAGCTCCTAAAGGGGGAATACAAAAATGTAGTCACATCAGGTAAGAGGTGGAAAAACAGTGAAATATTGAGATAATGATTTAGATACTTGTCTAAATACAAGGCAAAACATCTCTGGACTTTTCAATTTACTAACGTTGTTACTTCGTGGCCCTTACCGATTCTCTCAATCCTGGTGATGTCACGGACTTCTGGAACCTTCGTCGTCGCCATCTGTTTCATTGTGATAACGTTTGAGTTCTGATTATTGAGGTAAGTTTGGGCAAGTAAACTAAAGAAGTATAGAAACGATGAGCTTAACTAGATATGTTCAGTCAATTGGTTGTCATAGTGATAGGACAACAAAGTTCGCCCAAACCGTAAACCGCTGGCCATTCAATGATAACTAACATTAGCTTTGCTAAGCCAACTGTCAACATTACATTGCATCTCAAGCTGGTAGTCAACTTTGCAGCAATAACATTATCTGCGCCATTAAATTAGTACACTTTTCCTATGTCGACTCCTAAAAAGGTACAATACCGTTTGCTAGCACGCTTACGGTTGCACGTTAGCTAGCTAACGGTAGCTAGCTAGCTAGCTTCATTCATATAACTTCCCAACACTATCATCCTGTTCAGGGCAATATCTGAGAAAGCGAAGACGTCTAACATTTTCGCATAATAAATGTAACACTGCTATTGTTTACGGTCTCAAGAAGAGGGGAGGACATTGCTAATTATTTTTTACAAATGCATGATGCCGACTCACCTGTGCTGCCATGTTTGCAAAAATGCGGCGCTTGCTGAGTGAGTGCGCAGAGACATTTCATCCGATGTGCCACCTGAATCGATGAGAAAGGTTCCGCGTGCATAACCACGAATTGGAGCAGGCGATAAAACATTTTTTTTGTATTCTATTTTCGACTATATAATTCACACGTCGTATAATAAAGAGTCGGTGCCAGTAATGGGTTGTGTAGTTAATACAAATAACATAAACACACCTCGAATAACATCTGCTAAACACGTGTATGTCACCAATAACATTTCGCATTGCTTGAGTAGGCCTAGGCTAATAATGCCAATGTTTATATGTGGCTTGCGCATATCACATTCGAGCGACGGGGTTTATATTCAGGCGTGAACGTCTTCATGTAGGCTACGAAAAAAATGTATGCGCTCTCAACTGTAATGCTGCGTTGAAAACAATTGGGAACTCGGAAAACTCCGACTTCAATGCTTTAAAAAAACTATTTTTTCCTAAGTTGCCAGTTGTCTTGAAAGCTCGGAAGTCAGAAATTTCCGAGCTCCCAGTTTTTCTTAACGTGACAATAGCACCATAAGACGCTCTGAATAAGAGCAGTGGTGTAAAGCACTTATGTAAAAGTACTTTAGAGTACTACTTAAGTTGTTTTGGGGGTATCTGTACTTTACTATTTATATTTTTGACAACTTTTACTTCACTACATTCCTAAAGAAAACAACATACTTTTTACTCCATACATTTTTCCTGACACTCAAAAGTACTCAATATATTTGGAATGCTTAGCAGGACAGGAAAATGGTCCAATTCACACACTCAACAACAGAAAATCTCTGGTCATCCCTACTGCCTCTCATCTGGCGGACTCTTTAAACACAAATGCTTTGTTTGTAAATGAGAAAATGAGTGTTGGATTGTGCCCCTGGCTATCCATAAATTCAAACAATTGTGCCGTCTGGTTCCCTTAATATAATCAATTTGAAATGATTTATACTTTTACTTTTACATTTGATACTTTAGTATATTTTTGAAATAACATGTATTCTTAGTTACAAGTATATTTAATTACAAGTATTTTTAAAACCAAATACTTTCAGACTTTTACTCAAGTAGCATTTTACTGGGTGACTCACTTTTACTTGAGTCATTTTCTATTAAGGTATCTTTACTTTTACTCAAGTATGACAATTGTCTACTTTTTCCACCACTGGACAAGAGCATCTGTTAAATGACTCAAATGTGTCTCTTCAATTTGAAAGTTGAGCTTTTCATTACGAGGAGTGCACAGTCACAGAGGTGGGAGGAGCAGTGTCTGTCAATCATAAGCTCCGCCCCTACACACTTCAGTATGCTTAAAGTCAGGGGTTGGAACCAGTTCAGGGCAGTGTTGCTATGTTTGCGATTTTCTAGACAAATTTGGATACGGGTGAACATGTATTGGTGCGTGTGGCGGGTTTTGGTGCTATTTCTAAGTTGCACCACAGCCGCATGATATTTCTCCAGTCAAAAGTTTGGACACACACATACAGTGGGGAGAACAAGTATTTGATACACTGCCGATTTTGCAGGTTTTTCTACTTACAAAGCATGCAAATGTATTACTTAAAAATCATACAATGTGATTTTCTGGATTTTTGTTTTAGATTCTGTCTCTCACGGTTAAAGTGTACCTATGATTAAAAAAATTACAGACCTCTACATGCTTTGTAAGTAGGAAAACCTGCAAAATCGGCAGTGTATCAAATACTCGTTCTCCCCACTGCATATACACACACACATACATACATACACACACACACACACACACACACACACACACACACACACACACACACACACACACACACACACACACACACACACACACACACACACACACACACACACACACACACACACACACACACACACACACACACACACACACACACACACACACACACACACACACACACACACACACACACATAAATATATACACACACACATATAGTTGAAGTTGGAAGTTTACTAACACTTAGGATGGAGTCAATAAAACTTGTTTTTCAACCACTCCACAAATTTCTTGTTTAACAAACTATAGTTTTGGCAAGTTGGTTAGGACATCTACTTTGTGCATGACACAAGTAATTTTTCCAACAATTGTTTACAGACAGATTATTTCACTGTATCACAATTACAGTGGGTCAGAAGTTTACATACACTAAGTTGAATGTGCCTTTAAACAGCTTGGAAAATTCCAGAAAATTATGTCATAGCTTTAGAAGCTTCTGATAGGCTAATTGACATCATTTGAAGGCCTACCTTCAAACCCAGTTTGTAGTCTGGTTCATCCTTGGGAGCAATTTCCAAATGCCTGAAGGTACCACGTTCATCTGTACAAACAATAGTACGCAAGTATAAACACCATGGGACCATGCAGCTCTCATACCGCTCAGGAAGAAGACCCATTCCTTCTCCTAGAGATGAACGTACTTTCGTGTGAAAAGTGCAAATCAATCCCAGAACAACAGCAAATGACCTTGTAAAGATGCTGGAGGAAACGGGTACAAAATTATCTATATCCACAGTAAAAACGAGTCCTATATATCGACATAACCTGAAAGGCCGCTCAGCAAGAAGCCACTGCTCCAAAACCGCCATTAAAAAAAGCCAGACTACGGTTTATAACTGCACATGGGGACAAAGATCATACTTTTTGAATAAATGTCCTCCGATCTGATGAAACAAAAATAGAACTGTTTGGCCATAATGACCATTGTTATGTTTGGAGGAAAAGGGGGATGCTTTCAAGCAGAAGAACACCATCCCAACAGTGAAGCACGGGGGTGGCAGCATCATGTTGTGGGGGTGCTTTGCTGCAGGAGGGACTGGTGCACTTCACAAAATAGATGGCATTATGAGGAGGAAAGTTATGTGGATAAATTGAAGCAACATCTCAAGACATCAGAGGAAGTTAAAGCTTGATCACAAATGGGTCTGCTTGGGGTAATTGTCCATTTGGAAGACTAATTTACTATCAAGTTTTAACTTGTCTCAATATGTTGCATCAGATGTCCTGGCCTCCACAATCGCCCGACCTCAACCCAATTGAGATGGTTTGGGATGAGTTGGTCCGCAGAGTGAAGGAAAAGCAGCCAACAAGTGCTCAACATATGTCGGAACTCCTTCAAGACGGATGGAAAAGCATTAATCATGAAGCTGGTTGAGAGAATGCCAAGAGTGTGCAAAGCTGCCATCAAGGCAAAGTGTGGTAACTTTGAAGAGTTCAAAATCTGAAATATTTTTCAGTCACTACATGATTTCATATGTGTTATTTCATCATTTTGATGTCTTCACTATTATTCTACAATGTAGAAAATAGTAAAAAGAAAGAAAAACCCTTGAATGAGTAGGTGTGTCCAAACCTTTAACTGGTACTGTATATATTTCACTGTGACCCGCTGCTGTCTGTCAGGCAATGAGGCAGGCTCTGGCTGAGTGAGTGAGTGAGTGAGTGAGTGAGTGAGTGAGTGAGTGAGTGAGTGAGTGAGTGAGTGAGTGAGTGAGTGAGTGAGTGAGTGAGTGGTAGGGAGGGCCGGAGGGGTGTGTGTAACTATGTGTGTTGAGAGAGCACTACATCTATTGGTCTCCTCACGTGAGCGAGAGGAGACCAGTTGTAGGTAGACTATTTAGATTGTCACTCAGTCTGCTGAGTGGAAGACGGCTCATAATAATGGTTGGAAAGGAGTGAATGGAATGGCATCAAACACATGAAACCTATGTTTGATGTATTTTAACCATTCCACTCCAGCCATTACCATGAGCCTGTCCTCCTCAATTAAGTTGTATACCACGGCTAACGGCTCTATCCAGACAATATGTGTTGCATCACATAAGAATAGCCCTTAGGCGCGGTATGTTGGCCATATACCAAAGTCCCTTGTGCCTTATTGGTTAATCATAGCAGCCAAACTCGTTAAATCGCCACCCATTGATGGAAAATTATCTGTTGAGTTTAATAAGGGCAAGTTATCTTTTCTCTTGTGACATATTCAAACTCCTTTATTGCATCATGTGATAGCATGCAATAATTATTATTTTGAGGAAAAACAAATTTAGCTTCTAATGTCATTACAAGTTACTACGATATTCCTTTTTAATTGTCTCACTAACGTTATGGGGCTTTTAAATGTAAATGTAAATGTAAATGTTAAATGCTTTTTGTACACAGGTGTAAATCCCAGGGGGATGGGGGACCCAGGGGGATGGGGGACCCCCACCCCCAATATATCACTGTAAACATAAGTATGTACATTCAATAATATTAATAATATGCAATGAAAGCACTTGTGCTGATTGTAGACAATTAATAGCGTGTTTCTAAGTTTAAAAGATTGCGCCCCCAACATTTGCCTCACAATGGTTTGAGTTTGAGTCAATGAGAAAAGCTAGCAATGCAATGTAGTGTTCCTTAGCTGGCAAGGTGACAGAGTGTTCGTGTCTAGCTTCTGAAAGGCACTCAGTTCACGTGGCTAACATGAAGTTAATCCAGTCATTCGCACCATAGCGAATTCGTTTTATGTTGGCAGGGTTCACACACACAATGGCTGAATTTGCAGAGCTCTAGCCAGCAAACCAATGGAGCAAACTAAAGCATACATTAGCTAGTAAGCTAGCTAGCATCTATTCCATTTATGTGGCATCGTCAAATATAGAATCTTTGCTATCATCAGTTTATTCTGCAATCAGCATGCAGCTGTAGTACTTCAAGTCCCTGTGATAAGGTTAGAGATAAACTGAACTCCAAACTGAACAGAACTACACTCTTCTACCATTGTCTTAAATATGTTTAATGGTCTCGTAGCAAAAGCTAAATTGTTGCTAGGGGACTTTGAAGCACCTGTGTGCCAATCTTGGAATAAACTGACGATAGCAAATATTATAGCAAACACCACAGAAACGGAATTGGTGCTCGCTAGCTCTGCAAATTCAGCTATTGTGGGAAGCCAGCCAATATAAAACGAAAACATAAACTATATTAAAATTACAAAAGTTTGCATTGTGTAAATGGTGAACTCATACAGCTGTCAACCCTTGTCACTGCAATCTGTTTCACATTTGCTAGCTGACTAGCTAGCTACCTGGTAGATCGAAGCCCATTGTAAAATGATAGAAGATAATAGATGATAGAAGCCCATCTCCTATTGTAGATAACCTGCACACTGTGCGTGTGCAGCCAGGTAGAAAAATGGCAGAAAAAATAATGAAGACGGACATGAGAGCATTTCCTTAGTACACCAAAATGCAACGAACCCTCGTAGCCTAATATCTCAAAGACTAGTTGATAAAATAAGAAATGAGTGAAATGCTAATGGAAATGTTTCATAATGATGTCATTAAACAGAGCAGGTGTAACGGATGTGAAATGGCTAGCTAGTTAGCGGTGGTGCGCGCTAATAGCGTTTCAATCGGTGACGTCACTTGCTCTGAGACCTTGAAGTAGTGGTTCCCCTTGCTCAGCAAGGGCCACGGCTTTTGTGGAGCGATGGGTAACGATGCTTTGTGCGTGTCAGTGGTTGCTGTGTGCAGAGGGTCGCTGGTTTGAGACCGGGTATGGGCGAGGGGACGGACTAAAGTCTATACGGTTACATTTTTTTGTTTGTGTGAATTGGATTCATCCCCTCTACCACACGGAACCCCACTAATCAGCTCTCTTTTGATGACTTCTGTAACCGTAATAGCCTTGGTTTCATATGCATGTTAACATTAGAAGCCTCCTCCCTAAGTTTGTTCTATTCACTGCTTTAGCACGCTCTGCCAACCCGGATGTTCTAGCTGTGTCTGAATCCTGGCTTAGGAAGACCACCAAAAATTCTGAAATTCCCAAACTACAACATTTTCAGACAAGATAGAACTGCCAAAGGGGGCAGTGTTGCAATCTACTGCAAAGAGTTCTGTCCTACTATCCAGGTCTGTACCCAAACAATTTGAACTTCTACTTTTAAAAATCCACCTCTCTAAAACAAGTCTCTCACCATTGCCGCCTGCTATAGACCACCCTCTGCCCCCAGCTGTGCTCTGGACACCATATGTGAACTGATTGCCCCCCATCTATCTCCAGAGCTCGTGCTGCTAGGCGACCTAAACTGGAACATGCTTAACACCCCAGTCATCCTACAATCTAAGCTTGATGCCCTCAATCTCACACAAATTATCAATGAACCTACCAGGTACCTCCCCAAGCCTTAACACGGGCACCCTCATAGATATCATCCTAACCAACTTGCCCTCTAAATACACCTCTGCTGTCTTCAACCAAGATCTCAGCGATCACTGCCTCATTGCCTGCATCCGTAATGGGTCAGCGGTCAAACGACCTCCACTCATCACTGTCAAACGCTCCCTGAAACACTTCAGCGAGCAGGCCTTTCTAATCGACCTGGCCGGAGTATCCTGGAAGGATATTGATCTCATCCCGTCAGTAGAGGATGCCTGGGTATTTTTTTTAAACGCTAACTCAAAAAAGTTCTGGGACACTGTGAAGTCCATGGAGAATAAGAACACCTCCTCCCAGCTGCCCACTGCACAAGAAGATTGGGCTGGTGAAATAAGAAACCCAGGAAAGCACTGAAGGAATCCAACTTTTTCTAATAGAGTAATCTGACTTTAGCGTTGTCAGTCACCAAAAATACTCCTCAATTTGAGTGGCCTAAAATCAAAGAATGTGCTCAACCTCTTTTGTATTTTAAATATTATTTCTCGCTTATATAAAAGTTCCAAAGATATCCAAAACAGTATTGCAAGTGTGGTGCATTTGCATTTCGACAGAGCGTCAGGAATAAACAAGAGCATTGATAAATCCACCATAATTGAGAATTTCAATAAGCATTTTTCTACGGCTCGCCATGCTTTCCACCTGGCTACTCCTACCCCGGTCAACAGCACTGCACCCCCCACAGCAACTCGCCCAGGCCTTCCCCATTTATCCTTCTACCAAATCCAGTCAGCTGATGTTCTGAAAGAGCTGCAAAATCTGGACCCCTACAAATCAGCCGGGCTAGACAATCTGGACCCTTTCTTTCTAAAATTATCTGCCGAAATTGTTGCCACCCCTATTACTAGCCTGTTCAACCTCTCTTTCGTGTCGTCTGAGATTCCCAAAGATTGGAAAGCAGCTGCGGTCATCCCCCTCTTCAAAGGGGGGGACACCCTGGACCCAAACTGCTACAGACCTATATCTATCCTACCTTGCCTTTCTAAGGTCTTTGAAAGCCAAGTCAACAAACAGATTACCGACCATTTAGAATCTCACCATACCTTCTCTGCTATGCAATCTGGTTTCAGAGCTGGTCATGGGTGCACCTCAGCCACGCTCAAGATCCTAAACGATATCTTAACCGCCATCGATAAGAAACATTACTGTGCAGCCGTATTCATTGATCTGGCCAAGGCTTTCGACTCTGTCAATCACCACATCCTCATCGGCAGACTCAACAGCCTTGGTTTCTCAAATGATTTCCTTGCCTGGTTCACCAACTACTTCTCTGATAGAGTTCAGTGTGTCAAATCGGAGGGTCTGCTGTCCAGACCTCTGGCAGTCTCTATGGGAGTGCCACAGGGTTAAATTCTTGGACCGACTCTCTTCTCTGTATACATCAATGATGTCGCTCTTGCTGCTGGTGAGTCTCTGATCCACCTCTACGCAGACGACACCATTCTGTATACTTCTGGTCCTTCTTTGGACACTGTGTTTACCAACCCTCCAGGCAAGCTTCAATGCCATACAACTCTCCTTCCGTGGCCTCCAATTGCTCTTAAATACAAGTAAAACTAAATGCATGCTCTTCAACCGATCGCTGCCTGCACCTGCCCGCCTGTCCAACATCACTATTCTGGACGGCTCTGACTTAGAATACGTGGACAACTACAAATACCTAGGTGTCTGGTGAGGCTGTAAACTCTCCTTCCAGACCCACATCAAACATTTCCAGTCTAAAGTTAAATCTAGAATTGGCTTCCTATTTCGCAACAAAGCATCCTTCATTCATGCTGCCAAACATACCCTTGTAAAACTGACCATCCTACCAATTCTCGACTTCGGTGATGTCATTTACAAAATAGCCTCCAATACCCTACTCAACAAATAGGATGCAGTCTATCACAGTGCAATCCGTTTTGTCACCAAAGCCCCATATTCTACCCACCATTGCGACCTGTACTCTCTCGTTGGCTGGCCCTCGCTTCATACTCGTCGCAAAACCCACTGGCCCCATGTCATCTACAAGACCCTGCTAGGTAAAGTCCCCCCTTATCTCAGCTCGCTGGTCACCATAGCATCACCCACCTGTAGCACGCGCTCCAGCAGGTATATCTCTCTGGTCACCCCCAAAACCAATTCTTTCTTTGGCCGCCTCTCCTTCCAGTTCTCTGCTGCCAATGACTGGAACGAACTACAAAAATCTCTGAAACTGGAAACACTTATCTCCTTCACTAGCTTTAAGCACCAACTGTCAGAGCAGCTCACAGATTACTGCACCTGTACATCGCCCACCTATAATTTAGCCCCAACAACTACATCTTTCCCTACTGTATTATTTTATTTATTTATTTATTTTGCTCCTTTGCACCCCATTATTTTTATTTCTACTTTGCACATTCTTCCACTGCAAATCTACAATTCCAGTGTTTTACTTGCTATATTGTGTTTGCTTTGCCACCATGGCCTTTTTTTTGCATTTACCTCCCTTATCTCACCTCATTTGCTCACATCGTATATAGACTTGTTTATACTGTATTATTGACTGTATGTTTGTTTTACTCCATGTGTAACTCTGTGTCGTTGTATGTGTCGAACTGCTTTGCTTTATCTTGGCCAGGTTGCAATTGTAAATGAGAACTTGTTCTCAACTTGCCTACCTGGTTAAATAAAGGTGAAATAAAAAAAAATATATATAACATTGGTGCCGTGACCCGGATCACTGGTTGCTGCGGAAAAGGAGGAGGTCAAAAGGGGGGTGAGTGAAATGGCTAGCTAGTTAGCGGTGGTGCGCTCTAATAGCGTTTCAATCGGTGACGTCACTTGCTCTGAGACCTTGAAGTAGTGGTTCCCCTTGCTCTGCACGGGCCGTGGCTTTTGTGGAGCGATTGGTAACGATGCTTTGTGGGTGTCAGATGTTGATGTGTGCAGAGGAGCCCGGGTATGGGCGAGGGGACGGACTAAAGTCTATACGGTTACACAGGCAACAGATGGCACACAGACAGCAGAGCTGTGAACAGATAGGCAGGGACAGACTGGCAGAGACAAGGAGTCTCAGGTAAGTTTGTTGAGTCTTTGTTTGTCAACATTATGGTTCTCTCTTTTTTAGACTTGTAAAATAGGGACATAATTGGACAATGCCATGGATACCCCCACTCTCAACTTAAACTGGTGACTGAATCAAGATTTGTTTAAGGCAATGGTATTGCTGTTGTGATTAATTGTGTAGTTTTGGGTACCGGTAGTTAGGAGTACGGTAAACACCTTATTTATTTTCTAGGAGACAGACTGTGAGTCAGTGAGTGTAGTGAAAGGGAAAGAGCCAGGGATAGAGACTTCAGATGACAGTGTCACAGCCACGACAGAACCAGGTGTCAACCTTGTTGCCAGCAGCACCAGTATAGGGGACAGTGGCACAGCATTGTCCAGTTACCTCAGTGATGTCACAAAACCATATCAGCAACACCCACAATTTATAAAACCGCAAACTCTGTGTGTTGACGTTTCAAGAGAAATGGTTTTGCAATTTCCCCTGGCTACATTATAATCCATCAAAGGAGTGTTGTGTTTTCACTGTAGCCAAGGGTTTTCAAGCCAGCCATCTTTTGGCCAAAGGCCAGATGCTGCCTTCGTTAGTACAGTATTTAGGAACTGGAGAAAAGCCATTGTCAAATTCACAGCACATCAAAACTGCCAAACCCACCGCTACTTTGTAACTGTAACATCACACTAGCTAAATCCAATCAGTGCTCAGTTATTTTCAGTAATTGTTGATGGTACTCAAGATGTCTCTGGTGCTGAACAGGAGAGTGTCTGCCTACGTTACGTTGACCATGACCTTGTCTCTCACGAAGAGTTTATTGGGCTATAAAGGATGTCGGAGACAACAAGCGAGGGCATTGCGAAAGTAGCAACTGATGTGTTGTTGAGGCTCAATTTGCCCATGTCTGGCTTACGTGGGCAGAGTTACGATGGTGCTCAAACATGACTGGAAAATACACAGGTGCAAAGGCAATTGTGAGGAGGCAGCAGCCATTAGCCCTCTATGTGCATTGTGGAGCACACTGTGTAAATCTGATTACACAGGACGTCTGAAGATACACATCTGACCACCCTGAAACCCCTATGCCCAACAAGGTGGACTGTGCGGAATACTGCTATTAGAGCTGTGCTAGGGCAGTATAAGCGGGGTACCAAGCAGCCTAGAGGAGATGGCAAAAACTGCATGCAAGACAGCTTCAACTGCCAGTGGATTATTTGAGCACTTCAGGAAGGGCAAGACTGTGTTGGGCCTCACACTTGCCTCTCATGTTCTTGGAGAGCTTGAACGCCTAAACATTTCACTGCAGAAGAAAACTCAGACTGTCTCTGGTATGGAGGCTGAAGTCGAGTGTGTGCAGTCATCTCTTCGGGGCAAGAGAAATGTCGAAAGCTACCTTGCGCTGTATGAGAAAGCAACTACATTGATTGACCACTGAATTCATTGAATCTATTGACACACTCAATATGATTTTCTGGCAAAGCAGTGGATCAGAGCATACTTTTTTAAAATGTTGGATGGTGTGGAGGTTCAGTTTGGCAACCTTTTTGACCGAGGTAGTCTAAACGTCCTGCAAAAGTTGGAAAGAACACTTCTCACGGGGGAGTTGGAGTCTCTAGATCAGTGTTGGCTCCGGGCTAGCATGGGCCAAGAGAGGCTGTAATGTACATGAAGAGGGAAAATATCTGCCAGCAATTTGTTAGATTCATTGAAACCCGCAAATATATGTTTGGTTCTTTTGTTCATTAGTTCAGTAGTGTGTATAGCAGTGGTTCTCAACCTTTTTTGGGTACTGGAACCCCTGCATATTTTGAGGCAAGGCAGGCAAGGTTTTGAGCGGCCCTTAGGGACCCCCACCCCCTCTATATCATATGTAAAGTTACTGGAAACCATGTGGTGCTGAATATGTTCATGACACTTTTTATTTCACAGACCCCTTGCAATTACACCACGGACCCCTGTTTGAGAATCCCTGGTGTATAGTATGATATTTGTTATTTTGTTTAGTCGTTTTCAGTTTTTAGTATGTGACAGTACACTTACTAATAATTTGTTTTATGTTATTTAATTTAAAATGTCATACTTTGTGTGACATACTTGTACATAGCTGTTGTTTGAAGAGTTGAGAATAAGTATGAATGAGTATGAATAAGTATTTTTGAAGGATATTTTGTTTGATTTATTTGGATTATTCATTGAAGTAGTTCTTTCGCTTTTAGAACTGTACTTATTTGGATCTTTTTGTTCTTGTTATTTGGATCTTTTTGTTCTTGCTCATTGTATTTACGAAAACTGCTCCCATACAGTGTACAGTACCATTGCCACCTACTGGCCTTTCTTGGTATTGCTGGTTGTAAATACATACCTTCACACATACTGGACTGATAAGGAACACTGCTATAACCATTAGTAGTAGTCATATTATAATGATTTGAATAAGTTGGGACAGCCCTTCAGTTATCATCAATTCAGTTATCAGTTATCATCAATCATCAATTATCCAGTAGTAGTGATTATTGTTCCTAAATATACATTTAACATATAACAACGTAGGTTGTGTTACAGCACTACTTTTGGTGTTCCCCTCAGGAAATGATATTGAGAAAAGTTGAAATCAGATTTTCGCCCCTGTTTTTGTAGAAATATTGCAACTTCTTTTTTGCTGTGAACATGTTTTTTGGGCTATTTTTCAGGCCTTTTGGTTGGATTTTGAGTCATAATTTTTCTGGAAAGTTCAGGGAACAGAACTGAAATCTGAAAATACCTGAATTTTTCAAGGAACAGAATCAAAACCGGGAACGAAAGTGTTCTATACAGTTCCGGAACAGAAGCATCATTTTAAAAGCAATGGAACCGTTTTTATTTATTTAACTAGGCAAGTCAGTTAAGAACAAATTCTTATTTACAATGATGGCCAAACCTTCCCCTAACTTGGGCGACGCTGGGCCAATTGTGTACCGCCCTATGGGACTCCCAATCACGGCCGGTTGTGATACATCCCGGGATCGAACCCTGGTCTGTAGCAATGCGATGCAGTGCCTTAGACCGCTGCGGCACTCCCTCCAAAGCATAGTCTACTGTAGCCTATTGTCAGGTATACTCACTCTCTGTCCTCTAGGTCATCAGGCTGCTGATTATCCCGCACAGCTGTCACCATCGTCTCACGCACCTGCGCCTCATGACACTCACATGGACTCCATCACCTCCTTGATTATCTTCCCTATATCTGTCACTCCCCTTGGTTCTTTCCTCAGGTGTTATTGACTCTGTTTTCATGTCGGTGCGTTTGTGGTTTGTGGTTTGTGGTTGTTTTATGTATTCAGAAATTAGGGAGAGAGATGTTTTATTCGAGAAGATTGGATTAGTTGGATTTAATAATTGGAAAAAGGTAAGATATATTTTTTAATGATTTTAGAGGTTTAAAAAAGTAACAGAAAAGAATGATATAACCATAACTTTTCAGAACTTTTTTTGCTGATCGGAAAATGGAAAGAAAAAATTGAACGAAAAAAACAACGGTAGTGTTCAGGAGCAAAACGATTAGCAAATCATTTTGGTTTCAACCCCTACTTAAAATTCCTATCCGGGCATTGTAAGATCTGGCATGCTTCAGCAATGCCTGGGCAGAGTAATGTGCCCACTATCTAAACATGATAGTGTTGACTTTTATCAAGGCAACCAAAGGAACAGTATCTTGCTTTATCAAAGAGCGCAGAGTGACGGAAAAGCAGCAAACAAGTGCTCAGCATACACTACCGTTCAAAAGTTTGGGGTCACTTAGAATGTCCTTGTTTTTTTAAAGAAAAGCACTTTTTTGTCCATTAAAATAACATCAACTTGATCAGAAATACAGTGTTGACATTGTTAACGTTGTAAATGACTATTGTAGCTGGAAACGGCAGATTTATTTTTAATGGAATGTCTATATATGCGTACAGAGGCCCATTATCAGCATCTATCGCTCCTGTATTCCACTGGCACGTTGTGTTAGCTAATCCAAGTTTATCATTTTTAAAGGATAATTGATCATTAGAAAACCCTTTAGTTGAGTATTTAGAACATCAGCATTTGTGTGTTCAGTTACAGGCTCTAAATGGCCAGAAACAAAGCACTTTCCTCTGACACCTGTTAGTCTATTCTTGTTCTGAGAAATGAAGGCTATTCCATGTGAGAAATTGCCAAGAAACTGAAGATCTTGTACAACGCTGTGTACTACTCCCTTCACAGGACAGCACAAACCGGCTCTAACCAGAATAGAAAGAGGAGTTGGAGGCCCCGGTGCACAACCGAGCAAGAGGACAAGAACATTAGAGTGTCTAGTTTGAGAAACAGATGCCTCACAAGTCCTCAACTGGCAGCTTCATTAAATATAGTACCCGCAACTCCAGGATGCTGGCCTTCAAGCTTGAAATCTTGCACCCGGAGGCTGCTTTCCTTGTTGCCGTCGATTTTAAGACACGTGATGCCCATCTTCCATTAACACGTCTCCTTCGCAACTAGAGGCGATAAAGACCACTGTTACTTTACCCACAAGAAAGCATACAAGGCCCTCCCTCGTCCCCCACTCGGCAAATCAGATCATGACTTTGTACTCCTGCTTCCTGTTTGAGCTTCTGCTTGTTAACAGGAAGTACCCATGACTCGCTCCATTGAGAAATGGTAATCAGAATCAGAGATTATGCTATAGGACAACTTTGCTAGCACTGATGGGAATACGGTATGTTCAGAGACTCTGCTGATAACATCGACGAGCTAACCACCTCCGTCACCGGCTTCATTGGGAAATACATAGGCAATGTTGTCCCCACAGTGAAGGTTTGCTGCTTCCACAATCAAAAGCCTTGGATTAACACGGAGGTTGGCGCTGAACTAAAGGACAGGGCTACCGCAGAGAGGGCTATTACAGACAACCCTGCGGCTACGGCTGAGGACAGGAATAAGTACATAAAGTCCCACTACGGCATAGACATCAAAAAAGGACAATCTAGGAATAAGGTGGAATCATATTAGGCAGGCTCCGACACAGGGGCTACAGTCCATTACGGATTACAAAGGAAGACCCAGCTGCCATCTGGTGAATGATGCCTCTCTGTCAGATTAACTCAATGCATTTTATGCACGCCTCGAAAATAACAACACTGTGCCGTGCGTGAGGGCCCCCACCACCCCGGAGGACTGGGTGATCTCACTGTCCGAGACCGACGTGAGTAAGGTCTTTAACCAGGTCAACACTCACAAGACCGGGGGCCAGATGGTATTCCAGGGCACATTCTCAGAGGATGCACATAACAGTGCCTTTAGATACTTCTGTCAGATGTTACTATGGAATACTGAAGTATAATTACAAGCATTTAATAAGTGTCAAAGGCTTTTATTGACTATTACATGAAGTTGATGCAAAGAGTCAATATTTGCAGTGTTGACCCTTCTTTTTCAAGACCTCTGCAATCCGCCCTGGCATGCTGTCAATTAACTTCTGGGCCAAATCCTGACTGATGGCAAGCCCATTCTTGCATAATCAGTGCTTGGAGTTTGTCAGAATTTGTGGGTTTTTGTTTGTCCACCCGTTCTCAATGGGATTAAGTTCTGGGGAGTTTCCTGGCCTGGCCAAAATATCAATGTTTTGTTCCCCGAGCCACTTAGTTATCACTTTTGCCTTATGGCAAGGTGCTCCATCATGCTGGAAAAGGCATTGTTCGTCACCAAACTGTTCCTGGATGGTTGAGAGAAGTTGCTCTCGGAGGATGTGTTTGTACCATTCTTTATTCGTGGCTGTGTTCTTAGGCAAAATTGTGAGTGAGCCCACTGCCTTGGCTGAGAAGCAACCCCACACATGAATGGTCTCAGGATGCTTTACTGTTGGCATGATACAGGACTTATGGTAACGCTCACCTTGTCTTCTCCGGACAAGCTTTTTTCTGGATGCCCCAAACAAAGGGGATTCATCAGAGAAAGGGGATTCATCAGAGAAAATGACTTTACCCCAGTCCTCAGCAGTCCAATCCATGTACCTTTTGCAGAATATCAGTCTGTTCCAGATGTGTTTCCTGGAGAGATTTGGCTTCTTTGCTGCCCTTCTTGACACCAGGCTATCCTTCAAAACTATTTGCCTCACTGTTGTCGTGGAAATTTCCTCTATTTACCAAATCATGGGAGCAAACCACACACACAAGTCAGAGTTAGTTATCAAAGTCCATCTTTAATTATATGAGCTCTATCACAATCCTGTGACTCTCAGGTAATTCAGTGTCTCTCAGTGAATTCTCTGAGAGACCCTTCTGCATTGCAACTGCGATCCTTTAATAGCAAAGAACACACATAGTCAGACAGCATAGACATAATAAATCGTTCAGCTTTGTCTCCTTACTCAAACCCCAGAACCATAAACCAATCCTCCATATCAACAGGCATATACCAAATCCATCCTATCTTGACAAGATCACAGAGACACACTGACTGGCACACAGACATTGTGGAGCCAAGAGATACACGCTTGATGAATCCTTGACCTCTCCCCTCTCTGTGGCCCATGCAACTTAGTCTTGACATAGAACAGATACTGCAACCCTGCCACAGTATTATACAAAAATAACATTCTTGATGAGAAGTAACTTACAAACATATGATGAATATAAAACATCTTACCTATGTTACCAACCAATTCTGATTATTTCCACAACACTGTGCATGCAGATGCACTCACACCTGCCTGCTGTCATTCCTGAGCAAGCTCTGTACTGGTGGTGCCCTGATCCCGCAGCTGAATCAACTTTAGGAGACGGTCCTGGCGCTTGCTGGACTTTCTTGGGCACCCTGAAGTCTTCTTCACAACAATTGAACCGCTCTCCTTGATGTTCTTGATGATCAGATAAATGGTTGATTTAGTTGCAATCTTACTGGCAGCAATATCCTTGCCTGTGAAGCCCTTTTTGTGCAAAGCAATGATGACAGCACGTGTTTCCTCGCAGGTAACCATGCTTGACAGAGGTAGAGTGATTCCAAGCACCAGCTTTCAGCCTGTTATTCAAACTCAATGACAGAGTGATCTCCAGCCTTGTCCTCGTCAACACTCACACCTGTGTTAATGAGAGAATCACTGACATGATGTCAGCTGGCCACGACTGTACTTGGCACGTGACATTAACACTTGAAACTGAAACATAGAACATTTGATTTAGTTGATTTATTCCAATGATTTATATATACATTAGATGACTCATCGGGCACTGTTTTGATGCCACCGTGCCTCCCACTTGGTACTCCCCCACCGTTGTAAAAAATATTTTTTAGAAACTATAGAAATGCATTTGTCAATGTCCACACTTTGTTTTTGCCACATTTATTCCAGTACAGACAGCTTAATGTATACGTTTTAATTATATTATGTGAGCTAAACAAAAAAAAGATATAAAAACATTTTCCTTTCATTTTCATTTATTTTACCAGGGAAGATTTAAATTAAATTTTCACAGAACTGCTTGTTGCAATTTCCATGAGGCTCTCTTTTTCATATATCGGTAAGTGGACCTGAGGAAGGGCATGAAAATGATAACATATCCAGTTGTTTGTGTCATCTGTTTTGGAAAAGTACCTGTGTAGTTGCTCACCCATTGCTCACCCAACTCACTCAGGTGCTTCGCTATATCACATTTGACATTGTCTGTAAACTTGTGTTATTTTACACACAAAAAAATTATACAATGATGTAAAGACCTGTGTGTTGTCCTTGTTAATGCAGACAGAGAAGAGCTCCAACTTCTTAATCATAGCCTCAATTTTGTCCCGCACATTGAATAAAGTTGCGGAGTGTGACTGTAATCCTAGATTCAGATCATTCAGATGAGAAGAAACATCACCCAGATAGGCCAGTCTTGTGAGAAACTCGTCAACTTTTAGCTCGTCTCTCAATTTAAAAATACATGTCAATACTTTGCCCCTTGATAACCAGCGCACTTCTGTATGTTGTAAAGGCATTACATGGTCACTGCTCATATCATTGCATTGTGCAGAAAATACATGAGAGTTCAGGGGCCTTGCTTTAACAAAGTTAACCATTTTCACTGTAGTGTCCAAAACGTCTTTCAAGTCAGGCATTCCCTTGGCTTCTCGTGGATGCTGCAGTGTACCCAAGTGGCGTCGGGAGCAACGACTTGCATGTCTCTATGTCTCTATGTCTCCCTGTCATGGTTTTTGCTCCATCAGTACAGATACCAACATGAGCAGCAGCTACGTTTGGCTACATACGGCCCATTAGTGGAATTCCCACAAGAGAGTAATGGGATTGGATGTTAATTATTTGACTACGCTACCTTTATTTGACATTGTGTTGTTATTTCGCTGAATTATTGGTGGATGGTTTAATTTTATTTTGGGCAGTGAAAGTAAACCCGACGGCATTGCGCGTACCCCAGTTGGGAATACCTGGCTTAGATCATAGGAATCACCGTGCTGACATATTTATAGACCTATCCAAGCCTTTGATACTGTTGACTGTCCCGTTACTCATTCAAAGGTTGTCTGAAATGGGCCTCGACCAGCGGTGTAAAGTACTTAAGTAAAAATACTTTCAAAATCTACTTAAGTAGATTTTTTGGGTATCTGTACTTTACTATTTCTATTTATGACTACTTTTACTTTTACTCCAATACATTCTTAAAAAATTATGTACTTTTTACTCCATACATTTTCCCTGACACCCAAAAGTACTTATTACATTTCGAATGCTTAGCAGGACAGATTTGTTTCTATCCAATTCACACACTTATCAAGAGAACATCCCTGGTCATCCCTACTGCCACAAATGCTTTGTTTGTCAATTATGTCATCAATGTGTCCTTGACTATCCGTAAAATAATAAAACAAGACAATCATGCCGTCTGGTTTGCTTAATATAAGGAATGTTAAATTATTTATACTTTTACTTTACCTTTTGATACTTAAGTGTACTGTATTTAATCAATTACATTTGTTTTGATACTTAACTATATTTAACACCAAATACTTTTAGACTTTTACTCAAGTAATATTTTACAGGGTGACTAACTTTATTTGATTCATTTTCTATTAAGGTATCTTTACTTTTACTCAAGTATGACAACTGGGTACTTTTTCCACCACTGGCCTCGACCAGGCGTCTTGCAAATGGTTTGGGAAATATCTGTCAGACAGGACACAATGTGTGCTTTCTGATGGTGTCAAGTCAAGTTACAACAATATTACTAAAACTGTAGGGATCGATTTTGGGAGCTGTCCTCTTGACTATTTCTATAAGTTCTATTGGTCTATCTGCAAAAAACCTGTAACATTCATCTGTATGCAGGTGACACTGTTGTGTACGCTATTGCCCATATGGCTGACCATGCAATGTTGGAGCTGCAATCAGATTGTGTTGCCTTGCAGAAAGTCCTTGTTGTTGCAAAATTGGTACTTAAATGCAGGAATAACTAAATGTATGTTATTTTCTAATTCTCTTCGAGCAGGTTCCCGCCTATAAATATCTGGGCTTTTGTATTGACAATAGTTTGACATTTACAGCGCCATGCTCTACCAACTGAGCTACAGAAGGACCACTTTCTAGTTTATTTTCTTTTTATTGATCATTTTGATGTTGTTGTATTGTTGTCCTCAGGGCACCATTGTAAATGAGACCCTGGTCGTAATGGTTCCCCTGAATAAATAAGTAAAATAATAATTTGGTCCAAGGGTACCAGTGAAAACAAAGTGCCTGGTCACGTTAGTTTTTGGTTACCAATTTGTTTTTTGTTTTTTATTATCATAATTTATTCAAACAGTAATGTACAATTGACCAAAAATAAACCAACCCCTGTCTATGTGTGTGCAGTGCAGGTAGGGCCTATACACTGAGTATACCCCAACAATAGGAACTAATATTGAAAGCGTTCCACAGGGGTGCTGGCCCATGTTGATTCCAATGCTTCCCACAGTTGTGTCAAGTTGGCTGGATGTCCTTTGGGTGGTGGACCATTGTTGATACACACGGGAAACTGTTGAGTGTGAAAACTCAGCAGCGTTGCAGGTCTTGACACAAACCGGTGCACCTGGCACCTATTTCCCCTAAAGCCAAAATGATATCACCTAATTTGCCTACTCCTGTCTATACAGAAAGAAATAAAATCATTCAACATAGGCTACTACACTAGAAAGCATGATTTGGCCACAGATGATCATTAGCTTATTAAAAAAAATAAGCTGTGGATTGTTTTAAATCACATTGCCTAATGTCGGCAGGGCCCGCAATTTGGGCAGCATGCACAGAAAATACCACGTAGATGATTGTTGAGTTGCGACTGTCAGTGAAAAGTAGAGGCTGAGATAGGCATTTCGCAATATTTTATCACAGTTTGGAAAGAAACTCGCTATTGCTGTTATAAAGAGAAGACAATGAAAATGCTGTAATCCGTCTTTTAAAGTTATCAAAATTCTCAACTGAATTTATTGAAAAGTATATATATTATTTGCACAAGTGGAGACCATCAGACATATCCCTGGTGAGTGCGCATATTCATTTTATAATTGGCTAGGTTTCCATCCAATTGGCGACAGATTTTCATGCAAATATTCTATTTAAAAAATAATGTATGTGCATTTTCCGACCAGTGGTATCCCAGCAAAGCAGTGGATTTGGGCCGATTCCGACTGAGAGTCGGGGCACTCGGCTGAGAGTCAGACTCCGCCGACGTCTTGTGACCCGGGTCTGGGCTGCCTTAGGCAGTATTACTTATGGCTAGGATGTGGGGATTGAGCTCAGGACGATTCATGTGTGAGTTATCTGTCCCAAATATATTACTTGGGGCTCGGGTTATTCCGATGTGAGTTATCTGTCCCAAATATATTACTTGGGGCTCGGGTTATTCCGGTTATTCCGGTGTGAGTTATCTGGCCCAAATATATTACTTGGGTCTCGGGCCGATTGGGCTACTATCTGGCAGATGATTACACGGGCTGCTTTATATAATTAACATTTCATTATGTATTTATTTTTCCATATTCTCTCATTGTTTCTGTGATCAAAAAATACAATTTGCATTTAAGAGTCCTGTTTAAGTTGTATTTGAGTATTTTTATACTTTGTGCAGGGTAATTGATAAGCATTAAAAACTTTGGATGGAGCCTCCCGAGGTGCGCAGCAGTCTAAGACACTGCATCGCAGTGTAAACTGCGTTGCTACAGATGCTGGTTCAAGACCCGTCCCTGCGGCGACAGGGAGACCCAAGTGACACACAATTTGCCCAGTGTCGTCCGAGTTAGGGGAAGGTTTGGCCGGCCGGGATGTCCTTATCCCATCGCGCTGTAGCGACTCTTGTGGCGGGCCAGGCGCATGCATGCTGACACGTTCACCATGTGTACGGTATTTCCTCCGAAATACATTTTTTTTTTGGTGGATGGGTATAATTTGTATGCATAACATGTATTATAGTAATATTTAAAATGACTCAATCGGGTAATTTTGTATACATTTATTTACATTTGCATCAGGCCGCTTTCTGGGGGGATTCTGGTAAGATGCCGGCAAAGTCGGGTGAATTCCAGTAGACTGAAACGGTCAGATGTACTTGGGCTGTCATTCATTTTGATTCCGGGCTGAGTCCGACAACCGATTCCTGCCTGATTCAATCAGTTCCGGCCCCCCGGAAGAGGGCCGCTTCTGGGGCGATTCCTCATTGCTAGCTGGGATGTTTCAATCAAATGGACTTGATGCAGATATAAATTGGTGCTGATGATGTAGTGTACACAAAATGTACTTTTTCGCTTAAGTTTTCATGCACCAAGTAAAAATCTAAAGTTTGATGGTTTCCATCGCATTTTCAACTCCATTGATAGTTTTGTCACAGAAACTGTTGCGTTAAATAGCTAATGTGCCTACTCTGGTCTTGGCACCTGCTCTCTAGCCAACAGCTCGCAGATACAATGCTGGTAGGAGGTGCAGGTTGTCGAGTATACAGTACATGAAAAGATTATTGTGGATAAGAGAGAGGATATTTTTATTTGTCAAACGGCAGTCAAACATCGATCATCACGTCACCAGAATAATTTATGGAGGAGGAAATTATATTTTAGATGCTTGTCGGCATCATTTTATTTTCATTTGTTTTGAAGTAGAAAAGTCACCAGAACTGACTTTCTCACAATTGTGGTAAAGGGTACAAAAATAAGAATAATGGGTTTTGACATTTAAATGTAGTTAAAACAGGGGTTCCGTGGTGACATTCTGAACTGTTTGAGTTAGACCAACAGTTGAAAGTAAGGGACTGTATGTTATTTATAATCAAATCCAATTGTATTAGTCACATGCGTTGAATACAACAGGTATAGATAGACCTTACAGTGAAATGCTTACTTACAAGCCCCTAACCAACAATGCAGTTTAAAAAATATGAATAAGAATAAGAAATAAAAGTTTCAAGTAGTTAGAGAGCAGCAGTAAATATAACAATAGTGAGACTATATACAGGGTGTAACTGCACAGATGGGGGATACCCTGTGAAAATCGGACCTCTGAAATTAAAATGGGCGGCCCTCCATTCAGTAAAGCATATTTTTTAGCAGACCCTCCCTGAACACTTGAAAAAAAACAATTGACCCTCCCCTATACACAAAATAATAATTTAAACATAAAGTGGATAACAGAGAACATGCCTACCATGTACTCTCACTCCTAGGACAGACCAGAGCAGATTTAGGAACTGTTCTTCATTTTGAAAGCATTAGATTGAAAAGTAGCCAGAAGATTGTGGATTCGGAGACCACCGTGGCCAAGGGTAGAGGTTCAAAAGATATCCATTATCTGTCATTGTATTTGCAGTAATTTCCTAATGTATTCTATTTTATTACATGACTGGGCAAACTTGTGTTTGCTAAAACTGAAGTTTTAGAAACACCAAGTTTGCCCAGTCTTTAGTTTGAGGATCATGCAGTGGAGTATGCATGCAGTGGAGTATGCATGCCTAGTTTGTTAATTTAGCTTAGCAGATGCTCTTATCACAGTCAACACAAATCTATTTCGGAACAACAATATCATGTAATAAAATAGAATACATTAAACAACAAATGGCTTGAGTATGCCTGCCGAGTATGCATGCCTAGTTTGTAGAATGACTGTATAGCCAAATAAGGGATTTTTCGTTTAATTATAATTTAATTCTAAGTCATTTCAAAAATATATACAATTTTAAACAGTGAAATGTATAGGCATGTTGTTGAAGTGCTGTTGATGATGTGTTGTTGAAATGTTGAGTGCTCCTGCATGCCACAAATGCTTCACAACTGATTTCTTAAAAGGCAGGCTATAGCTTGAAATAATAATAATAATACAAACTAAATCATCCATTTTGACTGATTTAGAGTTAGTATGTTGTTTTAAGAGCCTGTTGAAATGTCAAACATCAATTGATAGTGACAGAATCACACATTGTCACATGGTGTGAGTATCCAAATAGGTCAGATCAGGTATTCAATAAATAACTTCAACCAGACCCCCTCTCACCCACAGATGGGGAAGGAGGGAACTGGTGGGGATGAACAACTCACGCCCTGTTGTAAATCGAGGAGAGAAGTCTCCCTCTCTAAATCCACCAAAGGAATGTGCCTTTGTTTCAAGAGACTCTTCCCGCCAAAACTCTAACACGTTACAATTAGCGCATTCATCCCCCCTCCTACATTTACATTTAAGTCATTTAGCAGACGCTCTTATCCAGAGCGACTTACAAATTGGTGCATTCACCTTACGACATCCAGTGGAACAGCCACTTTACAATAGTGCATCTAAATCTTTTAGGGGGGTGAGAAGGATTACTTATCCTATCCTAGGTATTCCTTAAAGAGGTGGGGTTTCAGGTGTCTCCGGAAGGTGGTGATTGACTCCGCTGTCTCCTCTCCCCTATAACTACTCCCCAGGTCGTTGCTGTAAATGAGAATGTGTTCTCAGTCAACTTACCTGGTAAAATAAGGGTTAAATAAATTAAATAAAAACGTTCAAAAGCGAATACTGGAACAATATTTCTAGCATAGAACATGGGGAATAGTCTGAGGCGATCTATAGAACATTAATGTAATTTTGCTTGTTATTTTGTGATGTCATTAAGAATGTTATAAAGGAAATACTGTAACTTGGAAAGTATACCCACTACATGTCTGAAGTGTCCATCCTATGCGTTATGCAGATACAAGGAGGTTACAACTGTTATAATGAAGGTTATAGGGTTATAATGAATAAATTGACTGTTTATAGATGTGATAGGTAAAGACCTTTAGAGTTTAATTTGGGAGATGGTAACTCTTTAAAGAACTGCTCTCATAGTGCACCAGAAACTAATGAGTTAATTGTTACATGATTAATTTAATTGGGCAACAATTAAACATATTTAGGTAATTAGATAAATAACAGTCTTCAGATTAATGTTAAAGTCAAGATAACATTTTACCTTTATTTAACTGGGCAAGTCAGTTAAGAACAAATTCTTATTTTCAATGACAGCCTAGGAACAGTGGGCTAACTGCCTTGTTCAGGGATAGAACAACAGATTTTTACCTTGTCAGCTTGGGGATTTGATCTTGCAACTTTTCAGTTACTAGTCCAATGCTCTAACCACTAGGCTAACTGCCACCCCATTAGGAGGGATCTTAGACCATTCCTCCATACAGAATTTTTCAAAGAAACCACATTTGTTTAGCAAGTCAGCAAGTCAGTTATGTTTTTTTAAAGTCAGTAAATGAGGCTGAATGAACTGTTTCGCTGCCAGACAAGGCTCTGCTGATAGCCAGGTGTAGATGTGGTAAGGTGTTGTGACTGCTGTTGGGACTCTGCTTGTTGGGACAGCTTTAAGTAGGTCCTAACAGTTTGTGGGCACGGTTTGTCACCATTATAGTGCAATTAATGTATAGTTTAGTGTTGTGTTGTGTAGTGGCTTTGCTGGCATGCATCCCACTTAATTTTAAAAAAATTTTTTGCTTTTTGCCCCACCAAGATTTACATGATAAAATTGCCACTGCTCACACTGCCAGAGAGTGAGGAGGGTATGAGTGAGTGACATAGTGTGAGTGAGAGAGAATGAGAGAAAGTGAGTGACTGAGAGATTGAGTGAGAGTGGGAGTCTCTATCACTCACGTTCACTCACTCTCCCCCTCTCTCTGTCACTCCTTCACATGCACTCTCTCTCTCACTCACTTGTTATGACCTGCTGTTCTCTGTCTCTCATCATATGTTTTTATTTCACTGTTTATCAATGATAAAACATAATGCAAGTTCTCAAGTCTAATATAAATATAATATCATTACACTTATTAAAAGTGTACTTTATACTAATCATTTTTCCAGTATTTTAATATGCTATAAATAAACTATCATCAACCTTCAGTATACTTATTAAAAGTGTACTTTAAATTCATTAAAGTATACTATATGCTCACTATCATTCAACTTAAACACACTCATTAAAACTATACTTCAATTTCAATCACTTTAATTGTAATTTATTATATTAATTCAAAAGACAGTTTTGTTTTTATGAAACTCTGCTTGTGAGTGATCAAGTACACTATAAGTATACAGTGCCTTGCAAAGGTATTCATACCCTTTGTATTTCTTAAAATGTTATTGCGTTAAAAAGTGGGATTAAAATTCTTTTCATTGTAATTTGTTGTCAGCAATGAATTCAAAGTACTCTGTAATGTCAAAGTAAAAAAATTATAATACAAATTAGATAACTAAAATATAACCATTGCATACGAATTCAGCCCCTTTGTTTACAGCAAGCCTAAATTAGTCAAATGTGGCTTAACAAATCACATAATATGCTACATGGACTATGTGTGAAGTAATAGGGGTTGACATTATTTGTTTATGATTAACATTTCCTCTGTCCCCCATACAACATTTGTAAGGTCCCTCAGTCAAGTATTGATTTTCAAGCACAGATTCAACGACAAAGACCAGAGAGCCGTTTGAACGCCTCATAAAAGGGCAGTGATTGATGGTAACACTATCAAATCAGACATTGAATATACATAATCCACAGCATAATTATTCACTTGACCATGCTTACAGAAGCATGGTCAAGTGAATAATTATGCTGTGGATTATGTATTACACCACCCAGAAATATCAAAGATACTTCTGAAATGAGCTGCAGGACAGGAATGAAACTGCATATAGGGATGTTACCATGAAGCGATTGGTGATTGTAAAACAGTTACCGAGTTAAATGGCTGTGATAGGAGAAAACTAAGGTTGGAACAACAACATTGTAGTGACTCCACAATAACGATTTAAATGACTGAGTGAAAAGAATAATACAAATATACAGAATAAACAGTTTCCTATAGCTGGCTAGCTAGTTTTATAGTCATTTATTCTAATAAATTTCAACATTCCAAAAAATATGTTTATAAATCTAGCTACGTTTTATAGGCTCACTACAAGAGTAAGCCAATTTGACAACGCTAAAATCAATGTGTATATATATTTTCTAGCAAGCTAGCTTCGTATTTTTTGCTGACATGCCGAAAATGCAGCCTTGTTGATTAAATTTGACACTTCGCGGCCACAAGTTTGACATGTGACTACAGTTTGCAATTGAATTGTGTGTCATATCAACCCTGCAAGTTGTTCACCCGCTCCCTCAAGATAAATTCAGGGCCGAGGTGGAAACGTAAGTGAATTGGATTTCTACTTAAGATGGCAATCAAACTGCATCCGGTTTCGACTGGGATTCCCGAGAGGGAAAGTGGCTAGCGCAAGGGCTGAGGAGGTAAAAATGACGTGTTTGGACTGCAGCCAGTATCTATTATTTTGGAAAAAAAAGTATGTAATATATTAGATCAATAAAAACAAAGGCAATTAATATACCTATTTTTATTTCTCGCTTTAACTAGGTAACTGTTTTACAATCACCAATCGCTTCATGGTAACATCCCTATATGCAGTTTCATTCCTGTCCTGCAGCTCATTTCAGAAGTATCTTTGATATTTCTGGGTGGTGTAATCTCGAAGATGCATATCTTTCCTTTTTTTAGCGGAAGAAGGCTATACTGACTGTCGAATTGAAACTTAAATGAACATTTATATGAAGCGGAAAAAGTAGCCGGTTTACAGTGAGTCGGCTATTTCAACAATGGCCGGCCCTTATGGAAAACATTTTTATATAAAGACCTTTCTTCCAGGTCTTCCATTGTGGCAGTAAGGGTCATCCTAGCTTTACAGTTCCTATTACAATTATTCCAAATCAATTATTGGGTTGAATGCACACGCGACAGAAATACTATATTAATATAAAATAAATGTGTATTACACATTCCAGTTTCTCTGTGTGATACATGTATATATATACAACTTCAGGTGTATTTTATTCATCTGATCCATAGAGTATATTCGTTTATCAAATATATCAGTTGACACTTCAGTCTATTCTAAAGTAGATCCTTCATGATTAAGAAAACATTATAGATAACATGTTTATTCCTTTACTCACCAAACCCAATTGGTCGGAGATATCTCTCTCTAGCTGATGATTTATATACAGTATAAAACATGAATTCAAACCTCAATAGAACAAAGTAAAACATTGCCAAGGACACCAGTACAATTTGAGAAAAGGGGATTCTAAACAAGTCAAATATCAAATGCAATTATATTACTTGAATCACAATACGTATGATGACCGATACATGGACAATCGTAATTTAATCATAGGTAATATAATATTATGACAGCTGACGGATGGTGACCGCTGACTCATACCAGACCCAAAAGCCTGGGTAGACAGGCTCGGCAAAGGAGGCCTTGAAGCGGTGTATGAGAGACATGGTGTCCCCCACAGTGTAGAATGAGAGGGTGCCTGCTGAGTGGTCCAGGAAGACACCTATCCTGGAGGAGTAGGGTGCATTGATTTCCACCTGGTCTTTACCATATCGGGCGGAATAACTGGAATCGGAGCAGAAAAGGCTCCAGGACTTGCGGTTGTAGCCGATGCGGCAGCTGTCCCCGTAGCCTACTCTCTTGATGCCCTTGTAGGTGACCCCCACGGAGGCCCCCTCTCCACTCCACTCCACCTCCCAGTAGTAGGCACCTCCAGTCAGGGGCTCTTTGCAGAGAACCTGGGGCAGGCAGTCAAACCTGGAGGCACTGTCAGCATAGTCCTGCGGTTCTCTCTTCAGGGCTGCCTTCCTGTTGCCTCTAGACAGGTATAGCTGGCGGTAGGCTGTGTTGGGGTCCAGGGTGAGAGCGCAGGCATCTGAGAGAGGAGAGAGAGAAGGCATGTCATGAGTGAGTGCCACTGTGTGAACTGAATGCTCTTCTTTCAATACTAGAAATTACAAGGTTAGTTATGGAATGTAAAAGGTTGTTTAAAACCAATACTATACACAATTATACAAAACATTGGCTGCATTTAGACAAGTAGCCCAATTCTGATATGTTTTTCACTAACTGGTCTTTTGACCAATCAGATCAGCTCTAAAACATATTTGATGTGATTGGTCAAAATACCAATTAGTGGGATATTTTTTTTGAATTCCCCTTCCCTGACCCCCCTCACTATAATTACAGAGTTGTAGCCACAGCCTTATATATGGAATCTCTTCAGCAGCATATTTTGTCTTAAAAAACATAAATAAGTTCACAATTCTGAACATTACAATTAAGTTAGCAGACTTGATGAATAAGGGTGGGTAATGATGGAAATGGTTTAATGAAAACAAGATATGACATACAGTGCATTTGGAAAGTATTCAGACCCCTTGACTTTTTCCACATTTCGTTACGTTACAGCCTTATTCTAAAATGGATTAAATTGTTCCCCCCCTCAATCTACACACAATACCCCATGTTTGCAAATTTATTTAAAATTAAAACTGAAATATCACATAAACATAAATATTCAGACCCTTTACTCAGTACTTTGTTGAAGCACCTTTAGCAGTGATTACAGCCTTGAGTCTTCTTGGGTATGATGCTACAAGCTTGACACACCTGTATTTGGGGAGTTTCTCCCACTCTTCTCTGCATATCCTCTAAAGCTCTATCAGGTTGGATAGGGAGCGTTGCTGCACAGCTATTTTCAGGTCTCTCCAGAGATGTTCAATCGGGTTCAAGTCCGGGCTCTGGCTGGGCCACTCAAGGACATTCAGAGACTTGTCCCGAAGCCACTTCTGCGTGTCATGGCTGTGTGCTTAGGGATGATGTCCTGTTGGAAGTTGAACCTTTGCCCAAGTCTGAGGTTCTGAGCGCTCTGAAGGAGGTTTTCATCAAGGATCTCTCTGTACTTTGCTGCGTTCATCTTTCCATTGATCCTGATTAGTCTCTCAGTTCCTGCTGCTGAAAAACAGCCACAGCATGATGCTGCCAACACCATGCTTCACCGTAGGGATGGTGCCAGGTATCCTCCAGACGTGACACTTGGCATTCAGGCCAAAAAGTTCAATCGTGGTTTCATCAGACCAGAGAATCTTGTTTGTCATGGTCTGAATGTCCTTTTGGTTGCTTTTGACAAACTCCAAGCGGGCTCTTTTACTGAGGAGTGGCTTCCATCTGGCCACTCTACCATAAAGGCCTGATTGGTGGAGTGCTGCAGAGATGGTTGTCCTTCTGGAAGGTTCTTCCATCTCCACAGAGGAACTCTGGTGCTCTGTCAGAGTGAACATCGGGTTCTTGGTCCCCTCACTGAACAAGGCCCTTCTCCCCCGATTGCTCAGTTTGGCCGGGCGTCCAGCTCTAGGAAGAGTCTTGGTGGTTCCAAACTTCTTCCATTTAAGAATGATGGAGGCCACTGTGTTCTTGGGGACCTTCAATGCTGCAGCAATGTTTTGGTACCCTTTCCCAGATCTGTGCTTCAACAAAATCCTGTCTCGGAGCTCTACGGACAATTCCTTCAACCTCATGGCTTGGTTTTTGCTCTGACATGCACTGTCAACTGTGGGACCTTATATAGACAGGTTTGTGCCTTTCAAAGTCATGTCCAATCAATTGAATTTACCAAAGGTGGACTCCAACATCAAGGATAATCAATGGAAACAGGATGGACCTGTGCTCAATTTAGAATCTCATATCAAAGAGTCTGAATACTTATGTAAATAACGTTTCAGTTTTCTTTATTTGTAATACATTTGCAAACATTTATAAAAAACTGTTTTCGCTTTGTTATTATGGGGTATTGTGTGTAGATAGATGAGGAACAAATTGTATTTAATCAATTTTAGAATAAGGCTGTAATGTAACAAAATGTGGAAAAACGGAAGAGGTCTGAACACTTTCTGAATACACTGCATATAAACAACTTTTAGAAAGCTCATGTTCTGAGCTAGCCATTAAAAGTATAGTCCTCAGATCCAAGTGAATCTGAACAACCCTTTAACTGGAACAGAGTATGGAAAAATATGACCTTGACATCCCATAATCTGAGCCATCAATTTACACTTTATTTGAACTGTATTTAACACCAAGGAAAGTTATATGATGAAATTGACCCCATGCCTAACTATTCACTGTGTGCCCTAAATCAGGTAGGCACAGTCCTTCATATAATGTGGGTGTGACCTGCAGTTAAATGCTTCTGGGACAAAGTTACACATTTTTTTTCAAAGTGCATGAATGTAAATGTTCAATCTGCTATGTTATATTACTTAACGGTGATAGCTCCTTGAATATCTCAGATGATTACTGCTGGCAGGGGGAAGGCATGATATGGGGAGGGTTCTCTGGTCTCTGGGAGGAAATGGGAAGGGAGGGAGGATGTAAAAGCATCCTCAGTTGACAAGGAACCTTGGCTGTTTAAGGGAGTGGGCACTGACAACTAACCTGTGTTGCTAGACGGGTGGAAAACATGGTTACATACCAATTGTACTATTACAAAATCCTTTTTGATCAAAATAATTATTTCTGTATGTATTTCTTACTTTAAAAAAAAGTTGAGTGGAGCCCATAGGTACATGTTATATAAACTGAATATATGAATTGACACTGTACCTGTAAACCACCAAACAAAAATATTCCGAAATATAAACTTGTGACCCTGCAGGACAGGTGTGCACCAGCATGCAGGTAGAGCAGAACAGCTACAGTAGCTCATGTACTATAGACTTGGTTCACCTGGCTGTGCTGCTGTGTGTGCGCCTGCACCCCCTCAGCCAGGTCAGAACTGGTGGTACTCTCTGTAGCCACGGCTAGGACGAGATGACCGACCACTCGGCCCATCTGGTCTGGAAGATCGACCACTTGGCCTATCATCTGGAATACCACCGGAGGCAGAGCCATTTATTTACATGTATAGCTCGGACCACAGTTATTCAAATCTGCTTGTGACCGATGTTTCCCTTTCCGCATGCTCAGTACGCACTTCTATTCTATACCTTGATTGTCCTATTCAGAGCAGGTTTTAAACTTGCTGAAGCTGTAGTGTCCAATAGTTGTAGTAGTCAAGTAACGTAGCTTAGAAAGATTTGCCAACACAGTGATGTCATTCTGTATAACCCTTTTACAAACCTATACTCCCACTCACCGCAGTAAAACGGTATAAAGTTCATTGAGCATGCCCACTTACAAACCTAGTATCTAAGGAATGTGGTAAGACTACTCCCATCACAGCACTAGCCTGTTTCCATGTGGGCTGGGAGCCAGGTAGTATTTTAGACTAACTCCTGTCTTTATAGTGGTTTTAACGCAATTTATGAACAGTAGTTCACACTTAAATGATCAAATAGTATGAATAATTAAATGGCACTAGAATGAACCCTGAGTCCTATAGTATTTGATTAGGTAAGTATAGTCACAGAAGGTGAATCACTAAATAGACGTACATTTCAGGAAGTCTTCTCTGTGCTGGGGCTCCTGGCTTGGTGTCTTGTACACGGCAACAACTGCATCGGCTACAAAGAGAAGGAAATGCAAAAGAAAACAAAAAACATACACAACACTGTATTTGGATTGTACAATATAGCCTGATCCTGCATGCATGGAAATTTACTTTACAATCTTGGGATTTATTAGTGTTTCGGATATCCCCAGAAAATCCAACTTTAATGAGTGCGTGTTTGTGTAGAACTGCTTGATGCGTGTGTGGTGTTCTAAGAGAGTTAACTTATCAGCCAATGTAAATATTCAGGGCCACTTGAGCCACCACCTGACCATTGAGTGCCCTCTAATAAAAATCAAGGTGCTCCGACTACTTTACTATTCCAACAATACTAGAGGAACCATTTTGTTTTCTTACGCACAGCAGAGCAATATAAGGAAATTATAATCACTCCAGGAGCCATTTGAAATTCAGATTATGCCGTGATTGTCCTGTGAAAATGTTATTACTGGAATTTAGCTACAACAGAAGGCAAGCCCATATTTCCTCAGCAACCACCTAACAATGTTGTTTGATGGAGGCCCGGTGGAGTGGTGGGGTCGATATTCTTGTTTTTGAACTAATACCATTCCAAGTATTTTCCAGAATGAGATCAGTGGGGAGTTTCATGTTGATTGACTCACCTTTCACAGTATTTCTCCTTTTGGCTTCATCCAGTTGGCAGAAAGGCATTTTGTTCACTGAAACAGGAAAAGTTCTGGTTGAGTAAATATTCTCTATAAGAATATACTGTAAATTACTGAAGCATTTCCAAGTCCATGGTTTTAAAAAGGACAAAAGCCTGGGGTTTAATCTATTCAGCCATGGCAGTAACTAACTGAAGTTACAGTGCATTATCTCACTTCCTCACCAGTCTTGGCCACTTTGACCAGCTCCTCATTGCTGATGTCATGGAGATGAACCTTCATCTCAGAGACAGCCTTGGTGACGGGTCCGAAGGAGAAGTAGGGGTTCACTGAGACTGTGGGCAGCTCCTCAGCCTCCGTCTGAGCGATTAGCATGTGGTAGCTCTACAACAGAGAGGTGATGACACGTTCATAATTTGAATTGGCTCGTGTCATTTCCTGGCTTCATATTTCCTGGCTTGAATTATTATAGACAGGTTGGTTGTTTAACAACAAAACCGACGCGTGTGCAACTATGGGTCAAAACAGACTGGGTTGAAGATAATAAAGATAAAACTAGCCAGCTACGAGTCTCCACATTGCAGCTTCTTATCATTGTTACCATCTGGCCATCCGGAATCACAACAACACACGGCCTTCTGCCCCATTGAAGCGGCAGGAGCATTGGGCCAGTAACCGAAAGGTCGCCAGTTCGAATCCTGAGCCAACTAGGTGACACATCTGTCAATGTGCCCTTGAGCAAGGCACTTAACCCAAATTGTGCATAGAGTTCTGGTTATTTTGGGGTGATGAGCTTGGCGGGCCACTCAAATATGAGATATATAGTGTTAGGGGGAAGGCAATGTTTAAAATGGCTTGTGTCATTCCTTGGCTTGAGCCCAAATATTATAGTAGTTGTTTTAGGGTGAGGGGTGTTAGACTTTAAAGCCCGAGAGAACTAGCACCTCTGAACATCATTTGCGAACCAAGTGCTCACAGATTTTACGGTGGTTTCTAAAACAAAGCGCACTGAACGATCGCAAGACAAAACGCTAGAACCACATTCGGTGCGATGTGTGCAAGCCTTTAGTCACCTGGATGAAGTGTATGTGGTCCTCTGTGCGTGACAGCTGTGTGATCTCGTTGTCTCGCTTCTTGAGGTCAGCGATCTCGTGGGTCAGACGCTCGAGGTGACCCTCAGCGTTGTTCAGTGCTGCCCTCTTATTGGAGGAAATTAGCTTGGTCATTTCCTGTTGCATCCTCTCGATGGAACGCATCATGTCGCCAAACAACTTCTCACACTCCTGCATAGCCCTCTGGGCTGAGCTCTGGAGAGGAAAGGGGCACACTTAATGGGCATGCTGTTAAAATCTCTAAAGCATTTTGGGTTGTACCAATACACCCAGGAGGTCAGTCATAATGGAACTCTATTGGTGATGTATTGATATTTGTGATCATGAAATCTCTTGGTGGGAAAATATAATTTGTCTCTCCAGGACACACATTAGAAATATATACACTGTGAGTACACCTACAGTATGTTTAGTATGACTTAACAGTCTATTGTAATTGTGTCATTTCACAACCCACTGTGTTTTATGTGCTATAGAGACATGTACCTTGAGTGAATCCACAGCTTGTTTCAGCTCCTCCATCTGCTTAAGCCTCTCATGGATCCTCTCCTGGATCTCTGCCTGGGTGGCACCCAGACGTTGCTATGGATGGAGGACACAGGACGTCAGTGACATAGCCCCACAAGTCAGACAATTATTTCCAAAATATTCCAAATACTGATCAACCGAAATGCTACAGACAAAAATCGTGGCTGAGTGAAGTGGCATCTTTTTCCTCCCCATTCATGTCATTTGAAATGGCCTTCAAAATGCATTATTACAATGTGCATTAGGTTCAGACAATGCAGTAATAAAATCTAGCCAATAGTAGTTCTTGGAATAGAAGGTTGCAACACCCCACCCCAGCCCACACACATTTACAGTAACTGCTTTCACTCATGTGGGTGGATCTAACTGATTGCCTGAAGTATTTGTTTTTGGGGCTTGGCTGATACTAGCTACTCTATTCCAACAATCAACCTGTCGCTCTCAGTCACACAACTGCAGTCAATTGGCTACAGAAACCTTATGGTTTTGAAAAGGCAAATGATTGAAAAGCCTAGAAAAAAGTAGTCATTTTTCCCCCCTGTTACACGAATGGCGTTTGTCATTTAACAATACAGAACATCAACTACTTCAAAGAGATAAATCATCGTAATCGTAATATAAAAGTTTGAATCAAAAATCATGCAAAGCCGTTTTACCTGTTCTTCTGACCTCTCCTGTTCGGCAGATACCATGTCGTGACCTTTGTGCTCCTTCACAGTGCACAGAACACAGATACACATCTGGTCCGTCTTGCAGAAGAGCTCCAGACCCTTCTGATGCTGGGGGCAAATCTGTCTGTCCAGATGGCCGATCTCATCCACCAGCTTGTGCCTCTTGAAGGCAGGGTTCTCATAGTGGGGCTTTAGATGCCTCTCACAGTAGGACGCCAGGCACATCAGGCATGTCTTGATGGCTTTGTGCTTCTTCCCAATACAGATATCACATCCCACATCTTGTGGTCCGGCGTAGTTGTAGTCTGGGTCTGGAGGTGGAGGAGGGTAGGTCTCAGACATCCTGGGATGCGAGTGGGTTGAGTGTGTGGAGGAGCGGGAGGTCTGGAGGCGGCGCGGGGTGGGTCTCTTGTTGTAGGTGACCCGACAACGTGGGCAGTTGTAGGAACCGGTGTGGTCAGCGTGGTCCCAGTAGGTCTTCAGGCAGATGGAGCAGAAGATGTGGCCGCACGGGATGGAGACTGGGTCCCTCAGGTCTTCCTTACACAGATGGCAGCTCTCCTGGTCAGTAGACATGGGGATTGACTGATGCACCCTGGTGCTGTTAGGTTCTTGGTAGTAGTAGGCGAAAGACGAAGTGAGAAATTTTCGGTCTGTCCTGTCCGTCAGGTCTGAGCAAAGTGAGCAACAGGTGCTTCCGCAGCATGTTATATAAAGTAAATAGCCAGGAAGGGAAGGAGACTAAACTGGTTAAGCAGAAACTAGTAAAACGTGGGTGGGGCCAGGTGAGGACAGAGTGTCAATGGAACCATTCAACAGCCGTCAATCAGGAAGAGGAGTGTGAATACAGAAAGTGAGAGGAATGATTGAATTGTGTGATCTCAGGTTTGAACTTTGTTTTGACAGCACTGCAAATAGATACTGTAGTTACAAATATAGATAACTGTTGGTTTCCATAATTTCCAACAGGGACTCTATCCCAGACACAGCTCACATTTTGACCCTTGTGTTGTTTGTTTATGCAGTGCAATATTTTTATTTAACATGTGACATAAAACATGGTTCACTGCACAAGGTTTAATTTCACATTGGATTTCCCTGCACATCTAATAATGTAAGATACGTGTCACACTGGACTTCACTGCACATCTAATGAAGTACCAACATCAGTTGTACACAAGTGATACGTTTCTTTGATAAGTCACACTACAAAAGGGTAAACTATTAGTCTAACCCACTAAATGACAAGAAGTGGTTTGTCTAATCTTTTCAAATTCAGCCATGTTTCAATACTAAGAACCAAGGACAAAAAAACTGGTTGGAGTTGCCTTTTTATCAACAGCACAATTACTAAATATGCCATTAGAATCTTTACCATTAAATCACAATACAGTTTTCAGAGGTTACTTTAATTTCTTTTTAAACAAACTTACAAATAGGCCATCTTTCACACTAGTTCTAAAGTCTGGCCCGATGCTTCGATGAATCCATCAACACCTAGACAATGACAAAACATGTTAGATACATTGTATACACAATTCCATCATACAAGTAGATTTGCAGATCAGTTAAGGTCTACCTTCAGCGTCACAAACAAACACATGGCCAACAGAATCTCAGGTAAGATGGCTTTCAAGATGGCTGATTCCATTTCCCTCATTACTGCCACTTATTGGTAGACCTCTGACAATGCCCGATCTATTACAATATTTTAAACATTAAACACATTCTTCTAAAATGCATTCTAATTTTAAATGTACTCTCTGTCAGTTAATGGAAACAAAAAAGATCAATGACCATATATCTCAAATGCCATAGGGAATACATATTTTTTTCTCAGGAGGCATAGGGAGGGGGCATGTTTTTGCATGTAAGAATTGTCCATATAGCGAGATGAATCTGAATCTGTTAACATTGTCACTGATAAATGTGGCCCCTAGTTCAGGAATTTGGCTTCAGAGTATTGCTGCTGGTTGATAGCCTCCAGCTTGTAGTGAGGGCATGGCTGTGGGGAAGAGTGATATGATGGATGCCCACTCAGGTCCAGGTACACACTGACCTCTTGGTACTTGGAGAGCTAAAGCCTGGTTGCAAATCAAAGAGGGGAGGGTAAAGAAGACATTTTTTGTGGACTTTTCTTTAGAGTGACTAATGACAAAACGAATCCCCTTGCCCTTCCGCTATAAATTAAGTTGGCTGGTTGGAATCTGGCTTGAGCAACAGGAAGTGACTTGCAATAGGTGTTCATCACCCTGCTATGCGATTGAGAGCAGTTAATTATCAACTGTTTATTTCCCATTTCCCTTCCACTCATTTCCCCTCAATCCAAATCCTGATTCTAATTGGATGTTATTTTTTCTCCACATTTCTCCTCTTCACATCAGCCTAAACATTCCTCTGTCCATTCCAAGATGGCTGTCAGCTTGTTAGCTCTGTGGAGTTTCAGGGTTGTTAAAAATGAAGAATGTAATGTGACCAGGCTAGATGGCCCAGATAACACCAGTGTAAAGAAAACTGCTTTTAAAAAAGTACATTGTGTTAGTCAGAGCATAGTGGCTATATTCTACACACCAAATGTCATTTTTATAGGGTCTGCAAGTCATCCTGAACAAGTACTGTAGCTGACATGCTACTCACAAAATGTCCAGTGTCATGTTTGACGAGATGGTTGCAAGAGATTATTGCACATGAGGTGATCTGGTCAGTTTTTTGTGTTGTAGAATGTAGGTAGAGATTGAAATCTAGGTTTAACCTGAAATTGCCCCAGGGCCAGGGAAATTATAACATGATCAACATTTGCCAAGCAATTCATCTTATTAGTTCTAGATATTTAAAAAACAGTTTCTTTACAACTCTCTAATTCTAAGTTTGGGGTTTCAGTGTCTGACCGTTTTAGGAGAAGCCTTGATATTTTTATAGCTGGCTCACTCACAGCAGTAGTGCTGTTACAATTATCCAGTTTGTAAATCTGTGAATCTTGCACACACAAAACAGAAGACCGCAATGCTTTATTTATTGGTTGGATTGACTCTGTACTTTGTTTGGGTATACCAAACATTAGGAACACCCCCTTTTGCCCTCAGAACAGTCTCAATTTGTCGGGGCATAGACTCTACTGCAAGGTTTTCGAAAGCGTTCCACAGGGATGCTGGCCCATGTTGACTCCAATGCTTCCCTCAGTTGTGTTAAGTTGGTTGGATGTCCTTTGGGTGGTGGCCCATTCTTGATACACACGGGAAACTGTTGAGCGTAAAACAAAACAGCAGCATTGCAGTTCTTGACACAAACCGGTGCACTTGACACCTATTACCATACCCAGTTCAAAGGCATCTTTTGTCTTGCTCATTCACCCTCTGAATGGCACACATACACAATCCATGTCTTACATTGTCTCAATGGATTCACTGGTTGCTTTCATACATTTCCATGCAGAGCCAATGTTAAATCTACAACCTACATTTGCATAATACATTTCTGTTTCCCAGGTACTTTTCCAAGTGAACTGTCCAAAGTACCACACAAATGTCATAAAAAATATATATTTAATCCACATCAACAATTGTCCCTTTTTGCCCCTATTTGTTGTGGAGGGCTGTTCTGCAGTGTGCAGCAACAACCTGTTCCCTGTGATCTGGCCCCTGTCCAGACTCCTCCTCGCCAGCCCTGTGTATCTGCCAGCCAGCACTAACAAAGGTAACCATTGTTCCAAGGCAACACTTGTAAATACTTTGTCTCTCTCCATATTCTGACCAATCACACACAGACACAGCTGGGTCTTTGACTTCTAGGTTGCGTATCAAATGGCACCCAATTCCCTACACAGTTCACTACCTTGACCAGCAACCTATGAGCCCTAGTGCACTATATAGGTATTAGGGAGCCATTTAGGAAGTAATCCTACACTCACACAGCCATTTTGTAATTTCTTACTCACTGACTCTCCACAACAACATCCCCTGACTGAAATCTCCTGGTTACCCCTCACTACACCTGATGCAAGAGAATGTTTGGTTTAATGAATGTTGACCTTTCACCTTGTAAACCATAGGGTTTTATGCCTGACTGATCAAAAGACATAACTAGGACATGTTTATGCATTTATGACAACCGAACTGCTTCCTCACCCAATAACTTTGAGTGATGGGCATTAGTCTTTGAGTTTATTAAGTACATTGCAAGACATTGCAGGCCTTGTGCATTGCTTTTCATAAAAATGGGAAGTGTCTGTACCTAATCAGATGAGCCTAACTTGTATACCTGTGTGTTGTTACTGTATAACTAGATTATTTTTTTTCACATAAATCAAGACCATGCATTTGGCAGTGTATGACCCTTTCCATCATAGTCTGCCTCTTTCTCGCTCTCGCTCTCTCTCTCTCTCTCTCTCGTTAATCAATAAGGAAAACAGAGGGCTGCTTTTACTCTGGATTGGTCTACTTTCCTGGTATCTGATCCACACACAAAAAAAGAGGAAGAGAAACTGGCTTATCAGAAACCTGACCAAATATGGAGAGAGGCGAAACTATCTCTAAAGTGCAATGATGTAAGATATGCAATGAGGGAGGAGTTGCGTACACGGCCTTACGCAACCGGTTGTTTCGGTGGCCCTGTAATTTAAATAATTGTAAATTTAGTATGCCTATCAACTCTTCTGGAATAAGATAATTCAGCAAACCATTTTATCTCTAAGGTCCACTACCTCACACATTACCTTGTGGCTACAGGGTAATGGCTTCTCATTTAGGTCCTCTTTAGTGAACTAGTGAGAGAGAGAAATGTGTACTACAGTATGGCAACATCCTTGGCCCAATAGGAAACCCAGGTGTAAATTGAAATGCAAATGAGATAATTAGTTCATGATGTCAGAATTGATCCAGAATTCTAGGGTGAGAATGGGCCATCCCACTGGGCACACACGTTAATTCAATGTCTATTCCATGTTGGTTTCATTGAAACAATGTTTATTCAACCAGTGTGTGCCCAGTGGGATGGGTCTTTAAAGCGAAACCAGCAGTTGAAACATTAACAAAGCATCCTCCCGGTCCCTGTTTCCATAGAAAGCTGAGGGATTGGCCTGGAGAAATGTATCAAAGAAATGTCAGCAACTCTGGTATGCTCCCATGGTGAATTAATCAGATACACAAAAAAAAAGACAACGTTTTGATCCGAGTTTGATCTTCGTCAGGTCATAGACAAATTAATAAACAGAGCTATGGATGCAAGGACTGACCATCCATGATATCAAAAATAGTTTTACCATGTTTTGAAGCTATATAGTGTTAGTTTACATTTACTTTGTTTACAAACATTGTAGTACAACAAGCTTATATTTGGGGTTCTGATTGGGTATGACACTTGAAATAAGCTCACAAGTTATATTCTTCAAGTATCAATGGGTACATATAATTAATTTTTAATTACAAAAATGTATGTAGCAACTGCAGATTGCCCCTTTAAAGGCTTACTCTTTAAAGCCTTTGTAATATTACTGTAATATTACTAAATACGCCTGTCATGGGAGAAAGAGGATAGGATGACACTTGGCAATATAGAAACCAAGGTGTGTTTCTTGAAAGATGGACTCTGCTGGTTTTAGACTATAGCTAATAAAGACACAGGATATGTATATCCTGTACATACCAAATACTAAAGTAACAAGGGGACTTAAGTCATGGGCTAGATGTGCATTTTTACATAGCACAATATCTTAAAAATATGTGAAGCATTCAGATCGACATCAGACAGATAAACCTGTAAGAGATAGGAATGTTTTGTCAAACATGTTTCTGTGATTGCAATGTTCTCTTTTGGCTGCCTCAAATTAGCATTTTTTTTCTCTCTCTGTTTAACACACACCATATCTACTTTTACTACTCAATGCACCTCTGGTGGAGGCTGCTCACAATAATGGCTGGAACGGAGCAAATGGAATGGCATCCAACACATTGGAACCATGTGCTTGCTGTATTTGAAACCATTATACATATTCCGTTCCAGCTATTACCACGAGGCCTACCTCCCCAATTAAGGTGCCACCAACCTCCTGGGATGCATCTGTTGGGCAGTTAGACTAGTTCAACAGGCTGCTGTTTAAATATATACAATAACTTCTGTCCTGAACTCTAACTGCTCTTTGTCAAAACACCTGTGGCAGGCAGTTCAAACAGTGACAGGTACCGCTGTTTGTTTTGGGTCACAAATGATAGAAAAAGATCCCCTCTGAAATTTGAAAGGTATCCTATCCTGTTTGTGGTGGCAGCAGGTTTGTTTGTTCAGTGGGTGGACTCCTGCCCCTTCAAAACCTGATCTTCCACAAAATGTGCATTTATGTCTATTCAACTGCATCTAATGTAGGGCCTATGACATCTGAAATTCTGTTCACTTTTCCAGTTGAGTTTGAGGGTGAAAATGGGAAAAAATGTTTATATTTGAAAACAATGCTGTATCTCTATCTCTGTATCGTAGTCTCTGATCAGCACACAAAACAATGATTAACTGATCCAGCCTACAGTGTAGTTTGTACACTATCAAGTCAAATACAGTTTAAAAAAAATAGAATCAGACCAAACACTGAAACCCCCCAAAAATGCAGGCATATTTAGCAGCAGTTAGTGCCTCCCTGTGTGATACAATTCATTCATTCTCCCTGCCTCAGCCTATCCCCTTTTTATTTTTTTAAATCTCCTTTCAGCCTGCCCCCTCGCTCTCTCCCCCTCCCTTTAAGTCTCCTTACAGCCTTTGCTCAACCTGTTTATCTGAACTGGGCTGAGCTCCACATACTCTCTCAGGCAGCACAGGGGTAGAGCCTGCTTTCAATCAATAACCTCTGGAATTCAGAAATACAAGTAGGTCCTGTCTCTGGCAGGCTCTGCCACACTCTTGTGGACGGCGGACTCCCTAGTGCACTGGTTAGATCCCTCTGTGGATTCCTCTGTCTGTCTGCCTTTCTCTCTCTCTCTACAGTTCTGAGGAGTGTTTGTGTAGTGTAGTGAGTAGCGACGATGGCTGATCCCACGTCTTCGGATTACTTCAGCTGCCCACTGTGTGTGGGGCTGCTGAGAGACCCCGTGGCTATCCCCTGCGGACACAGTTTCTGCATGGACTGCATCAGCGGCTACTGGAATGAGGCAGACTACACAGGGATCTACATCTGCCCCCAGTGTAAGATCACCTTCACCCAGAGGCCTGTGCTCAGGCCCAACACTATGCTCACCAAGGTGGCAGAGAAGATCAAGAAGACTGGTGCCAACCTCAACCTGAACCTCACACCCCCAGGGAACACCTTTGCTGGGCCTGCCGACGTGCCCTGTGACTACTGCTCTGGAAAGAAGCTCAAGGCTGTTAAGTCCTGCTTGAACTGCCTGGCCTCATACTGTGAGAAGCACCTGAAGCCCCACTATGAGTCAGCCACATTCAAAAGGCACAAGCTGGTGGACGAGCTGGGGAACCTGGACAGAAAGATCTGCCCCCAGCACCAGAAGTCCCTGGAGCTGTTTTGCCGGACTGACCAGATGTGTATCTGTGCCATCTGTACTGTCAGCGAACACAAGGGACATGACATCGTCTCAGCCGAGACAGAGAGGAGTGAGAAACAGGTAAGGAGAAGAGACATGTTTCTTTCTATCCGAGTGTCAGGCTTAACTGTGAGTTTTATGGGAGTAGCCCAGACCTTGACTTGTAGGTTTACAATTTTTCACAGAATGATTTGTATTTTGAAATCAAAATATTAATAATTTAAACTGAAATCAAGTGTGATGTGAGGATATCTGGATACTTTACATACAATGTAAATAACTTGTTCAGTCGGTCATATGGCAGAAATCAGTACTCACAGAAGGTACAAGGCACAGTCACTTTTAAGGGGAGTGTTCTAGAACTGACTCAAAGGTTAACTGACTAATGGTTTATTCACCAACACCTCCTTCCCTCCTAAAGAAGGAGTGAGCGAACAGAACTAGGTAGTTAGTCAGAGGGGAAATACGGGACAGGGATGTGAGTGAGTGGCCAGTGGATTATGGTGGTGCGTGTTGATGATACAGGAATGTGGGGTTAGGCAGACGCGTAGTATTCCCAACCCCCACTCCTCCACCCCCCCGTTTGTACTTTGACCCAGCTAGCTCACCAACCAGCGAGCGTTACCACCCACTCCTGCAGGTCAGGCAAGCACACTCACACATCCAAAAAAGTACACCTCTCTGATTAGCTGTGAGTTTGATCGAGGAATGTGTTCTTAATATGTGGTAAAGGTTTGTGGTGTTCCAGCTGTGCTTGATGAGACAGTGTTCCCAATCTGATAGCCATGTTCCCGGCTTACAAACAGGGGTCTCAAGTCCCAGGAAGACCCAAATACACCAAGGGCAGACCCAGGGTTTCTAGCCTGGTGTATTTGGGGCTATTTTATTACAGAAACTAGAGACTCTAGTTTCCTGGACTGAACTTTGAAACCCACCTATGGGAAGGGGCTGGGTTTAAGCCTGGTAGTGGGGATGGTGATAATGGAATGCAGTTGTACCAGAATGCAGAGACTGAATCAAGGCCTTGTCTAACCGCATGTCCTATTTATGATCAACAAACCATTGACCTGACCATGACCAGCCACTGCGTCCAAATCAGTCTCTATTCGAATGGACTGCCAGAATTGGCAGTCAAAAGCTACAGTTTTTAAAACAGCCACCGTTGGGCCACATCACACTAATATACAGTGTGTTACTTTTACATTAGTATCACCAATATTTATGACATTAATGTATATCAAGGACATTTATATGACATCATCGTAATACTGTGAAGAAAAGATTTTTACAAAGGCCATAATTCAGCCTTTCTGTTTGCTAAATGGGGAGACTGGTTCCTCTCATCCCCAGATTTACAACCTGACTCTCCTCTCCCATGGCTTCACTCCTTCTCTTTCACACTCCCCTGCCTCTCTTCCCCCTATCCCCTCTCCCCAGATTCCCCACATTCCTTGAGCTTATCTTGAAGAATGGGCTGGTAGGTTTTGAGTAAAGGCTGAATTAGCTCTCTCTCTCCTCCATTACTGTATAGGCCAGTATGTGTGCACCTTCAAACATCTCTTTAGAAGTCAGGCTCAGGCATACAGCAGTAGTTTCACATTCCTGGCATGGTCAGGATTCCATGAGGCTGTTTTTTCCCCCTCCTTCGGAGGTAAAGCCGCCCATTCTGAAGTAGATCTTTAGAGCTAAGCTTATTATGGGAAAAAGGCACTATTACTCTCATAGTATAATCGCATCTTTGTCACATAAGATACGTTTTTTAACTTCATAAAGAAACACAAACGACCTATTAACTAATAACAGTATGAGAAATAAGCATTCGATTTTAATTGCAGAGTATAACATAAACACATGCAATGCCCCTCAAGATAACGCTGTACACTGTCACTGTTAACCACAAATAAACCATTCAGTGACATTACATAATCAATGCCAAGTTGGAAGGCATAACAAATCTAATGATACTAATCGTGAACTGAATGACATGCAAGGCCCTTAAATATTCACTCACGGGAGGCTGCTGAATGGAGGACGGGCTCATAATGATGCCTGGAATGCGATACCATTCCATTGATTCCGTTCCAGCCATTACTATGAGCCCGTCCTCCCCAATTAAGGTGCCGCTTGTGACTCACTTGTAAGAGGCATTGTGTTGATGATTCTGTGGTGTCACCTAAACAGAAACTCCTGGGAGTTGCTCAAGCTGAGATCAGACAGAAATGTCAGGACAGGGTGAAGGAGCTGGAGGAACTGAGAACAGCAGTGGACTCACTAAAGGTAAGGAGAAAATGTCTTGAAAACATTGTCTGGGGATTGTCTATTTCATACACTAACTCATAACTGCTCTGTCATGTTCAATGTTTAAAAAAACGTTAGATATAATTTTCTTGTTAAACTACATTCCTGATTCCCAATTAAAGCAGAGAAATGTAGATCAAATTAATGTGCGATGACCTTCTGCATGGCAGCCTGTAACTCACGATGTATCAATGATGACTGTGTCTTGTCTAGAAATGTACAACTAACTTATGTGTATAGGCCTCTTGACCTGCGATAAATTAATCATTAACTGTGTTGTCCAGAGCTCAGCCCGGAGGGCCATGGCGGAGAGTGAGAAGATGTTTGAGGATATGATCCGCTCCATCGAGAGAATGAGGTCAGAGGTGACAAAAATGATTGGCATCAACGAGAAGGCTGCATTCAACCAGGCTGAGGGGCTGGTGGAGAGGCTGGAGCAGGAGATAGATGAGCTGAAGAAGAAGGAGACGGGACTCAAACAGCTGTACAGCACTGAGGACCACATCCACTTCCTACAGGTGAGACTGAGAGGACGACATACAATTACATACGGTATGTTCTGAATATTCTGTAGTACATACAGTACATTCACTTATGTGGTCAGTGGATGTCCACTAAATTGTAAAGTGCAAGAAAATTGAATCTATAAAAGGTTCAATATTGCAATGATATTAAGCAGCAATCAAAGTCATGGATCTCTACAATATGTTCCTCTGCTGCTCGTTCATTGTTGGTCCTTGAACATGCTTATTTGATGACACTCATTATTATTTTTATACAGAACTTCAACTATCTGTGTACTCCCACGGATGATGGCTTTATCCCCAGAGTGTCGGTGAACCCAGACTTCTCGTTCAGCGCAGCCAGGAAAGCCGTGGCAGAGATCAAGGATCGTCTGGAGGAGCTGGGTAGAGAGGAACTTGTGAAGATCTCCAAGTCAGGTCAAAACAACATGCATAGCCCCCGTTTCCAGTCTTTCCCGTGTCCTATTTCAGAAGCAATTGTCTGACCTGTGAGACTAGAACATATACAGTGCCTTGCGAAAGTATTCGTCCCCCTTGAACTTTGCGACCTTTTGCCACATTTCAGGCTTCAAACAAAGATATAACTGTATTTTTTTGTGAAGAATCAACAACAAGTGGGACACAATCATGAAGTGGAACGACATTTATTGGATATTTAAAACTTTTTTAACAAATCAAAAACTGAAATTGGGTGTGCAAAATTATTCAGCCCCTTTTACTTTCAGGCAGCAAACTCTCTCCAGAAGTTCAGTGAGGATCTCTGAATGATCCAATGTTGACCTAAAGGACTAATGATGATAAATACAATCCACCTGTATAAATGCACCTGCACTGTGATAGTCTCAGAGGTCCGTTAAAAGCGCAGAGAGCATCATGAAGAACAAGGAACACACCAGGCAGGTCAGAGATACTGTTGTGAAGAAGTTTAAAGCCGGATTTGGATACAAAAAGATTTCCCAAGCTTTAAACATCCCAAGGAGCACTGTGCAAGTGATAATATTGAAATGGAAGGAGTATCAGACCACTGCAAATCTACCAAGACCTGGCCGTCCCTCTAAACTTTCAGCTCATACAAGGAGAAGACTGATCAGAGATGCAGCCAAGAGGCCCATGATCACTCTGGATGGACTGCAGAGATCTACAGCTGAGGTGGGAGACTCTGTCCATAGGACAACAATCGGTCGTATATTGCACACATCTGGCCTTTATGGAAGAGTGGCAAGAAGAAAGCCATTTCTTAAAGATATCCATAAAAAGTGTTGTTTAAAGTTTGAACAAGCCACCTGGGAGACACACCAAACATGTGGAAGAAGGTGCTCTGTTCAGATGAAACCAAAATTGAACTTTTTGGCAACAATGCAAAACATTATGTTTGGTGTAAAAGCAACACAGCTCATCACCCTAAACACACCATCCCCACTGTCAAACATGGTGGTGGCAGCATCATGGTTTGGGCCTGCTTTTCTTCAGCAGGGACAGGGAAGATGGTTAAAATTGATGGGAAGATGGATGGAGCCAAATACAGGACCATTCTGGAAGAAACCTGATGGAGTCTGCAAAAGACCTGAGACTGGGATGGAGATTTGTCTTCCAACAAGACAATGATCCAAAACATAAAGCAAAATGTACAATGGAATAGTTCAAAAATAAACATATCCAGGTGTTAGAATGGCCAAGTCAAAGTCCAGACTTGAATCCAATCGAGAATCTGTGGAAAGAACTGAAAACTGCTGTTCACAAATGCTCTCCATCCAACCTCACTGAGCTCGAGCTGTTTTGCAAGGAGGAATGGGAAAAAATTTCAGTCTCTCGATGTGCAAAACTGATAGAGACATACCCCAAGCGACTTACAGCTGTAATCGCAGCAAAGGGTGGCGCTACAAAGTATTAACTTAAGGGGGCTGAATCATTTTGCACGTCCAATTTTTCAGTTTTTGATTTGTAAAAAAAGTTTGAAAAAAAAAAAGTTTGAAATATCCAATAAATGTCGTTCTACTTCATGATTGTGTCCCACTTGTTGTTGATTCTTCACAAAAAATACAGTTTTATATCTTTATGTTTGAAGCCTGAAATGTGGCAAAAGGTCGCAAAGTTCAAGGGGGCCGAATACTTTCGCAAGGCACTGTACAAACAGTGTCTAACTGACCATCATTTGTTTTATATCTAAAAACAATACACAGCATATCTGAAATTCTGTTAACAGTAACCAAGACACAATGTTTTGCTGACTACCTTTTTATATTGCCCCTCACAGTGAACGAGGTCCCTGTTTATACGACAGAAAAGAGAGAGAAAAGCAGCAGAGGTGAGTCTTGTGATCAGTGTACTGTATATATGATGTTTGTTCGTTGTGTAAAGTTAGATGACACACTAGCAAACAAAAAATGTAATAGTTTGGGAGGTGAAGGCCTATGAAGAAATTCAGTGCTGTGGATTTGAATAGACATTGAGACATTGTCTTCTATTTTCACCTTCTAGTCATAGACGTCATGACAGTGGACAGCCCTCCTCCACCAGAGCCCAAGACCAGATCAGAGTTTCTGAAATGTAAGTACATATATGTTCAATTAGCACCTACTCTCAAACCTGTTTCCAGATCTGTTTGTGCTTTCTTACCAACGCCTACAATGACCATAGGAGTTGGCAAGATAGTACAAACCAGATCTGAGACCAGGCTTATTATCTCTTCATAAGTCTGTTGACTCAAACCTGTATCACAGAACAACACTAATGTTGACCCATTTCACACCACTCCCCCAGACTTCTGCCAGCTGAGACTGGACCCCAGCACAGCCTACAAGGAGCTACACCTGTCGGAGAGCAGCAGAAAGGTGATCCGAACCAGGGACCTCCAGCCCTACTCTGACACCCCGGAAAGGTTTGACAGCTTCGCGCAAGTGCTGTGCCGCGAGGCCCTGTCTGGTGGCCGCTTCTACTGGGAGATCGAGTGGAGCGGGGAGTTCTCCATGGGGGTGGCCTATAAGGGAATCAGCCGCAAGGGGAAAGGATCGCTGTGTCTGCTGGGCTATAATGATAAGTCTTGGAGCCTGCTGTGTTCTGATACAGGGTACTCAGCCTGGCACAACAGGGCAGATAAAGCCATCAATGCGCCCCATTCACCGAGGATAGGGGTCTACCTAGACCACTCGGCAGGGGTCCTGGCCTTCTTCAGTATAGGCAACCACATGACTCTCCTGCACAGGTTCGAAACCATGTTTGTGGAGCCCCTCTATCCCGGCTTTGGAGTTGGAACCTCGGTCAAGATCTGTCAACTCAAATGAACACTAACATGTGCCTCTTATTCCATGGTGAAAAATATAATCACAGTTTTTTTAAAGGACGTTTTGGTTTATTTTTCACACGGTTCGCTAAGCATCATTTGTAATTTGTTTTTGTTTTTCTTTGAGACTGACTGTGCCACATTGCTCTATCCAAGAGTTCTATTTTATGAATTTTCTAAACATTTGAATGAGCAAAGGTCGTAATAATTACATTGTATGTAAACATATAACCTTTATCTGACCAAGTATTCCTTATCTAATGGTATTTTGAAAAACTAGTATCTACATGGCCAACTAAATGTGTTTGTACTGTATGTTACAGTTAGCTTTTTATGACAAGAATAACTATTTTTAATAAAGATGAAATGACTACTCATATATATATATACACACAAAAGTTCAACATTTGTAGATTTGGCTATTTCAGCCACACTTGTTGCTGATAGGTGTATAAAATTGAGCACACAGCCATGCATTCTCCATAAACAAACATTGGCAGTAGAATAGAACTGAAGAGCTCAGTGACTTTCAACGTGGCACCGTCAAAGGATGCCACCTTTGTAAGTCAGTTTGTCAAATGTATGCACTGCTAGAGCTGCCCCGGTCAACGCTAAGTGCTGCTATTGTGAAGTGGAAACATCTTGAAGCAACAAGGGCTCAGCCGCAAAGTGGTAGGCCACACAAGCTCACAGAATGGGACCGAGTGCTGAAGCGCGTAGTGCGTAAAAATCATCTGTCCTCAGTTGCAACACTCAATTGCTGAAGTTCCAAACTGCCTCTGGAAGCAAAGTCAGCACAAGAACTGTTTGTCGGGAGCTTCGTGAATTGGTTTTCATGGCCAAGCAGCCTAAAATCATGATGCGCAATGCCAAGCATCAGCTGGAGTGGTGTAAAGCTCGCCGCCATTGGACTTTGGAGCAGTGGAAACGCGTTCTCTGGAGTGATTAATCACGCTTCACCATCTGGCAGTCCAACAGACGAATTTGGGTTTGGCTGATGCCAGGAGAACGATACCTGCCCCAAGTCATAGTGCCAGCGGTAAAGTTTGGTGGATGAGGAATAATGGTCTGGGGCTGTTTTTCATGGTTGGGGCTAGGCCCTTTAGTTCCAGTGAAGGGAAATCTTAATGCTACAGCAAACAATGCCATTCTAGATGATTCTGTGCTTCCAACTTTGCAGCAACAGTTTGGAGAAGGCCCTTTCCTGTTTCAGGATGACAATGCCCTCCGTGCACAAAGCGAGGTCCATACAGAAATGGTTTGTCGAGATCGGTGTGGAAGAACTTCACTGGCCTGCACAGAGCTGACCAATAGTATGTGGACAGCTGCTCGTCGAACATCTCATTCCAAAATCATGGGCATTAATATGTAGTTGCTGCTTTAACAGCCTCCACTCTTCTGGGAAGGCTTTCCACTAGATGTTGGAATATTGCTGCATTCCAATTCATCCCAAAGGTGTTCGATGGGGATGACACTCATGATTATTTTATATATATATATAGCATATATACTGCATATATATATACCACATACAGTATATTCCGGTCTCTGACATTGCTCATTCTGATATTTCTTAATTTCTATATTATTTTTCGTGATTATGTGTGTATTGGGTTTAAATGTTTTTATTGATGTGGGTATTACTGCACTGTTAAAGCTAGAAACATTTCGCTGTTCCTGCGATAACATCTGTAAATGTGTGTACATGACCAATAAACTTTGACTTGATATTTGTGTGCCTTTGACCTAATCTGTCTAAGATGTAATCAACTTGCAATTTATTTTCAAGGCAAACCCAAGGCTGAGTGTACCCTTAATTTTTTATTTAATAGAATAACTACATTTTTTCCCCCAAGGGGAACTTCAGTTGTGGCTAATTATAGTACAAATTGTTTATATTATCATCATCATTATTTTACATGAAATGACTGATTAGTTTGTGAGCTGTCAAATCAAATGAGGCATTTTTCTTGAGGAGAATCTGTTTGATGTTAAAGTTACATAAGCTGTTTAAGGACTTAATGCTAACATGGCCTGTTTAAGTCAACTAGGAGATTATTATTTGCTTCATTCCAGTGTATTTGCTTCATATTCCTGTGTATTTATCAACTCAAACATATGTTTAATCCATATAAACAACATGCCCAATGAAGTAGCTTCAAGTTTAGATAACACCACAATGATTTCTGTAATTCTACTTCAAGACAAATGTTTGTCAAGTGTTCTCTGCTCATAGGCTTCTTCTTATTTTTTTAGGTTTTGTGGTTGACAACACCTATTTGTGTCTGCTTCTTCTCATCCCCATCCAGCGTGACAACCTCTGACAGACTCCTCCTCCTGACAGTACCTGTTTTAATGGTCCAAAAATATTCATAGTTCATATACACACACTAGGCTCACAGAATAGGTTATATTACAAACATGTTTTGCCCAAAGCAGCCAACTAAAGTAATGTAGTTAACTTGATCATGGGCACAGTGGACATTTATATCTGTGATGTTCAAATTATTTCTTACCCGTGTCTTACTTGCTTAAGGACCCAGTCACCCCTGCCTGTACCTGACATTGTTGAAAAACAAGTCAATAATGAATGAAGATTGTTACTCAAAGCAGCCAACTAAAGAAATGTAGTTAACGTAAGTTCAATCACAAAGTCTGGTTTGAGTGCATCTCCTCGGTTTCATTCAGTCCTACAACACAATTCATAGTGCATTTCATCATGGGCACAGTGGAAATGTATATCTGTGATGCTTAAATGTTGTCTTACCCCCAGAGTGAGAGTACCCTCAGGTCTCCTTGCTGAGGGTGGAATTAATCATGCACAGCTTCTTGTGGGGTGAGCATGTTCTGCATGTCACGCCTCATGTCTAAAACATGGGAAAAGGACAAAGTCAAAATGTCAATGCATCTAAAAATTCAAGTGGTCCCTCAACACTCAACTTTCATCGTCTGTTCTTGTTTTCCCAATCGACAGTCTGAATCTTCCTCTTCTGCCATGGTGGATGAGCTACGTTTTCTAGAAAATACAGGGCCAGACCCAAGTGTTGTCACTGGGTTTCCGGTCTTCCCATCTGAAAGACGAAAAAGAGAAAAAAACTTTGCTAGCAAAAGTTGATTACCTAAATGGTAACATCTATATTAAAATACCATAACCCACAGACTTTCCTATAGTAAGGGTAAAATAGACGGGGCTTTTGTCTATCTGCAGATCTAAAATCCTACTATGTGGATGGGACATTTCTACTGGGCTGGAGGAATTATCTGGGATCAGGACAGTCTAGGGTACTATTTGTCTAAAGAGGCAAAGTATTGTGATGAGCTATATGACTGTACTTCTGATTCTAATTCTCAAGACAAAAGTTAAAACCCTCAGCCTTAAGGTCATTGAGGAGATCAACAGTTTATTTTACCTTTATTTAACTAGGCAAGTCAGTTAAGAAGGGGGATCGTCTGAAAGCAATCGACATGCAGGGATGTAGTAAACAAGGATTTTGGGCACTGGCCAGCAGACGATTTCTACATTCAGGTCCTAATCTGTGGTTTGTAAAGGCAAATTGTCACTACTGTGTCAGGTTAGTGTGTCACATTGTCTACTAGCAGAATCTGAAAAGTACTAGCCTTGGGCTAGTTTAATTTCCATCCCTGCTGACATTTCTAACTGACTTCACAGGCCATTTTTTATTTTATCTTTATTTAACTGGGCAAATCAGTTATGAACAAATTCTTATTTTCAATGACTGCCTGTTCAGGGGCAGAATGTCAGCTCGGGGGTTTGAACTTGCAACCTTGCGGTTACTAGTCCAACACTCTAACCACCAGGCTACAAGTCATGTACAACCATTTCTATTTTGTAAAAACATTACGTAGTTTTGTAAACTAGCTAGCCAACTTTAGCCAATGTGGCTAACTAGCCAACCAAGGTTCCTAACTACAAGGTGATATTTAGCCAGGCAGTTAACATTACCTCACTGTTTGTGTAGTCAGCCTTTTCTAAGCTAACCAACTATCCTTGCCATGGTGCTGGCCTAATGTTAGTTAGCAAGTCTGACTACACGAACGGTTAGTTATCTATCTAGCTAAATATAGCTTCTCTGGTGGGCTAATGCTAGCTAGCATGTCACCACTTGAATGGGGAGCTGGCTAGCTCACTCAAGACTAACGTTATTTATAGGCAAATATGTTGACACAAGTTAACTTGTCTGAGATAGATTTGCGCTGTTATCAAAACGTCACACTTAGGGTACGTCTACACGAAACACAGACCGTACATGGAAAGATATGGTCTATTTCAGTCATGGATCAAATCATTCTGGGTCGGCAGGGTAGCCTAGAGTGTTGGACTAGTAACCGAAAGGTTGCAAGTTCAAATCCCCAAGCTGACAAGGTACAAATCTGTCTTTCTGCTCCTGAATAGGCAGTTAACCCACTGTTCCTAGGTCGTCATTGAAAATAAGAATTTGTTCTTAACTGACTTGCCTGGTAAAATGAAAAAAAATCTGCTGGTGTTTTGATACTTATTCACAATTTTAATGGTGACGTTCTAGAATCCACATCTTCACAAGACCGGAGATGGGTCATAGTAACTGTTAAAACTTGACAATGCTGTTTTTATCATTTGTAATGTATACGGACATAGCTCACATGCTCCTAATAAGACCCATTTTACCAAGAAAGTACAGGATTTAAGCAACAAATACTCAGAGGCTTTTCTAATTATTTCAGGGGATTTTAACGAAACACCTGATGCATCTGCTGATCGTTTTCCTCCTAGAACGAGTCAAAGCCAACAGAATAGCAATATTATCACTACATCATGCAAGGATCTCTGTGTTAAGGATGCCTGCCATTATTTCAATCCGGACGCACAGGGTTAATGCAAATGCTTTCCGTTTGAGTTATATTAGGTTTTATTTTCATCGTTTTCAACCTGGACCAACAAATCTATGTCACGTAAAAGAGTTCCGGAGTTCTAAATTGAGCAGCTGCTGAAAAATGAGCTCCTGTATATATTGAGATTTAAATGGTTTTTTAGAGTGAAGTACATCGGAAAAAAATCAAGAGAAAACTGCAAGACTCAATAGAAGACAAAACAAGGAACAAACCGAAAAAGACAGGCTAACTATTTTTCATAAAATTGTACAGTTATCTTAGCTAGCTGAATTGCTAGCAGAATTGTTTACTTGTTGCTAAGCAGTTGCTAGGGACTCTCCTGGAAGAAGCTAGCTAGCTTACAAAGAATAACAACAAAAAATATCTAGTTAACAGAAGAAAGGAAGACAAAATAAGGACAAAAGAAGGACAGAAGAAAAAGGAAAAGAAAGAGGACAACAAAGTGAAACAGTCAGCACTTCTATTGCAACTTCGTATTTCGTCGTCCTAACGTAGTCTACACTGCTATCTGCCCAGCAGCTAGCCAGCTAGCAAACGTCCACCGTCTACCGAATAGCAGCACTGTAGAAACTATTACACTCAACTGAACGACTTGATTAGTGTAGTGTTAGCTAGCTACATAGTTGTCTTTGCTGTCTTCGTATCCAAGATAATTGTGTAGTTTAGAGCGTGTAGTCTTAGAGTGATTATCTTAATTTACCGAGGTTAGCTAGCCAGCTATTTGTCGTCCTTAACGTAGGAGACACTGCTAGCTAGCCAACAGCTAGCCAACGTCTACTGAATAGAACTTCCGCACTCAACAACCCGGTCGCATTCCGCTTCGCTCCACAGGTAGTATCACATTTTCATTTCATTTCATTACAGCACAACGGTTTGATTTGTTTGATCGTAGCTAGCTACATAGCTAGCTACATAGCCGTCTGTGTATCAAAGATAATTGTGTAGTCTAGAGCGATTTTCTAGGTTAGCTAGCCAGCTATTGTCGTTCTTTTAACGCAACGTAACGTAATCAACACTGCTAGCTAGCCAGCTAGCCCCGAATAGCAGCACTGTAGAAACTATTACACTCAACGGAACGACTTGATTAGTGTAGTGTCAACAACGCAGCCACTGCCAGCTAGCCTACAAAGTCAACAACGCAGCCACTGCCAGCTAGCTTACTTCAGCAGTACTGTATCATTTTAATCATTTTAGTCAATAAGATTCTTGCTACGTAAGCTTTACTTTCTGAACATTCGAGACGTGTAGTCCACTTGTCATTCCAATCTCCTTGCATTAGCGTAGCCTCTTCTGTAGCCTGTCAACTATGTGTCTGTCTATCCCTGTTCTCTCCTCTCTGCACAGACCATACAAACGCTCCACACCGCGTGGCCGCGGCCACCCTAATCTGGTGGTCCCAGCGCGCACGACCCACGTGGAGTTCCAGGTCTCCGGTAGCCTCTGGAACTGCCGATCTGCGGCCAACAAGGCAGAGTTCATCTCAGCCTATGCCTCCCTCCAGTCCCTCGACTTCTTGGCACTGACGGAAACACGGATCACCACAGATAACACTGCTACTCCTACTGCTCTCTCTTCGTCCGCCCACGTGTTCTCGCACACCCCGAGAGCTTCTGGTCAGCGGGGTGGTGGCACCGGGATCCTCATCTCTCCCAAGTGGTCATTCTCTCTTTCTCCCCTTACCCATCTGTCTATCGCCTCCTTTGAATTTCATGCTGTCACAGTTACCAGCCCTTTCAAGCTTAACATCCTTATCATTTATCGCCCTCCAGGTCCCCTCGGAGAGTTCATCAATGAGCTTGATGCCTTGATAAGCTCCTTTCCTGAGGACGGCTCACCTCTCACAGTTCTGGGCAACTTTAACCTCCCCACGTCTACCTTTGACTCATTCCTCTCTGCCTCCTTCTTTCCACTCCTCTCCTCTTTTGACCTCACCCTCTCACCTTCCCCCCCTACTCACAAGGCAGGCAATACGCTCGACTTCATCTTTACTAGATGCTGTTCTTCCACTAACCTCATTGCAACTCCCTCCAAGTCTCCGACCACTACCTTGTATCCTTTTCCCTCTCGCTCTCATCCAACACTTCCCACACTGCCCCTACTCGGATGGTATCGCGCCGTCCCAACCTTCGCTCTCTCTCCCCCGCTACTCTCTCCTCTTCCATCCTATCATCTCTTCCCTCTGCTCAAACCTTCTCCAACCTATCTCCTGATTCTGCCTCCTCAACCCTCCTCTCCTCCCTTTCTGCATCCTTTGACTCTCTATGTCCCCTATCCTCCAGGCCGGCTCGGTCCTCCCTCCCGCTCCGTGGCTCGACGACTCATTGCGAGCTCACAGAACAGGGCTCCGGGCAGCCGAGCGGAAATGGAGGAAAACTCCTCCCTGCGGACCTGGCATCCTTTCACTCCCTCCTCTCTACATTTTCCTCCTCTGTCTCTGCTGCTAAAGCCACTTTCTACCACTCTAAATTCCAAGCATCTGCCTCTAACCCTAGGAAGCTCTTTGCCACCTTCTCCTCCCTCCTGAATCCTCCTCCCCCTCCCCCTCCTCCCTCTCTGCAGATGACTTCGTCAACCATTTTGAAAAGAAGGTCGACGACATCCGATCCTCGTTTGCTAAGTCAAACGACACCGCTGGTTCTGCTCACACTGCCCTACCCTGTGCTCTGACCTCTTTCTCCCCTCTCTCTCCAGATGAAATCTCGCGTCTTGTGACGGCCGGCCGCCCAACAACCTGTCCGCTTGACCCTATCCCCTCCTCTCTTCTCCAGACCATTTCCGGAGACCTTCTCCCTTACCTCACCTCGCTCATCAACTCATCCCTGACCGCTGGCTACGTCCCTTCCGTCTTCAAGAGAGCGAGAGTTGCACCCCTTCTGAAAAAACCTACACTCGATCCCTCCGATGTCAACAACTACAGACCAGTATCCCTTCTTTCTTTTCTCTCCAAAACTCTTGAACGTGCCGTCCTTGGCCAGCTCTCCCGCTATCTCTCTCAGAATGACCTTCTTGATCCAAATCAGTCAGGTTTCAAGACTAGTCATTCAACTGAGACTGCTCTTCTCTGTATCACGGAGGCGCTCCGCACTGCTAAAGCTAACTCTCTCTCTTCTGCTCTCATCCTTCTAGACCTATCGGCTGCCTTCGATACTGTGAACCATCAGATCCTCCTCTCCACCCTCTCCGAGTTGGGCATCTCCGGCGCGGCCCACGCTTGGATTGCGTCCTACCTGATAGGTCGCTCCTACCAGGTGGCGTGGCGAGAATCTGTCTCCTCACCACGCGCTCTCACCACTGGTGTCCCCAGGGCTCTGTTCTAGGCCCTCTCCTATTCTCGCTATACACCAAATCACTTGGCTCTGTCATAACCTCACATGGTCTCTCCTATCATTGCTATGCAGACGACACACAATTAATCTTCTCCTTTCCCCCTTCTGATGACCAGGTGGCGAATCGCATCTCTGCATGTCTGGCAGACATATCAGTGTGGATGACGGATCACCACCTCAAGCTGAACCTCGGCAAGACGGAGCTGCTCTTCCTCCCGGGAAGGACTGCCCGTTCCATGATCTCGCCATCACGGTTGACAACTCCATTGTGTCCGCCTCCCAGAGCGCTAAGAACCTTGGCGTGATCCTGGACAACACCCTGTCGTTCTCAACTAACATCAAGGCGGTGGCCCGTTCCTGTAGGTTCATGCTCTACAACATCCGCAGAGTACGACCCTGCCTCACACAGGAAGCGGCGCAGGTCCTAATCCAGGCACTTGTCATCTCCCGTCTGGATTACTGCAACTCGCTGTTGGCTGGGCTCCCTGCCTGTGCCATTAAACCCCTACAACTCATCCAGAACGCCGCAGCCCGTCTGGTGTTCAACCTTCCCAAGTTCTCTCACGTCACCCCGCTCCTCCGCTCTCTCCACTGGCTTCCAGTTGAAGCTCGCATCCGCTACAAGACCATGGTGCTTGCCTACGGAGCTGTGAGGGGAACGGCACCTCAGTACCTCCAGGCTCTGATCAGGCCCTACACCCAAACAAGGGCACTGCGTTCATCCACCTCTGGCCTGCTCGCCTCCCTACCACTGAGGAAGTACAGTTCCCGCTCAGCCCAGTCAAAACTGTTCGCTGCTCTGGCCCCCAATGGTGGAACAAACTCCCTCACGACGCCAGGACAGCAGAGTCAATCACCACCTTCCGGAGACACCTGAAACCCCACCTCTTTAAGGAATACCTAGGATAGGATAAAGTAATCCTTCTCACCCCCCTTAAAAGATTTAGATGCACTATTGTAAAGTGGCTGTTCCACTGGATGTCATAAGGTGAATGCACCAATTTGTAAGTCGCTCTGGATAAGAGTGTCTGCTAAATGACTTAAATGTAAATCTAGAATAGATGTATTCCTAATTTCCCCTTTGTTATAGATGTAGCTCATCAGTTGGCTCCCTTTTCTGATCGTCACTTGATTTCCTAGAATTTACAAGATACTAAAAAATCAAAAGGTACTTGAGGATATTGGAAATTAAACAACACACTTCTTAAAGATACTACTCTCATTGAAAACATCAAATCATTAGCTAAAGATATTTTTGGAAGAAAATACTTGGGTCATGGAAGTAGATGGGAATTTTTCATATATAAAGTCAGAGTGGTAGCCATTAAACGCGCCAAAGAGCTGATGCAATTAAAGAACCTTGGAGACAAGGAGATGATGAGCAAGCTTGGCAGTTTTCTAAATAAAGATAATCTATCTGAAGAAGAGGAGTCTGTATTCAAGTCTTTACAACTAGAATTAGAACAGCTTTACACGGATCTGGCAAAGGGTGCCTTTATAAGGTCAAGAGCTAAATGGACTGAAGAGGGGGAAAGAAACACTAGGTACTTTTTTGCACTTGAAAAGAGAAAACTACAAAAGAAAATCTATAACTGCACTCAAAATTAACGATGTTTTATGCAAAGATCCCATTACAATATCATCATTTGTCAATTCCTTTTATAAAAACCTTTACAGCTCTCAATTTCAGGAAGATGGTTGTGAAAGCTATATTTGCCACATTCAGAATTATGTCCCTTTAATTGAGGATGATTTCCACTCAGTTTGCGATTCACCTGTGTCAATTGAAGAAATTAGAGAGGCTCTGAATTCTATGGACAGTTTTGGGAGTTCTATTGCATCTTATCCATTGCATCTTATCCTACCTCATTTGCACATGCTGTATATAGATTTTTCTACTGTATTATTGATTGTATGTTTGCTTTGCTTTATCTTGTGCAGGTCGCAGTTGCAAATGAGAACTTGTTCTCAACTAGCCTACCTGGTTAAATAAAGGTGACTTTTTTTTTTACTACAAGACGCGATTTTTTATATGTTTCAAGATTGCATTAAAAGCAGGGAAATTGTCTCCACTATGAAACAGGGCCTTATTTCATTGATTCTGAAGCCCGATAAAGACCCTTCTCTCATTGACAATTGAAGACCAATTACTATATTACATATTGATTACACATTGATTGCTCTTGTTTATGACAAAAGATTAAAGAAAGAAATAGATACCATTATAAATTAGACTCAAACAGGATTTATGAAGGGCCGTCACATAAGCTCAAACATTCGTTTAGTCTTGGACCTTATAGATTATTCAGATGCAATTGACTCAGATGTGGTTGTCTTATTTTTGGACTTCTGTAAAGCCTTTGACACAATTGAACATGAATTTCTGTTTAGGTCTCAAACTTTTTGGATTTGTTGAACAATTTATCAAAGTAATTTGCATGTTTTACAAATATATAAATAGTTCTGTGTTACTAAACCTTCATACTTCCAAAATATTCACTATCAACAGAAGTGTACGACAGGGGATGCCCAATTTCGCCATTTTTATTTATTTTGGTTGTGGAACTTCTATCTCTAGATATTCTGAATAAAGCAAATTTGTATGGCTTAACCATTTTTTAACAAAGAAACTGGCTGATGATACTATTGGCTACAAAGAGATCTTTCTACACTTGGAGAGTACTACTGTCTTGTTTTGTGTACCCCTCATTATCGTTATGGGTAAATACTGCTACTTGTAAAAAGATCAGTAAGACCTTTCTTGACTTCATTTTGAAAAATAAGTCTCACAAACTGAAAAGTCAGTCCTTTCTAACAAAAGAGCTGAAGACGGTCTAGAAGTGTTGGATTTTGTTGACATACATAACACTTTCAAGATAAAGGTTGAAAAAGATGTTTGATCAATACTGATTCAAAATATGGTATTTCATTACAAATAATGTGTTTAATAAGTTGGGAGGTCTTAAATTTTTACTGGAATGTAATTATATTCCTGAACGATTACCTGCTAAATTGGCTAGGTTTCACCAACAAGCTTTAATGGCCTGGAAAATTTTCAGGCCATTAAAGTTTCCTGCAAAATTCTTCCCCACATAAAGCTCTTTTATGGAATAATTCAGACATAACTGTAAGGAGTAAGTCATTGTTCTACCACAGCTGGCATGAGAGGAATATTGACTTTGTTCTTGATATTTTCGACAACAAGGGTAATATTCTCACATATGAACAATTTATAGCATTGAAAGAGTTTCCAATACCTTTCGGATAGTTTATTTCTGTGATCAAAGCCGTACCCAGTGTTCTAACTACACTAATGAAAACTCATCTTAGCTTTGGTAATGATCACAAATTTTATCCAGAACTCAGATCGGAAGGGCGTAGGCTTACTTGAGAAATCTTTTTGTAATAAATATATAAGACAAATTCTTCATTCACAAAACCAACTTACACCGAGAGGAAAGTTTTTCTGGAACATGCTTATTACTGACATTGTCTGGAAAAATGCATGGTTAAGGTCTTACAAATATTGTATACCAAACAAAGTTAAGGAAGTGCACTTCAAAATTTTACATAAGATATATCCATATATCCATATGATTTCCAAATTGGTGCCTATGAATGATATCTGCATTTTCTGTGAAAAAGAAGGTGAGAATCTGTCTCACTTGTTCTTTGAATGTAAATTTGTGTCAGGATTTTGGGGAAACCTTGCAAAGTACTTATTTACCATTATGAACACTACCTATGTTTTTGACATCAAATCATAAATCAAATCAAATTTTATTTGTCACATACACATGGTTAGCAGATGTTAATGCAAGTGTAGTGAAATGCTTGTAAGATATAAAAATATATAATATGTTACTATTTCAATGATAACAAGACCACTGAAATGATTGTGAATTTTTTTATTCTTGTTGCCAAATACTTCATACACAAACAAAAAATCCCAAATTCTATATCAAAATTACAATTTAAAAAAATGTAATTTAACAATTTTATTAAAACATTAACCCTAGTGAACAATAGCAAGAATAACATTTTCCTAAATCACGATAATAAGATTTTTTCAGAGTGATTACAATTGCACTAGAATTGTTTTCTTTTTTTTATATTATTTTTTTGTTCCAGTATTTTCTCGTTAATACCTGCATTCTGTTTTGTATGATGTAAGAATGTAAAATGTTGATCTGTATTTAGATTTTTTTTTAAGACAAAAAAAAAAGAAAACATAGACCCTATATGAAGTGGTTCTAAAATAGAATACGTAATTCCCAAACATTCTATTTTCTTCTTTCAAATTGTATTTGTGTTTATTTATTGTTTACTTCAGTTTATTTAGTAAACACATTCTTAATACTTTAAAAAAAAACTGCATTGTTAGTTAATGGATTGTAAATAAGCATTTCACTGTAAAGCCTACACCTGTTGTATTCGGCACATTAGAAAAATACAATTTGATTTGATTCTATGAATTTATGACAATAAAAAAGACCGCTTGTCAGAAAAATTGAAAAAGAAAAGTGGCATATTATTCCCGGGGGTGTATATGGTCAGATTTCATGTGCTGAAACGCTGTCAATTCCACTTTAAATCGACATCCATTAATGGAAAATGGTCTGGGGAGTAATAAGGTTGAATGATCTTATTGTCTTGTGGCATAGACAAATTCCTTTAATTTCATGTTAAACTGGCAATAATAATTATTTGATGGAGACGTCGTTACAAATTACGTCGATATTACGTCATGGAAAAGGGTTTATTGGATAAATGTGGCATCTACTCTTGCTCCAGAAAAAAAGTGCTAGTTTCAGGATTTGTTCGCTGGTTTTGAGTGGTCGTTGCTCTTATTACCTGGCAACCCTGGGGCCACCCGTCTGCCTTGGAAACCATAGAGATGACGAATATGTTTACACACGTCATCACTAGCTATTAAGCAAGGGATGTTTTACGTTGCATGTGTTAGCTATATATTGTGTTAGAACTATAAAGTATTGGAATCAGAAGAAAGTTTGCATATTGTTTTAAAATATAGTTATCTACCTTTTTCATTGTTGAGTAGCTTGCATTTAGCAGCTTGGTACTGATAATTAGCTAACGTTAGCAGATTTGTTCAGCCAGCAACGCCTAGCAGCTAGCTAACGTTAATCTGGACAAGCTATCAACACAAGTGAAGGGGAGATGTTCAAAGCAAAACTGCTTTTAATTGGACCAAGTGAGGTAAGACGAAAGAGCTATTTACACATTAGTTATTTATTTTGCGGCTGGCTAGCAATGATGAATTGTTTGGATTCATTGGGTACGATATGTATCATGGTGTCTGTTTCTGCTCTCTTTGACTACTCCTTATGGTATTTGCATTCCAAACACTCACTTGACAATTACAGCAATGGAGTTGGCAAGAGTACAAACAGATGAGACCAGGCTAGGTTAGATGGGTTGTAAATGAAAGATATTGGCATTTATCTCTCCAGTGAAAATTGATGAAACAGATCTTCCGTTGTGTTTCAGTCTGGAAAAACAGTTCTAGCCAACTTTCTCTCTGACACCGTGGAGACAGTAGGAGGGGAATACTGTCCTACTCAAGGTGTCAGGTAAATTGAGGACTCATATCTCCCAGTTCCAGCATCAGATCTGTCAATCAGCAAAAGCTTGGTAGCGGATGTCTACAACTCCAAATGATGGCTTGTGCACCATTTAACCATTGTGTTGTTCCAAGGATACTGGAGTTTGAATCTCAGTATGAGGGAAGTGGGGACAAATCCTTGACATGTGAGGTGGAACTTTGGGACTGTGCTGGAGATTTCAAGTAAGGACCAATAGTGCTTTTTCAAACACGTTTCAAACTCATTTCACAGCTGAACTGTACACCGAACACAGAAATTTGCTCAACAGAATTAGTCAAACAACCGTTTCAGTAGTCTAATTTACTATTCTGTCCATCACCATTCACAGCAAAGAGTACTGCATTGCAGTTATGTCAATCTAATCAAAGCTACAATTCTTCCAAATTGTCGTTTCCGATGCAGGTTTGAGTCGTGCTGGCCAGCATTGATGAAAGACTCCAATGGTGTGGTGATAGTGTTCAACCCAGACATGCCACGCCACCTAACGGAAGTAGAGACATGGTACTCCATGTTCATCTCCTCACAGGGGCTACAGGACAGGCAGTGTCTACTGATGGCACACCACAAGCCTGGCAGTGGAGTAGATAATGGACGACCCAACCTAGGTAGGACTAATTATCAACAAGCTTGTTACATTGTATCTGTCCTTTGAATGACATTTCAATATTTCCAATGCCCCCGCTGCTAAAGCGACCTTATGTGAGTACATGCCATTTAAGGCCCAACAATTAAGTACCTTACCATTTTATTTGGAAAAAATAACAGTAAAAGTAGCTTCTTAACAAATAGCTAATGCTCAAGCAAGACATTTGCTAGGGCTGTGTAGGAGTGGTCTGAGGGACCTAATTGGATGAGCCTAATGGGAGTTATGTAACCCGAACTAGCTGTTATTGAGGTTTGAAAATCCTATTGGTATATTAACTTATACCACCTGGTGATGTCACCAGGAAGGCCAAAACTCCATCCCACCAAAACAGGTGGACATTTCAGGCTCTTTTCAAACAGCCCTTACACTAAATGTTTCAGTTTTTCCAACCCATCACATGACTGCACTGGGCCTTCAGACAGGCCATACACCAGTGCTTTTCAATTCATACCTAATGAGGACAATTATCAGTTGCATTTCTTTGACATGTTTTGTCGTGTGTGTAGCTTCGCATTTGAACAGGTTACCATTGAGTCACTCTAACCTGGAGGAAGATCCTGAGGATGTGCGGCAGGGGTTCCGCAGGTACTTGGAGAACATTGTGCAAACACTGTCAGAGAGCCGGGAGCGAGAGGAGATGTCCATCATTACTTAAGATCATCCCGAACCAAAGCTTCATCTATCGAAGGTTGGATTTAGACTCCACTAGATACTCTGCAGTCAAAGGCTCTGCAACCACTGACTTTAAAAAAACATTTTACACACAGGTATTTCTAACTTTAATGAATCAGCTGCACTTGTGCTTTTCCAAAACATAATTCCACCCTATTTCCAAAGTTGGTGGCAAAAGTAACCAGAAATGAAATCTTTCAAATGCACTTGAATATTTTGTGTGCAGACAAATGCTTAAAATTGTCTACTTTTATAAATTCTGAAAAATAAATGCAACATGTAATGTGTTGGTCATGTTGTGAGCTGAAATAAAATATCCCAGAAATGTTCCATATGCACAAAGCTTATTGCTCTCATGTTTATATCCCTGTTATTGAGCATTTCTCCTTTGTCAAGAAAATCCATCCAGGTGTGGCACATAAAGAAGCTGACTAAACAGCACAATCATTACATTACCTGGGCCGGCAGGTAGCCTAGCAACCGACTAGATCAAATCCCCAAGCTGACAAGGTAAAAATCTGTTCTGCCCCTGAACAAGGCAGTTAATGGCCTAGGAACAGTGGGTTAAGAACATTCTTAAGACTTGCCTAGTTAAGGTTAAGTAAAAACAGGTTGCTAGGCCTTCATTGTGCTGGGGACAATAAGGCCACTCCAATGTGCAGTTGTCTCAATGCCACAGATGTTAAGAGGAGCATGCAATTGGCATGCTGACTGCAGAAATGTCCACGAGCTGTTGGCAGAGAATTTAATGTTAATTTCCCTGCCATAAATTGGAGGAAATTCGTTTTAGAATATGGCAGTCCATCCAACCGCAGACGGTTGAGCAGTTTGCTGTCAACTTATTTAAGTGACCCATGGTGGGGTTATGGCAGGCATAAGTTACGGACAACGAACAGTTGCATTTTATCCATTGGCAACTTGAATACACAAATAACATGACAAGATCATGAGGCCCATTTTAAGGTATCTGAACAGATGCATACATCTGTATTCCCAGTCATTTGAAATCCATAGATTAGGGCCTAACACATTTAAATTAACTGATTTCCTCGAACTCAGTAAAATCTTATTTGAGTCTATTTGTTCAGTACATTTCCCACTAAAATGTTTCAGAAGAAAGTTGGCAACTTCAATATATATGATAGCTATCCTGTAGTGTCATGATAGTTGTAAATGTTCCAAGTTACAGTGCTAAAGTTCTTTAAACAATATACATTTATTAATTGGATTTCCAGTTGAGGTGGAAGTTAAGAGCAGAGCAACCAGACAGTCCGATTTATACAGCGTATCCAACAATGCCTCCTTTCCCGATGCACTCTCCAATGTAGAACCACATCAACACTTCAGTGCACACCAATCCATTTCTGAATGCGTCCTGTAACAAAAGTATATTGAGATGAATGCCACACAAATACCAGCAAGTCACACCTTAAAACAACGTGAATCTATTCAGAGACAATTCCATATTTCCCAAATGGTTACGGTGTAGACCTAATGTCTACTCTAGTGGATTGTGGCTTACGTCAATCTTAAGAAGCACTTATTTTGTTTATGAAGGGACTACTTGTTAAACACCCACAGTCAGAATCCAATGGGTAAAATAAAGAAATAGCTAGCTACTTATACAGTATTGCAATTATTTAAACAATCTTCCCAGTTTTCACCTTCACTGTGGTCTGTCCAAGGCGTCCACTGTTGACACCGGTGACAATGTTTTTGATCCCAATAATGGCCTGGGGAATCTCGGCAGGGGAAGGGGGCACGAGCTCGACTTTAGCATAGTGCCAGAAGGTCGCTAGACGGGGCTTGGAGTAGGTAGCAGCGGCTGAAAGAACATAATATACATGTTATGAAATGTGTCCTCTGCTGAACACTTGGGTCATGCTAGACAAGAAACATAGCTAGCATAAGAGTTTCCAGGTGAGATACACAAATTGCTATATACAGCCTGAAGCCAATGCCTGCAAAAATGTGTAAATATTCCTTACAAGACAGAATGTTGGATAACATTACATGTAAAAATGACCTGGCTGACACAATCACCAGACCTCAATCTAATTGAGATGGTTTGCGATGAGTTAGACCACAGAGTGAAGGAAATGCAGCCAACAAGTACTCAGCATGTGGGAACTCCTTAAAGACTTTTGGAAAAGAATTCCAGGTGAAGCTGGTTGAGAGAATGCCAAGAATGAACCAAGCTGTCATGGTAAAGGAGGCTACTTTGAAGAATATAAAATATATTTGGATTTGTCGTAACCAAAAAAAGTGTACGACATGAGCTCATGTGTTATTTCAATTGATGTCTTCGCTATTCTACAAAGTAGAAACGTTTTTTTTTTTTAATCAATTAAAACCCTGGTATAAGTATTTTGACTGGTACTATAGATTGTCACATACACCATCCAGTAAAATGTGTTCTTTTACAGAGTCAGCCATAGTAGTATGGCGCCCGTGGAGCACATTAGGGTTACGTAAATTGCTGAAGGGCATAGCAACACCTTTTTTACCTTGTCGGTTAGGGTGTTCGAACCAGCGACCTTTCAGATACTGGCCCAACACTAACCTCTTGGCTACCTGCCGTCCATTTACACAAATTTTGCAGGAATTAGCTTCAGGCTGTATATACCAATTACATTTGGTATTAAAGCATGATTAAATCAGACTACAGTTGAGAGCTAGGTGACTCAGATTGTCAGAACACCTGAGGTTGACATTTAGCTAACTGCCTACATCAAATATTAAATCTGAGGCTACTTAGGTAATTTAAGTTATTTACTATACCGTTAGCCAGCTAGATAACAAGCTAACTTAGTTACTAACTACAGTACTAAAATGAGTAACCTCATATAGTTAATGTTCATTTGGAGACACATTTTTATTCATTTTTGTTAGTTAGCTAGTTATCAAGTTTGAGTAGTTAGTTGCAGTCGGGAGAATGTGCTAACGTAGTTAACATTGACAGCAGAACCAGGCCATGCAAGCTTGACTGTCAGTTAGACTGCAATAACATGCATGTTTAAAAGCGTCAAGGTTTAGCTAATGTCCAAACGAAATAATTAGACTTACCTCCGATCAAAGTAGGTACTTTGGCCACCAGTTTCTGGACTGCCTGTGCCATGATGCTTTATTTTGAGTAATTTTCACGACTTCTCTTACCGGCTTGTCTGCTGCAACTGCGAATGTCACCTCCAGCTAGAAGGACCCTTCAAGTGGGGCTGCCTTATGAATTGCCTGAACAGAAATAGCTGCAGCGCTGCCTCATGTAACGCGTGGACACAGAATGGATGTAATCTGGTGTGTGCTTGTTATTCTTTTCCCCCACGTAATCCTTCTCAAAGGTGAACAATCTGTTTTTTATGGCAACAACAGACTGTAACAAATTGAACCAAGTGTCGGTAAATCTCCTCACTTTCTTTCCACTATATCTGATCTGAAAAAGCACTGGATAGGTACACATATAATATAGCAGACTTCTGCCATATTGCTTTCACCGATTTAATTTTGACATTTTCACTTAGGGGTGTACTCACTTTTGTTGCCAGCGGTTTAGACATTAATGGCTGTGTGTTGAGTTATTTTCAGGGGACAGCAAATTTACACTGTTATACAAGCTGTACACACTACTTTACATTGTAGCAAAGTGCCATTTCTTCAGTGTTGTCACATGAAAAGATATACTCAAATATTTACAAAAATGTGAGGGGTGAACTCACTTTTGTGATATACTGTATATACGGTACTCGATACCATCTACTGCATCTTGCCTATGCCGTTCTGTTCCATCACTCATTCATATAGCTTTATGTACATATTCTTTATCCCTTTACACTTGTGTGTATAAGGTAGTAGTTTTGGAATTATTAGGTTAGATTACTCGTTGGTTATTACTGCATTGTCGGAACTAGAAGCACAATCATTTCGCTACACTCGCATTAACATCTGCTAACCACGTGTATGTGACAAATAAAATTTGATTTGATTTAGAATGTGTTGGACTACGTTAGTCACCTTCGTGAGCGCCTACACCAAGCCTGTGCTCTCACAAAGGAAGCTCTGTGTTCCTCACAGAGGAGTATAAAAAGACACTATGATAAACAGGCTGTTTCTCGTCCACTACAGCCAGGTGACCAAGTACTGGTGTTATTGCCTGATCCAGGATCTTCACTGTCAGCTCGTTTCTCTGGTCCTTATTTAATTGAAAAGAAATTAAGTGAAACTCATTATGTGCTTCAAACTCCTGATAGAAAACACCAATCTCGTGTGTGCCACATTAACATGTTGAAGGCATATCACACCCGACCCATCACCCAGTTAGATAGTTCAAAAACAGCGGAAGGTACTACTGTCTCTGCTTCTGCTGCTATGATAGTGGGCTGTCACATTGATGATGTTGATGGAGACGGATTAGAGTTGCGCAATACTCAGCAGCAGTGCGTTAGATTGCCCAACTCGGAAATGCTGCTCTCTCTCAGGCCGACGATATTGTGAGGCTACTACACAGTTTTCCATGTCTCTTTAATGATGTTCCTTCTCGCACAAGCATGTTGGAACATGACATTATTGTTGGAAATGCTGCCCCTATCAAGCAACACCCATATCGTGTCAACGCTTCTAAGAGGAAGATAATGATGGATGAGGTGAGATATTTGTTGGAGAATGACCTGGCTACGCCAAGTTCAAGCCCTTGGAGTTCTCCTTGCATTCTGGTTCCTAAACCTGATGGTACGTCCAGGTTATGTACAGATTATCGAAAGGTAAATTCTGTCACAATGCCAGATTCGTTTCCGTTACCCAGACTGGACTACTGTATCAACACTGTTGGTGCTGCTAATTATGTAACTAAGTTGGACCTCTTAAAAAAGGTTACTGGCAGGTTCCGTTAACCTCACGTGCTTCCGAGATTTCTGCCTTTGTGACCCCAGACCCCCTTCCTACAATACTCTGTCATGGCTTTTGGGATGCGGAATGCACCAGCTACTTTCCAACGACTGGTTAACGCCGTATTAGCTGGCGTTCCCAATTGCAGTGCCTACCTTGATGATCTAGTGATTCATTCGTCTGAGTGGTCAGATCATGTTGACTCTCTAAGGGTAGAATGTGAACATTTGGCAACTGCTTCTCCTAACCCTGAACTTGGCCGTGTGAGTTTGGGAAGGCTACTGTTACCTATCTCGGCAAAGAGGTCGGCCATGGACAGGTGCGCCCTGTTGATGCCAAGGTCTTGGCTATAACTGCATTCCCCGCACCTACCACCAGATGAGAGCTATGCCGCTTTTTGGGGATGGTTGGCTACTACCGTAGGTTCTGTAAAAACGTCTCTGCAGTAGTTGCTCCATTGACCGATTTATTCAGTCCGGCAAGATCGTTTGAGTGGTCTTCTGATTGTAAGGTAGCTTTTGATACTGCGAAAACACTCTTATGTAATACCCCTGTACGGATTTTGAACAACAGTTTAATTAAACTTGAGGTAGATGCTAGTGCCAGAGGTGCTGGTGCTGTTCTACTTCAGCAGGACAAGAGTGGAGTGGATCTTCCTGTTTGCTATTTTTCACAAAATTTTAACAGATGTCAGAAAAATTATGCAACTATCGAACAAGAAGCTCAAGCTTTGTTGTTATCTCTGCAATACTTTGAAGTATATATTAGTTCCAGTGCCCTACCAGTGATTGTATATACTGATCATAACCCCTTAGTGTTTCTCCTCCGGATGTACAACCAGAACCAGCGCCTTATGGATTGGGCGCTTATTGTGCAAAATTATTATTTGGAGATTCACCACAAAAAGGGTTCTGATAATGTATTGGCAGATGCTTTGTCTCGTGTGTAAATATGACAATGTTTGGTATGTTTTGTAAATACTGTGGTCGCAATCCCCATGGGTTGCTCTTTTAATAAGGGTGGCAGTGTTACGGATACAGGCATCCTGTGTGTGTGTATCCTGTGTGTGTATTTCTTTTCTCTCCTTCTCCCCTCCTCACAGGTGGCAATCATCATTCCCCAATCAGAAGACACACCTCCTCCTGTTTCATTACCCAATCACATCCCCTTTCCCTTGGTTTAAAAAACCCATTCAGTTGTTTTCTCCAGAGCTTGTTCTCTCCCTCCCTCTCTATTTGTATGCAGAGGTCTTGCTTTTGGTTTTTACAACTACATTTCACTTAGCCTGTTATCCTGTGAGTGTTGGTGTTTGTTTGATGGTGGGAAAGGGGGTACCAAGACAAGTTGCCCATGGGCACACACTACCCGTAGGTAAACTTTGTCTAAATACACTAGTTAGAACTGGGTGGACCACCCACTGTATTTTTGGTTAGTTAGCTAGCTGTTGTTGAAGCAGGTAGACTAGCTTAGGGGTGTTTTTGAATACTTATTTCTTTCCTTGGGTCCAGCTTAGCCCCTTTTCCAGCTCCCATTTACTGTGTGTTTAAAAATAAACCATGAGTGTCTGACTGTAATTTAGTTGTCTGTGGTTTTTCGTTCTCACATACAGTGCCTTGCGAAAGTATTCGGTCCCCTTGAACTTTGCGACCTTCTGCCACATTTCAGGCTTCAAACATAAAGATATAAAACTGTATTTTTTTGTGAAGAATCAACAACAAGTGGGACACAATCATGAAGTGGAATGACATTTATTGGATATTTCAAACTTTTTAACAAATCAAGAACTGAAAAATTGGGCGTGCAAAATTATTCAGCCCCCTTAAGTTAATACTTTGTAGCGCCACCTTTTGCTGCGATTACAGCTGTAAGTCGCTTGGGGTATGTCTCTATCAGTTTTGCACATCGAGAGACTGACATTTTTTCCCATTCCTCCTTGCAAAACAGCTCGAGCTCAGTGAGGTTGGATGGAGAGCATTTGTGAACAGCAGTTTTCAGTTCTTTCCACAGATTCTCCATTGGATTCAGGTCTGGACTTTGACTTGGCCATTCTAACACCTGGATATGTTTATTTTTGAACCATTCCATTGTAGATTTTGCTTTATGTTTTGGATCATTGTCTTGTTGGAAGACAAATCTCCGTCCCAGTCTCAGGTCTTTTGCAGACTCCATCAGGTTTTCTTCCAGAATGGTCCTGTATTTGGCTCCATCCATCTTCCCTGTCCCTGCTGAACAAAAGCAGGCCCAAACCATGATGCTGCCACCACCATGTTTGACAGTGGGGATGGTGATTTCAGGGTGATGAGCTGTGTTGCTTTTACACCAAACATAACATTTTGCATTGTTGCCAAAAAGTTCCATTTTGGTTTCATCTGACCAGAGCACCTTCTTCCACATGTTTGGTGTGTCTCCCAGGTGGCTTGTGGCAAACTTTAAACAACACTTTTAATGGATATCTTTAAGAAATGGCTTTCTTCTTGCCACTCTTCCATAAAGGCCAGATTTGTGCAATATACGACTGATTGTTGTCCTATGGACAGATGCTCCCACCTCAGCTGTAGATCTCTGCAGTTCATCCAGAGTGATCATGGGCCTCTTGGCTGCATCTCTGATCAGTCTTCTCCTTGTATGAGCTGAAAGTTTAGAGGGACGGCCAGGTCTTGGTAGATTTGCAGTGGTCTGATACTCCTTCCATTTACATTTACATTTAAGTCATTTAGCAGACGCTCTTATCCAGAGCGACTTACAAATTGGTGCATTCACCTTATGACATCCAGTGGAACAGCCACTTTACAATAGTGCATCTAAATCTTTTAAGGGGGGTGAGAAGGATTACTTTATCCTATCCTAGGTATTCCTTAAAGAGGTGGGGTTTCAGGTGTCTCCGGAAGGTGGTGATTGACTCCGCTGTCCTGGCGTCGTGAGGGAGTGTGTTCCACCATTGGGGAGCCAGAGCAGCGAACAGTTTTGACTGGGCTGAGCGGGAACTGTACTTCCTCAGTGGTAGGGAGGCGAGCAGGCCAGAGGTGGATGAACGCAGTGCTCTTGTTTGGGTGTAGGGCCTGATCAGAGCCTGGAGGTACTGAGGTGCCGTTCCCCTCACAGCTCCGTAGGCAAGCACCATGGTCTTGTAGCGGATGCGAGCTTCAACTGGAAGCCAGTGGAGAGAGCGGAGGAGCGGGGTGACGTGAGAGAACTTGGGAAGGTTGAACACCAGACGGGCTGCGGCGTTCTGGATGAGTTGTAGGGGTTAAATGGCACAGGCAGGGAGCCCAGCCAACAGCGAGTTGCAGTAATCCAGACGGGAGATGACAAGTGCCTGGATTAGGACCTGCGCCGCTTCCTGTGTGAGGCAGGGTCGTACTCTGCGGATGTTGTAGAGCATGAACCTACAGGAATGGGCCACCGCCTTGATGTTAGTTGAGAACGACAGGGTGTTGTCCAGGATCACGCCAAGGTTCTTAGCGCTCTGGGAGGAGGACACAATGGAGTTGTCAACCGTGATGGCGAGATCATGGAACGGGCAGTCCTTCCCGGGAGGAAGAGCAGCTACGTCTTGCCGAGGTTCAGCTTGAGGTGGTGATCCGTCATCCACACTGATATGTCTGCCAGACATGCAGAGATGCGATTCGCCACCTGGTCATCAGAAGGGGAAAGGAGAAGATTAATTGTGTGTCGTCTGCATAGCAATGATAGGAGAGACCATGTGAGGTTATGACAGAGCCAAGTGACTTGGTGTATAGCGAGAATAGGAGAGGGCCTAGAACAGAGCCCTGGGGGACACCAGTGGTGAGAGCGCGTGGTGAGGAGACAGATTCTCGCCACGCCACCTGGTAGGAGCGACCTGTCAGGTAGGACGCAATCCAAGCGTGGGCCGCGCCGGAGATGCCCAACTCGGAGAGGGTGGAGAGGAGGATCTGATGGTTCACAGTATCGAAGGCAGCCGATAGGTCTAGAAGGATGAGAGCAGAGGAGAGAGAGTTAGCTTTAGCAGTGCGGAGCGCCTCCGTGATACAGAGAAGAGCAGTCTCAGTTGAATGACTAGTCTTGAAACCTGACTGATTTGTATCAAGAAGGTCATTCTGAGAGAGATAGCGGGAGAGCTGGCCAAGGACGGCACGTTCAAGAGTTTTGGAGAGAAAAGAAAGAAGGGATACTGGTCTGTAGTTGTTGACATCGGAGGGATCGAGTGTAGGTTTTTTCAGAAGGGGTGCAACTCTCGCTCTCTTGAAGACGGAAGGGACGTAGCCAGCGGTCAGGGATGAGTTGATGAGCGAGGTGAGGGAGAAGGTCTCCGGAAATGGTCTGGAGAAGAGAGGAGGGGATAGGGTCGAGCGGGCAGGTTGTTGGGCGGCCGGCCGTCACAAGACGCGAGATTTCATCTGGAGAGAGAGGGGAGAAAGAGGTCAGAGCACAGGGTAGGGCAGTGTGAGCAGAACCAGCGGTGTCGTTTGACTTAGCAAACGAGGATCGGATGTCGTCGACCTTCTTTTCAAAATGGTTGACGAAGTCATCTGCAGAGAGGGAGGGGGGTGGGGGGGGAGGATTCAGGAGGGAGGAGAAGGTGGCAAAGAGCTTCCTAGGGTTAGAGGCAGATGCTTGGAATTTAGAGTGGTAGAAAGTGGCTTTAGCAGCAGAGACAGAGGAGGAAAATGTAGAGAGGAGGGAGTGAAAGGATGCCAGGTCCGCAGGGAGGCGAGTTTTCCTCCATTTCCGCTCGGCTGCCCGGAGCCCTGTTCTGTGAGCTCGCAATGAGTCGTTGAGCCACGGAGCGGGAGGGGAGGACCGAGCCGGCCTGGAAGATAGGGGACATAGAGAGTCAAAGGATGCAGAAAGGGAGGAGAGGAGGGTTGAGGAGGCAGAATCAGGAGATAGGTTGGAGAAGGTTTGAGCAGAGGGAAGAGATGATAGGATGGAAGAGGAGAGAGTAGCGGGGGAGAGAGAGCGAAGGTTGGGACGGCGCGATACCATCCGAGTAGGGGCAGTGTGGGAAGTGTTGGATGAGAGCGAGAGGGAAAAGGATACAAGGTAGTGGTCGGAGACTTGGAGGGGAGTTGCAATGAGGTTAGTGGAAGAACAGCATCTAGTAAAGATGAGGTCGAGCGTATTGCCTGCCTTGTGAGTAGGGGGAAGGTGAGAGGGTGAGGTCAAAAGAGGAGAGGAGTGGAAAGAAGGAGGCAGAGAGGAATGAGTCAAAGGTAGACGTGGGGAGGTTAAAGTCGCCCAGAACTGTGAGAGGTGAGCCGTCCTCAGGAAAGGACATTTCAATATTATCGCTTGCACAGTGCTCCTTGGGATGTTTAAAGCTTGGGAAATATTTTTGTATCCAAATCCGGCTTAAAACTTCTTCACAACTGTATCTCGGACCTGCCAGGTGTGTTCCTTGTTCTTCATGATGCTCTCTGCGCTTTTAACGGACCTCTGAGACTATCACAGTGCAGGTGCATTTATACGGAGACTTGATTACACACAGGTGGATTGTATTTATCATCATTAGTCATTTAGGCCATTCAGAGATCCTCACTGAACTTCTGGAGAGAGTTTGCTGCACTGAAAGTAAAGGGGCTGAATAATTTTGCACGCCCAATTTTTCAGTTTTTGATTTGTTAAAAAAGTTTGAAATATCCAATAAATGTCGTTCCACTTCATGATTGTGTCCCACTTGTTGTTGATTCTTCACAAAAAAATACAGTTTTATATCTTTATGTTTGAAGCCTGAAATGTGGTAAAAGGTCGCAAAGTTCAAGGGGGCCGAATACTTTCGCAAGGCACTGTACTTTTTCACTACTATATGAGTTATGTTATGGGTCTCGTTACCATCCACCTTAGACTGCCGGACCAAAGGGATTCGTAACAGTCCCCATGTGCAGTGGCAAACCGTAGTCTGGCTTTTTTATGGCGGTTTTGGAGCAGTGGCTTCTTCCTTGCTGAGCGGCCTTTCAGGTTATGTCGCTATAGGACTTGTTTAACTGTGGATGTAGATACTTTTGTACCTGTTTCCTCGAGCATCTTCACAAGGTCCTTTGCTGTTCTGGGATTGATTTGCACTTTTCGCACCAAAGTACATTAATCTCTAGGAGACAGAACGTGTCTCCTTCCTGAGCGGTGTGGTCCCATGGTGTTTATACTTGCGTACTATTGTTTGTACAGATGAGCGTGGTACCTTTAGGTGTTTGGAAATTGCTCCCAAGGATGAACCAGACTTGTGGAGGTCTACAATTTTTTTCTGAGGTCTTGGCTGATTTCTTTTGATTTTCCCATGATGTCAAGCAAAGAGGCACTGAGTTCGAAGGTAGGCCTTGAAATACATCCACAGGTACACCTCCAATTGACTCAAATGATGTCAATTAGCCTAACACAAGCTTTAAAGCCATGACATAATTTTCTGGAATTTTCCAAGCTGTTTAAAGGCACAGTCAACATAGTGTATGTAATCTTCTGACCCTCTGGAATTGTGATACAGTGAATTATAAGTGAAATAATCTGTAAATAATTGTTGGAAACATTACTTGTGTCATGCACAAAGTAGATGTCCTAACCGACTTGCCAAAACTGTAGTTTGTTAACAAGACATTTTTGGAGTGGTGGAAAAACAAGATTTAATGACTCCAACCTAAGTGTATGTAAACTTCGAACTTCAACTGTATATAGGCTAGTGTTCCATCAACAGCTGTTGATCAGACAAGGTTGTTGCTTGAAATACATTTCCGGTGGCAGCAGGGGGCTCCCTTACCCACAAACTGCTGTCGTCTGATGCTGAGGATGATGACATCAGTAGTTCAAAGACATACCGGTATCTGCCAAAATAAAGGAAACAGTTGAGTAAATTTAAGGATACAAAGTATACTGAAAGCAGGTGCTTCCACACAGGTGTGGTTTGAGTTAATTAAGCAATTAACATCCCATCATGCTTAGGGTCATGTATAGAAAGGCCCAGTTTCCCATTATTTTGGCTACCATGGATAGAATAAGAGATCTCAGCCACTTTGAAAGAAGGGTCTCAAAGGGACATAGAGTGTGTAAAGGGTTGTGTGACGGTGTGTGTTTGTCAGTCACCAGATCTGAACCCGATTGGGAGATTCTGGTGCGGTGCCTCAGATAGCGTTTTCTACTACCATCAACAAAATACCAAATTATGGAATTTCTTGTGAAAGAATGGCGTCACATATTCTTTCCTATATTAGATCGGACATTTATACATATCCTCTGATAAAAAATTAAAAAACAACTCACCAAAACATGAATATTCAAACAAATCTTATCTTGGAACAGGTTATAAATAATTGTCTTTATTGTAATCTTCTGAACTGCGTTCAGTACACAGAACTTGCATTGTTGAAGTTGATAGAACAATTACATCAACAGAATGATAAACAAACCAAATAAACACAAGATAAGACATTATAGTAAGACAAAAATAAGTTTTGGTGGTGTAAACGGTCTGTTATTCCACTATAAATAATCAATATCCAGCAGCATCATTGCCCATCATACCAGTGCAACACTCCGAAGGATAATCAATGATCATCATTAGCCATGCATGAATACAGTGCAAAATTCTGCACTGACTGGCATTTCCCAAAACGTGTCATATGCGGAGCTTAACACAATGCAAACATAACATGATAGATTTTCTGGCTGAGCCACAGTGGCACGTCACATTCTTCTCGCCCTAAAATCAGTCTGCAAAGAGATAAAATGCCCTTGGATGGGTATTGCACACATAGCATGGATAGGCTACAGCAAAGAATTCTCTATCATTTGCAGAACATATTTTGGGGGGGGGGATATCCAGCTCTTGTACAAAGACGTTGGATGTGCATCTTTTTCCATACAGAAAAACAACTAAGCAGGTCAGAGACATAACATGAGCACTAAAAAATATCTGAGGAGGAGAAATTGTGTGTATGTGACAAATAAAATTTGATTTGATTTGATTGGAATTAGGTAAAACTGACAAAGCAGAGAGACTATTGCTATGTGTAAGAGATTCAAGACAATCTGTTCTGTTGTCTTCCTTTATTAAGAGACTAAGACTAAGCCACAGGAACAGAGACTAAATATACATTATCATTCTAATCCTGTTTTAAGGCTGAATTCACATACAGCTCCCCAACCACACTTGTAGCCTGGTCCCATACTGTATGTGAGGTAGCCAACTCTTCTTTCTTGTCATGCCAAACATAATGTATCATCGCATGGCAATGATTGAAGAGTTGGTTACAGCACATACATTTCTACTCAACTGGCTCTCCCTCTATAATAGAATACTGCACAATGGACTTGAAACTAGGTATAATAACATCCTGGTATTTTTTTTAACAGAAATTACAATATCGGTAAGTACTATTCAGACATCCTCAGACTTCTGTGTCTGCTGTCGAGTTCACATCTTTGTATCCCTGCTTTAGAATGTACACCATCACTGTCAAGGAATCATGGGTATCCAGAGTAAATGTCAAAAAGAAAGAACAAGTCAAACTCTGGTACCAACTTGGGTAAATATTTGGGGAGGGAATAAGATAATACTTTAGTGGGTCACCATTCCTCTATATAATGTTTAAAATTTTATAGTTCATTATTTCCTTCCACAAATCATCATGCAACAATTAGTTGCTGACCCCTTCAAGCAGCACTTTTCACATGGATATATAAAAATAAAATAAAATACAAAAAAGAAGCAATAAACATACATCAAAAAGTGCATTTGTACATTTTCTTTACAGCATAACATACTCACTGTACAATCATTTGATTATATACTGACATTATTATTACAAGTTCTGAATACACAGGACATGGTGGTGTTATAAATCCATTGTGCCAATTATAATGAGGATTACGACGTAGCATAGTTTGAGTCAGAAATCTTTCCATAGCAATATAGTCTATTGGAAAAAAAGATTTGCATTGCCTTGTGACACAGAGAAGCTTGGCTAAACATAGCTGTGTGTATGGTTGTGCATGTGTGTGTGTGTGTGTGTGTGTGTGTGTGTGTGTGTGTATCTATGTCTGTGTATGAGTGTTAGCATATGGTCTATGTGCAAATAATGTGCATTGAAGCGAACAGAGCTCAGACCATTCCAGTGCAGAGGCACCAAAACTGCCCAGCCATTATCTCAAGTACCTAGCAACAATGGTTTTCACAACACACATGTGCCTGTCAGACTGCCAGAATGCAAAACAACAGAATAGAACAGTAATTGAATTTCTCTAGAAGAGAAGGAGTCGACATTCTTTTTAACAAGCAAAAACAAGCAGTTTACACTTTTTGTCTTGGGTCCAAATGGTGACACCATTTGATTTGCAGGAAAGCACACATTGTCTACCACAGAGTTGGCTATTGCAATTACACAAACAAACAAAAAATAAGTCACTCCTTAAGTTCAGCCATCAAGTCCCCCTCATGTCCAGAAAAACACTGTATTATCTTCTGTTGAGGGGGCTGCAGTCCAGTAAAATGTCTGTGAAGATCCACTATGTTTTAGAGTCCAGTTCTGGAATGTTCTCCCAATCAACTACAACACAGCATGGTTACAATAGAAACATAATGTTGAGTGTCAATGTTTGGGAAGTAGACCCACACCCTCTCTCACTCTCCTCATCTGAAATGCATTCTGATTATGGGGCTGTGTCCAGATTCTCAACACTTCTCCAAAGGTGTGCACAGTCTTGCATACTACCCTGTCAGGGAGTTCACATTCTCAAGTCCACTTATGTCCATCCATCTTTGATTTAATTGACCAAATGAAACCTGCCATATTCTGTGGTCCACATCCAGAATAGTCAGGGTGGTGGGCTTACCCAAAAGATCCTGGGAAGACTATGACATCACAGGAAATGGAGACAAATGACGACATATTGTTATGGATCTTCTGGCTGTCTTTCTGCCATCTCTGGTGTATACTCTTTTAGAGAGAACACTGTCCAGTGATTTGAAACCCCTGGAACTCTGTTCCAAGACCAATTCTGTGATCCAGTGGGACTCAGTTCCATTGCAAACAGCCAAAGGAGAGGGAGGGATATTTTCAGAGAAGTTTCTTTAGTCCAGACCTCCCCCAGCCCTGAAGTCCTCTTCTCATGTCTCATGTTCACCACATGTCCATATTTCAACCTTTTTGTCCGGGCACAGTGTTTGTGCAATTGTCCTTTGGGATGTCTTTGGGTTTCAGTAGAAATGTATAAGGACAGGAGAAGTGTAGCCTTGCGGGTGGAAACAAACTGACACAGTCCTGTCCTATCTCGGACCAAGAGGTTTGTATATCCTTAACCTTCGTACATAGGACAGGAGTTGAGCTCTTGGATGCAGTGCAGTGTGGGCTGTTGGGATTGTCCCCCACCAGCTACTGTACATCTCCTCTTCATTCCATAGAGACACATGCTTTATACTGTAGTTACTATATTGGGTATCTGTTTGTTTGTGTATAGTTCTTTTACACAGTATTGTTGGATAATAAAGGTTAAATACTGTAAACAAATTGGATTACTGTAAGGACATTTTAAACTAAAATGACTTATAGTAAGGGAGGGGAAACTATAATTTGTGGTCTTAAGTTATTGTCCTTTTTAAAAAGATAAAAAGATAAAACCTTCCAAAAAAAATGTAATGTAATGTGTCTTATCGCTCTGCTATGACTTTGTATTTGAGCACCAGGTATGTAGCCAGTCTGAGGACCAGGAAGAACACACCCAGAACCAGGAAGTCCACATAGAGCTTAGCATCCTCCACGTCCAGTAGCTGTAGAACCTCCTCGGGCTTCTGGAACTTACACACCACCCCAGGACACTCCAGCTCCGAACGATTCATCCCATAGATGGACAGAATCACCCCCTCAAAGCCATACCTGGTAGGAGAAGTGGAGAAGGAGAAGTTGGATGAGTAATACAAACACTTACACCTTGCACAGAGTAACATAATGAGCAGGTTTACCAGATTGTTGGAGAGCATTCCACATAACCCAAGCTGGAAGACACAGCATAATATCCTCTCAACACATTATGATATTCTCTAATTGGTTAATTGAATGTCCTGCACTTGAGCACGAAGGTAGCAAAGGAAAGGATTCAAATTATTTTATAGCCCCAACATAGCAGACTCACCTGACATAGGACACATAGGAGCTCCATTGCAGGTACTTGGGGATGGTGTCAAAGTTGACAAAGAATCCAGAGAACAGGAGCACTGGGATGGCTGTGACTGGGCCCACGAAGGTCGCCACCTGGAGAGAGGGAAGTTCAGTTATTCACAAAACAACACCACAACTCCTCTGAAGAGTGGGAAAGTGAGTGAGTCAGTGTGCAGGAGCAGACTGCTATATCATTTTGAAATTATAAAACAGGGATATCTGCTGTGCTTGCGCAGGCCAATTGGTTGTGTGTGGTAGTACCGGTCTGTAAACGGCTGACCCACAGTACCTGTAAGGAGGTGGAGGCGGCCCCAATGAGGAGGCCTAGGGACTGGGCTACCAGGGCTGTAGAGGTGGACAAGGCCATGAAGAGCAGGTACCGCACTGCCTCAGGAGGCTGCTCTGTCATCCAGTACACTATACTGCAGTACATGATGGGACAGATCACCTGGGGGGGAGGGAGAGGGGAGACATAAAAACAAAGGCAGGGAGGGGAGAGTGGTAAAGAGAGTGAGGGAGCAAGAGAGATACACATACAGAGATAGATTGAATGTAGTTGTCTCATGCCCTAAGGAAGCGACCATATAGTATTATTTTCTCTTGCTGTTTTGTAAAGAAAAATAAATCAAAGTCAACTTAGCCACACAGCTCACCTGGAAGGGTATGTCTGCCATGGTTTTGGCCAGGAAGTAGGCTTTCAGGCTGTACCAGTAGTTGAGATGTTCCCTCAGAAACACTGACATCTCCAGAGGAACTGTGAAACACATAAACCGCGTATGAGTACAATACATTTATTGTTAACGGTACAACAACTAGTGTGGTCTCAGATCTGTTTGTGCTGTCTTACCAACTCATATGGACACATCATAAAGTAGACCATGGGACCATTAGGCAAGACAGCACAAACAGATCTGAGACCAGATTGCAAGAACATGTTCACAAGGTAACATTGTTCCACCCTCCCCATGTTCTCGCTGTCTCTTACAGGTGAGGACGGTGGGCATCAGGGCAGCGAACATGAGGAAGAGCATGGAGAAGAAGAGGAAGCCAGTGTTGTTGAAGACCTTGCTGGCATCATTGCCAATGTTGAGATAGAGCAGACCGATCAGAATTCCTATACATATGTGGGACATCACTCTGAGGTGGGTTAACACCTGCGAACACACACAGAAAAGCATGCCTCAATTTAGTACGCAACATAATCAAATCAAATTTTATTTGTCACATACACATGGTTAGCAGATGTTAACGCGAGTGTAGCGAAATGCTTGTGCTTCTAGTTCCGACAATGCAGTAATAACCAACGAGTAATCTAACCTAACAATTTCACAACAACTACCTTATACACACAAGGGTAAAGGGATGAACAATATGTACATAAAGATATATGAATGAGTGATGGTACAGAACGGCATAGGCAAGATGCAGTAGATGGTATAGAGTACAGTATATACATATGAGATGAGTAATGTAGGGTATGTAAACATATAAAAGTGGCATTGTTTAAAGTGGCTAGTGATACATGTATTACATAAAGATGTCAAGATGCAGTAGATGGTATAGAGTACAGTATATGAGATGAGTAATGTAGGGTATGTAAACATTATATTAAGTGGCATTGTTTAAAGTGGCTGGTGATACATTTTTTACATCCATTTTTCCATTACTAAAGTGGCTGGAGTTGAGTCAGTATGTTGGCAGCAGCCACTCAATGTTAGTGGTGGCTGTTTAACAGTGATGGCCTTTTCAGTCTCTCGGTCGCTGCTTTGATGCACCTGTACTGACCTCGCCTTCTGGATGATAGCGGGGTGAACAGGCAGTGGCTTGGGTGGTTGTTGTCCTTGATGATCTTTATGGCCTACTTGTACTTGCTGTTCACTCATCCACACAATGTATTGATTCACCCGTTCATTTTATTTTAAAGTTTACTAATTCATTTCAGACACACACAATGCAAGTCAATATTAAGATTATTATTATTATTATGTGAATTGCTTACCGTATCCCTGCATATCGTTAATAGTGTTCTTCTGAACAGAACGCAGAACTGTGACCAGGTACTGGTGGCAAAGCTGTGTTTCTCCATCGTTCCTGTGTACTGTGTATCCTGTGGACAGACATAGAGAGGACAGAACATAGGACACAATTAGATCCCTTACACAGTTGGAGTTGAAAAGACATGCAATGAGTGAATAGGTAAAAACGTATGGGTATTGACTGAGTGAGTGACTCCTGAGTGATCTCATCACGCTGCATGACTGTGTGCTGCAGGTCAGTGTGGGACTGTGATGGTGAGTGATTCATGTCGGTCAGTGTGCCACACTCACGCTGTGACTGTTAGAGTGGCCAGATGAGGCTGGGTCACTCTTGTCGCTGGAGTTCTTCTTGCCCTCTTCTGAGCAGAGTCCTCCCTGCACAGCCTCAAACAGCACCGAGTTCAGGTCCCCATACTCCCCAGAGGCCACCTCAATAACTAGAGACAGGGGACACAGAGGAAAAACAAAGAACAAAGGACAGAGTTAGTGAACTAAGAAGAAGAACCTTGATCCACTAAAAAGGACCTTGAAAAATATTTGCATTGTCACACTCATGCACGCACGCAAGAATGCATGCACGCACGCACACACACACACACAGGATCTTATGCTGACTTACTGAAGTCTGCAGGGTTGTGGTAGGTAGGACAGTGAAGGCCCAGGTTCTTCAGGTAAGGGATGAGGTAAGGGACAGTGCCATGGTATATACACTGGCCCTGACTGAGGATGTAAAGCTAAAGAAGGAAACACAGAGACAATCACAGTATTATTTACATATCCTTGCCTGATGTAATATCAGTCTCTGAATTATACATGGCTAATGCCTTTATGTATTATGCATGCTAATGCTTTGACATAACAACTGAGCTCGAAACATGGTCTAGAGCCTTCAAACTCAACTCTAGACCTTGAAGCCAGCTCCACTGCATTTTTTTCATTGTTCCCCTCTAATCAGAGACTGATTTAGACCTGGGACACCAGGTGTGTGCAATTAATTATCAGGTAGAACAGAAAACCAGCAGGCTACGGACATCATAACCAACAGTATAGACCTCACTTTCATTACGACAGTTAAAATAATGATTAGGCTAATGACAAAGCATATGGCAGTCAGTCCTAGATACTGTACAATACCATACATACTGTTAAATGGCATAAAAGCTTGAATTTAGTTACCTTATCAAACATCTCAAAGAGCTTGGCGCTGGGCTGGTGGATGGTGCAGATGATTGTCCTCCCTCCCTGAGCCAAGGACTTCATGAGAGAGACCACCTGGAAACAGGATGCGCTGTCCAGACCACTGAGAGAGAGAGATGACAAACGTTAGCTTGTGCTTGGTGACTATTCCTTTACGCAGCGCAGCAACAAAGCAGATTCCCACCCAACATCATTGTTAGGCAGTATTTCCTCTGTGTCTGTGTGTACCAGGTGTGTCAGTATACCAGGTGTGTACCTACCTGGTAGGCTCATCAAAGAACATGACAGGGGGATTGTTGACCAGCTCCTGGGCAATGGCCAGTCTCTTGCACTGCCCACCAGACAGAGAGATGGTGCGGGTCTGGGCACACTCCTGCAGTCCCAGGGCCGTCAGGATCTCGTCTACCTGGTGGCCAGACACAGAGAGACACATAAACATACACTACTATAAACATTTGAACGTTACGATTTCCAGGCAATGTCTTTCTAGTTGATATGGTGTTGCCCTGTAAACCTGGGATGTTATATGTACAGTATATACAGTATTGTAGAGCAGCCCGGCCCCCAAAGTGACTCTTCTTATCAACCCATTGTCTCACCTCTGAGAAGCAGGAGTTGCATCCTGTAGGTCTGATATCTGATTGGAGTTTAAGTCATAGTATTGGTCAACAACTCATTCATTGTCTGTCTCTTTTATTTGTTCCAGACCAACTGTGGTGACACACACATTCTCTCTCTCTCTCTCTTTCTATGTCTCTTCCATGAGCTACGGGCCATGGCATTATTTCTCCCTCACTCTCTGATCATGCCTAGAATAATGTTATAATTCCTTTTACAAAGTAATTAAAAACACACACAATATTACCCCACTACAGTAAATGGTGACATGTGTGTGGACACCTGCTCATCAAACTTCTCATTCCAAAATCATGGGCTGATATAAGCCTCCACTCTTCTGGAAAGGCTTTCCACTAGATGTTGGAACATTGCTGCTGGGACTTGCTTCTATTCAGCCACAAGAGCATTCATAAGGTCGGGCATTGTTGTGCGATTAGGCCTGGCTCGCAGTCGGCGTTCCAATTCATCCCAAAGTTGTTCGATGAGGTTGGCGTCTGTGCAGGCCTGTCAAGTTCTTCCACAACGATCCCGAGAAACTATTTCTTTATGGACCTCGCTTTGTGCACAGGGGCATTGTCCTGCTGAAACAGGAAAGGGCCTTCCCCAAACTGTTACCACAAAGTTGGAAGCACAGAATCGTCTAAAATGTAAGTGTATGCTGTAGTGTTAAGATGTCCCTTCCCTGGAACCCAGGGGCCTAGCCCGAACCATGAAAAACATGAAATATATTGGCATAAATAAGAACAAATCTAAGATGTTAATTCTAGAGCTTGTTGAATTTTTACTTGGGAAAACAGCAAACTATGATACCACTGTGAAGTCCCAGAGGACATAAGAGCTCAAAATAGAGCACTTGCAATCAGAACTCCAGGCATGTAATTTCTACTTGACATACAGAGAGATTCATTATAACAGAGCACAATAGGCACCAAAGTGATTTGCCTGTTTCGGATACAGTCCAACCTACGGGTGTGGTGTGTGCATCCATGCTGCTCTCTGGTGTGCGAGGGGACCAAGCTACTTAAATATCTTCCACTGCAGTAACTGGGACAGGCACAGAGGTTAATCCCAAACAGCCCACAAAGTTTTATTGTGATTTCTGTAAAAGGGAAGGGCTTATGGTCAGGTGCTGTTGGAACGTAGGCAGAGGAAATCCTCCTGCACATTTTAGACAGCCTGCCGGCCCTCAGAGTAGTACCAACTAGGGAAAGGGAGATACCTAGTCAGTTGTCCAACAATGTATTCAACTGAAATGTGTCTTCCGCATTTAACCCAACCCCTCTGAATCAGAGAAGTGCGGGGGGCTGCCTTAATCAACATCCATGTCTTCGATTGCCTGGGGAACAGTGGGTTAACTGCTTTGCTCAGGGACAGAACAACATATTTTTACCTTATCAGCTCGGGGACTCGTTCCAGCATCATTTCGGCTACTGGCCCAATGCTGTGTTAGGTTTTGTAACTCTTGTCACAGAAGTAGTAATACGATGCAGAAATGTTGGGATTTGGGGTTTGGTAGACCATCTAGATTCTACTTTCAGCATAGGTTAGATTTGGAGCTTTCTCGTAAAATGTTGGATGCTGATTATTTGACGATGATGTGTTAATAATATCTTCCTTTGCAACTCAATCATTTGTATATCCATTTGAGATGGCTATAAAGGTTACTTTTGTGAATCTGCTTTATTTGATGTATACAGAGTGATAGACAAAATGTAATGGCTACTGTTAAGACCCAAAGAATAGTTTGTTTTAGTTTGTTTTCCTATGCGTTATGTGTGTGTGCGATGAAAAGTCATTGCTTTGTTTCTCACAAAATGGCCTTAGAAATTTCACCATTGGTATGCTAATGTTGGGTGCTATAAACTGAGATGTTAACACATTTAATTTTCAAATGTGACTCTAAATGTGAAACTAGGCACGTGTCACTACTTCACAGGAGCGCCATGAACGTAAATGTTTTTTTGGCAGAAATGCCTTTTGGAACATGTGAACTTTCATGTGCCTTAAAAACAAACTTATATAACATCTGTAAATACGAATAAAATAGTTAAATTACGAGCCTAGTTGGTTTTAGCCATGGCAAAATTCAGCAACCTTCCTGCTAGCCATGATTGGCTGAGATAATGAGTGGGCTGGAAATGCCCCCAGATGAGTCTGCCATGTAGCACGCTTCTGTGTATTATATGAGCTGGTCAGTACGTGTAGGTAATCCTTTGTAACACTGCTTTAAAAAATATATATATCATATAGTAGAACTGCATAAGTGTTGCTCTCCACTTTCTGGAGAACTGAGTTTTGAAGTCAGTGGAATTAGAGCATGATAGCTAAGGAGACAGAGAAAATTCTGCCGTTTGATTGCAAATATGCAGACAGAGTCGAAAAGAGAACACACAGAAGGCTCCAGATTACATCTTCAAACTAAGGGCAACCATGGCATCCGTGACAGAGAGGGAGAAGCGTCCATACATGTAAACAGGTAAGAGAGTCTAGCTAGCTATTTTCAGATAGCATTTTTAGATATTACCCATTTCTAATTTTGTCAGAAATTCATTTTCATTTCAAGCTAATGTGTACTGTTAGCTAGCAAGCGTACGTTAGCTGGCTGGCTAGCTAACTTTACATGTTTGATCTGTGTAGTAATATGATTCATATCGCAGAGACATATCGCAGAGCCATTAGCTAGGTAACATTGAATCTGGTTGGTTAGCTACCTGCAGATCCATGCAGGGTAGTAACGTTATGAGTTGGGATTATGGTTCATTGTTTAGCAAGCAGACTACATGTCTAAAAAAAAGACTTCTCTATGCAAGTAACTATTTCAATAGAATGTTTATGATTTCACTGTGACAAATGTTGATAGACATAGCTGGTAAATTTGCTCTGGCTATCTACTCTGATTTCAGAGTATTCTCGTCTGAGTGAGCCACGGTGCAGAATAACTGAAGAATTTACGAAAGCTAAACACCCGTTGAATTTGGCCGGTGTCTGTTAACATTGGCAAAAAAAGCTTAATTAAATTGTTGCCAGCAGCACAGTTACAGTCACCAACACTCTGAATAACAAAATAACAGCCTAACCAGCTCTGCTCGGGTGAGTGAAATGGTCAGTGTGAGCTGTCCTCTCATTTGTAGTTAGCAAGCCAACCAATGTTAGCCATTTAGCTTGGGTACTTGACTGCTGTTAGGTCAGATCGCTTGGATCTACCCTACTTTTCGGCCAGAGCGTTCAGTGTGCTCCCCGAGAGCGAAACGCTCTGAATTTACAAAAGCCCAGAGCTCACACTGGCACTCCAGATTCAATTTACCCGTAGTATAAACCAGCCTTTAGTCTTGAAATCTTTGTTTCTTTAGTGAAGCCTCACATATGAATCCTTAATTGTATTTTTTATCTTTATTTAACTTCTTGGATATAGGGGGAGCTATTTTAATTTTTGGATGAAAAACGTTCCCGTTTTAAACAAGATATTTTGTCACGAAAAGATGCTCGACTATGCATATAATTGACAGCTTTGGAAAGAAAACACTCTGACGTTTCCAAAACTGCAAAGATATTGTCTGTGAGTGCCACAGAACTGATGTTACAGGCGAAACCCAGATAAAAATCCAATCAGGAAGTGCCGCATTTTTTTGAAACCACCTCATGCCAATGACTCCTTATATGGCTGTGAATGGGCCACGAATGAGCTTAGGCTTTCTGTCGCTTCCCCAAGGTGTCGACAGCATTGTGACGTATTTGTTGGCATATCATTGGAAGATTGACCAAAAGAGACTACATCTACCAGGTGGTCGCTTGGTGTCCTCCATTGTAATTAATTGCTTAATCTCCAGCTGCAGTATTTTTCTGTTCGCTTCTGAGAAACCAACTGTCACAACCGATATATTATCGAATAGATATGTGAAAAACACCTTGAGGATTGATTCTAAACAACGTTTGCCATGTTTCTGTTGATATTATGGAGCTAATTTGGAAAAAAGTTCGGCGTTGTAGTGACTGCATTTTCCGGTCTTTTTCTTAGCCAAACGTGATGAACAAAACGGAGCTATTTCGCCAACACAGACAATCTTTTTGGAAAAAATGAACATTTGCTATCTAACTGAGTCTCGTCATTGAAATCATCCGAAGTTCTTCAAAGGTAAATGATTTTATTTGAATGCTTTTCTTGTTTTTGTGAAAATATTGCCTGCTGAATGCAAGGCTTAATGCTATGCTAGGCTATCAATACTCTTACACAAATGCTTGTGTAGCTTTGGTTGAAAAGCATATTTTGAAAATCTGATGACAGTGTTGTTAACCTGTTACTCCTACCCCCTACTTTTTTGAACATTCTGCTAAAAATTGTGCAACATTTCAGCGCCCTGCTGCTCATGCCAGGAATATAGTATATGCATATGATTAGTATGTGTGGATAGAAAACACTCAGATGTTTATAAAACTGGTTAAATCACGGCTGTGACTATAACAAAACGTGCGTTTCATCGAAAAGCGCAGGAAAATCTGATCACTGAAAATTGGAAAATATATCAATGCGCCACTTGCATGAATTGTCTATGGGAAAGCAAATTACCTGGAGCCGAGATTGCAATTCCTACAGCTTCCACACGATGTCAACAGTCTTGTCATTTGCCTAGGCTTTGTTTCTTGGTCAAACGAAGAAGAGACAGACGATTTCTTCAGGTCTCGGACCGGATATTTTGGTTGAGATTTACCCGGACATTATTTCCAGACGTACCCCTATAGAATATACATCGCCTCGTGATCAATTTGATCGCTTATTAACGTTTACTAATACCTAAAGTTGCATTACAAAAGTATTTCGAAGTGTTTTGTGAAAGTTTATCGTCAACTTTTTTTATTTAAAAAAATGACTAAGCTTGTGGGCTAAGCTTGTGTTTCAATATATTTATTTCATTTCATTTGCGATTTTCATGAATAGAAAAAGTTGCGTTATGCTAATGCATTATAGTTTAAATATTTTTCTGTCGATTTCCCAGCCAAGCAGGATGAACAAACGTGACGTTTTTTGCCTACAAAAATATTATTTTTGGAAAAAAGGAACATTTGCTATCTATCTGGGAGTCTCCTGAGTGAAAGCATTTGAAGTTCTTCAAAGGTAAATGATTTAATTTGGTTTGGCTTTTCTTATTTTTGTGAAAATGTTGCCTGCTGCCAGTACAGCCTAGCATAGCTGCTTGTCTAGCGTTGGCTGTAACGCATATTTTGAAAATCTGAGATGACAGTTAACAAAAGGCTAAGCTTGTGTTTGAATATATTTATTTCATTTCATTTGCGATTTTCATGAATAGGAAACGTTGCGTTATGGTAATGTGCTTGAGGCTATGATTACGCTCCCGGATACGGGATTGCCCGTTAACTAGGCAAGTCAGTTAAGAATAAATTCTTATTTTCATTGACGGCCTAGGAACAGTGGGTCAACTGCCTGTTCAGGCCTTGTCAGCTCGGGGATTTGAACTTGCAACCTTCCGGTTACTAGTCCAACGCTCTAACCACCAGGCTATCCTGCCGCCCCCTTAAAAGAGATGAATGGGTGGGGCTAAAGCTTAAAAGGGTGTGATGCTGAATGGGTGTAGACAAAGAAGAGCTCTCCAGTCGGTACCAAAACGTTCAAAGGCCATTTTCTCAAAAGTGAGGTTACAAGTTGATCAACTTTCAAAGCAGAATTACTTACCCATTGTTCCTCAACGGTAGTGTATGATATAACATTTTCTAGCTCTAAGTCTCTACTTTTATCCAATGTAAAGGAAACACAATTTCAAATTTTGCTACATAAGACCAAATCGAGCCAGTCAGTCACAAATTGTTTGTGAAACCAGTTGCTTGACAGTTGTCTTGATTTAACTTCAATAATTGTTCTTGATTATTTGAAAATTATGGTTCTATTGTTTATTTTCTCATTTTCAAGGTGAATCTATTTTCTCACAAAGGGAGGAGAATTTGAGTGTTTTAATTTAAAATACTGTATTTTATGATACAGTGATCTTTGATATATTTTATATTAATCTGACTGATTTGATAAAAATACATCTGCATTTTCTATTGACCAATCCAAACAGATAAAGACTCTTATGTTAATTTGGATTATGTGGATTAATCTGTGATGTACCTTAATTTCTGTGTTTTGATCTTTCAAAGAATAACACTTTCTAGCTTGCTTGCAGGAAAGGTGTTACCTAACTACATTTACATGTCTAAAAAAGACAATTCCTGAAGTGATGCTGCTAGGACCATGAACTGCTGGTCTGAAGATTGTCTAGTGACTGTCCGGTTTTGAACACTTCTGCCTGATGCAGAATGAGATGTGTTCAAGAGAGGATTATGTAGGGCAGCCCAGCCCCCGTAGTGGCTCTTCTTATCAACTATAGGCAAGAATTTCCTCTGTGTTGTCTTAAGGGTGCCTCGTTATCTCTCCAACCCCTATTGTCTCATCTCTGAGAAGCAGAGGTTGCATCCTGTAGGTCTGATATCTGATTGGAGTTGAACTTTGCAGTAATACTATTGATCAACAAACTCCATTTATGAATCCTAACAGCTCAGATGCTTATAAAATATTTTAGATTCATTGTCTGTCTCTCTTATTTGTTCCTGACCATCTGTGGTGAATTTCTCTCTCTCTCGGCAATGGCACAAGACATGGTTTCTTTGTTTATTTCTCCCTATCTCTCTGATCATGTCTAGAATAATGCCTTGTAATGCTTGTTAATGCATTGTGACTTAATCTTATGCTTTGTATAATGTTATCATCCCTTTTACAAAGTAATTAAATACATTTATTGACCTTTCTGTTACTGCAACTGAGCTATTGTCTCTTGCATATTGTTAAATAATCTTTATGGAGTCAGATACACCTTTTAATAGGACAATTGCACAGTCTTATCATGAGTCACATGATGAAATCACCAACAAATTATCATGGTCCAAACACACCAAGACAGTCGTAAAAAGATTTGGCATGGTACCCCAGATCCTCAAAAAGTTGTACAGCTGCACCGTTGAGAGCATCCTGACCGGTTGCATCACCGTCTGGTATGGCAACTGTTCAGTATCTGACCGTAAGGCGCTACAGAGGGTAGTGCGCAAGCCCCAGTACATCACTGGAGCCAAGTTTCCTGCCATCCAGGACCTCAATTTCACCAGAGCATCAAGTCTAGGTCCAAAAGGCTCTTTAAAACCTTTTTGGGATAGGGGGCAGCATTTTCACTTTTGGATGAATAGCATGCCCAGAGTGAACTGCCTCCTACTCTGTCCCAGATGCTAACATATGCATATTATTATTGGTATTGGATAGAAAACACTCTGAAGTTTCTAAAACTGTTTGAATGATGTATGTGAGTATAACATAACTCGTATGGCAGGCGAAAACCTGAGAAAAATCCAACCAGGAAGTGGGACATCTGAGGTTTGTAGTTTTTCAAAGCTTAGCCTACCGAGTACACATTGAGATATGGATAAAGTTGAACTTCCTATGGCTTCCACTAGATGTCAACCGTCTTTAGAAACTTGAATGAGGATTCTACTTTAAAGGAGGGGCTCATGAGACCTCTTTGAGTTAGTGGTCTGGCAGAGTGCCTTGGTCTCATGACGCACGCTCCCGACAGAGTTACCTCTCGTTCCAGTGCTTTTCTTCTTCAATAATGTTCCAGTTGGAACATTATTGATGTTCTATGTTAAAAACATCCTAAAGATTGATTCTATATATCGTTTGACATGTTTCTAAAGGACTGTAACGGAACTTTTCAAGTTTTTGTCTGGACGAAGTGTCTGCGCCTCATGAAGATGGATTACTGGGCTGAACGCATTAACAACAAGTGGCTATTTGGACATAAATGATGTCATTTATTGTCGAACTGGGATTCCTGGCAGTGCCTTCTGATCATCAAAGGTAATTTAATATTTATGGTGTTATTTCTAACTTTGTTGACTCCAAAATGACGGATATTCCTCTGGCTGTTTTGGGTTCTGAGCGCCGTTCTTAGATTATGCTTTTTCCATAAAGTTTTTAAAAATCTGACACAGCGGTTGCATTAAGGAGAAGTCTAACTTTAATTCTGTGAATAACAGTTGTATCTTTTATCAATGTTTATTATGAGTATTTCTGCAAAAATCACTGGATGTTTTGTTATCAAAACATTACTGTACGTAACGCGCCAATGTAAACTGAGATTTTTGGATATAAATATGGCCATTATCGAATAAAACATACATGTATTCTGTAACATGATGTCCTATGAGTGTCATCTGGTGAAGATCATCAAAGGTTAGTGATGCATTTTATCTACATTCTGCTTTTTGTGACTCCTATCTTTGGCTGGAAAAATGGCTGTGGTTTTTTTTGACTTGGCTATGACCTAACATAATCATATGTTGTGCTTTCGCTGTAAAGCATTTTTGAAATTGTGATGGGTAGATTAACAAGATGTTTATCTTTCATTTGCTGCATTGGACTTGTTAATGTGTGAAAGGTACATATTTCAAAAAAATATGTACCTTTAAAACCTAGAAAGGTTTTAACAGCCATAAGCCTGCTGAACAATACATCAAATGGCCACCCAGATTATTTACATTGACCTCCCCCTTTGTTTTTACACAGCTGCTACTTGCTGTTGATTATCTATCCATAGTTACTTTACCCCTACCTAAATTACCTCGACTAACCTGTACCCCCGCACACTGGCTCAGTACCGGTACACCCTGTATATAGCCTCGGTATTGTTATCTTATTGTGTTACTTTTTATTTTATTTTTTACTTTAGTTTATTTAGTAAATATTTTCTTAACTCTATTTCTTGAACTGTATTGTTGGTTAAGGGCTTGTAAGTAAGCATTTCACGGTAAGGTCTACAGCTGTTCTATTCGGCGCATGTGACAACATTTTATTTGATGTGAGGTATTTATAATATTATATATCAAATATTATCCCACTACAGTATATTAAGTCAAACTCACCAATTCCTTTTTCACTTCCATGCTCTCTTTCATCTTCAGATTGGCAGCCACCTAATATAAGAGAGACATAACATGAGAAAATGAAGGGTCAGGTCCATGCCAACCACCTTATCCAACAACATTATCTATTCATCTAACAGTGACCTCACCATCATGGTCTCCATGGAAGTAATAAGGTTACCTCACCATCATGGCCTCCCGCGTGGTGTGGCATGGCAGCAGCATGTTTAACTGTGATCTCATCATCAAAGCCTACATATGTGAGGTGACATCACCATCATGGCCTACATGTCTAACAGAAGGGTGAGCTCACCATCATGACCTCCTGTGTGGTGAGGTGTGGCAGCAGCATAACTAACTATGACCTCACCATCATCTCTGTGGTGATCTCACCATCAACATGTCTAACAAGCAAGGTGACCTCACCATCATGGCCTCCCGCGTGGTGAGGTTTGGCAGCAGCATGTCGTCCTGCATGATGTAACAAGACATCTTCCTGAAGCTACGCAAATCCCTCGGCCGCCCGTTCACCAGGATCTGACCCTTCATCCCCGTCTCTCTGTTACACAAACATAGAAACAGACAGTAAATGAGTGACACTTGCATCTGATCTGAGTGATCAGAGACTGTTTTATTCAATATGGTCTTCCTGCATCTTGGCCACTTTCTCAGATCAGAGAAAGTCCATGGTTTCCTATCTCAGTACAGTAGTGTAGGACTGCTGTGTAACAGTTCCCCCCCACCTGTTCTCACCTGGACCAAGCCCATTCTGACCCGTCTCACCTGTACCCAGCCAGGATGTTCATCAGAGTGGACTTGCCAGCCCCTGACGGCCCCATGATGCCGATGAGCTCCCTGCTACAGAACCTTCCTGACAGACACTTTAACAGGGCCTTGTAACCTGTGACGGGAAACACAACAGTCAGTAAACAACAACAACAGGCTCCAAACACTTGAGCAGGGCTTTTGCAACCTGAGGGACAAGAAACAAAGCAACACTCACAATCCATACCGACTCTTAACCGCAGGTCTGGGATGATCCAGATGGTAAACAAGTTAAAGGTCGAGAGGGAGGGATGGAAACAGTGAAATGTAAAAGGGATAAGGGGATAGAAAAGGAGGGGAGGGAGACAGAGGGTGATTAAAACCAATAAGGAGAGGTATGGGAGGAGACATCAGGATTAAGACTGGAACAGACAGGGAGATTGAAAGGGGGGATAGAGAGATGGATCGATGAAGAGCGAGGAATATTACATCCCCAGAGCTCTGGCCAACGGTGCCACAGAGTGCATTAAAGCAGGTATATGGCTGTCTGTCAGTTTCACTGCCTATACTGTTCTGGAACTCTCTCACTAGCAACATACATTGAGAGAGCATTACATTAATTCAGAGAGCAACAGTAGTACACAAGGTATGTCTGTCATCAGTCTATACAGCATTGTGGAGCCCTCTCACACTGAGCATCTATAACAAAAACACAACAAAATACAATATACAGAGTGCTTGTTCACATATCATTGGTCACAGTTACAGGCTTTGGTTTTTCCATTTATATTTAGAGGTTGGACGTTAGCACATGGGGCACACAGATTGGTTTCACCTCGTTAGTCAGTATGTGTTACACCGGCGCTCGTTTGTCATCTCATTAGTGGGAAGGTGTTTTACCTGTGCTGTCCCAGGGCTCCTGTTGTCTTGAGAGATGTGGAGGTTTAACACCTTTTAGTTTGCTCTCCCTAATTGATTTCTAGACAGACAATCCTTTGTCTGATCTTCCCTGTTTCTGTTTTTCTTCCTGTCTTAAGTTTGGTGTGTTTTTTTTGTTTTGTTTGCCTCTTCTTGGTCAAATTTAGTGGGCGCTAATGGTGGGTGTCTTTCTGGTCCCAGTTGTTGTTGCTAGTCAACTTTCAGTGGACACCCCTGTGAGTGTCTTTTAGAACCCCACCTAAAACCCCACCTGTTTTCTTTTGGTTGTTTTCAGTGACTCTGTTTAGTTCCCCTTTCTGTTTGAGCGACAATTTGTTTTTTTCTTGCTGGGGAAGAGTTACATATCAGCACAATATATTGGCATAGATGCAATATGCATTCCTTGCTCTGATGGAAAAGTAGTGTTCAGACCCTGACCCAAATAGCTTAAGAACACCTGCTCTTTCAATGACAGACTGACCAAATGAATCTATCGTCGTTTATTAAATACACAGTGCCTTGCAAAAGTATTCATCCCCCTTTGTCATTTTCCCGATTTTGTTGCATTTACAACCTGTAATTTAAATAGATTTTTATTTGGATTCCATGTAATGAACATACACAAAATAGTCCAAATTTGTGAAGTGAAAAAAAAAAAAAACTTGTTTCACAAAATACAAAAAAAAACAACAACTGAAAAGTGGTGCATGCATATGTATTCACCCCCTTTGCTATGAAGCCCCTAAATAAGATCTGGTGTAACCAATTACCTTCAGAAGTCACATACTTAGTTTTAAAAAAGTCCACCTGGACTTCATTACTCCCTGATTACTTATCCTTTATATAGCTCTCTTTTGTTATCAGTTTTGGTTAGGCAGTATTGGTTATGTTTTTTTGTCGGATGTTTGTCTTGTATCGTTCTATGTTCGTTAATATTAAACTCACTAACTGCACCTGATTCCTGACTCCCTGCGTCAACATTACAGAATAATGCCTCACCAAATGGAAGCAGCAGTTAATGACGACATCTCCCAAATGGTCAGCGAACAGGGACACCTACTTTGCCAACATCATGACCAGCTGGCACATCTGGATGAGGTCCTGCACGTTCTTCAACGTCTCGACAATTCACTAGGGGCGCCACCTCAAACAAGCGGAGGACAAGTCGACCCAGTGAGCCTGCACCCCAGCCCATCCAACAGTCCGCCCAGGTCAGCGATGCCCGTTTGTCCCTTCCCTCTATTCCACTCATCAGATGGGAGCCCCCACCACGGAGAGGTCCAAGGTTGCCACGGTTATTTTCCTGGACGTCAAACTAACCTTCTTCGCGAGCGTTGGCACCCCCATCGCCTCTCTCCCTCCTTCGTTGACCGTTCGGAGTCAGAGCCTGAACCCATGTAGGTAGGGGCCACACGCCTCCCCGCGGCTGAGCAACGCCGTCAGAGACAGTTAGGGTTATGTCCTTATTGTGGCCAGGAGGGGAACCAGCTTCTACGGTGTCCGGTACGTCTCAACCCGGAATCCACGAGAGCAGAGGGACGGCCCTGTGATTATCCGTCTCCTGGGTTAGGCATGAGTACTCCATCACTTTGCGGCAAACCTTTTTTTGTATCGATTTCACTAGCTGGCTGTCCCTCATCTATTGTTTCTTCAGCTCTAGTACATTCCCATGCAGCAGGGAATTTTATTGACCAGGATCTTGCCTCCTACCTGCACAACACCTCATACAAGGTCTCCTCTCCATTTCCAGTCCAAGCGTTGGACATGCGACCATTGGGACCCAACACTATTACGCACATCACAGCTTCACTCACCCTCACAGTGGGACCCAAGCACCAGGAAAGCCTTTCTTTCCTCATCACCTCCGCACCTGTGCACAACGTCATCCTTCGCCTTCCGTGGATCCAACTCCATAATCCCACCCTCTCCTGGTCAGAGAGGAGGATTGACACCTGGGGTCCAGGATGCCGGAGGACCTGCTTTTCCGCACTCTGTGGTTCAACGTCGGTGGAGGGCCCTATGAGTGTCTGCCAGCCCATCAATCAGTCCTCCCGTATCAATGGCCACGTGTTTTGGGACGTAGATGTGGACATCCGACAGCCTCTGGAGAGGGAACCCACTCCTGCCACCTGCCTTCCAGAGCGCATCTACGCCCCCATTGGGGTCAGAGATCGGCACACATATCCCTCACCATTGGACACCCAGGTATGGCAGCAGCGCCTCTTCAACCTCAGGAGGCTGAAGAAATTCGGCTTGTCACCAAAAGCACTCACAAACTTCTACAGATGCACAATCGAGAGCATCCTGGCGGGCTGTATCACCGCCTGGTACGGCAACTGCTCCGCCCTCAACCGTAAGGCTCTCCAGAGGGTAGTGAGGTCTGCACAACGCATCACCGGGGGCAAACTACCTGCCCTCCAGGACACCTACACCACCCGATGTTACAGGAAGGACATAAAGATCATCAAGGACATCAACCACCCGAACCACTGCCTATTCACCCCGCTATCATCCAGAAGGCAAGGTCAGTACAGGTGCATCAAAGCTGGGACCGAGAGACTGAAAAACAGCTTCTATCTCAAGGCCATCAGGCTGTTAAACAGCCACCACTAACATTGAGTGGCTGCTGCCAACACACTGTCATTGACACTGACCCAACTCCAGCCACTTTAATAATGGGAATTGATGGGAAATGATGTAAATATATCACTAGCCACTTTAAACAATGCTACCTTATATAATGTTACGTACCCTACATTATTCATCTCATATGCATACGTATATACTGTACTCTACATCATCGACTGCATCCTTATGTAATACATGTATCACTAGCCACTTTAACTATGCCACTTTGTTTACTTTGTCTACATACTCATCTCATATGTATATACTGTACTCGATACCATCTACTGTATGCTGCTCTGTACCATCACTCATTCATATATCCTTATGTACATATTCTTTATCCCCTTACACTGTGTATAAGACAGTAGTTTTGGAATTGTTAGTTAGATTACTTGTTGGTTATCACTGCATTGTCGGAACTAGAAGCACAAGCATTACGCTACACTCGCATTAACATCTGCTAACCATGTGTATGTGACAAATAAAATTTTATTTGATTTTATTTGATTTATCACCAGCACCACTCAATACCTTTCTAAGAAATATTGGTGGCCCACTTTGGCGCAGGACGATGCTGTGTCAACTCATGTCAACACATGTTCAGTGTGTACACAATTTAAATCTCCTTGGCACAATTCAGCAGGTAAAGTCTTTCACCTTCCTTGGTCTCATCTTTCCATTTTGTCACTGATCTCCCCTCCTCTCCTCATTTTGGTGGTTATGGACAGATTCTCAAAATCATGCCGTTTCATCCCTCTCTCTGGTCACCCTTACCACTCTCTAGGTCGTCAAGGCACTGTTCCAGCAGGTCTTCCAGCACTATGGCCTTCCGGGGAATATCGTCTTCAATCATGGCCCTCAATTCACATCCCATGTATGGAGTGCTTTCATGGAGAAGCTGGGGGTCACGGTCAGCCTCACTTCCGGGTACCGGTCTCAATCTAATGGGCAGATGGAGCGGATTAACCAGGAGCTGGGGAGGTTCCTGATGATTCACTGCCAGGGCCGGCAGTAGGAGTGGGCCCGATTCCTTGCTTGGAATGATACGCCCAGAATTGAACCCCTTGGGTTGTGCCGTGGCGGAGATCTTTGTGGGCTATACTCGGCCTTGTCTCAGGATGGTAAGTTGGTGGTTGAAGATATCCCTCTAGTGGTGTGGGGGCTGTGCTTTGGCAAAGTGGGTGCGGTTATGTCCTTCCTGTTTGGCCCTGTCCGGGGGTGTCCTCGGATGGGTCCACAGTGTCTCCTGACCCCTCCTGTGTCAGCCTCCAGTATTTATGCTGCAGTAGTTTATGTGTCGGGGGGCTAGGGTCAGTTTGTTATATCTGGAGTCCTTCTCCTGTCCTATTCGGTGTCCTGTGTGAATTTAAGTGTGCTCTCTCTAATTCTCTCTTTCTCGCTTTCTCTTTCTCTCTCTCGGAGGACCTGAGCCCTAGGACCATGCCTCAGGACTAACTGACATGATGACTCCTTGCTGTCCTCAGTCCACCTGGCCATGCTGCTGCTCCAGTTTCAACTGTTCTGCCTTATTATTATTTGACCATGCTAGTAATTTATGAACATTTGAACATCTTGGCCATGTTCTGTTATAATCTCCACCCAGCACAGCCAGGACTGGCCACCCCACATAGCCTGGTTCCTCTCTAGGTTTCTTCCCAGGTTTTGGCCTTTTCTAGGGAGTTTTTCCTAGTCACCTGCATTGCCTGCTGTTTGGGGTTTTAGGCTGGGTTTCTGTACAGCACTTTGAGATATCAGCTGATGTACGAAGGGCTATATAAATACATTTGATTTGGTTTGATTTGAATTCATTATAACATTCCTCCACCGGGCTGACTCCCTTCCAGTGTGTTCTGGGTTATCAGCCAGCCCTGGCTCCGTGGACTCCGAGCCAGACCGAAGCTCCTGCGGTGGACGAGTGGTTATGGCATGCAGAAGAGGTATGGAACAGTGCCCACGTGAGACAGCGTGCCGTCCTCCATCAGAAAGAGCAAGGGATCACCACCACAGTGAGGCTCCCGTGTTCCCTCCTGGTGATCGCGTCTGGCTCTCCACCAAATAAAACACAATTCTATTGGTCAACTACACATGGTTATCAGATGTTAATGCGAGTGTAGCAAAATGCTGGTGCTTCTAGTTCCAACAGTGCAGTAATATCTAACAATTCTCAACAACTATCTAATACACACAAATCGAAAGGGGTGAATGAGAATATGTACATATAAGTATATAGATGAGCGATGGTTGAGTGGCATAGGCAAGGTGCAGTAGATGGTATAAAATACAGTATATACAGTGGGGCAAAAAAGTATTTAGTCAGCCACCAATTTACCAATTGTGAAATTCTCCCACTTAAAAAGATGAGAGAGGCCTGTAATTTTCATCATAGGTACACTTCAACTATGACAGACAAAATGAGATTTTTGTTCTCCAGAAAATCACATTGTAGGATTTTTAATTAATTTATTTGCAAATTATGGTGGAAAATAAGCATTTGGTCAATAACAAATGTTTATCTGAATACTTTGTTATATACCCTTTGTTGGCAATAACAGAGGTCAAAGGTTTTCTGTAAGTCTTCACAAGGCTTTCACACACTGTTGCTGGTATTTTGGCCCATTCCTCCATGCAGATCTCCTTTAGAGCAGTGATGTTTTGGGGCTGTTGCTGGGCAACACGGACTTTCAACTCCCTCGAAAGATTTTCTATGGGGTTGAGATCTGGAGACTGGCTAGGCCACTCCAGGACCTTGAAATGCTTCTTACGAAGCCACTCCTTCGTTACCCGGGCGGTGTGTTTGGGATCATTGTCATTTTTTTATTTCACCTTTATTTAACCAGGTAGGCTAGTTGAGAACAAGTTCTCATTTGCAACTGCGACCTGGCCAAGATAAAGCATAGCAGTGTGAACAGACAACACAGAGTTACACATGGAGTAAACAATTAACAAGTCAATAACACAGTAGAAAAAAAAGGGGAGTCTATATACATTGTGTGCAAAAGGCATGAGGAGGTAGGCGAATAATTACAATTTTGCAGATTAACACTGGAGTGATAAATGATCAGATGGTCATGTACAGGTTGATATTGGTGTGCAAAAGAGCAGAAAAGTAAATAAATAAAAACTGTATGGGGATGAGGTAGGTGAAAATGGGTGGGCTATTTACCAATAGACTATGTACAGCTGCAGCGATCGGTAAGCTGCTCAGTTAGCAGATGTTTGTAGTTGGTGAGGGAGATAAAAGTCCCCAACTTCAGTGATTTTTGCAATTCGTTCCAGTCACAGGCAGCAGAAAACTGGAACGAGAGGCGGCCAAATGAGGTGTTGGCTTTAGGGATGATCACTGAGATACACCTGCTGGAGCGCGTGCTACGGATGGGTGTTGCCATCGTGACCAGTGAACTGAGATAAGGCGGAGCTTTACCTAGCATGGACTTGTAGATGACATGGAGCCAGTGGGTCTGGCGACGAATATGTAGCAAGGGCCAGCCGACTAGAGCATACAAGTCGCAGTGGTGGGTGGTATAAGGTGCTTTAGTGACAGAACGGATGGCACTGTGATAAACTGCATCCAGTTTGCTGAGTAGAGTGTTGGAAGCAATTTTGTAGATGACATCGCCGAAGTCGAGGATCGGTAGGATAGTCAGTTTTACTAGGGTAAGTTTGGCGGCGTGAGTGAAAGAGGCTTTGTTGCGGAATAGAAACCCGACTCTTGATTTTCGATTGGAGATGTTTGATATGAGTCTGGAAGGAAAGTTTACAGTCTAGCCAGACACCTAGGTACTTATAGATGTCCACATATTCAAGGTCGGAACCATCCAGGGTGGTGATGCTGGTCAGGCATGCGGGTGCAGGCAACAAACGGTTGAAAAGCATGCATTTAGTTTTACTAGCGTTTAAGAGCAGTCGGAGGCCATGGAAGGAGTGTTGTATGGCATTGAAGCTCGTTTGGAGGTTAGATAGCACAGTGTCCAAGGACGGGCCGGAAGTATATAGAATGGTGTCATCTGCGTAGAGGTGGATCAGGGAATCGCAAGAGCAACATTGATATATACAGAGAAAAGAGTCGGCCCGAGAATTGAACCCTGTGGCACCCCCATAGAGACTGCCAGAGGACCGGACAGCATGCCCTCCGATTTGACACACTGAACTCTGTCTGCAAAGTAATTGGTGAACCAGGCAAGGCAGTCATCCGAAAAACCGAGGCTACTGAGTCTGCCGATAAGAATATGGTGATTGACAGAGTCGAAAGCCTTGGCAAAGTCGATGAAGACGGCTGCACAGTACTGTCTTTTATCTATCGCGGTTATGATATCGTTTAGCACCTTGAGCGTGGCTGAGGTGCACCCGTGACCGGCTCAGAAACCAGATTGCACAGCGGAGAAGGTAGGGTGGGATTCGAGATGGTCAGTGACCTGTTTGTTGACTTGGCTTTCGAAGACCTTAGATAGGCAGGGCAGGATGGATATAGGTCTGTAACAGTTTGGGTCCAGGGTGTCTCCCCCTTTGAAGAGGGGTATGACTGCGGCAGCTTTCCAATCCTTGGGGATCTCAGACGATATGAAAGAGAGGTTGAACAGGCTGGTAATATGGGTTGCTGCAATGGCGGCGGATAGTTTCAGAAATAGAGGGTCCAGATTGTCAAGCCCAGCTGATTTGTACGGGTCCAGGTTTTGCAGCTCTTTCAGAATATCTACTATCTGGATTTGGGTAAAGGAGAACCTGGAGAGGCTTGGGCGAGTAGCTGCGGGGGGGGGGCGGAGCTGTTGGCCGAGGTTGGAGTAGCCAGGTGGAAGGCATGGCCAGCCGTTGAGAAATGCTTGTTGAAGTTTTCAATAATCATGGATTTATCGGTGGTGACCGTGTTACCTAGCCTCAGTGCAGTGGGCAGCTGGGAGGAGGTGCTCTTGTTCTCCATGGACTTCACAGTGTCCCAGAACTTTTTGAAGTTGGAGCTACAGGATGCAAACTTCTGCCTGAAGAAGCTGGCCTTAGCTTTCCTGACTGACTGCGTGTATTGGTTCCTGACTTCCCTGAACAGTTGCATATCGCGGGGACTATTCGATGCTATTGCAGTCCGCCACAGGATGTTTTTGTGCTGGTCGAGGGCAGTCAGGTCTGGAGTGAACCAAGTGCTATATCTGTTCTTAGTTCTGCATTTTTTGAACGGAGCATGCTTATCAAAAATGGTGAGGAAGTTACTTTTAAAGAATGACCAGGCATCTTCAACTGACGGGATGAGGTCAATGTCCTTCCAGGATACCCGGGCCAGGTCGATTAGAAAGGCCTGCTCACAGAAGTGTTTTAGGGAGCGTTTGACAGTGATGAGGGGTGGTCGTTTGACTGCGGCTCCGTAGCGGATACAGGTAATGAGGCAGTGATCGCTGAGATCCTGGTTGAAGACAGCGGAGGTGTATTTGGAGGCCAGTTGGTCAGGATGACGTCTATGAGGGTGCCCTTGTTTACAGATTTAGGGTTGTACCTGGTGGGTTCCTTGATGATTTGTGTGAGATTGAGGGCATCTAGCTTAGATTGTAGGACTGCCGTGGTGTTAAGCATATCCCAGTTTAGGTCACCTAACAGAACAAACTCTGAAGCTAGATGGGGGGCGATCAATTCACAAATGGTGTCCGGGACACAGCTGGGAGCTGAAGGGGGTCGGTAGCAGGTGGCAACAGTGAGAGACTTATTTCTGGAGAGAGTAATTTTCAAAATTAGTAGTTTGAACTGTTTGGGTATGGACCTGGAAAGTATGACATTACTTTGCAGGCTATCTCTGCAGTAGACTGCAACTCCTCCCCCTTTGGCAGTTCTATCTTGACGGAATATGTTATAGTTGGGTATGGAAATCTCATCAGGGTTAGCAGAGTATGCTAAAGCAGTGAGTAAAACAAACTTAGGGAGGAGGCTTCTGATGTTGACATGCATGAAACCAAGGCTTTTTCGATCACAGAAGTCAACAAATGAGGGTGCCTGGGGACATGCAGGGCCTGGGTTTACCTCCACATCACCCGCGGAACAGAGGAGGAGTAGTATGAGGGTGCGGCTAAAGGCTATCAAAACTGGTCGCCTAGAGAGTTGGGGACAGAGAATAAGAGGACCAGGTTTCAGGGCATGGTAGAATATATTCAGGGCATAATGCGCAGACAGGGGTATGGTGGGGTGCGGGTACAGCGGAGGTAAGCCCAGGCACTGAGTGATGATGAGAGAGGTTGTATCTCTGGACATGCTGGTTGTAATGGGTGAGGTCACCGCATGTGTGGGAGTTGGGACAAAGGAGGTATCAGGGGTATGAAGAGTGGAACTAGGGGCGCCATTGTAAACTAAAACAATGATAACTAACCTGAACAACAGTATACAAGGCATATTGACATTTGAGAGAGACATACAGCGAGGCATACAGTAATCACAGGTGTTGAATTGGGAGAGCTAGCTAAAACAGTAGGTGAGACAACAACAGCTAATCAGCTAGCACAACAACAGCAGGTAAAATGGCGTTGACTAGGCAGGGAGGGTCGGATTAACTACACACAGAGCCTGAGTGCGGCTGGGGCCGACAGATAAAACATAAACAAGCAGAATGGAGTACCGTGATTAATGGACAGTCCAGTATGCATCAGCTATGTAGCCAAGTGATCAGTGTCCAGGGGGCAGCGGTGGATGGGGCAGGGAAGCTGGACTGGCGAGTGTTATCCAGGTAAAAAAAAAACGAACAATTACGAAATAGCTTGTAGCTAGTTAGCTGGTTAGCTTCTGGAGGTTCTTGCGTGTGTTCTAAAAATTAAAAATAATAGCGATTCCGTATCCCATTGGGTGAGGCAGGTTACCGGAAGGTATAAACAAATAAAAAATCGAAAAGAGATAGAAAGTAAATATGAGTGAGTGTTTGGGACGCGGCGATTCAGATGGTTAGCAGGCCTGTGCTAACAAGCTAACAGTTAGTAGGCCAGGGCTAAACAAGCTAGCAGTTAGCAGGCCGAATTAGCAGGCAAGGAGATAGCAAGGGCTAGAGAGTTAGCCTTTGGGGGACGTCGCGATGGGGTGAGTCTGTTTATTCCTCTTCATGCGGTGACATCGATAGACCGGTCTTGGGTCCGGATATTGTAGCCCAGGAGTATGCTACGGTGGTAGCACAGGAGCTCTGGCCGGGCTAGCTTCAAGGTAAGTGGGTGGAAACGCTAGCCAGGAGTAATCATCCGGGGTTGCGGTTAGCTAGATAGCTAGTTGTGAAGATCCAGCTGAAAATGTTCCGTTTGCGGTGGGAATCCGGGGATAAAAAAAATAATAGGTCCGTTATGCTCTGGTTAGAGTCGCGTTGTTTGAACTGGCGAGAGCTTTCCGAGCTAAAGGTTAGCTGATGACCGGTTAGCTGAAGACTGCTAGCAATGTTTTGCTGACTGATAGCTGGTAGTTAGCTGGCTAGCTTCAGTTGAGGGGTTCCGGATCCGAAGTAAATATAAATACTTTAGGAAAAATAGCTACATTGGGTGAGGCAGGTTGCAGGATAGTATTTAGAAGTTAAGGTTTCGCAAAATTCTTTAAAAGATATGCGAAGAAAAATATGTAAAAACTGAAAAAATGATATATACAAGGGACACGACATGACAAGACGTCTTACTGCTACGCCATCAAGGGTTCACTGTCATGCTGTCATGCTGAAAGACCCAGCCATGTTTCATCTTCAATGCCCTTGCTGATGGAAGGAGGTTTTCACTCAAAATCTCACGATACATGGCCCCATTCATTCTTTCCTTTACACGGATCAGTCATCCTGGTCCCTTTGCAGAAAAACAGCCCCAAAGCTATATGACATTCTCCCAATCTTCTTCTGGATCATCCAAATGCTCTCTAGCAAACTTCAGACGGGCCTGGATATGTACTGGCTTAAGCAGGGGGACACATCTGGCACTGCAGGATTTGAGTCCCTGGCGGCGTAGTGTGTTACTGATGGTAGGCTTTGTTACTTTGGTCCCAGCTCTCTGCAGGTCATTCACTAGGTGATCATTTTGACCCCACGGGGTGAGATCTTGCTTGGAGCCCCAGATCGAGGGAGATTATCAGCGGTCTTGATTTTCTGATTATCAGTGGTCTTGTATGTCTTCCATTTCCTAATAATTGCTCCCACAGTTGATTTCTTCAAACCAAGCTGCTTACCTATTGCAGATTCACTCTTCCCAGCCTGGTGCAGGTCTACAATTTTATTTCTGGTATCCTTTGACAGCTCTTTGGTCTTGGCCATAGTGGAGTTTGGAGTGTGACTGTTTGAGGTTATGGACAAGTGTCTTTTATACTGATAACAAGTTCAAACAGGTGCCATTAATACAGGTAACGAGTGAAGGACAGAGGAGCCTCTTAAATAAGAAGTTACAGGTCTGTGAGAGCCAGAAATCTTGCTTGTTTGTAGGTGACCAAATACTTATTTTCCACCATAATTTGCAAATAAATTCATAACAAATCCTACAATGTGATCTTTTGGATTTTTTTTCTCATTTTGTCTGTCATAGTTGAACTGTACCAATGCTGAAAATTACAGGCCTCTCTCATCTTTTTAAGTGGGAGAACTTGCACAGTTGGTGGCTGACTAAATACTTATTTGCCCCACTGCACATGTGATATGAGTAATGTAAGATATGTAGACATTATTAAAGTGGCATTATTTAGAGTGGCATTGTTTAAGTGACTAATGATGAATTTATTAAAGAGCCCAGTGATTGGGTCTCCATGTGGGCAGCAGCCTCTCTGAGTTAATGATTGCTGTTTAGCAGTTTGATGGCCTTGAGATAGAAGCTGTTTCTCTTTCTCTCAGTCCCAGCTTTGATGCACCTGTACTGATCTTGCCTTCTGGATGATAGCGGTGTGAACAGGCAGTAGCTCAGGTGGTTGTTGTCCAGGAACCTCCCGCTCTGCGTGTCCTGTAAGAAGCGGGGCCGAGTCCCCGGGGCCTTTCAAGGTCCTCCGGAGGGTCAACGAGGTAATTTACAGATTACAACTCCCCACTAACTACCGGATCTTTTCATGTTTCCCTCCTTAAGCCATTGGTTCCTGGTGTCCTGGCTGATGCCGTCCCCTACGACACCCCTCCGCCTCCCTTGGACATCAAGGGGAGCCCTGCCTCTGCTGTCAGATCACTCCTGGACTCCCGATGTCGTGGGAGGGGTGCTGAGTTCCGGTGGACGACATTCTAGATCTCAAAATCATCCGAGAATTCCACCTTCGCCATCTACTCCTGCTCTCCCTCTCGACGTCGCCGGTCTACTAACCACCGGTCCTGGCCATCCATCTTTACGCACACCTGCGTCTCATCATCAGTCACACCTGGACTTCATTACTCCCTCATTACTTACTTACAAAACCCTTTATAGAGCACTCTTTTGTTATCAGTTATCAGGCACTATTGGTTGTTTCCTGTCAGATGTTTCTCTTGTTTTCTATCGTTCTATGTTCGTTAATATTAAACTCACTAACTGCACCTGCTTCCTGACTCCCTGCATCAACGTTACATTAATCCATTTTAGAATAAGGCTGTAACAAAACAATATGTGGAAAAAGTGAAGGGGTCTGAATACTTTCCAAGTGCACTGTATACGGCCAATACATACAGGTAGAAAAAGGGCAGTTCATAATCAACAATTAATCTGTACACTATACAGTAAACATCAGTACACTCTGTCAACTACAATATCAACTGAATACCAGCCTGCTGTCTTTTAATACAGTATTGTATAGTATTGTATCCCAGTATTGTATGGAGAAGCTGTGTCTCTCATTTAGAAGCTGAATAGGTTATTCAGTTCACAGATATTATATAGAGTCTGACTGTGACTGAAACCCTCTGGCAATATTACAGGTCACCTTCACCACATACATACATACACACACACACTTCTTCATCCCCAGCACATTCCTCCTGATGTCTAATGGCTGCCATTCCCATCCTCACCCCTCCTCCCCCTCCCCTGCAGTGTATTACATCCATTGGATACACCACAGACAGACAGGGGAGCAGCCCCCTGTCAGAAAAATAGCTCTTCCTCTGCGTGTAGCGCATACTAATGATCTAGCCTACTGCTGCGGGTGGAGTGTCTAACTCTGTGTTGCTGATGTCGCATACTGATGTGGTTATTCACCCTGACATTGTCTGCTGTGTCATAGAAAGAGGTGAGATAACTTTCCTCCATATTGTTTATGTCACATACGGTAAGACTATTGCCCATTCACGCAGCGAGACACAGAGACACAGACACATGCACAAACACAGACACATGCGTAGGCACAGACGCACATACGCACCCACACACCCTTCTTCCGCCTCCCTTACACTGCTCTCATGTGGCTATGGGCTCAGGGTAGTCTGGAACTTTCAGTCTCTCTGTGGTACAGCACAGGAGATCATAGTGTATCACACAGTCTTCAGTCCAAGCAAGCCTGATTTCAGAGGTGTCCATATACTGTAAACAGGATTATTAGGGAAGTCGTTCTCGTTGCAAAGCATTTAAATGTTTGAAACAAAACTATTATATTAATCTGACTAATAATAGTATTATTGTGTGCATGTAACCATACTCAATATGTCTAGATGATTTATGCCAGTAGTTACCTACAAGCTGAAATTCCACACGCCTTGTGAATGAAGCAGAGCCGTTGTGGGACGTGAGGAGTGTAGAAATGACCAGGTGTGTGTATGCGTGTGTGGATCAGATAGCAGGAAATAACAGAAGGAAGAGCTCCAGGGATGCAGTGAGTCTGTGAGAGAGATACGAGGCAGTGGAGGGTTAAATAGGGCTAAGGCCAGGAAGGTTTCAGTCAGTCAGACTCAAAATAGTCTCTGTGTGAACTGAATAACGTACAGTATTCAGCTTTTATATGAGAGAATCAGCTTCTCCATACAATACTGTACAATCTTACATTAAAAACCACTAGTAGAACCAGTTGGCTGGCCTTCAGTTGCTTTTGTAGTTGATGGCATGTACTGATGTGTATAGTGTAAAACATTTACAGATTAATCATTGATCGCTCATGAACTGCACTTTTTCAACCTGTATGTATTGCCTGTATATATCCTTGTCTATGCTTGATTGTGTTTTGATTATGTATGCACACCCTCCTGCATTTCCCCACAGGGACAACACAGTCATTATCTTATCTTAGGCATCCACCTATGCATATCTATATCTATGCATATCTATGTTACCGAAGGGGTAAATAGTCTCTCAATGAACTGAATAACCTATGCAGCCTCTATGGGAGACAGACACCACTTCTTCATACAATACTGGGACAGGCTACAATACATGTAGCTACACATATAAATAAGGGCACAGACCACAGACATACCTTTACATGTGTATATGGATAACAGGGAAAGGAGAGGTTAGCTACATGCAGAGTTGAACAACAAAACAGTGGGTAAAAAACACTGATTGAATGGAGAATGCTGATGTAACAACATTTCAATTCAATGCATGAACAAAGGGGTTAGTTATCGATCAGACCAGCCTTCAGTCAGGAATCTCTCTCTCTACCCCATTTCCCATTTGGACCCAGACACAGGCTCATACGCACACATGCTCATTCGAATGTGCACATGCAGGCTCTATACATACGTACGCACACACACGCATACGCACACTGTCTTCCGGTCTGACCATGTGATTCCATTACTGTCTGCCCCTTTTGTCTCTACTATCATTACTACTAGACATGAAGGTACTGGACCACTTCCACCACAATGTCCCTAATGGACATCAATAACATAAGACCAACAACAGCAGTGATGGAATGTGGATCTGACTTACTGCAACACCATGCTTCATGTTCAATGATTGTGGTTGTGTTATCTACGAGTGGAATGCACAGAGCCCCTCTACAAACACAGTGGAATACACATCTACCCAACACCCATAATGGACATCAATAGAACATGAGATAAACAACAGTAGAAAGATAGGATGTATGACAGAATCAGACATACTGTATTATTATGCGCCATGTAGCCCATAAATGAAGAACCTGTAGAGGACACAAAGACATGGTGTAGGGGTGTGGTCTAAGGAGGACGTTGTCGTGACAGAGAGGTATGGCCAACCAGAACCATTTTGTGTCATTCTGGAGACTCCAAGGCTCCGAAGTTGCTCATTAATCAGGCTGGTGGGTTTAAATTCCATTAATATTTAATGAGCAGATCAATCGTATATTGGGCCTGTCTGTCTGCCTGGTGTAGCCCATAACCTGGGTGTATCGTACATCGTGAGATGGGTTTGAGGGCAGGCTGCTTGTGTAAATTATTTATTGTGTCTAAACTTTGCTGAACACAGCACAAATATACAGCCTGGCAGGACAGACATGTGTGTGTGTGCGTGTGTGTGTGTGTGTGTGTGTGTGTGTGTGTGTGTGTGTGTGTGTGTGTGTGTGTGTGTGTGTGTGTGTGTGTGTGTGTGTGTGTGTGTGTGTGTGTGTGTGTGTGTGTGTGTGTGTGTGTGTGTGTGTGTGTGTGTGTGTGTGTGTGTGTGTGTGTTGCATACAGATCATTGGTCCTTCAAGCTGGATACTCCAGACACACAGAGAGAATAAGAAGAGTTCAAGGAGTAAGCAAATCTACCAAGATAGGTATGGTAAGGTCTTATAATTCACTGTATCACAATTCCAGAGGGTCAGAAGTTTACATACACTAAGTTGACTGTACCTTTAAACAGCTTGGAAAATTCCAGAAAATGATGTCATGTCTTTAAAAGCTTCTGATATTCTAATTGACATAATTTCAGTCAATTGAAGGTGTACCTGTGGATGCATTTCAAGGCCTACCTTCAAACTCAGTGCCTCTTTGCTTGACATCATGGGGAAATCAAAAGAAATCAGCAAAGAACTCGAAAACAAATTGTAGACCTCCACAAGTTCATCCTTGGGAGTAATTTCCAAACGCCTGAAGGTACCACGTTCATCTGTACAAACAGTACGCAAGTATAAACACCATGGGACCACACAGCCGTCATACCACTCAGGAAGGAGACACATTCTGTCCCTAGAGATGAACGTACTTTGTTGTGAAAAGTGCAAATCAATCCCAGAACAACAGCTAAGGATCTTGTGAAGATGCTGGAGGAAACAGGTACAAAGGTATCTATATCCACAGTAAAACGAGTCCTATATCGATATAACCTGAAAGGCCGCTCAGCAAGGAAGAAGCCACTGCTCCAAAACTGCCATAAAAAAGCCAGACTAAGGTTTGCAACTGCACATGGGGACAAAGATCGTACTTTTTGGAGAAATGTCCTCTGGTCAGATGAAACAAAAATAGACCTGTTTGGCCATAATGACCATCGTTATGTTTGGGGGGAAAATGGGTAGGCTTGCAAGCCGAAGAACACCATCCCAACCGTGAAGCATGGGGGTGGCAGCATCATGTTGTGGGGGTGCTTTGCTGCAGGAGGGGCTGGTGCACTTCACAAAATAGATGGTATCACGAGGCAGGAAAATTCTGTGGATATATTGAAGCAACATCTCAAGAGTCAGGAAGTTAAAGCTTGGTCGCAAATGGGTCTTCCAGATGGACAATGGCCTAAGGACAACAAAGTCAAGGTATTGGAGTGGCCATCACAAAGACCTGACCTCAATCCCAAAGAACATTTGTGGGCAGAACTGAAAAGGCGTGTGTGAGCAAGGAGGTCTACAAACCTGACTCAATTACACCAGCTCTGTCAGAAAGAATGAGCCAAAATTCACCCAACTTATTGTGGGAAGCTTGTGGAAGGCTACACCAAAACGTTTGACCCACATTAAACAATTTAAAGGTAATGCTACCAAATGCTAATTGAGTGTATGTAAACTTTTGACCCACTGGGAATGTGATGAAAGCTGAAATAAAAAAATCTCTCTACTAATTATTCTGACATTCTTAAAATAAAGTGGTGATCCTAACTGACATAAAATAGATTTTTCACTAGGATTAAATGTCAGGAATTGTGAAAAACTGAGTTTAAATGTATTAAGCTAAAGTGTATGTAATCTTTAGACTTTTAGACTTTAGACTTCAACCGTAGATACATAAATTAATCTATATGATATATACAGCCATCACCAAATAAAGATTCTCATTACTTGGCCATCATGCTCTGTGATGTTATCAGGGTCATGTTCATTAGGGATCAAATGAAAGAAAACTAACTGAAACAGGGAGGGACTATCTGAATTTGTCCAATAAGAGTCTGGAAGACATTTTGCTACAGTGCGCCCTAACAAATATGACCCTGTTGTATTGTTTTTGTAGGGGTGGTGTATGGGTGGATTTATAGCTCAGCTACCTATCTATCTTTAGTATGTGTGGTGTAGGGGTGGTGCATAATGTCTGGGTGGTGTGTGGGCTGCAGTACCTCTCCTCCTCCAGCAGGGGCCCTCTCTGATGGTGTACGACAGCTCAGTGAACTCTATGTCCACAGCAGAGCGCCGAGGCAGGTGGGAGAATCGCTGGGCCTCCGTAATGTGGTTCTCCACTTTCTTTAGGTGGGTGAGCAGCGGGGCCTCCGTGGGCACACCCACACCCCCAGGGAGTTTGGTCTCCTCCATGGGGATGCTGACAGAGACAGACGTCTCTAACGTCCTCTCAGCCATACTAACAGACTGGAAAAAAAGGGGGGAACTGTCAGTTACTTTAATACTACAGATATCATGTAATTATTACACATGTTATTATTGTGATGAGTGTGTATATGAGATGAGATTCTACAAGTAGGTTACCCAGCAAACTGGGAACATTCCCAGAACATTGCCTAAAATTCCCATTAAGTTCTCGTTAGAGTTTTATCTAACATTAGGAAATATCCTTGGAATATTCTCCTAACATTCACTAAAATGTTGTGCACAACATCTGTAACAACCACCACAGAACATTCTCCAAAAGCTATTAGGTTTCCAGAAAATATAATAACAGTCATGTTTTCTCAGCAAACCAAAATTGGTTCTGTGAAAGTTCCCAGAACATTTGTGAGGTTGCGGAAAATGTTCTCTTAAACCAAAAACTTTCCAGTCATGCTGATGAGCATTGTAATAATAAATAATAATATATGCCATTTAGCAGACGCTTTTATCCAAAGCGACTTACAGTCATGTGTGCATACATTCTACGTCACAACGTTTGTATAAAACATTCATCTCTTGTTGCAAGAACATTCCCAGAATGGAGATCCCAAAATATATGTTCCGAAAACACAAAAGACAGAAGAAATGTGTTCCAGGAATGTTCTTGCAACATCAGGTGACTATTTTTTACACTATAGAAGAAACAATGTAGAATCATCCACACAACTGGACAGTATTTGTGTTTTGGGAACATGCCTTTAAGGATGTCCCCACAATGTTCTCACCAGACTGTTCCAACAACCTAATGAAACATTCTGGTAACCTTTAAAGAACAGATTAAATGGGTTCTAGGAAAGTTCTTGCAACACCAGACAAATGTTCTATACTAATAGTCTATAGTCATAAGCATGACAGGACAGTATATGTGTTATGAGAACATTTTCTGCGACCTACCAAATGTTCTGTGAACTTTCACAGAACCAATTTTGGTTTGCTGGATATTCTGTTAAATCCCAAAGCAAATAGGGCAGAATAGATCCATGTTATGTTATCATACCATGAGATATAAATAAACCCAATTCTCTGCCATGGGCTTGGAGGTTTGAGTATTGAAATGTAATGAAAGTGATTGATTATCAAGCAATTGAGTGAATGATGACGTGACAAACTGACATTGATTGACTGTCAAAAACAAACTCTGCCAGGCCTACTCCATAAGGACATGACCTGGACAATCAGTTTGTAATGTAAGGATGGTGTTGCTCTATATAAAGCTGTGAACAGCGATGATGAGACAGTGGAAACAGTGTTGTAGTGATTGCAGACATGCTAGACAAGCTCTTAGAGGTCCGACGGTTTTGGCGGTGCTAATGTGATTAGGGTTATAGACGTCCCAAATCACACCCTATTCCCTATATAGTGCACTACTTTTTACCAGAGGCCTATAGGGAATAGGGGTCCATTTGGGACACAGATTTGGTCTAGTTGTATAACGTTGTAAGAGGTTTTATTAGGTCTACAGCATAGACAGGCTGGATGTGGGGGATCTTATTCCCGGACGGTACGAGGAGTGGAGGATTTGATTACAGACTAGCAGAGCCTTATAGTGCTGAAATGGCTAATTCACGAGAAACCTCCTGGCCTACATGGAGTATCCCCCCTCCCCCACTGCTCGAATCCTGACTCCCCACTCACTCTGGCCTGGGCAACGTGGAGGAGACACGTAGCACCACACAAGCCAATTAAGAGGAAATACACCAATATTTCACATTAGCTTTCACACACACACTTTATACTACCTGTACACCTACGCTTACCACACCACAAAAATAAAACTTTTCTGGGGTACAAAATCTGAGTCCTTCCTATCGAAGGTTGGTTGGAACACGACACCTGTCTGTTTTGTTCTGCTTCCCTTGTTTTGCAACTCGCATATCAAACCTGCTCTATTGATTCTAGCTCCAATGAATTATTCTAGGGGGGACTTGGTTTCCCTACTACAGCATGAAAGGCAGGCAGGCAGAGCAACACCAACACTATTTATGGGTTGCACATTGTCACAATATTTTTGTTAATGTTTTTTTGGAAGACTGACTCCCGACTGAACGTTCTACTCAAGCTGTCTGAAGCTCATAGCTAGGCAGTCATAATATACAGTACACTACAGTGCATTCGGAAAGTACTCAGACCCCTTGACTGTTTCCACAATTTATGTTACAGGCTTATTCTAAAATGGATTAAATCATTTTTTCCCCCTCATCAATCTACACACAATACCCCATAATGACGACTCAAAAACAGGATTTTTGAAATGTTTAAACTGTATTACAAATAAAAATGGAAATATCACATTTACATAAGTATTCAGACCCTTTACTTAGTACTTTTTTGAAGCCCCTTTGGCAGCGATTACAGCCTTGTGTCTTCTTGGGTATGACGCTACAAGCTTGTATTTGGGGAGTTTCTTCCATTCTTCTCTGCAGATCCTCTCAAAATCTGTCAGGTTGGATGGGGAGCGTCGCTGCACAGCTATTTTCAAGTCTCTCCAGAGATGTTCGATCAAGTTCAAGTCCAGGCTCATGCTTGGCCATTCAAGGACATTGAGACTTGTCCCAAAGCCACTCCTGCGTTGCCTTGGCCGTGTGCTTAGGATCGTTGCCCTGTTGGAAGGTGAACCTTCACCCCAGTCTGAGGTCCTGAGCTCCCTGGTGAAGGTTTTCATAAAGCATCTCTCTGTACTTTGCTCCGTTCATCTTTCACTCGATCCTGACTAGTCTCCCAATCCCTGCCGTCAAAAAAAATCCCCACAACATGATGCTGCCACCATCATGCTTCACCGTAGGGATGGTGCCAGGTTTCCTCCAGATGTGACGCTTGACATTCAGGCGAAAGAGTTCAATCTTGGTTTCATCAAACCAGAGAATCTTGTTTCTCATGGTCCAACAGTCCTTTCGGTGCCTTTTGGCAAACTCCAAGCCGGCTGTCATGTGCCTTTTACTGAGGAGTGGCTTCCATTTTTATTTATTTATTTCACCTTTATTTAACGAGGTAGGCTAGTTGAGAACAAGTTCTCATTTGCAACTGCGACCTGGCCAAGATAAAGCATAGCAGTGTAAACAGACAACACAGAGTTACACATGGAGTAAACAATTAACAAGTCAATAACACAGTAGAAAAAAAGGGGAGTCTATATACATTGTGTGCAAAAGACATGAGGAGGTAGGCGAATAATTAAAATTTTGCAGATTAACACTGGAGTGATAAATGATCAGATGGTCATGTACAGGTGTGTAAAAGAGCAGAAAAGTAAATAAATAAAAACAGTATGGGGATGAGGTAGGTGAAAATGGGTTGGCTATTTACCAATAGACTATGTACAGCTGCAGCGATCGGTTAGCTGCTCTGATAGCAGATGTTTGAAGTTGGTGAGGGAGATAAAAGTCTCCAACTTCAGCGATTTTTGCAATTTGTTCCAGTCACAGGCAGCAGAGTACTGGAACGAAAGGCGGCCAAATGAGGTGTTGGCTTCAGGGATGATCAGTGAGATACACCTGCTGGAGCGCGTGCTACGGATGGGTGTTGCCATCGTGACCAGTGAACTGAGATAAGGCGGAGCTTTACCTAGCATGGACTTGTAGATGACCTGGAGCCAGTGGGTCTGGCGACGAATATGTAGCGAGGGCCAGCCGACTAGAGCATACAAGTCGCAGTGGTGGGTGGTATAAGGTGCTTTAGTGACAAAACGGATGGCACTGTGATAAACTGCATCCAGTTTGCTGAGTAGAGTGTTGGAAGCAATTTTGTAGATGACATCGCCGAAGTCAAGAATCGGTAGGATAGTCAGTTTTACTAGGGTAAGTTTGGCGGCGTGAGTGAAGGAGGCTTTGTTGCGGAATAGAAAGCCGACTCTTGATTTGATTTTCGATTGGAGATGTTTGATATGAGTCTGGAAGGAGAGTTTACAGTCTAGCCAGACACCTAGGTACTTATAGATGTCCACATATTCAAGGTCGGAACCATCCAGGGTGGTGATGCTGGTCAGGCGTGCGGGAGCAGGCAGCGAACGGTTGAAAAGCATGCATTTGGTTTCACTAGCGTTTCAGAGCAGTTGGAGGCCACGGAAGGAGTGTTGTATGGTCACTCTACCATAAAGGTCTGATTGGTGGTGTGCTGCAGAGATGGTTGTCCTTCGGGAAGTTTCTCCCATCTCCACAGAGGAGCTCTGGAGCTCTGTCAGAGTGACCATTGGGTTCTTGGTCAACTCCCTGACCTAGGCCCTTCTTCAACGATTGCTCAGTTCGGCGTCGGCTTCTAGGGCCTAAAGCAGTGTTCTAATGGTTGGTCGAGTTCTAGGGCTTAAAGCAGTGTTCTGTCGGTTGGGTTCTAGTGCTTAAAGCAGCGTGTTAATGGTCAGTCGGGTTCTAGGGCTTAAAGCAGTGTTCTAATGGTCGTTCGAGTTCTAGGGCTTAATGCAGTGTTCTAATGGTCGGTTGAGTTCTAGGGCTTAAAGCAGTGTGCTAGTGGTCGGTCGAGTTCTAGGGCTTAAAGCAGTGTTCTAATGGTCGGTCGAGTTCTAGGGCTTAAAGCAGTGTTCTAATGGTCGGTGGAGTTCTAGGGCTTAAAGCAGTGTTCTAATGGTCGGTCGAGTTCTAGGGCTTAAAGCAGTGTTCTAATGGTCGGTCGAGTTCTAGGGCTTAAAGCAGTGTTCTAATGGTCGGTCGAGTTCTAGGGCTTAAAGCAGTGTGCTAATTGAAGTTCACTAATGGAATGTCAATCAATAGAGGCCATGGTCAGTTCGTTTTCTCCTTTTCCTCAATCTAGGATGTAAGGTTTGAGCCATGCTAAACATAATTGATACTTTACAGTAGGCCTATAACAGCACCACACAATGCAGATTGGAGTTTTCTTTATTCCATCTGTTTTAAGGGCAACTCTACCTTCAGGGAAGAAACTGATGTGATACAGTGTTGACTCCTTGCAGTTTTGCTGTGAGATATGTTAGCTTTAATTAGACTTGGTCTATGTAGCTGATGCTACATCGTATAATTGTACACTGCTGCACTGCTGTGTATCATTTCAACTACAGTTGAAGTTGGATGTTTACATACACTTAGGTTGGAGTCATTAAAACTTTAAAACTCCACAAATTTCTTGTTAACAAACTATAGTTTTGGCAAGTCGGTTAGGACATCCACTTTGTGCATGACACAAGTAATTTTTCCAACAATTGTTTACAGACAGATTATTTCATTTATAATTCACTGTATCACAATTCCAGTGGGTCAGAAGTTTACATACACTAAGTTGACTGTGCCTTCCAGATTCCAGAAAAAGATAGGCTTTAGAAGCTTATGATAGGCTAATTGACATAATGTGAGTCAATTGAGGGTGTACCTGTGGATGTATTTCAAGGTCTACCTTCAAACTCAGTGCCTCTTTGCTTGACATCATGGGAAAATCAAAAGAAATCAGCAAAGACCACAGAAAAAACATTGTAGACCTCCACAAGTCTGGTTCATTCTTGGGAGCAATTTCCAAACACCTGAAGGTACCACATTCATCTGTACAAACAATAGTACACAAGTATAAACACCACGGTGCGAAAAGTGCAAATCAATTCCAGAACAACAGCAAAGAACCTTGTGAAGATGCTGGAGGAAACAGATACAAAAGTATCTACAGACTTCAACTGTATGTGGCAGCTTAGGCCTATGCGACTTCCTATTGACTTGATACAAAATAACACACTTCAAACTACCTCTAATATCTTGTCAAGTATACGTCCATTGCTTGTAATTGTGCTTTCTCCCACTGCAACTTATTATAAAGCTCTTTGTGGATAAATCAAGCTGTCTGAAGCTAGGCAGTCATAAGGGGCTGAAGCCAGCCGCACCTACAGTATACTCTGATGACTCACTGACTGGGCCTTTACATATTGTAACAGGACTAGGTGTTGAGCAAATAAATTGCTGCATTTCTACCTCCTAAACCCATTGAGACAGAAACCTGAACCTGCAGAAAGACGGTACTTTACAGGTAAAGCCCCTTGTCTGCATTCGGAAAGTATTCAGACTCCTTGACTTTTTCCAACTTTTGTTATGTTACAGCCTTATTCTAAAATTAATAAAATATTTTTTACCCCTCATCAATCAACACACAATACCCCATAATGACAAAGCGAAAATAGATTTTTTGATTTTTTTGCAAATTTATTAAAAATAAAAAAACTTATTTACATAACTATTCAGACACTTTGCTATGAGACTCGAAATTGAGTTCAGGTGCATCCTGTTTCTTTTGATCATCTTTGACATGTTTCTACAACGTGATTGGAGTCAACCTGTGGTAAATTAAATTGATTGGACATGATTTGGAAAGGCTGTCGATATAAGGTCCCACAGTTGACAGTGCACGTCAGAGCTAAAACCGAGCCATGAATTCAAAGGAATTGCCCATAGCTCTCCAACACATTATTGCGTCGAGGCCCAGATCTGGGGAAGGGTACCAAAACATTTCTGCAGCATTGAACGTCCCCAAGAACACGGTGGCCTCCATCATTCTTAAATGGAAGAAGTTTGGAACCACCAATACTCTTCCTAGATCTGACTGCATGGCACCGACCACTAGCACACTGCTTTAAGACCTACAGTGCCTTGCGAAGGTATTCGGCCCCCTTGAACTTTGCGACCTTTTGCCACATTTCAGGCTTCAAACATAAAGATATAAAACTGTATTTTTTTGTGAAGAATCAACAACAAGTGGGACACAATCATGAAGTGGAACGACATTTATTGGATATTTCAAACTTTTTTAACAAATCAAAAACTGAAAAATTGGGCGTGCAAAATTATTCAGCCCCTTTACTTTCAGTGCAGCAAACTCTCTCCAGAAGTTCAGTGAGGATCTCAGAATGATCCAATGTTGACCTAAATGACTAATGATGATAAATACAATCCACCTGTGTGTAATCAAGTCTCCGTATAAATGCACCTGCACTGTGATAGTCTCAGAGGTCCGTTAAAAGCGCAGAGAGCATCATGAAGAACAAGGAACACACCAGGCAGGTCCGAGATACTGTTGTGAAGAAGTTTAAAGCCGGATTTGGATACAAAAAGATTTCCCAAGCTTTAAACATCCCAAGGAGCACTGTGCAAGCGATAATATTGAAATGGAAGGAGTATCAGACCACTGCAAATCTACCAAGACCTGGCCGTCCCTCTAAACTTTCAGCTCATTCAAGGAGAAGACTGATCAGAGATGCAGCCAAGAGGCCCATGATCACTCTGGATGAACTGCAGAGATCTACAGCTGAGGTGGGAGACTCTGTCCATAGGACAACAATCAGTTGTATATTGCACAAATCTGGCCTTTATGGAAGAGTGGCAAGAAGAAAGCCATTTCTTAAAGATATCCATAAAAAGTGTTGTTTAAAGTTTGCCACAAGCCACCTGGGAGACACACCAAACATGTGGAAGAAGGTGCTCTGGTCAGATGAAACCAAAAGTGAACTTTTTGGCAACAATGCAAACCGTTATGTTTGGCGTAAAAGCAACACAGCTCATCACCCTGAACACACCATCCCCACTGTCAAACATGGTGGTGGTAGCATCATGGTTTGGGCCTGTTTTTCTTCAGCGGGGACAGGGAAGATGGTTCAAATTGATGGGAAGATGGATGGAGCCAAATACAGGACCATTCTGGAAGAAAACCTGATGGAGTCTGCAAAAGACCTGAGACTGGGACGGAGATTTGTCTTCCAACAAGACAATGATCCAAAACATAAAGCAAAATCTACAATGGAATGGTTCACAAATAAACATATCCAGGTGTTAGAATGGCCAAGTCAAAGTCCAGACCTGAATCCAATCGAGAATCTGTGGAAAGAACTGAAAACTGCTGTTCACAAATGCTCTCCATCCAACCTCACTGAGCTCGAGCTGTTTTGCAAGGAGGAATTGGAAAAAATGTCAGTCTCTCGATGTGCAAAACTGATAGAGACATACCCCAAGCGGCTTACAGCTGTAATCTCAGCAAAAGGTGGCGCTACAAAGTATTAACTTAAGGGGGCTGAATAATTTTGCACGCCCAATTTTTCAGTTTTTGATTTGTTAAAAAAGTTTGAAATATCCAATAAATGTCGTTCCACTTCATGATTGTGTCCCACTTGTTGTTGATTCTTCACACAAAAATACAGTTTTATATCTTTATGTTTGAAGCCTGAAATGTGGCAAAAGGTCGCAAAGTTCAAGGGGGCCAAATACTTTCGCAAGGCACTGTATACAGATCCCTGACATACCAATGGACTCAGCATTTTTACAAAACAATTTGTATCCATGTTTCCTATATAGTGTACAACTTTTTAAAAATCAGAACCCTATTATCACATTATGCTCTGCAGAACCCCAACGAACCATAACGGGTTCATCCCAACAGAACCTGTGTATCCCAAATGGCACCCTTTCCCAAGTAGTGCACTATAAAAGGAATAGGGTGCCATTATGGACGCAGCCTGGCAGACCATAATGGGGTCTCTCTCTGTGAGATCAAGGCTGCCCTGTTCTTACCTCTCTCATGCATTGCCCTGCCGCCTGGCCACGTGATGGAATCGGGAGGTAATAAGGTGTCACATCTAAAGACATATGGTTAATGTCTTTCGTCTGTAGCCTTAGCTGATACATTGCTGGCAGTAAGGAATCCCAGTGCTTGTCTGTCCTAATGAGTAATTACTTGGTAATAGCCTAGAGAAGTGGCACAGGTTCTCTGTTTCAGAGGCACCTGTTACTATGTTCCCCATGATGATGTAAACATTAAACCATCTATTGAATCTGTGTTCTTTGAGCTCTCTACCTCTCCACAAGAACAAAAGGCTAAACCTAAATATGGTTGTGCTGTACATGGGCTAATATGAACATACTGTACAATCCTGAGGTGTTTGGCAGGAGGGTGGATGGAGTGAAACAAGAGAGGTTGTCCCATGCTGTTCCATGCATTACATCACTAATACATGCATTATCTGAAATAGATTGCTATTCCACGAACACACACAGGCCTACATGCAAGCATAAACACAATACACACAAATATAAACAGCTCATTTTAAATTCTTCACATTATGAAACATTTACAAATGATGCATTAATTAATCCAACATACTTTTTCTTGAGTGTTGACTTGACCAACAATAGAGCACTCCGTTCCCATTTATGAAGAGCACTGCTCAGTTCATCCCTTTACAATGAAACAGCAGACCCAGCAACAAGAGATGGTGCCCAACGAGCCAGTCCCGTGCCAGGCAAAGATCGTCACTGTGTTCCAGGCTCCATGAATGTTCGGTTCGGTTACGGCGCGATGGAGAAGGATGAGGAAACGATGTTTTCCCACCCAAAAAAAGATCACTAGGTGCTTGCTAGGCTACATAATATCTACCGCAATTATTGTCGAAATGATCAAATCCCCCTTCTGGACGGAACAAGTGTGGTATGATGATTGTCAGAGATTAATAATTCAACAAATGCTGCATCTTTAGTCAATCAATCAGGAGTGCGTTCGATTTTTGACAGGTTATAGGCTAAATCAGACGTGTTTTACTTAGTTAATTCCCGTATCCAGAATACCTATTTCACAAACGTCCTTGCCGCGGTGTTGATTATATTTTTTTCCTCCGTCTCGTCTCCACGTCCTCTTCTGGCTTGCTGCAGTAGCTCAATAGCACGCAGTACCGTTATCTTGCCGGTCAGTGCCTCTCTGGCACGCCCGTCGGTCTGTGTTTCAGGGCGTTACTGGCAGGTTTTGCGAGGAGATAGTCCATAGGAAGCCCAGGCTGAATGCTTTAAAGAGCCATGATGATGTGATTGTTGTGTTTGATGTGTAGGACACATATGGATCGGGCTTATGGGTTTTCACCTGAATGACATCAAAAAGCTTTGATAAACCCCACACAAAGTTGTATTACGGGGTGCCAACAGTAGTTTAGAAATGCGATTAACATATAACACAGCATAATAATACTTGAATATTTGTGCAATTACAAAAATGTATCGCACTATTTGTACCATTCCTTATTGGGCATAACGATTTGGAATGATTTGGCACATAGCCTATAAGCATTGACGACCACGTCGTAGCCTATGCTGTGTGTTGCCCATAGCTACAAAGAAAATCCGATTGAAAAGTCGATACACCAATCCATTGTTTGTTTATTTCATCTTAGTGATGTAAGCAATACAAACGTAGGTTGTAGGCTATCGAATGCACCCACCGATGTGAATTTATCCGCGCGCGGTCTCTTTAAAGACCGCACCTGCGCATCTGTCTGGTGCTGATGCTGCAGTGCCCGGGTTATTTTCGGTGAAACAGTCGGGGTTACTCCCGTTCAAATAACGCCCTAAAAATCACTCCGTGGGAAGAAACCAAAACATATTTGGTCTGTTTATTTTTCGCCAGCCAACGTTGAATATTAGCCTACCTCATAAGGTACCATAAATAAGCAATTATGTCATGCTCGTCTTGAGCGGGTATAAAGTACTTTACGCGTGTGGATTCTTGCAAAGATACGGTCTTATTCGTCTTTAAATGGTTAGCCTGTTTAAAAAGATAGTGGACCATCACAATTATCATTGTGTAACTAAGTCCAATGATAAGAGTAATGGCTGCAATTGCAGTTATTCCGTACAATAGCCCTATAATTAAATAAGAAAATATAAATACAATGAATAACCATTCTAGACATTTCTGTTTAAGAAAATACTAGGCCCTCTTCTGGTGTAATTTGCTGTGACTTTGTGCATCATAGATAAAGTCAGTAATTGGTCTAAGATGAATATATTCATATGGAACAGCTGACCTATAAAGATGCACTCCTTACATTTGCATAGGAACGATTTCATAATACCGTTTTTTTTATGGCGTTGGTGCAATTTTCACAAGTATGTGGTACATTGTCAAAACTCTTAGTACAAAGCTCAAAACAGATTATCAAAAAGGCAATTGTTTTGAAACGAAGGACAGTATAAATTGACTAAGGACATTACACTAAATCAGTCACTTTTTTTCACCAAACCTAATCAGTGTTATCTAGAAATACATGTTTGACATTGCAATACATGTTAATATAAAGTAATTGCCTTTCACAATGCAATGCTCATATTACTTTTGATATGATTCTCTCTTTTGTTAAGACATTTCACCATTACTTAATCTGACTGCTCTTAATTGATGATCACTTAAACTTTTGGCAAACCTATAGATTTTACATGTGCATATTTCTACAGATTGAAAGCTACATAATGAAAATGTCTGAAATAGAAACATGAAAAATATATACACGTACTTGAATGTACTTCTATGATTATGACTTTACTTCACAGTAAGTTAAAAAAAAAACCTGATAGACAAGATATACTATATACAACAGATGTACTGTATGTAACAAATCAAATAAAAGTTTATTGGTTGCGTACACAGATTAGCTGATGTTACAGCAGTTGCAGTGAAATGCTTGTTTCTAGCCCCACTACAATGCAGTAATACAACATCCAAATCATCCAGAAAGTCCAAAACAAATAATAAATGCATCCCCAATACACCGAGTGTTCAAAAGACAGTGTTATTTCTATGACTGATCAGGTAAAAGCTATGATCCCTTATTGATGTCACCTACATCCACTTCAAATCAGTGTAGATGAAGGGGAGGAGACCGGTTAAATAATGATTTTTAAACCTGGAGACAATGGAGACATGGATTGCATATGTGCGCTACTCAGAGGTTGAATGGGAAAGACAAAACACTTACAGTGCCTTCGGAAAGTATTCGAACTCCTTGACTTTTTCCACATTTTGGTAGGTTACAGCCTTGTTCTAAAATTTATGAAATTGTCTTTTTCCCCCCTCAATCTACACACAATATCCCATAATGGGATAGGAGGAGGAAAAACAAGATTAATTTTGTTTTGCAAATTTATAAAGAAATAAACATAAATATCACATTTACTTAAGTATTCAGACCCTTTATTCAGTACTTTGTTGAAGCAACTTTGCCAGCAATTACAGCCTCGAGTCAAAAAATAAAAAAATTGTCACATACACATGGTTAGCAGATGTTAATGCGAGTGTAGCGAAATGCTTGTGCTTCTAGTTCTGACAATGCAGTAATAACCAACGAGTAATCTAACCTAACAATTCCAAAACTACTACCTTATACACACAAGTGTAAAGGGATAAGTGATGGTACAGAACGGCATAGGCAAGATGCAGTAGATGGTATCGAGTACAGTATATACATATGAGATGAATAATGTAGGGTATGTAAACATTACATTAAGTAGGATTGTTTAAAGTGGCTAGTGATATATTTTACATCAATTTCCATCAATTCCCATTATTAAAGTGGCTGGAGTTGAGTCAGTGTGTTGGCAGCAGCCACTCAATGTTAGTGGTGGCTGTTTAACAGTCTGATGGCCTTGAGATAGAAGCTGTTTTTCAGTCTCTCGGTCCCAGCTTTGATGCACCTGTACTGACCTCGCCTTCTGGATGATAGCGGGGTGAACAGGCAGTGGCTCGGGTGGTTGTTGTCCTTGATGATCTTTATGGCCTTCCTGTGACATCGGGTGGTGTAGGTGTCCTGGAGGGCAGGTACAGAACAGGGCTCCGGGCAGCCGAGCGGAAATGGAGGAAAACTCGCCTCCCTGCGGACCTGGCATCCTTTCACTCCCTCCTCTCTACATTTTCCTCCTCTGTCTCTGCTGCTAAAGCCATTTTCTACCACTCTAAATTCCAAGCATCTGCCTCTAACCCTAGGAAGCTCTTTGCCACCTTCTCCTCCCTCCTGAATCCTCCTCCCCCTCCCCCCCCCCTCCTCCCTCTCTGCAGATGACTTCGTCAACCATTTTGAAAAGAAGGTCGACAACATCCGATCCTCGTTTGCTAAGTCAAACGGCACCGCTGGTTCTGCTCACACTGCCCTACCCTGTGCTCTGACCTCTTTCTCCCCTCTCTCTCCAGATGAAATCTCGCGTCTTGTGGAGGCCGGCCACCCAAGAACCTGCCCGCTTGACCCTATCCCCTCTCTTCTCCAGACCATTTCCGGAGACCTTCTCCCTTACCTCACCTCGCTCATCAACTCATCCCTGACCGCTGGCTACGTCCCTTCCGTCTTCAAGAGAGCGAGAGTTGCACCCCTTCTGAAAAAACCTACACTCGATCCCTCCGATGTCAACAACTACAGACCAGTATCCCTTCTTTCTTTTCTCTCCAAAACTCTTGAACGTGCCGTCCTTGGCCAGCTCTCCCACTATCTCTATCTGAATGACCTTCTTGATCCAAATCAGTCAGGTTTCAAGACTAGTCATTCAACCGAGACTGCTCTTCTCTGTATCACGGAGGCGCTCCGCACCGCTAAAGCTAACTCTCTACTCCTCTGCTCTCATCCTTCTAGACCTATCGGCTGCCTTCGATACTGTGAACCATCAGATCCTCCTCTCCACCCTCTCCGAGTTGGGCATCTCCGGCGCGGCCCACGCTTGGATTGCGTCCTACCTGACAGGTCGCTCCTACCAGGTGGCATGGCGAGAATCTGTCTCCTCACCACACGCTCTCACCACTGGTGTCCCCCAGGGCTCTGTTCTAGGCCCTCTCCTATTCTCGCTATACACCAAGTCACTTGGCTCTGTCATAACCTCACATGGTCTCTCCTATCATTGCTATGCAGACGACACACAATTAATCTTCTCTTTCCCCCTTCTGATGACCAGGTGGCGAATCGCATCTCTGCATGTCTGGCAGACATATCAGTGTGGATGACGGATCACCACCTCAAGCTGAACCTCGGCAAGACGGAGCTGCTCTTCCTCCCGGGAAGGACTGCCCGTTCCATGATCTCGCCATCACGGTTGACAACTCCATTGTGTCCTCCTCCCAGAGCGCTAAGAACCGTGGCGTGATCCTGGACAACACCCTGTCGTTCTCAACTAACATCAAGGCGGTGGCCCGTTCCTGTAGGTTCATGCTCTACAACATCCGCAGAGTACAACCCTGCCTCACACAGGAAGCGGCGCAGGTCCTAATCCAGGCACTTGTCATCTCCCGTCTGGATTACTGCAACTCGCTGTTGGCTGGGCTCCCTGCCTGTGCCATTAAACCCCTACAACTCATCCAGAACGCCGCTGCCCGTCTGGTGTTCAACCTTCCCAAGTTCTCTCACGTCACCCCGCTCCTCCGCTCTCTCCACTGGCTTCCAGTTGAAGCTCGCATCCGCTACAAGACCATGGTGCTTGCCTACGGAGCTGTGAGGGGAACGGCACCTCAGTACCTCCAGGCTCTGATCAGGCCCTACACCCAAACAAGGGCACTGCGTTCATCCACCTCTGGCCTGCTCGCCTCCCTACCACTGAGGAAGTACAGTTCCCGCTCAGCCCAGTCAAAACTGTTCGCTGCTCTGGCCCCCAATGGTGGAACAAAATCCCTCACGACGCCAGGACAGCGGAGTCAATCACCACCTTCCGGAGACACCTGAAACCCCACCTCTTTAAGGAATACCTAGGATAGGATAAGTAATCCTTCTCACCCCCCCTTTAAGATTTAGATGCACTATTGTAAAGTGACTGTTCTACTGGATGTCATAAGGTGAATGCACCAATTTGTAAGTCGCTCTGGATAAGAGCGTCTGCTAAATGACTTAAATGTAAATGTAAAGGTACAGTGCCTTGCGGAAGTATTCGGCCCCCTTGAACTTTGCGACCTTTTGCCACATTTCAGGCTTCAAACATAAAGATATAAAACTGTATTGTTTTGTGAAGAATCAACAACAAGTGGGACACAATCATGAAGTGGAACGACATTTATTGGATATTTCAAACTATTTTAACAAATCAAAAACTGAAAAATTGGGCGTGCAAAATTTTGGAAAATTTGTTTAGCTCAGTTACCTTAGCTTTCTTGGGAACAGGAACAATGGTGGCCCTCTTGAAGCATGTGGGAACAGCAGACTGGGATAAGGATTGATTGAATATGTCCGTAAACACACCAGCCAGCTGGTCTGCGCATGCTCTGAGGGCGTGGCTGGGGATGACGTCTGGGCCTGCAGCCTTGCGAGGGTTAACACGTTTAAATGTTTTACTCACTTCGGCTGCAGTGAAGGAGAGTCTGCATGTTTTGGTAGCGGGCCGTGTCAGTGGCACTGTATTGTCTTCAAAGCGGGGAAAAAAGTGATTTAGTCTGCCTGGGAGAAAGACATCCTGGGCTGGTTTTCTTTTTGTAATCCGTGATTGACTGTTGACCCTGCCACATACCTCTCGTGTTTGAGCCGTTGAATTGCGACTCTACTTTGTCTCTATACTGACGCTTAGCTTGTTTGATTGCCTTGCGGAGGGAATAGTTACACTGTTTGTATTCGGTCATGTTTCCAGTCACCTTGCCCTGATTAAAAGCAGTGGTTCGTGCTTGGGTATGACGCTACAAGCTTGGCACACCTGTATTTGAGGGAGTTTCTCCCATTCTTCTCTGCAGATCCTCTCAAGCTCTGTCAGGTTGGATGGGGAGCGTTGAAGCACAGCTATTTTCAGGTCTCTACAGAGCTGTTCTATCGGGTTCAAGTCCAGGCTCTGGCTGGGCCACTCAAGGACATTCAGAGACTTGTCTCGCAGCCACTCCTGTGTTGTCTTGGCTGTGTGCTTAGCGACATTGTCCTGTTGGAAGGTGAACCTTCACCCCAGTCTGAGGTCCTGAGCTCTTTAGAGCAGGTTGTCATCAAGGATCGCTCTGTACTTTGCTCCATTCACCTTTTCTTCGATCCTGACTAGTCACCCAGTCCCTGAAAAACCTCCCCGTAGGGATGGTGCCAGGTTTCCTCCAGATGTGACGCTTGGAATTCAGGCCAAAGAGTTCAATCTTGGTTTCATCAGACTAGAGAATCTTGTTTCTCATGATCTGAGTCTAGGTGCCTTTTGGAAAACTCCAAGCGGTTTGTCACGTGCCTTTTACTGAGGAGTGGTTTCCGTCTGGCCACTCTACCATAAAAGCCTGATTGGTGGAGTGATGCAGAGATGCTTTTCCTCCCTGACCAAGGCCCGTCTCTCCCGATTGCTCAGTTTGGCTGGGCAGCTAGCTCTAGGAAGTGTCTTGGTGGTTCAAAACTTCTTCCATTTAAGAATGATGGATGCCACTGTTCTTGGGGACATTCAATGCTGCAGAAATGTTTTGGTACCCTTCCCCAGATAAGTGCCTCGACACAATCCTTTCTTGGAGCTCTACAGACAATTCCATCTACCCCATGGCTTGGTTTTTGCTCTGACATGCACAGTCAACCTTATAGACAGATGTGTGCCTTTCCAAACCATGTCCAATCAATTGAATTTACCACAGGTGGACTCCAATCAAGTTGTAGAAACATCAAGGATGATCAATGGAAACAGGATGCACCCGAGCTCAATTTTAAGTATCATAGCAAAGGGTCTGAATACTTAAGGTATTTACATTTTTTAAAATAATTTAGCAAAAATGTCTAAAAACCTGTTTTCACTTTGTCATAATGGGGTCTTGTGTGTAGATTGCTGAGGACGAAAAAAATTATACATTTTGGAATAAGGCTGTAACTTAAGAAAATGTGGAAAATTCAATGGGTCTGGATACTTAGTGCCTTCGAACGGGGTATGGTAGTAAGTACCAGGCGCACTGGTTTGGAGCATGTCAAAAACTGCAACGCTGTCAAGAATGGTCCATCACACAAAGGACACGCAGCCAACTTGACAACTGTGGGAAGGATTGGAGTCAACATGGGCCGGCATCCCTGTAGAACGCTTGACACCTTGTAGAGTCCATGCCCAAAGGATTGAAACTGTTCTGAAGGCAAAAGGGGGTGCAACTCAATATCACATAGGTTTTCATGTATCCAAAATTAAGCTGATGGGGTGTTTTTTTTTGGGGGGGGGGGGTCACACCACTTTACTAAAATTGCATTGGCCAATACAGTACTCTAATACCATAATACAATATATTCCATTTACGTAACAGACACTTTTATCCAAAGTGACAACACTCCACATTTTGGTATGTGACCCCAATACATAAGTACCATACAATAATGTAAAATACAATACAATATAGATATATGACTGCCATCCCCATAAGCATACCACTCTCCTTCAGGCCATTGATGAGGCATGCAATGATTTTCACCCAGACCTATGTGAGGCTTGGAGTCACCATGCCAAAAGGTTTTTCCCCAGGTGCATGAAAAATTAGGATGCTCAAAACAGGTTTGATGCAAACTAGCACCTGCTAAACATTGTATTTCATTTGATTACATTGTGAAAGATGTCTTCAATGATCACCCCTGGGATAGAAATGGAAATGTGATGTTCAGTCAAGTTTAAAATGGGCAGTGCGAGTACATTGCCTAATGTGAAAACAGTGTAACGTAGTGTAATTTACAGTACTGTAGCATACTACATACATTCAAAAGTATCTTATATTTTTTGCTATTACATTAATGGTTGTTAAAATAATTAGTCATTATGTTGTGTTTTGGTGATTAAACCAATGTATTTCACAGTAGGATTATATTGTGGCTCAATGTTTGTGTGGTATGTCTCCCCCCACAAAAAAATGAATGCACAATGAAAGCTTTTGAACATAAGACTGGCTGCGTTACAAATGTTATAAGTTTGGAGTTTTGTCCTAAGAGTTTTGAAAATTCACCACATACTTGTGAAAATAGTAGCAAGCGATAAAAAATAACTAAGAAACTGTGTTGCACCAGTTTCCAGGCCTTTAATGTTTTGGTGTTGGGACTGCAGCAACACCATGTGGTTATTATAGATATTAACACAGTCATGGGTTATTTTGAGATTGTTGACATTGAGCACAACACAGCAATGCTAGGAAAACCTTTAACAATAATATATCATGTTTTGGCCAGTATTGAAACTGGATTCTGGAAAACTGCAGAAAAACATGTTTCAACAATACAGTCATTGCAAAGCCTTCAGAAAACTGCTAATTTAAATAAGGATATTAATGCATTAGAATAGAGCATAAAGCTCCCCGAGGTTATATCTGAAGAAGGATTAAGTCCACTTAGTGTCCACTGTCTCCAGGCTCTTTATCTTTATATTGTATTCACCTCATATTTCACCATGCCACCTGAGGGAACACAGGGTCAGAGGGCGAAGATCGATAGATTTCTGCTTTATTATATCAATGACAAGCTCACACGTCACTTTCTATTCACAATATGCTTGAAGAATGGCCTTGTGAAAAAAGTTCTTAAATGGAGCAAAAGGGAACATTTGAAAGAAAAGCCATTTTCTTAGGCGGCAGGGTAGCCTAGTGGTTATTATGAGCATTCGACTTGTAACTGGAAGGTTGCAAGTTCAAACCCCCGAGCTGAAAAGGTACAAATCTGTCGTTCTGCCCCTGAACAGACAGTTAACCCACTGTTCCTAGGCAGTCATTGAAAATAAGAATTTGTTCTTAACTGACTTGCCTAGTTAAATAAAGGTAAAATAAATAAAAAGGCGCAGTGTTGATTTGTCATACGCGTGAGTTCTTAAAGAGCGTGCTGACCTTATTCCACAATGCCTTTTGCTGAATGGATAAATAAGAAACATAAACCATGGCAACATGGGGCTGGAATGTGCTCAAACTGGGATCACTGGGGTCAGGTACAGTTGAAGAAGTGCTCTTGTGTGTGTGACAAAGCAAGAGACACCTGGATTTGAGACGCAGGTAGTATCATCATAATGGCACCAGGACTTACAACTCTCCTCTCTGTGGCTCTTTCGCAGCTGTTGATACTGGGGACACTCACACAGGGAGGTGAGTTCCAATTATATTTATTGGGTGCTCTGACATATTACAGCTAAAGTGCCACATTCACATCTATATATTGTGTTGCTGTAGGTCATGGCCTGCAAACAGTATCGCTCATGTCGGTTGATTGAATATGAAAGTAAATGTCAGCGTACACATTGAACTGTCACTAATACTACATAATGCTAATACTTGTCTTTTAATTTACGGTTATCATGGTTTCATATCGAACACTAAAGAGAGTACATACCCGCTTGAAGGGTCATAAATAAGCCTTCATTATCTTGGGTTCTTGTTGCATCTTGTAGGTCCAGTGAGGGTGGCAGTGCCTATCAGGCTGTCTGTGTGAGAGTGAGCTGTCCAATGGAGAATTGGTTGGTCAGTCAGGTCTACTCCAGCTCGGTGGTGGAAGCGGGAGTACTATTGGGGCCCATGAGGAGACTGGAGGACCCAGACCACGACTTTAAGTAAGGAACATTGGTCAGTATTAGCATCATTATTAACACTAAACACAAATTTAAATACATTTTATTTGACAGAGAAGTCTATGTAATCTCTTGTATAATCATACATTTTCAGGCTTAATTCTATACATTTTACAATGACATACTTCCAGAAATCAAAGTCAATTTCTCTTATCAAAATGTTGTACGGTATGGTCAGTCATCATAGCCTATCCTGCCTTGTTGTGCATGATGAACTTACACTTGTTGCTCTCCATTTAATAGGTTCACAGAGAAAGAGTTACCCAGACTTTGGGCTGCCCCTGGAAGCGTGTGAATTGAGTGGCTGGAAATGAGGCCAATCAGACCTCCTGGGAGCTACTGTCAGAGTCCTCTGGGGTTCAGACCAGGATGGATGCAGGTTCTTGCGGGTCTAAAACAGTGCTTATGAATCATCTCTTATTCTTCTGTTCTCCCAGTATGTACAACACTATTCCATTCTGTGTGTAATAAGCAGTTGTTAGCATAGCATTACTAAGATAAAATAATGTTTGACTTGGCCATGTTCATTTCATTGCAGGAGTTGGCTGCTACAAACGCAAAGAAAACAAACATATCCTGAGGCTCAGCTCTTGATCGAAACAAACAAAATTAAATAGAATGGATTCAAAACAGAATGAATCTAGATCCCTATGGTCTAAACACAGAGTTGGATTTATAAGACAATGACAAATCATCAACAACTAACATTGTTAGTGAGGAAGCACCTTTGACTTTGGACAACCATCTACATCTGGGTAACTCTTAAGCAATACAGACAGTCCAACCAATGGCTGTAACATAAGGAGAAATGAAGACACACTTCGTTAATATTGTATATCCCCATCCATTTAGAAATACACATTGCATATTATGTTATTCCAAGCTATCCCCACATGCAGTACAGTAAACATGCTGTTAGATAGTTAACCTGGTCCTCCTCTCTGACTTCCACCGACACCTCTACTCTCCTCTGGGCTGCGGTGGGTAACAAGATTAAGGTCTCAGCTCAACAACTAGCTCATTCTAGGTTCCAGGACAGATTGAATGAGCAGGTTGAGCTAAAGGACAACTCGTTAATCCCAACAGAACCTCTACACTAGGAGAGGCCTCCCCCTCTATCGTCAAAACTGTTAATATACGCTGCATGATGAGTCCTTTATGTAGTCAGGGAGTTTGTTTAGGAAACTGAGGAAAAGTAGTGTCTTTACCTCCACTGTGTTCTATACGTTAACCCTATGAGGTTGTTGAGGTTAGGACCGCAGTCTCTCACGACAGACTGTTGTTAGTTCCACAGAGATGTCTCGCTAGGTTTCCCTTTGATCCTCTTTTTGACAGCAGATGAAGCAGCAATAGTCCGACGAGGATTCAAGCATTCCGATTGAGATTCCAATGAGGATCTGTGATGTTAGGCTGTTCACCGATATCCTTGCGATGGTTTTGGAATACATATTCTAGTCACTCAATAGTGGAATTTGTCCGTCTTTTAACCTAAAGATACTTAAAGATAAAATACATTGTGGGGAAGTGTTTGTTGTGTGGGCCAAAGATTTTAGAACTTGTGAAATATGAATGGGTTACCTTAAGTTGGATATCAAATTTAATAAACACATTGTGAACAAATTATTAACCACACTCTAGAGTAAACATTTTTCAAGAACTCAACAAACTCACACCCATTCCACCCATTCATTGAAACGAGCTAATCTGGTTTAACTTCATTGCCTGCTAGTTGACATACCCAGTTATTTAGCTATCATCAGTCAATGGACTGTACCACTCAAGGGCGTAAAAGTTTACTACTTACCACAGGCGATGTGACAATCACACAGGCACGTGTCACAGCGGGTGAACCAGCGCTTCCAGTCAGGATTCATCTTCCTGCAGTTGTCAATGCCGTAGCAGCCCTGCTTAAGAGGCCCCATGTAGGACTTAAGAGGACAGGTGGAGGAGCAGGTAGCTGTTTCTAGCTCCTTCTCAGTGATCTCCACACGGCCCTGACGACACACCCCTGGCCCAGGTAGAGAGGGGGGACAGGGGTAGAGGGGATGGGGTGTGGAGGAGCAGAGACATGAGGTGTATGTGAGAGAAGGAAAGAAAGGTAAAGGACTTAATATAGTACGATAGTGAGTGTACTAAAATGTGTTCCCTGAGGTGTTAAGGCAAAATTAATGGTGATCAATAAGCCTGTATGAACAAACAGGCTACTCACTGAGACTACTGTGAGCTGGCTACATTCACACAATGACATCGAACGCTACTTCTTTACACCTACAGGGAGTAGTGACGTGTAGTGGAGACAAATTAATTGGGTCTTTGATCACTATTGAACAAAATGGGCAACTCACTGAGACAGGAGGGTTTGGGGGTCCAGCCTCCATTGGACTGGCAGGCTCGGGCAGGGTCCCCCACCAATAGGAAGCCAGAGCGACAGGCATACCGGACAACTGAGCCCACCCACCAGTCGTTCCCATACACCATCCCATTATAGTCCACATCAGGCCTCCCACAGTTCACTGAACCACACAGGACAGAACAAACACCATAGAACAAGAGCAAACAGGACAAACACCATAGAACAAGAGCAAACAGGACAAACACTATAGAACAAGAGCAAACAGGACAAACACTATAGAACGAGAGCAAACAGGACAAACACCATAGAACAAGAGCAAACAGGACAAACACTATAGAACGAGAGCAAACAGGACAAACACCATAGAACAAGAGCAAACAGGACAAACACTATAGAACAAGAGCAAACAGGACAAACACCATAGAACAAGAGCAAACAGGACAAACACAATAGAACAAGAGCAAACAGGACAAACACAATAGAACAAGAGCAAACAGGACAAACACTATAGAACAAGAGCAAACAGGACAAACACTATAGAACAAGAGCAAACAGGACAAACACAATAGAACAAGAGCAAACAGGACAAACACTATAGAACAAGAGCAAACAGGACAAACACTATAGAACAAGAGCAAACAGGACAAACACCATAGAACAAGAGCAAACAGGACAAACACAATAGAACAAGAGCAAACAGGACAAACACTATAGAACAAGAGCAAACAGGACAAACACCATAGAACGAGAGCAAACAGGACAAACACCATAGAACGAGAGCAAACAGGACAAACACAATAGAACGAGAGCAAACAGGACAAACACAATAGAACGAGAGCAAACAGGACAAACACCATAGAACAAGAACAAACACAATAGAACGAGAGCAAACAGGACAAACACCATAGAACAAGAGCAAACAGGACAAACACCATAGAACGAGAGCAAACAGGACAAACACAATAGAACGAGAGCAAACAGGACAAACACCATAGAACAAGAGCAAACAGGACAAACACCATAGAACGAGAGCAAACAGGACAAACACCATAGAACAAGAGCAAACAGGACAAACACTATAGAACAAGAGCAAACAGGACAAACACCATAGAACGAGAGCAAACAGGACAAACACCATAGAACGAGAGCAAACAGGACAAACACCATAGAACGAGAGCAAACAGGACAAACACCATAGAACGAGAGCAAACAGGACAAACACCATAGAACGAGAGCAAACAGGACAAACAGAGCATGCGCAAAGTAGAGAATAATGACTAATATACTGTATGAGAAGATAAAGATAGTACAATGCATTTCCAATTGTAGTTTGATACATTTCAGTGTACTGACAAATTCATTCATTTCCTGTTGTTAAGGAAAATACAATTTGATAGAATTTTTATGTAATTATGATGAATGTGCTACACTACAGTGAGAGAGCAGGGTACAGCAGATAAAGGTTACATGTGGGAGTGGTACCTCTGCAGAGCGATTTATAGCCAAACCAGCAGCAGTCAGAGTCCCCACAGCGATCCTTCTTCAGTTCCTGGTGTCTCCCCTTACAACCTCCCATACAGATGGGGGCTGTGCCTGACCAGTAGGTGTCATCCACAGGTTCTGGCTCTGGAGCCACCTCTGTCACACCTGAATCAGATCAGTTCCATCAGATAATATACACTAAGTTACCTGTCAAATCTGAATGAAGCATTTCAATTTCATCAGATTACATACATCCTGGAGCTGATTTAAGTCACTTTGGATAAGACAAACCGCTAAATGACTCAAATGTATGTACTGAACCAAGGGTAAACCTCACGAAAGTTATGCACTTTCATTCAATAACCATCACGAGTAATACTGTTCTAGTAAATTATCTTACCGCTACCTTCCTCCTCCATTAACTCAGGCAGCTGTGCGAATACCCCGTGTGAGGACCCCAGGAGCAGAAGCAGCATTGAAAACAGTCTCATGGTTGCCTGTCTTCTGTCCCTCAGTAGCAGTCTCTACAAGCAGGAGAGGTAAACACCTCAGTTCTGAACCAAAGAAAAAGCATGCATGGATGTTAAGGAGTTTCTCTTCAAACTTCCATTTAAATCTCCATAAAAAGGCACAGAAGCATGCCAAGAAGTCTTCAGGTGTTCTGCATGAACTCTATCTGCAGTAGGGTCCAGAGATAGCGACCGAGTAAGGAAGCAGAGCACAGTGAGTGCTGCTAACACTAAGCTCCTAGGACTGGTTAATCTTTTAAACACAGCTAACAACAACAACCCATCCACTACTACCACAGATATAATACTATGCGCTGTGCTTACACAGAGCCATAGAATGGGTTGCAGATATATTCATGTACATTATACAGTTTTGCATGGATGTGCAATTGTAGTGTATAAGAAAAGGAGGCGAGAAATAACAAGATATTGTTTGTTATAAGAATGGCTTTCTTGAGTGCATTGCAATAGCTGCACGACTAGAGCAAAAAGTATTGATTCCATCTCTGCCGTTGAATAGAATGGCAACAATCAAGAGCCTCAACATCCTATTTCAGTCCTGTACGTAGCCTCTCTGTGTCTGCCAGTCTTGTCCATCATTGGAGGAAGTGTCTGACGGGCAACAAGCCGGATGCAAAGAGCACCACTAAGTGGATTAGATTCTAGGCCAGAGAATGCTCTCTTTCACACCATGCACACACAGGCACGCACACGCTGTAAATCCATTTCTGTGGGATAATTAAGCGCAAAATATAGATAAGTATTATATTATACACAACGTTCTGCTTCACTTGATAGAGAATCATCAGTTCACATCTACATGCAATGTTCTGAAATGTGCGTCAAACTAAATATACACGCTCTAAAAAGGTGAGTGACAGCAATGCAAAATACGATACAAGCCAATAAAAAGCACAATCTGTTTATTGCCCAGGACCAAAAAACAAAATGTCAAATCAAACAGCTGAGGGGTATAATAAAAAGCAGGGTCAATGAGTTAGCCAGCTAACTTAGATAAACAACCAGCAATAACTATTCATTTTCTGCTTATTTCATTTAGACTTGAATCAACACATTTTTGTTGTAGCCCTGGACAAGCACACCCGATTCAACTAATCATCAAACCCTCAATGAGTTGAATTAGATTCAATTCTCCAGAGCAACAAAATTGTGCGTTGTTTGGGTGTATTTGAGGACTGGAGTTGGAAAACACTGAATTAAGGCGTCCTCATGCTTCCCAGCCAAAACAATTTGGCAGAGTTTATGCATATATTAAGATGACATTTTGTGACGTTTTGGAGGCAAGCCGAAGTTCGGAGCCGAAGTTGACACCCCTTTGTCTGTGACTGGTCAACAGTATGGATTCTTGAATAGTCTGTTGTCATTCAACGAGAGACGACTCATTTTCAAGCACATTTCTTCCTTTGAAAAATACTTCACCAAATATCTTAGATATAAAATTGCACGACGAAGATATCTTCGTCAAAAACATCAAGATTAATTACAGATTTCTTGAGTCATCTTAGATTAATTCTGATTAGACAAACAGTACTATTGTCGCTTTTTTTCTAATTTTTCAAGCAAAGGTCATTTAAGGGTGTTTGCGAGCACACTCATAGGTGCCAGCCGAACTGAAGCATGCTGACGCCTTTAGACCAACACATTTCAACCCCCCCAAAAATATAACAAGTTATATAAGACTACTTAGTCAGCTGGCTAACTCATTGATCCTGCTTTATAGTATACACCTATGAAGTACATTCAGCTCAGCTCAAAGTTGTTCATAATGCAAAACATAGCAACTGTCCTGGTCTCCAACAATGGCGGATCAGACGTTGGAAAACAACTCTTCAGTCCAAGAAATCACATCCACAATATCAACTCCATATCTTCTGACAGAGTGCTATGAGGAGTGTGGGCCCTGCAGTGAGGGCAGGTAAGGCCAGTCCTGCTGGTTAAATCCCAATATTTAGGAGCCACTGTTCACTTCAATCAATACTATGTGAATCCTTGAAGAGTTCCCCCTCCTCATAGTCAGTAGACAGGCATGCTAAAAAAAAACGGTAAAGCTCTCCCATCCTTCCCTTAGTCCTGGTGCCTCTGTGCTGTGTCACTGCTCAGTATCTCGGAGGAACAAGCCATTAGATGAGCAGCATGTCTATGTGAGGGGTTGTAGTGGTTATACCACCTGCATGCCCAGCTGCTGAGCAGTGTCCTGTAGCTGCAGGATCACAGTGTCCTCCCCTGCCTGAGACGAGTCCCCCCCAGTCAAATCATAGAACACACCCCCCTCCTGCTCCCCCTCCAACAGCACCCCTCTCAGCTCCACCTGTACCTCCGTGGAGTGTGCTACTACCCTGGCATCCTCCCCAGGCCCCAGGATATCTGTCCGGGCAGCGTCCTCCCCTCCCCCTCGTGGCCCTCCGGTCTCTCTCTCATCAGTTGCTCGGTCAGCTCCACACTCTCATAGCGGATCAGCTGCAGACGCATGAAGCCATCCTCATGCTCCCTATACCTGGGAGAGAGAAGGAAGACGGAGGTGTTAGCCACAAGACCAAAATGATGCCCAAACGATGCTCAAGACTTTCATTCACCTAGTAATGATTCTGGAGTCAAACTACTTGCATTGAATGAGGCCTTGTTAATACAAACCACCTCCACATAAACATGCTGTTAGATGCAATCTCAACCACATGCACTTTAGAATTGGTTGTCCTAGTATGCTGGCTATAAATGTTACGCTTGCTATGTTGGTACCTGAATCGGGGGTGTCCAGGGGGCCATTTGAACTGGTGCTTCTTGCGGAGGTGGGCAGTGAGGTTGTTTCCCCTCGTGAAGCACTGCTCACAGACATGACACTTGTAGCGAGCCACAAAATCTCCCTGAGTCGTCAACACAAAAAGCAAACATCTTAGAAAATAGGTCACGCATAGTTTTGGAATGGATCACAATTAATAGAGTTGTTTTTTCATGGCTGACACAAACCGTACTTCATATTGTCCTTTTCAGCACATTTCCACCAACTGTGATGGACGCATGACCAGGCCAGCCCAGCACAGTGCAGCAGTGTAAAAAGGATAAACATTTGTAAATATCCCTAACTCACCTCATGTACTTTCTTGTAGTGGTTCTTGATGGAGTGCAGTGAGCGTGTGGTGTAGTCACAGTTGGTGAAGTCACAGCGGTAGGCCGGCTCAGTGCTGTGGGTGTCCAGGTGTTTACGAAGGTCGATCAGGTTCTTACAGCTGAGGAGAGATACACACACCACAGGAAAGACGGGTTAGGATGGGTTTTGCCCATACTATCGTTAACACTTGCACACACTAAACAGGTACTCCTTCGATATAATTCACTTTCATAATATTGATTGAGTATGGACATGATCTCTGTCAGAAATCGATGGTGTTGGCTTATATTACTGACCGGGAGCCCTGGGCATTACCTAACTATTTGCCAAATGTATTAACCTACCTGTACTCGCAGTATTCACAGCTGTAAGGCTTCTCGTTGCTATGGCGGAACTTTATGTGGTTCCGCAGTGATGAGGGGGATGGGCAGGTCATGTCACACAATGGACACTTGTAGTGATTTACTAACAGCAGAGAAGGAGAGAGAAGGAAAAAAAGATACAGATCAGAGCACAGTATTACTGGGCATCAAACGACAGCAACGTGTAATAGAAATTACAAAGGGGGTTCAAGGGACTGACCATGATTCCTCATGTGGTCCCTCAGTAGTCTCTCTGTTGCAAAGCGTTTGGAGCAGTGGGAGCACTGGAACCTCTGACCTAGGAGAGACAAGGGACCACAGACACACAGTAATATGTCAGTCATTAAGTAAATGTGTTACTGTGTTATACTCCACAATGTTAGCAACGGCATTAATCCAATCCACCCCTGACCTTTCCCTCTCACCCTCGATGGTGGTCTGCCGTCTGATGTGGTCAAAGAACTTGGTGTTGTTGGCAAACATCCCTCCACAGATTGGGCAGGCCACCACCTTCTCCCCAGTGTGGCTCCGCAGGTGCTCCCGCAGCTTAAAACGCCCTTTAAAAGTGGCCTCGCAGTCTGGAGAAAAGTCAGGGGAAAACAAGTACAGGTGATACTCTCAGTAGCAGTTACACTCTGGTTCCAGGTCACATGACATCAGTAATAACCTGATTTTACCTACCCTCAATTCCAAAATAATCAAAAACCCCACATCCTTCAACTGAAACACACAAACACCTCTACTTCTCCATGAAAAGTTGTAAACTAGCCTGTGTTAATCACTGCTGCCATTTTTACAGGGGTCAATGGACTCACCCTTCCAGCCACAGCGCACCAAGAGCTCCTTATCAGTAGAGGGTACATCCATACACATACTGTGCATCTCCACATGGCGGTAGAACCACTCTGGGTTGGCAAGGGAGGGTTGCTGCAAACGCACACACACAAAAACATGTTACTCTCATAGTAATGAACTTATGAAGACCAACAAATGTGTGAAAACTTCACCACTTAAACTGATATGCTTAAACCGGTCCACTTGAATAGATTTGAGCCCATCTAAATGAAAGAGTAGTGTGTGTTTCGTGCCCGACTGTTCACGTCCCTGGTCTATGCCCGGCTTAATGCCATGTCTGTCTGTCCACAAGCTTCACATCTAAGCTTGATATAACCCACACGAACAGTGTCTCACCTCACATTGCTCCCACTGGCAGATGAAGTTGTCTGTGATGTCAGGCACGATGTTGCGGTTGTGGAGGCCAATGGTGCAGGTGCCGATGCTGGGCTGGGCCTTGAGTACCCCCTGACCCCACTGCTTCAGCTTGGTGTGGTAACAGTGGAAATAGACGTGGCGCTTAAACTCCTCGGCACTCTCCACAGAGCAGAACCCACAATCTTTCCATAGACAGCTGTGCTCCTCTAGTGACATAAAACGAACAAGATACATGCATATGGCATTGTACAACATACAACTATTGTTCCACAATAGCCTTTGATAGCTACTTTTATCTCAAATAAAAATTCAGGTTAGACTTTTCCTCTCTTATGCATTGCATCTCTCACACAGAGCGTCACTCCACGTCGGAGGTACTGAGTGGCTGTGAAAAGAGAGTAATCCATGCTCCCCTTGCCCGCTCACCAAATGAGTAATTTCCCCCGTCCTCTATGTCCAGCGCCTTGAGGTGACCCTCCACATGCTCGCAGAACTCCTGCATCCGATCGAACGACTCTTGGCAGGACCCCCACTCACACGCCAACTCCAGCAGTGAGTCCTCTTTTCTCGCCCGTTTGCTTGCAGGAGGCATCGAATCTCACACTATACGTTCACATGAACGATCGTGTCTAACGCAAAAAGCTAACCTTCTATGAAAACGAAAATATCCTTGCTAACAAATGGTAGCCAAGCTAGGAATGAGCAAATGAGCTAACTCACGGCAGTAGTATCCACGTGTGACAACAACGTTATGATGTCGTGTTGAAAAGTAATGTAGCTAGCAAGAAAGTGTTTTAATGAAAAATCGAAAACAGAATTGCTCAATTATTTAGACTAGAAAGAATAACCAAATATACAATTGAACTACCCAACCTGGATGTTGTTGGACAAATGTTTCGCAATGAGCTCCTATCAGAAATCTTCACCTTCTTCTTCGTTGGAATTGGGTTGGCGGGTCGCATTCTACCTTCAAGGTGCATACATCGCCAGCTACTGTACTGGAGTGTAAGGCCAGTCAAGGCCTAACGACATTACATTCTCTTCGTTAGTTCTGTTCCACTACACCCCTTCCGTCCCGTTTCCTCCCCCAACTCAGTGGCGACCCATCATTCAGGGCAGGTTATTTTAAGGAATAAAATATTTTGGGGGGGCATTAATACATGTCACATATCAGTTTGGAAACCATGTAAAAAATAATATATTTCATTGAGTTAATAAAGCCATTTTTGTTTTCTTGAGTAAGGCAGCTCCAAAATGCAGGTGTTTCAGCCAAGCTCTGTGCTTTCTGTGGTGGTGGGGCAAGCCAGCAGAAAATACGGAGCGTTGCGCCATGATTGGCTCAGTGCTCAGTGTCATGGGGACACTACAGTTGTGGCCAAAAGTTTTGAGAATTATACAAATATGAATTTCCACAAAGTTAGCTGCTTCAGTATCTTTAGATATTTTGTCAGGTGTTACTATGGAATACTGAAGTATAATTACAAACATTTCATAAGTGTCAAAGGCTTTTATTGACAATTACATGAAGTTGATGCAAAGAGTCAATAATTGCAGTGTTGACCCTTCTTTTTCAAGACCTCTGCAATCCACCCTGGCATGCTGTCAATTAACTTCTGGGCCACATCCTGACTGATGGCAGCCCATTCTTGCATAATCAATGCTTGGAGTTTGTCAGAATATGTGGGGTTTTGTTTGTCCACCTGCCTCTTGAGGATTGACCACAAGTTCTCAATGGGATTAAGGTCTGGGGAGTTTCCTGGCCATGGACCCAAAATATCGATGTTTTGTTCGCCGAGCTACTTAGTTATCATTTTTGCCATATGGCAAGGTGCTCCATCATGCTGGAAAAGGCATTATTCATCTACAAACTGTTCCTGGATGGTTGGGTGAAGTTGCTCTCAGAGGATGTGTTGGTACCATTCTTTATTCATGGCTGTGTTCTTAGGCAAAATTGTGAGTGAGCCCACTCACTTGGCTGAGAAGCAACCCCACACATGAATGGCCTCAGGATGTTTTACTGTTGGCATGACACAGGACTGATGGTAGCACTCACCTTGTCTTCTACGGACAAGCTTTTTTCTGGATGCCCCAAACAATTGGAAAGGGGATTCATCAGAGAAAATGACTTTACCCCAGTCCTCAGCAGTCCAATCCCTGTACCTTTTTCAGAATATCAGTCTGTCCCTGATGTTTTTCCTGGAGAGAAGTGGCTTCTTTGCAGCCCTTCTTGACACCAGGCCATCCTCCAAAAGTCTTCACCTCACTGTGCGTGCAGATGCACTCACACCTGCCTGCTGCCATTCCTGAGCAAGCTCTGTACTGGTGGTGCCCCGATCCCGCAGACGGTCCTGGCACTTGCTGGACTTTCTTGGGCGCCATGAAGCCTTCTTCACAACAATTGAACCACTCTCCTTGAAGTTCTTGATGATCCGATAAATGGTTGATTTAGGTGCAATCAAACTGGCAGCAATATCCTTGCCTGTGAAGCCCTTTTTGTGCAAAGCAATGATGACGGTACGTGTTTCCTTGCAGGTAACCATCATTGACAGAGGAATAACAATGATTCCAAGCACCACCCTCCTTTTTAAGCTTCCAGTCTGTTATTTGAACTCAATCAGCATGACAGAGTGATCTCCAGCCTTGTCCTCATCAACACTCACACCTGTATTAACGAGAGAATCCCTGACATGATATCAGCAGGTCCTTTTGTGGCAGGGCTGAAATGCAGTGGAAATGTTTTTTGGGATTGCATGGCAAAAAGGGACTTTGCAATTAATTGCAATTCATCTGATCACTCTTCATAACATTCCGGAGTATATGCAAATTGACATCATACAAACTGAGGCAGCAGACTTTGTGATAATTACTATTTGTGTCATTCTCAAAACTTTTGGCCACGACTGTACGTCACCTCGAAATCTAAGGGTAAACTATGGAAATTCTAGCCGTTTGGGTGCTGCCATAGAGTTACAGTACATTAGAAGTGCTCATCCAAGAAGGCTCACGGTCATTGATAAAGAAGGCTCACGGTCGTTATATGATCAAATTAAGTCAAATCACGTTATATGTACAGTATCTTTGATTGGACTGCAGTCATTATCTTGAATCAAGTTGACAATCTACTGGTCGAATCCTTTTCAGTCCTTGTCGTATGAATACAAATAATGAAGAGAAATTACAGATAAAATGTATTGGTGCTCATCGGCCATTGGACATAAACATTACACAACAAGTTGAAAATTGCAAATTCAACAATGCGTGGTTTGGAAGGAAGTGAGCACAGCACAACAAGGTGAGTACAAAAATGTATTGCATGCTGCTGCATACATGATGTAATATGCCAGGGATGTATGTACAGTTGAAGTCGGAATTTTATATACACTTAGGTTGGAGACAGTAAAACTAGTTTTTCACCACAATTTCTTGTTAACAAACTACAGTTTTGGACATCTACTTTGTGCATGACACAAGTAATTTTTCCAACAATTGTTTACAGAAAGATTATTTAACTTATAATTCACTGTATCACAATTCCAGTAGGTCAGAAGTTTACATACACTAAGTTGACTGTGCCTTTAAACAGATTGGAAAATTCCAGAAAATGATGTCATGGCTTTAGAAGTTTCTGCCATCATTTGAGTCAATTGGAGGTGTACCTGTGGATGCATTTCAAGGCCTACCTTCAAACGCAGTGCCTCTTTGCTTGACATCATGGAGGAATCAAAATAAATCAGCCAAGACAGAAAAAATGGTAGACCTCCACAAGTCTGGTTCATCCTTGGGAGCAATTTCCAAACGCCTGAAGGTACCACGTTCATCTGTACAAACAATAGTACGCAAGTATAAACACTACGGGACCATGCAGCGGTCATACCGCTCAGGAAGGAGATGCGTTCTGTCTCCTAGAGATGAGTGAAAATCAATCCTAGAACAGCAAAAGACCTTGTGAAGATGCTGGAGGAAACAGGTACAAAAGTATCTATATCCACAGTAAAACGAGTCCTATATCCACATAACCTGAAAGGCCGCTCAGCAAGGAAGAAGCCACTGCTTCAAAATCGCCATAGAAAAGCCAGACTATGGTTAGCAACTGCACATGGGGACAAAGATCGTCCTCTGGTCTGATGAAACAAAAATAGAACTGTTTGGCCATAATGATCATTGTTATGTTTGGAGGAAAAAGGGGGAGGCTTGCAAGCCGAAGAAGACCACCTTCCACTGTACGTAGCGTTAGAAATAAGGTTCATGAAATCCTTCATATATTTGCCATTTCTCAGACTCACTTTGATAATTCATTTGATAATACAGCAGTAGTAACACATTCCTGTCTCTTCTGTAGAAGAGACAGAAATGCTTATGGGGGAGGTGTTGCTGTATATATATTCAGAGCCATATCCCTGTAATGCTTAGAGAAGATCTTATGTCAAGTATTATTGAAGTCTTGTTTTCAGGTTCACCTGGCACATCTAAAGCCTTTGCTTTTGGATGTTGCTATAGGATACCAAGTGCTAACAGTCAGCATCTAAATAATATGTGTGAAATGTTTGATAGTGTATGTGATGCAAATAGGGAGGTCTACTTTCTTGGGAACCTGAATATTGACTGATTTTCATCAAGCTGTCCACTCAAGAGGAAGCTTCTCACTGTAACCAGTGCCTGAAATCTGGTTCAGGTTATTAATCAACCTAACCAGGATGTTTACAACACTACAGGAACACGATCATCCACATGTACTGTAGAACTTTATTCTGAAGCTGTATCCATACAAATTGAATGTAGTGATCACAATATAGTGGCTATATCCAGGCAGGTAATTTGGCTACCCAACAAAAGTGTTAAAGCGGCCTTTACTGGTTCTAACAGTAGACATATCAGCTTGATGCCAGCGCTTAGCAAAATGTTCGAAAAAATGGTGTTTGACCAAACACAATGCTATTTCTCTGTAAACAAATTAACAACAGAGTCAGCATGCTTATAGAGAAGCGCACTCAACATGTACTGCAATGACACAAATGACTGATGATTGGTTGAAAATTTCGATAATAAGAAGATTGTGGGAGCTGTACTGTTAGATCGTGGATTCAGAGCTATCTATCTAATAGGACTCAGTTTTCATTCATTGAAGCTTCTCTAATGTCAAACATGTAAAGAGTGATGCGGTAGCATGGCAGCTCTCTAGGCCATCTAATCTTTTCTATTTTTTTTTAACCAATGACCTGCCACTGGCATTAAACATAGCATGTGTGTTCATGTATGCCGATGATTAAACCGTATACACATCAGCAACCACAGCTAATGAAGTCATTTAAACCCTTAACAAAGAGTTGCAAGCTGTTTTGGAATGGGTGGCCAGTAATAAACTGGTCCTGAACATCTCTAAAACTAAGAGCAAATCAATCCCTAAGTTCTAGACTTCAGCTGAATCTGGTAATGAATGGTGTGGCTGTTGAACAAGTTGAGGAGACTCAATTACTTGGTTTTACCTTAGATTGTAAACTGTCATGGTCAAAACATATACTGTCGATTCAATGATTGTAAAGATGGGGAGAGGTCTGTCGGTAATAAAGGGAGGCTCTGCTTTTTTGACTCCACACACTCCACAATGCAAGTCCTGCAGACTCTAGTTTTATATTTTATCAGACAGGCCACCAGGGGTCTTTTCACAGTCCTCAGGTTCAGAACAAATTCAAGGAAATGTACAGTATTATAAAGAGTCATGAGTGCATGGAACTCTTTTCCATCTTATGTAGTGCAAGTGAACAGCAAACCTGGTTTTAAAAAAACAAATAAAGCAACACCTCACGGCATATGTGTCGGACCCCAGTAAGACTAGCTGTCTCTAATGGGGATTCTAATACATCAAATCAAGATCACTTAGACTCTAATTCTAAATGTAATTTCACCAACCATGCTGTTGGTGGCGGTGACGCGCCATCCTCTCTGGCACAATTCGACCTGTCTGAGCTCATGTCTCACAGTGTCTGTGGCATGAGACGGTATCTGCTGGAGACAGACCCTATTGGGACCACCTGCCTGTCTGCCTTTCGGACAATGACTCCCAATGTCCCAAAGCCCAAACTATATTAGGGCAGAGTCAAAACCATCTCGTCATTATATACAGTATTTCCAAAGACAGTACCAAATATTTTTATAACTAACCCAAGATGGACCACAGCCTGTCGTTTCAAATGGGAACAAATTATTCATATTGGGAAGAACAAGCAAGGAGGGGGGCAGAGCCAAGCACGAGCTAGCGAGATCCTATTGGCGGTTCTAGAATGTATTTCCTTATTGTCGTTAGGGAACGCCTACTCTGTGAAGTGAGCATGTGCAATAACTAAATTCGCCCTTGCATTCCTAAACAACGTAGTTTTTTACAACTTTGGAAAAAGGTCAAATCTATGAACTGTCCACTCTGTTCGTAACCGATTTGAGTTTTGGGAACAGAAAACTGTGTTGAGATAAAATGTTTCATTGATGAAAATATTTGCATAAAGTTGACCAAAATCAATCTCCATCTTCTCCCACTCCCGGCCACTGGGCTTCCTCTCATCACCATATTTGGTAGTTAGTGGAAACAACAACTGGATGCTTCACACTTATACATCCGGTGAAATATCTGGCTCATTGTTCTGTGACAGTAATGTTCATAGTCAGTAACCTAACATAGCAGGCATAGAAAGACATCTCAGCAGAGTTCCCAAACGGACGTTGAAAATACTATTTCCCTGAAAACCCGGCAACATCACTTTCTGCCAGTGCGCTTTCTGTCCAATTAACCTAACGTAGCACGTCTTTCTTTCTGATCCTGACTAGAGAAAAATAACTGTCAGGGGAGATTCTCTTCTGCACTGTTCAACCAATTCAGTAAATGTAGAGGATGAGTTAAGCTGGAGTGTAACCAAAGATGATCTATTACATTGACAAGATAGTCAAGTGACCGCTCTTACAATGGAAATAAATGTCCTCAATTATGGAAGGCAGGCGGGAAGGAGGATAGAGACGAGATCAGATAGGACCATTCTAGCCAATGAGTGGGCAGATATGTGTAACGATGTGCGCTGAGACTCGGGAAACAAGTTCAGGGAGTGAGTGTTTTAATAAATAAACACAACATAATACAAAACAAGGAACACTAACAGCACACAGACAAGAAACACAAACAATAATGCCTGGGAAAGGAACCAAAGGGAGTGACATACAGTATATAGGGAAGGTATTCAGGGAGGTGATGGAGTCCAGGTGAGTCTAACGATGGTGACAGGTGTGCGCCATAACGAGCAGCCTGGTGACCTAGGCCCGACACCGACCAAAATTACAATCCCAGGGATCAGGAGCAGACCGGTCACCTTTGCTGAGGTGCGGAAAACTTAGCAATCCGGCTGAGATGCGGAATCATGGCGACCTAGAGCGCCGGAGAGAGAGCATACATGACGATACCCCTCCCCGGCGCGTTTGGCTCCAGCCGCAGGACGCCAACCAAAGGGACGATCCCGGGGATCAGGAGCGGATTGGTCACTCCTGCTAATGCGCGGGAACCTGTCGCCGGCTGGGGGGCAGGAACCTGACAGACCGGCTGAGGCGGGGGAACCTGGCGATCCGGGTGAGGCATGAGAGCCTTACTAGCTGGCGGAGGCAGGGGAGCCTGTAGTGGCTCCCGGACCCGAAGTCATTCCCATGGACACAATATCAACAAAAACCACTCCCCTGATGCTTCTCTTAGGTGAGGCGTTATTCTGTAACCGTGTGCGCTGAGAGTTGGGAAGCAAGTTCAGGGAGTGATTGTTTTAATAAATAAACACAGCGTAATGCAAAACAAGAAACAATAACAGCACACAGACAAGACACAGAAACAATAATGCCTGGGGAAAGAACCAAAGGGAGTGACATATATAGGGACGGTAATCATGGCGGTGATGGAGTCCAGGTGAGTCTGAACATGCATAGATGGTAACAGGTGTGCGCCTTCACGATGGTGAAAAGACTGTCCATTGAAGGTTGGTCCATTGTCCGTTTTAACAATCTCAGGTACACCAAAGGAGGAGAAAACTTTGTCAGGTTTGGGAAGTTTGGCAGATATGGACTTTACGATTTCAATTTCCAGACACCTTGAGTATTCGTCGACAACTACAAGTAGGTAGTCACCGGATGGGAAAGGGCCGCAGAAATTGACTGATACTTCTAGCCATGGACCTTTGGGTAGTTTCGACATAGACAGTGGTTCCATATGATTTTCTACAGTGGCAGCTTTACATGGAATGCCGTGTGGAATTGCTTTTTCCAACATGTCATCTATGACTGGAAACCAAACCTTCTCTCTCAGTAGCTGTTTTGTTTTGACAATGCCTAGATGTCCTGTGTGAGCTAGGTTGATTGTTTTTTCTTGGAGAGAGATTGGAAGAACGAGCAGTGTTCCTCTCAGAATGACGTTTGCTTGTGTATTGATTGTTAGTTCATGTTTCATGCGAAAGAGTGCTTTTAATGTTTGGAAATCAGCATCTTGTGTGTCATGTGGTGAGCTAAGCCTTTTCTTTGTTTCTTCTTTCACCTTTTCTAAAGTCATAACTTTGGGAACTGTGTTGTCAATGATAACGTTCACATATTCCTGCCATGTGAGAGGTTCTTTGTGGGGTTACCTTTGCGATGTGATGCCTTGACATGTAGTCGACGGGGTTGTCTTTACCGGCTTTGTACTTCACAGTGTAGCTGTAGGGTTGTATTCTCAGTCTTCATCGCTCAAGTCAATGTTTACAACTTCGATGAGAGGATGAAGCGGAGCTATCCTTCTGGTTACAAAAAGTGAGAAAAAAAACATGAGTGAATTGCGGGAACAGCAATCAGTTAAACTTGTGTTCTCTCCTCTCCAAGTTTGATATCAGCAAATAATAGTAACGTTAAGTTGATGTGCTAGCTTGCAGTGTATTTCTTGTCTGTCTGTCTGTCTGTCTGTCTGTCTGTCTGTCTGTCTGTCTGTCTGTCTGTCTGTCTGTCTGTCTGTCTGTCTGTCTGTCTGTCTTGCTAACCTAGCTCGGCAGTGCATCTCTTGGTCTGTCTGTCTTGCTTGCCAGCCACTTCCAGGGCTGTGTTCTGTGACTTTGTGCCTACATTTGAGAACAGTGTTTTATAAACTGCAGCTCCGGAAAAGATGGCACTCCTCATAGGCGCACATCAATTTAAAACATGACAATGATTATCTTGTCTCTCACTCAAGGTTTAGTTACAGCTCCGAACTAATGCAAGATGGAAAGCAATGGATTGACATTGACTATTGATTTATACATTGAATTCAATTTGTTGATTCGCTGGGCATACTGGGCAATATGGATGCACATTTATCAGTAAATAATAATCATCAAGTATTCAGCTAAGCCATAGTGTAAATAGTATTTTACATTTGAAAATGTACAGAAGGAAATCTGGTGGAGCCAGTTTGAATGGGTCTGATGCAGCTGATGAAATTAATAGTAGTATTGTTGTCTATAATTTACAGGTGCTATGCTTGAGTTTGTCAGTAGAGGAGATGCTGGATCATCAGCCAGTATGAGAACAAACTCAGTTAATCCACAATCAGCCTCAGCCAGTACTAACACGAACCCAGTATAGCTGGCTTCAGCAAATACGAACACAGACCCAATACAGCCATATTCAGCAAGCACTAACACAGACCCAGGTGAAGTACAGGCAGCCTCAGCCAGTACTAGCACAACCAGAGGTGTACAGCCAGCATCAGATACAAGTAGATCAGACCCTAATATAACAGTTGCTGCTCCACCAAATGACTCAGCAGATTTGGCCCCCAGTCTTAACAGACTTTATGAGGACTGAGTTAGTGCGCAGAGGTCCAGTCAAACCAGGACTGGATTTTTCTTACCCGAAAGACAAGTCTAGAAGAGGTTTCCTTCAGGCTTATTACAGAGACAGGTGTCAAATGGGGAAAAGATTACCAGGAGCTGGCTTTCATACTCAATCTAAAACAATGCTGAGTATCGTTTTTGCTGTAAGCTCTTTTCTACAAAAGACCACAAAATAATAAAGGAAGGTGTGAATGACTGGTCAAATATCAACTGCATTCTGAAACATCATGAGGGTAGTCCTGAAGACACAAACAATATGATTAAGTGGAGAAAACTTGATTGGCACCTAAGTCGGGGACAGGCTCTTGTCCAGATGACAAATGACAATTTTGGAGGCTGAAAGAAAGAGATGGCGGGATGTTTAATACGTTTAATAAGTATCACCCAGGCTCTGGCTGAAAGAAACCTAGCATTCAGGGGTTCATCAGACAAACTCTTCCAACCAGATCATGGAAACTTCCTAAAAGGGGTTGAATTACTGGCAAACGTTTACCCCGTTATGGAAAATCATCTCAGCAAAATTAAAGATGGTGAGAAACATGCTCATTACTTTGGGAAGTGTGCACAGAATGAGCTGATTGTGAGTGACAAGATTCTGGAAGCAATAGTGACTCAAAGTTTTTCTCCATTATCTTGGACTGTACACCTGACATTAGTCACCAGGAGCAAATATCCATTATTCTGAGAAGCGTGGCTTTAAAGGGAAAGCCAGAGATCAAGGAGCACTTCCTTGGCTTTGTGAATGTTGAGGTTACAACAGGCCTGAATCTGTTCACTGTCATCTTAGATAAGCTGAACGAGCTGAAGATTCCATTTGAACATTGCAGAGGGCAATCTTATGATAATGGGGCCAGCATGAAGGGCAAGAACAAGGAGTACAAGCCAGACTGCTGAAAAACAAAATCCCAGAGCTGTGTTCATCCCATGTGGAGCGCATACTCTAAACCTTGTCATTGCAGATGCTGCCAAATCTTCAAAAGATGCAGTTGGGTTTTTTGGGCATGTGCAAAGCACTTCACCTTATTTTCAGCTGGCACACAAATATGGAGTGTTTTGAAGAAACTCTTGAACATAACCGTGAAGTCACGGAGTGACACAAGATGGGAGAGTAGGCTCCAAAGTGTTCATGCAATCAGGTATCAGGCTTCTGAGGTTCGGGAGGCATTACTGGAAGCCAGACAGACGATCAACGATCCTGTGGCCAAAGTGGAGGCACAAGCACTTGCAGAGGAAGTTGGGTCCTACCGCTTCTTGATTTGCTGTGACGTTATGGTGTGAGATACTGACAATGACAAACAAGGTGAACAAGCTCCTCCAATCCGCCTCAATGCAGTTGGATATCATAGTGAATTTAATCTCAAATGCAAAGGTCTCCCTCACTACATACGTACCAGGAAACTGGCACGTATGGCCCAGACAACAGCCAAAAGCATTTGTGAAGAAATTCATGTGGAGGCTGTTCTGAAAGAGAAGAGACTGAGAAACAGCAAGAGGCTCATGATGAACCAGTGACTGACGCACTGAAAAACGTTTATTAAGTCAAGTACTTCAACATTGTTGTCGACTCTGCTGTGACATCCATGGATGAGAGATTTGAAACATTCAACCAGGTGAAAACCAAATACGGAGTGCTGCTGAACATCAGCACTGCTTCAGATGTCCAGTGAATCTTTAAAGGCTCACTGCATGGAAGTTGAAAACACTCTAACCTTCAGAAATGACTGTGACATCAGTGGAATGGATCTGGCACACGAGATTCAGAATTGACCTGATCTGCCTTCAGATAAGATGACTGCCTTTGAGCTGCTTCCCTTTCTCTGTGAGAAAAACCTGGAGGAACTCTATCCTAACCTTTGGAGGGCCCTAAGAATTGCAGTCACCCTTACCAGTAACAGTAGCATCGGCAGAGAGGAGCTTTTCCAAATGAAAGATCATCAAAAGCTACCTGAGGTCTTCCATGTCACAGGAACGTGGGGAAACACATGTCCTATGATGACTTCATTGATGATTTTACCTCAAGAAAGAATAGAAATATTTTGATGGTAAGATTTGAATTCAAACATTCAAATGTTTACACACTTAGTAACATTTTAAGATTGTGTGTCAGAAGTGCATTTGTGTAAATGACTGCTTAACTATGTGACATACTTTCTCAATTTCTTCCAGACAGTCCAGATAGACTGGTGCCCGTGCTGAAGCTGAACATGCTCAGGCTGTAGAGGGAACCAAAGTTAATCACACAGCTGTATAGGTTTGATTTGACTTTTTTGAGACATTTAGCTGCAGCCATAGCCTATAGGCTTATCTTTACATTGTATAGTCAAAGCTAATATTATGAGGACTGGACTAATTACCAGGCAAAAGCTCAGTGGTACATTTAATTATTTTCTACATTTTCTACAATTTCTTATTTATGTTAATATTCACTTATCTTTATTTTTTTACCAGGTAAGTTGACTGAGAACACCTTCTCATTTACAGCAACGACCTGGGGAATTAGTTACAGGGGAGAGGAGGGGGATGAATGAGCCAATTGTAAACTGGGGATTATTAGGTGACCGTGATGGTTTGAGGGCCAGATTGGGAATTTAGCCAGAACACCGGGGTTAACACCCCTACGATAAGTGCCATGGGATCTTTAATGACCTCAGAGAGTCAGGACACCTGTTTTAACATCCCATCTGAAAGACTGCACCCTACATAGGACAGCATCCCCAATCACTGCCCTGGGTTCAAAACAATTTAGACCAGAGGAAAGAGTGCCTCCTACTGGCCCTCCAACACCACCTGGTCTCCCATCCAGGGACTGACCAGGACCAGTCCTGCTTAGCTTCAGAAGCAAGCCAGCAGTGGTATGCAGGGTGGTATGCTGCTGGCATCTAAAGATAGTATAGAAAATATTCTATTCAATAAATATTGTTTGTTTATAACTCATTCTGTATAGGTCTACTTATTCTTAGACCGACAGATGGAGCAAACTGTTTTAAAGGAGGGAGGATTGTAGTGGGAGCACTGGGGTGTCAGTTGTGACTGTGTGGCAATGGCAAATTGTTTACATGGCTCCCGGGTCAGGTAGGAGGGCCTCTTAGTAGAATTTTGCTTAGGGCCGACTCTGGTACTCTCGCAATAACATCTGCTAACCATGTGTATGTGACCAATAAAATTTGATTTGATCAGGGAGATGATCAAAACCGATGGTCCCTCTGACAGAGCTCAATAGTTCATCTGTGGAGATGACAGAGCCTTCAACCATCTCTGCAGCACTCCATCAATCAGGACTAGTGCCAAAAGGCACCTAAAGGACTCTCAGACCATGAGAAACGCAGAACACAGAAGTGGTTTCAGGACTCTGAACGTCCTTGAGTGGCCCACCCAGAGCCCGGACATGAACCCGATCGAACATGGAAAGACCTGAAAATAGTTCTGTAGCGACACTCCCCATCCAACCTGACAGAGCTAGAGCGTCCTACCCAAGAAGACTTGAGGCTGTAATCACTGCCAAAGGTGTCTCAACAAAGTATTGCGTAAAGCATCTGAATACTTATGTAAATGTGATTAATTATATATATTTTTTAAATAAGTGTGCAAAAATGTATTATTTTTTTCTTTGTCATTATGGGGTATTGTGTGTAGATTGATGAGGGGGAAAAAAAACATTTGAATCCATTTTAGAATAATGCGTAACATAACAAAATGTAGAAAAAGTCGAGGTGCCTGAACACTTTCCTAATGCACTGTATATTTACAGTTTATGACTGTGTGATATGGGGGTTGGAGACTTTTATTTTATTTAGACATTACAAAGAAAAACTTGTGTAAACAATAGCAACACTGCCATGTTGCACTGGGCCTTGCTGTTGGAAAACCACAGTGTATGACTTTTGGCTGTGGTAGATGCATCTCCACCGACTTCACTCCTTGACTTTCATCTGCAGTCGGTTGCTTCAGGCTTACCACACAAACAAGGCCACGGACTTCTACTCCATTGAATCGTGCGCATCTTTTTAGTGATGTCAGCATATCCGTCTATAAGCCTCAGGTAGCAAATTAGCAATAAAAACCATGTTTGTGGACATATTTTGGCCGGACTAAAACCTCTAGCTTCACCTTTTCCTCTCTGCCGTACTGTCTTCATTCATACTGTACTGTCTGAGTCAGCCCCATGTTCTGTCTTGGCCAATCATGTGCTGTAAGGTGGTTCTGTACACCTAGAATATTGTCCTCAAAAACCAGGAACGTTTCAAACCTTCTGGTTAGAAATAGCAGTAGTGACTGTATTCAGCATTATTTCAGTGTCTCAAAATTATTAAATAACCATTTCAGAAAGGAAATGATTTGTTCTGAGCACTTCCTGGTTGGAGTATTCCATTGCAAGAGCAAAACGTCACTCAAGTTTTTTACACTTGTATTTACATTCCTACAACCAGCAGATTTGTCCATTGTCAAAACAAATTAGCATTACAAAGGCAAAACTTACAAATACATTATAAATTGAGAAAAGTTCACATTCCATGTCCTACTTGTTCATAAAATGCACCTCCTAATCGATAATACCTTCATGTAGCCCTTGTAATCTCAAAACTACTGCTCTGGAGTTCCCTCCACCATCAACTCCTCTAAGACTAAAGAAACGCTTTAAACCCCTCAGAGAATAACTAAAAAATATCCTCCCAATCCCTCCATATGCAATGTGTCTGTCACAAAGAGTAGCCATCCTCAATATAGACTGGGTTTTGACCTGTACATGGACCTCTTGCCTTTCTTTTCCAACAGTATGATTGCCATTCATTTAGTGCTTAATTGCTCATCCTGAAATAGTAAATTTAGCAGATCCTCAATTCTATCAATTGTGATGCCTTTGAGTGGCATGCCTTTTTCACATGTTCTTTTTCCATTGAAGAACTGAGGTCATCCTCAGCTGTCAGTCTTGTTATAAACAGACCCATTTTAAAGCAGAGAAGGATAGGTGAAGCAATAATCAAGGAATCAATAGTCAAAATCATCATCATGGATCAGACGTGGTTGGTCCAGCATAGTTGGACATCCCTCCCTGTAAGTCTCTCAGCTTTCTCTCTGTAGCTGTGGCATCTCTAGACGTCGTAGAAGAGGCGAACCAGGTGATAGCGGATCCCAAAAGCCAACGCACTCCCCAGTACCTGAGACAGAGACAAATATGAATTATGCGTTAAAGGTTATTCAAAGATATCTTAGAAATGCTCACAAAGGGGCTTCATATACACTACATTACCAAACTGTTGCCACAAAGTCGGAAGCAAAAGAATTGTCTATAATGTAGCATTAAGATTTCCCTTCTCTGGAACAAAGGGGCCTAGCCCGAACCTTTAAAAACAGCCCCAGACCATTATTCCTCCTCCACCAAACTTTACAGTTGGCACTATGCATTGGGGCAGTTAGCGTTCTCCTGGCATCTGCCAAACCCAGATTGGACTGCCAGATGGTGAAGCGTGATTCATCACTCCAGAGAATGTGTTTCCACTGCTCCAGAATCCAATGGCGGCGAGCTTTAAACCACTCCAGCCGATGATTGGTATTGTGCATGGTAATCCAAGGCTTGTGTGCGGCTGCTCGGCCATGGAAACCCATTTCATGAAGTTCCCAACGAACAGTTCTTGTGCTGACGTTGCTTCCAGGGGCAGTTTGGAACTCGGTAGTGAACTCAGTTTGGAACCCGTCCCGTTCTGTGAGCTTGTGTGGCCGACCACTTCCCGGCTGAGCCGTTGTTGCTCCTAGACGTTTCCACTTCACAATAACAGCACTTATAATTGACCGGGGCAGCTCTAGCAGGGCAGACATTTTACGAACTGACTTGTTGGAAAGGTGGCATCCTATGACGGTGCAACATTGAAAGTCACTGAGTTCTTCAGTAAGGCCATTTTACTGCAATCTCTGGAGATTGCATGGCTGTGTCCTCGATTTTATACACCCTGTCAGCAAACGGGTGTGGCTGAAATAGCCGAATCCACTAATTTAAAGGGGTGTTCACATCATTTTGTGTATATATATAAATGTACCTTAACTTATTCATTGACTACAGCTCAATGTTCAACACCATCGTGCCCTCAAAGCTCATCAATAAGCTAAGGACCCTGGGATTGAACACCTCCCTCTGCAACTGGATCCTGGACTTCCTGACGGGCTGCCCCCAGGTGATAAGGTAACAACACATCCGCCACATGGATCCTCAACACAGGGGCCCCTCAGGGTTGCGTGCTCAGTCTCCTCCTGTACTCCCTGTTCACTCATGACTGATCAAGACACAGGAGATGATTGTGGACTACAGGAAAAAGAGGACCAAGCACGCCCCCATTCTCATCGACGGGGCTGAAGTGGAGCAGGTTGAGAGCTTCAAGTTTCACCAACAAACTAACATGGTCCAAGCACACCAAGACAGTCGTGAAGAGGGCACGACAAAATCTATTCCCCCTCAGGAGACTGAAAAGATGTGTCATGGGTCCTCAGATCCTCAAAAGGTTTTACAGCTGCACCATTGAGAGCATCCTGACAGATTGTCACTGCCTGTTATATCAACTGCTCGGCCTCCGACCACAAGACACTACAAAGGGTAGTGCGTACGGCCCAGTACATCACTGGGGCCAATCTTCCTGCCATCCAGGACCTCTATACCAGGTGGTGTCAGAGGAAAGCCCTAAAAATTGTCAAAGACTCCAGCCACCCTAGTCATAGACTGTTCTCTCTGCTACCGCACGGCAAGTGGTACCGGAGCTAGGTACAAGAGGCTTCTAAACAGCTTCTACCCCCAAGCCATAAGACTCCTGAACATCTAAACAAATGGCTACCCAGACTATTTGCATTGCCCCCCCTTTTACATCGCTGCTACTCTCTGTTGTTATCATCTATGCATAGTCACTAATAACTCTACCTACATGTACATATTACCTCAACTAACCGGTGCCCCCACTCTGTACCGGTACCCCCCTGTATACAGTCTCACTATTGTTATTTCACAGCTACTCTTTAATTACTTGTTACTTTTATTTCTTATTCTTATTTTTTTTAAACTGCATTGTTGGTTAGGGGCTAGTTAAGTAAGCATTTCACTGTAAAGTCTACACCTGTATTCGGCGCATGTGACATATACAATTTGATTTGACTCAGAAATTAGACCCGTTGTCGATACCTGTATGAGTAGCATGATGGTGGTGAGATCTCTCTCGTGTGTGGGTCCCAGTATCTTCAGCACCAGGTTTATTAAGGTCATGTTGTTGCACTCCACAAACTCATCATTGCCCCCCTGTCCACGCTTCACTTCCAGCACCCGCAGCATCTCTGCCACCTGATGGGTGAAAAATACACAACAGCACAAATGATAAACACACTGTCATTCATTATCCACTCAAGTCAAAGCTTTCTTTCATTCATATCAATCTACCTGACCCAAGTCAAACATTTGCACTGATTCCACTCTTTTGGACAACCAAATAAATGTCAAATTCATACCCCAACATGTGTACATATTGATTACCTGTAAAATAAGATTTCCCAATTTGGAGAGGTCCCTCCTTTTGAATTTAGACCAACTCATTCCTAGTTTTCCTGTGTCTGGGTTCAGTCTTCATGCATCAGGCAAATTTAGGAGGGAAAGAAAAACACACAATGAGGATCACATTTATAAAAGAAAAGAAAAGATCATAGAATTGTATCAAAAGTACTATACGATATGTATACTATATCAATGCTATCATAGGAGTAAAGGAGAAAGAGCTGTAGTGTTACCTGGGGAGGCGGTGCCTGGGACAGGGTACTACATGGAATAGCTGGGGTAGTGAGTAGACAAAGTTGACCACTTGAGGAATGAAGAAGAGCAGCATGGTTTTGCTGAAGTGCCCCAGGATTCCTACCACTGCAAAGGTCATCCCCGCAAAGTAGCAAAAGGTGTCTCCCACAAACACAGATGAAGGGTACCTGTAGTAAAGGCAACACATGTAAATTATTGCCAACATACACTACAACATGCTTTATAACAGCAACACCATAAACAATAGCCGTGTCTTGAATAGTAGGCATTTTAGGTATGCAAAAAATAATGTTTTATAGTTAAATAAAATAGAGTTTGCTTAAATGCCAGGCTGTTAAACTCATTTCGGTTTTTTGCAGAATTAACTGCACACTTTTGAGGAAGAGAATTGTCTTTTGACATCAGCTGATAATGAGGTAAGAGACGCACTGTACCCAAATTAACAAATGGCGGTAATGCGCATTAGATGACACACTCTTAGGATGGGTGAGCCTAGTACAGTGCCTTCAGAAAGTATTCACACCCCTAGACTTTTTCCACATTTTGTTGGGTTACAGCCTGAATGTAAAATGGATTAAATTGAGATTTTGTGTCAATGGCCTACACACAATACCCCATAATGTCAAAGTGGAACTGTTTTTAGAAATGTTTACAAATTAATAAAAAATGAAAAGCTGAAATGTCTTGAGTGAATAAATAGGGTCAATAAATAGGCAATGTGTGTCAATCTAATTAACATAATAAAGAAATCCCCATCAAAATCTGTCCGTTTAAGCTAGAGATATCTGTTTTTGCATGGGTTGTGTCTCAATCCACCACATCTGCCTATGTAGGCCTTCCGCATCTGCAGTGGAAAGGGGCCAAGGTACAGCGGTGTTTGTCAGACCATTAGAGATACCGAAAATCGTTCTTCTCACGGGAACGTCTGTAGCGTCCGAACGGTTTGGCCTACAAAAAGAGGAGACTTATGAACACCATGGTGTTCTCCGTTTTGCGCTACTACCCCAACAAGTCTCAGTGGACTCGTCTGAAGGTAACTAATACACATGAATGGAAATATGAAGGTAGTTTTGTGTCCCAAAAAACAAGGGGTTAAATATGTGTCAAAACAAAAACAAATATTTCCTGAGCTTTCTTATATCTCCTAAATACAGGACAGACACTTCAAAACCTAATTACTTATTTTGTGACTTTCTTTTTTGCCATTTATGAATGTGTTATTCAATATGTTTCTATGGGCTATAGTAGTAAAAGCCAAATTCAATATATTATCAAAACATGTTCTTAAAATATTTGTTTTGATACTTAAAGGGGTCCTACAATTCTAAATCAAATAGCTAAATGAGCCATGGTATGACCATCTTAAAACAATTCCATATGTTAGCTTAATAGGACCCCCCTCCCCAACGGCTTAGACTTTTAGAGGTTAACATGATTTTCAAATGACTCATCTCTGTACCCCACACATACAGCTAATTGTAAGGTCCCTCAATCGAGCAGTGAATTTCAAACACAGATTCAACCACAAAGACCAGAGACGTTTTCCAATGCTTCGCAAAGGCCACCTATTGGTAGATGGGTAAAAATAAAATAAGCAGACATTGAGCATGATGAAATCATGTTATGCGTCACGGTTGTTAGAATGGATGGACCAAGGCATGATTTGAGTTCCACATCTTATTTCACAGTGAAACTTCCAACAAAACAATAAAAAAAATAAAAAAAGTGACTTACGTGGTGCAACAAGCACATACACAAACAATATCCCACAACCCAGGTGGGAACAATGGAGAACTTAAGTAAGATCCCTAATTTGAGACAACGACAATCAGCTGCCTCTAAAACAAACATAGAAATATGAAAACTAGAACACCCCCCCTAGTCACACCCTGACCTAGAACACCATAGAGAACCCGAGGGCTCTCTATGGTCAGGGCGTGACATTATGGGTATGCTTGACATCGGCAAGGACTAGGGAGTATTTTAGGATAAAAAGAAAGGGAATAGAGCTAAGCAGAGGCAAAATCCCAGAGGAAAACCTGGTTGTCTGCTTTCCAACAGACACTGGGAGACAAATTCACCTTTCAGCAGGGCAATAACTTAAAACATGAGGCCAGATATACACTGGAGTTTCTTACGAAGATGACATTGAATGTTCCTGAGTGGCCCAGTTAGTTTTGACTTAAATCGGCTTGAAAATCTATGGCAAAACTTAAAAATAGCTGTCTAGCAATGATCAAAAGCCAACTTGCAGCTTAAAGAATTTTAAAAAGAATAATGTGAAATATTGTACAATCCAGGTGTGCAAAGCTCTTAGAGACTTACCCAGAAAGGCTCACGACTGTAATTGCTGCCAAAGGTGATTCTAACATGTATTGACTCAGGGGTGTGAATACTTATGTGAATGAGATATCTGCATTTCATTTCCAATAAATTTGCTAACATTTCTTAAAACATCTTTTCAATTTGTCATTATGGGGTATTGTGTGTAGATGGGTAAGATTTTTTAAATGTATTTAATCAAATTTGCATTCAGGCTGTAACACAATAAAATGTAGAATACATCAAAGAGTATAGATACTTTCTGAAGGTACTGTATTTTGATATTTTTTGCTTAACTGCATTCATTTTTACTAAACAGTGCGTTCTAAATAGTATGAGGTACAATTAGTACAGAGTATGTCGGTTTAGTAAGTAGTCGACAAGACAGATTTCAGACACGGCCAGCGTCTCCAACTCACCAGTTGTGGTAGAAAAGTGCTAAAGTTGTGAAGAAGAACGGGAGCATGAAGTAAAGGGAGAAAATGTGGTCGTCTCTGTAGTCTCCTGCAAAAGTCAAAAAGAGTGTGCACAATTACATCCACATTTCTACATATTAGACCAGGAAAGGTTCCTTGATTTAAAAAAAAAAACATTTGGTAGGATGTGTAGACACATAATTGAAGCACTGAGAACAGGGGGATGTTGATGAAAGATAGAAAACCGCCACTTACCACCAAGCTCAAGCAGGTTGAAGACGATGATGGAGCCAGAGATGAAGAGTGCCTGTCCTGACTCGATGCCGTTGATGCCTGCCAGGATGTTGATGGCATTAGTACAGAAAACTGCCAGCATGCCCATGTAGACATAGTAGAGAATACCTACAGAGAAGAGAGAACATCAATCAGCATAAGATGTACAACAAAGCATGGAGGATGACTTACAATGTTAGTGAAATTGATACAACACTGCCAGCGAGTAAAACTGATTGAAATGACCGTCATTACAACCAGATAACAAACATATATACTGTTTGTAAAGTAGTTGGAATTTATATAATTTCAACCAGCTTTGCCTGAAGAAACACTATGGATATTTATAATCCAGCTCTCCTGTGGCTGTGTGCAAACTAAGTGGAACTTCAAGAGAAATTTGCATTGGGCCCAAACAAAATATGTGATACAGATGACGTTGTGTTTGCCTGTCTGTCATTTTTATTGTGACATTCACTCACCCAGATCCAAGTGCATCCCCAGTAAGAGCCTGAAGGGCTTGGGCACCACAATGACAGTGTTGCCGAAGTTGGTGAAGTAGACCATGAGCAGCGGCAGGGAGGCTATGGTGGGCAGCAGGAGCTTGTGTCTCCAGCGCAGGTTCAACACGTCATCAGCGAAACCCAGGAAGATCATACAGCAGATGGCGAGTAGAGCGCCAATTAGCTGGACAAACTGGTCAGGACAGGACAAGCAGGCAGAAATGTTGAGCAATGTCAGCCTGTCACATTACGAATGTAGGGCCAGAGATATACTTTGTCTGGTATTTTTTGGTCTTGCAGTCTCTGATTTTTGTGTATCGTGTTTTGTGTGGTCCGCAAGAAGAGTACCTGTTGCTATAGATGGGTTAGCTGACAACGCCACTAAAAACAATTAGCACGCTTCAATGGGGCAGAAGTCCATGTGCCGTTGTGATTCTGGATGGTCAGATAGCCAATTAGCTGCCATGTGGGTACCGTAGGGGGCTTGTTTTAGCTAGTTTTATCTTGTTCTTGATACCATCTCTTGTTTTAAGGTGTTTTGACTGATGTCTATGCTAATATGGCAAAAATTACCCAAAAACAACTGTACTGATGTTTGACTGAAAACAAGTGTTCATTGTGCACATTTATTTATTATTGGAGATTAAATAGTTTACATGTTGTCAACGATCTATGCCAACCCCCTCTGTTTTGCACCATGGCGCACTCGTCAGTTCTCTTTCGTTTTCGTAATGGGTTGCCAAATTACTTAATATCAAAGATGTTTAAAGTCACACCACAACCTTACTGTACCCACATGACCTGTCACTATAAAAGGCAGTGTGACGTGACATACTGTATTTTCTTCACTCATGTTTACACTATATATACAAATGTACATGCACACACCTTCAAATTAGTGGATTCAACTATTTCAGCCACACCTGTTGCTGAAAGGTGTATCAAATCGAGCACACAGCCATGCGATCTCCATAGACAAACACCTGCAGTAGAATGGCCTTACTGAAGAGTGACTTTCAGCAAGGCACGGTCATAGGATGCCGCCTTTTCAATAAGACATTTCGTCAAATTTCTGCCCTGCTAGGGTTGTCCTGGTCAACTGTTATTGTGAAGTGGATACGTCTAGGAGCAAAAACGGCTCAGCCGCTAAGTGGTAGGCTACACAAGCTCACAGAATGGGACTGCAGAGTGCTGAAGCGCGTAAAAATCACCTGTCCTCGGTTGCAACACTCACTACTGAGCCATTGGATTCAGGAGCAGTGGAAATGCATTTTTTGGAGTGACGAATCACGCTTCACCATCTGGCAGTCCGATGGACGAATCTGGGTTTGGCGGATGCCAGGAGAACGCTACCTGCCCCAGTCATTATGGGGCATAGTGTGTAGATTGATGAGGGGAAAAAAATATTTGATCTATTTTAGAATAAGGCTGTAACGTAACAACATTTTGAAAAAGTGAATGGGTCTGAATACTTTCCAAGTACACTATATTCTCTATTCTAGTCAAGTCTCATCCTATAACTAACACCTTTTCTATTTATATACTGTCCATGTCTATACACACCATCATACACATTTATATTCTGGACTGTCATTGCTCGTTCTGATAATTCTAAATTCCTTTATTTTTATGTTTTGGATTTGTGTGTATTGTTAGGTAATTACTGCACCGTTGGAGCTAGAAACATAAGCATTTCGCTGCACCTGGGATAACTTCTGCAAAATATGTGTACGTGACCAATAACATTTCATTTGGGAGCTAGATGTTGTCCTACGATCACTTCTGAGATCATCATTTGAGCCACGGTTTTCACTAGAGCTATGTGAGCGCTCAGTCAAGAATTCCTTTCTATTGGCTATTGTTTCAGCCAAGCGTGTTAAAGAATTACATGTGCTTTATACCCATCCTTCATGACTCACATTAGCAGAAGATGGATCTAGGGCAGTGCTTCGGCCAAATCAAGCAGTCTTACCTAAGGTGCTTTCATGATCACATACTAAACAGCCCTTAATCATTTCACCCGCCTCTCCACAGGATACTTTGTCTGGTTAGGGCATTGAGTGCCTATCTTGCTGCAAAAAGAACTGTTCGTCAAACAGAACAGCTTTTTGTGTGTTATGAGGAGAACACCAAAGGCACACTGTCTCAAAGCACATTGGGTTACGCTGCAGCAGGTAGACCAACTACAGACGGGACGGAAGCACACCAGGGGTATGGCCACTTCATGGGCCCTGTTGAGAAGGGCCTCCCTGGACTCTTATTTTTACTGCTGCAAGTTGAGCAACACCGATGACTTTCATGAGGTACTACAGAATCACCATCAGTGGGGTCTGTAGTTTTGGACACGGCACGCTCTCTCAACCCAGATAAGTGAGCATAATGTGAACCTTGAACCTCATTTTGTAAGTTCTAACTTTCAGCTTGCTTATACAGTTGTATACCACCATTGTAATTCTGTGGTACCCTGTTGGGTAATTATATTCTATTGCATCCTGTGGTGGATGCAAGGACATCCCAGGGACTAAGTTAAAAGGTGAGTTATCCCCCTCTTTGGAATAGCATCTCCCATAGGTCGTTTGGCGACCTGGTACAAAAACGAAAGAGAACGTTGGGTTATGGATGTAACCTTGATTCTCTAAGTAGAGTAACGGGTCGCCAAGCTTTCATGTCACTCCTCCACCTCTGTGGGGTTCAAGTGAAGTAACAGACAGTATGTCACGCCACACCGCTTTTATAGTGACAGGTCACGCGGGTACAGTAAGGGTGTGGTATAACTTTAAGCATCTTTGATATTAAGCTTCTCAATCACGTCGCTAAACAACCAAACCGTCTATTGCAACAGCTAATGGGGATACAAATACACAAATAACAGACAGAATAATAGGTACAGTATAGTTAACTCCCCCAGGTCCCTCACCCACCTCATTGTGTGGGAAGCCAGTGCACTGCTCTTCTACAAAGCAGCTGAGGAAAGGCACGGGGATGAAGCAGAACATGATAATGAGGAACACTGTCCCACTGATGACGCCCTGAGACTCTGGCCTGCAAAGAGGAGAAATTAAAATAAGTCAGGGCAAAACCACAACAAACAACGAGCCAATGTAAAATAGATTAACATGGGCTATTGGATAGTAGATCATTGATAAACTATTTATATTGATAAACGTACACTTCCTTCTTGTTCGTTTTGTTGAGATCCATCCCATAGAGTCTGGCTGAGATGAAGTGGTCTTTGAAGGCTGGAATTAGCTTTAATGTGGCCAAGGACCCAAGTGCAGACATGCACCCATTGATAACAAGGGGTAGGACAGGAATTGGCGACATGTTTTCTGGATATTCTTAAGACTTGCCTGGATGAGGTTATATCTGATACCTATCTAACTACCTGTGTTAGATAGCTAGAGATCTGTGATAGCAAGTTAACTAACTAGCTCAAGCCGACCCTCAAACTTTGAGCAAGCTAGCTTACACTGTCAACAACCCCACATAATGTGTCTTCATATTGTGAGAATGAGCTTTAACAATTTAACAATAGTAGCTAGAAACTAAAGTTGTGTTTATCTGACAAGCTAGTTAACAAGCAAGGTAAATGATCTGACAGGTAGCTAGCTGGTACAGACGGTCTCTCTTTGCATCATCAGCATTCGCAGAATCTTCTACCGAAGCATGTGTTCAATCATTTTTCAAATAATAGAAATCGCGAAATGACATGCATATTATCCGAAAAATACAGCTTGCTAAAACGACAATCCCTATATTCTCAGTTCTTGTTCTTTCCTATGTTTAACTATGTTTCCTAGTCGAACGGTGGGACAACCATAGAGAATGCTAGAGAGTGCATCGCTATGTACTATCCATTATGGCGTCTGTGAGCGCACGAGCAGCGCTATTGAGGCAATCTATATTTTGAAGTAGTCAATGTTTTTCTTCACATTTGGCTGATCCCTCCTGATGACCCGGTTGGACGTGACCTCAACATGGTCATCAGGAAGGACCAGCCAATGAAGTTGGAAATACCACCCAGTTGACTACATTAAAATGGTGGAAATAACCTTTTAGCTACTAGAAGCCTTTATCATTCTCTATGGGGACAACCGAAGTTCCACGTCTACTTCCGGTTATGTGAACCCTGGTAAGTTTATTATTAATGTGACAACAACTCTCTTCACAATTATTTCTCATGTAATTGGTTTCACTATCTATCCAAATTAGACCTCTTCATTCTGATCGAAAATGTGTTTTAAAAATGTGTTTGAATCCGTTTCAGACGGACGCATTACAGGGTAACACGGAAGTTTGCTGTAACTCTCCTTCTTCGTTTCTGAATGTATCGTAAATCCGATGTCATTGTATACAATGACACTGACTCAGTGGCGGTTCTAGCTTGTATGGCTCCCTGGGTGAACTAAATTGCACAAATCCTATATCACACAGATATAATATCACACGTAAAGAAGAGAACCTAATTATTACACTATTGCACTTCAAACAAGAAACACACAAACTAAATTGCACTACTAATTGAGTTACTAATTGCATCAGTACTGTACAAAGTCAGATGTGCGCTATTTGTTAGCGCACCTTTGTTAGCGCTCCCCCTACCTTTTGGGCTTCCAGTGGGGAGACCTGAGGTCAACCTACCCCCGCCCCCTCCCCATCTCGTACTGAGTGGGAGACCTTTCCAGGCAGTAGCCTGCCTAGCTCACAAACTAAAATCAGGGCACCCACTCCGACAAGGTTAATTGACCCACAGTCCCACACGGTGACATGATATCATTGACATGACGTGCAAATGAGCGATAGAAAACGGATCACGCAAATTTCACCTTTCAGAAGATTTATTTAATTTGTTTATTTATTTATTTTGTGTGGGTGCCCCATGCCGCCCCGGCAACATGCCGCCTTGGACGGCTGCCCATGTCGCCTATGCCTAAATCTGCCACTGCACTTACTGTTGGACTGTATGGGCAGGGGTAGGTTAAACTTTTTCCTCTCCTCTGGTAATACTTTAGTTAGTTTGCATTATTATCAGGCTGTTGTGTTGCCAATTTATGACTGGCATAACAGGATCGCTATATTCTCCTCTATTAATTAAAACATGTTACACATATTCTTGTACAAGCCTTAATTTCTATAAAATGTGTGCATATGCCTGACAATGGCTGAATGCCATGGAAAGTTCCAATCCTTCCACCAGCAGTAGCTGCGGTGGGTAAAATCACTAAGGAAGCCTGAAAAAAGCCGGAAGTCAGACGTTTACAAACACTTAGATTGGAGTCATTAAAACTCGTTTATCAACCACTCCACAAATGTCTTGTTAACAAACTATAGTTTTGGCAAGTTGGTTAGAACATCTACTTTGTGCATGACACAAGTAATTTTTCCAACAATTGTTTACAGACAGATTATTTCACTAATAATTCACTGTATCACAATTCCAGTGGGTCAGAAGTTTACATACACTAAATTGACTGTGGAAAATTGCAGAAAATTATGTCATGACTTTAGAACTTCTGATAGATTAATTGACATCATTTGAGTCAATTGGAGGTGTACCTATGGATGTATTTCAAGGCCTACCTTCAAAAACCTTCAGTGCCTCTTTGCTTGACATCATTGAAAAATCAAAAGAAATCAGCCAAGACCTCAGAAATAGAATTGTAGACCTCCACAAGTCTGGTTCATCCTTGGGAGCAATTTCCAAACACCTGAAGGTACCACGTTCATCTGTACAAACAATAGTAAACACCATGCGATCATGTGTAACAGTATAACTTTAGACCGTCCCCTCGCCCATACCCGGGCGCGAACCAGGGACCCTCTGCACACATCAATAACAGTCACCCACGAAGCATCGTTACCCATCGCTCCACAAAAGCCGCGGCCCTTGCAGAGCAAGGGATCCACTACTTCAAGGTCTCAGAGCAAGTGACGTCACCGATTGAAACGCTATTTAGCGCGTACCACCGCTAACTAAGCTAGCCGTTTCACATCCGTTACACTCACCCCCCTTTTGACCTCCTCCTTTTCCGCAGCAGCCAGTGATCCGGGTCAACAGCATCAATGTAACAGTATAACTTTAGACCGTCCCCTCGCCCATACCCGGGCGCAAACCAGGGACCCTCTGCACACATCAACAACAGTCACCCACAAAGCATCGTTAACCATCGCTCCACAAAAGCTGTGGCCCTTGCAGAGCAAGGGGAACCACTACTTCAAGGTCTCAGAGCAAGTAACGTCACCGATTGAAACGCTATTTAGCGTGTACCACCGCTAACTAAGCTAGCCATTTCACATCCGTTACACATGCAGCCGTCATACCGCTCAGGAAGGAGACGCGTTCTGTCTCCTAGAGATGAACGTACTTTGGTGCGAAATGTGCAAATCAATCCCAGAACAACAGCAAAGGACCTTGTGAAGATGCTGGAGGAAACAGGTACAAAAGTATCCATATCCACAGTAAAACGAGTCCTATATCAACATAACCTGAAAGGCCGCTCAGCAAGGAAGAAGCCACCGCTCCAAAACTACCATAAAAAAGCAACTGCACATGGGGACAAAGATCATACTTTTTGGAGAAATTGTCCTCTGGTCAGATGAAACAAAATAGAACTGTTTGGCCATAATGACCATCATTATGTTTGGAGGAAAAAGGGGGAGGCTTTTGCAAGCCGAAGAACCCCATTCCAATCATGAAGCACGGGGTGGCAGCATCATGTTGTGGGGGTGCTTTGGTGCACTTCAAAAAATAGATGGCTCATGAGACAGGAAAATTACGTGGATATTTTGAAGCAGCACCTCAAGACATCAGTCAGGAAGATAAAGCTTGGTCGCAAATGGGTCTTCCAAATGGACAAAGACCCCAAGAATACTTCCAAAGTTGTGGCAAAATGGCTTAAGGACAACAAAGTCAAGGTATTGGAATGGCCATCACAAAGCGCTGACCTCAATCCAATAGAACAGTTGTGGCCAGAGCTGAAAAAAGCGTGTGCGAGCAAGGAGGCCTACAAACCTGACTCAGTTACAACAGCTCTGTCAGGAGGAATGGGCCAAAATTTACCCACCTTATTGTGGGAAGCTTGTGGAAGGCTACCTGAAACGTTTGACCCAAGTTAAACAATTTAAAGGCAATGCTACCAAATACTAATTGAGTGTATGTAAACTTCTGACCCACTAGGAATGTGGTGAAAGAAATAAAAGCTGAAATGAATCATTCTCTCTACTATTATTCTGACATTTCACATTCTTAAAATAAAGTGGTGATCCTAACTGACCTAAGACTTGTTACTGGGATGAAATGTCAGGAATGGTGAAAAACTGAGTTTACATGTATTTGGCTAAGGTATATGTAAACTTCCGACTTCAACTGTATATACAGTGCCTTGCGAAAGTATTCGGCCCCCTTGAACTTTGCGACCTTTTGCCACATTTCAGGCTTCAAACATACAGATATAAAACTGTATTTGTTTGTGAAGAATCAACAACAAGGGGGACACAATCATGAAGTGGAACGACATTTATTGGATATTTCAAACTTTTTTAACAAATCAAAAACTGAAAAATTGGGCGTGCAAAATTATTTAGCCCCTTTACTTTCAGTGCAGCAAACTCTCTCCAGAAGTTCAGTGAGGATCTCTGAATGATCCAATGTTGACCTAAATGACTAATGATGATAAATACAATCCACCTGTGTGTAATCAAGTCTCCGTATAAATGCACCTGCACTGTGATAGTCTCAGAGGTCCGTTAAAAGCGCAGAGAGCATCATGAAGAACAAGGAACACACCAGGCAGGTCCGAGATACTGTTGTGAAGAAGTTTAAAGCCGGATTTGGATACAAAAAGATTTCCCAAGCTTTAAACATCCCAAGGAGCACTGTGCAAGCGATAATATTGAAATGGAAGGAGTATCGGACCACTGCAAATCTGCCAAGACCTGTCCGTCTCTCTAAACTTTCAGCTCATACAAGGAGAAGACTGATCAGAGATGCAGCCAAGAGGCCCATGATCACTCTGGATGAACTGCAGAGATCTACAGCTGAGGTGGGAGACTCTGTCCATAGGACAACAATCAGTCGTATATTGCACAAATCTGGCCTTTATGGAAGAGTGGCAAGAAGAAAGACATTTCTTAAAAATATCCATAAAAAGTGTTGTTTAAAGTTTGCCACAAGCCACCTGGGAGACACACCAAACATGTGGAAGAAGGTGCTCTGGTCAGATGAAACCAAAATTGAACTTTTTGGCAACAATGCAAAATGTTATGTTTGGCGTAAAAGCAACACAGCTCATCACCCTGAACACACCATCCCCACTGTCAAACATGGTGGTGGCAGCATCATGCTTTGGGCCTGATTTTCTTCAGTAGGGACAGGGAAGATGGTTAAAATTGATGGGAAGATGGATGGAGCCAAATACAGGACCATTCTGGAAGAACCTGATGGAGTCTGCAAAAGACCTGAGACTGGGATGGAGATTTGTCTTCCAACAAGACAATGATCCAAAACATGAATCAAAATCTACAATGGAATGGTTCAAAAATAAACATATCCAGGTGTTAGAATGGCCAAGTCAAAGTCCAGACCTGAATCCAATCGAGAATCTGTGGAAAGAACTGAAAACTGCTGTTCACAAATGCTCTCCATCCAACCTCACTGAGCTCGAGCTGTTTTGCAAGGAGGAATGGGAAAAAATGTCAGTCTCTCGATGTGCAAAACTGATAGAGACATACCCCAAGCGACTTACAGCTGAAATCGCAGCAAAATGTGGCGCTACAAAGTATTAACTTAAGGGGGCTGAATAATTTTGCACTCCCAATTTTTCAGTTTTTGATTTGTTAAAAAAGTTTGAAATATCCAATAAATGTCGTTCCACTTCATGATTGTGTCCCACTTGTTGTTGATTCTTCACAAAACAATACAGTTTTATATCTTTATGTTTAAAGCCTGAAATGTGGCAAAAGGTCGCAAAGTTCAAGGGCGCCGAATACTTTCGCAAGGCACTGTATATATATTTATGTTTTTTCTTGGTAATTCTTTTGTGGAAGCCTGGCTTCCCTTGTCATCCATGAATACATGCCACTGTCCACCAGGAAGATAATGTGATAATGTATCATGTTATCATCTGCCAGTAACCATGTCAGTAGGCTATCATATTTCGTCCATGTCTCTAGGTGTTGGGGCATTTGACTGTCGCTGCCAGGACCCGTCGTAAAACAGTGCAGGTTCAGGTCAAGGCACACTGCTCTGAAGATGAAGCATTCTAATTTTATGGACATAACATGGACCAGTAAAAGACCAGTTCTCATTTTGTCCTGAATTTTTACAGTAATTTACTTCATCTTGGCACTCTCCCATTGTAAAAAATATTTTGGAAGCTATAGAAATGCATTTATTAATGCCTACATTCATTTTTGCCATATTTATTATCTTACAAACAACTTAATGTATAGACACTTTTAAGGTATACAATGTGAGCTAAACTTACACCAACAAATACATATAAAAAAAATTCCTTGGAGTATCATTTTTTGAGATGACTAATGTTACTGTCCCCACTACAACAAAAAAAAAATACACAAATACACGTCCTTGAAAAGTGTAATTGAAATACTGTAGAATTCCATTCATTCCATATGGAGGCCTGCGTCGACTGGGAAGTGCCAATATGGCCTACCGGCAGCTTTGAAATGCCTTGAAATGGCCAATAGTAACAAAAGCAATCCAGGGTTGATATACATCATTGGTGCGCGTCCAAGGAGGACTTGCCGAAAAATAAAATGTTGCGTGGCCCTTTAAATGTATGGTTCAGAGTGGTTGTGCACGCGCTGTTTGTGCGACTTGACAGTTCATCAGTTACTGCGCAATAGCGTACCATTGCCGAATTTGTACTGGATCGGATGATCGGAGGGCATGCAGGCTATAAAACAGTTGATATCCAATCATGCAACTTATTGAGGATATAAATAGCAGTTGCACATTGATCGGGAAACGGCACAACCGCTGATCATGACAACAGAAGCACATTCGGATGACGGACACAATGTATCCCGCGGTTACCGATTTCTTGCTGTCGATGCCTCCACTGACTTAAATGGTGGCGCTGTCAGATCCGACCTTTCGTGAATTACACTGTAGGCTAATTCCGTGTTTTACTATTTTAAAGGCTATTGCAATAGGATACACTCACTCTTCAGTCAAGAGCAACAATATAGCACCAGCATTTGTTTTATTTATGCATGGTTTATTCTACTGTAGAGTTACGTAATGCATGCTGTTTTTTTACTAAATATGGCAACCTTTTGATATGACGACGCAATGTGCCTGCAAACACACATGCAACGTTTTGCATGTGACTAAAGCCTATACTGCCATAAGTGCACAGCATTTTAGTAACACACAGTTGTAATTACAGTTGTCATGCATTTACAAATCTAACTTGTGATTCTTGTCATGGCTAGATCTATTCAGGTTCATTTCAAATAACGAACCTAATTAGTCCAATCTTTCTTGAATATTTCTTAATATATTATTAATAAATATGCTCTTGAAATATGTAAACCTAAATGACTCATGAATGACTGTTCTCTGACCCTCCACCCCTATAGGCATACAAAAGAAGAGCCAAACTTAATCCTCCAGTCTGATGATATGAGAAGCCTTAGATGATGATGGAGATGCTCTGGTACATAAACTGGCTGTGCCTGATGGGTCTTTTCCTGGCCTCCCTACTCATCGTGTTGGCCTGGCTTGTCCAGTACTCCCTGGATGTACTACACCCGACGAGCCCCAAGTCACTCACCCAGGGCTGGGGTGCCACATCCAGGCTACTCCCACCTATCACCCTCTCCCACCGGACTCAGGCTGGGGGTGTGTGGGGCACCCTGCTCAAGCTCTGGCTCGGACGGGATCGAGGAGGAGCAGCGTCCGAGGCCGGGGTGAAGGGTCTGCTCACATCACTGTTCTCCTTCAAGTCTTTCCGGGAACATTGGCAGAGGGCTTGGGTCAAAGTTCTCAATGAACAAGCCTGCAGACATGGGGTAAGTTATTTTTGTTGTTGCTCCTGGCAGTTCTATGGCAAGATTGACTAATTCATTAGACGTGGAAGAAATCATGTCGATAAGAGCATTGAGCATCAAAACCCAATATATAATTAGCCTGTTACAGATTGCTTGTTTCGACATTAACTGTCAAGCAACACAGCAGCAGTTGCAATGTTGAAATCTGAAAACATTGTGCCATAATGTGTGTCTGTGTGCTGTAAGTATGTGTAGGCAGTGGTATCTCCATCATTCCAGGCAGCAGGCAGGGAGGTGGGCAGTGCTTCTCATTGTTGGAGTTTTGTGTGGGAGTTTGAGTGTCACGATAAGCAGGCGAGAGAGACCGGTTATTGTGTAACCGCACTGAATCCATCCACATGTGAGTGGTGAGACCATAGAGATGTGTTATAATATGTTCAACTTATTTCTGTGGGTGTGAGACAATCCCACAAAGCCCAAAGTATGAACGTTCACTCTGTGTCCCAAATGGCACCATATTCCCTACATGGTGCACTATTTTTGACCAGGGCCCATAGCGCTCAGGTCAAAAGTAGTGCACTATGTAGTGAATAGGGTGGCATTTGGAATGCCGACCATGTGTTATATAATCAATAACTATCCCTTTTCACCTGTATGGCAACACAGAGATGGTGGTATCAAGGAAAGGGCTGAAATAAGCAGCCAATCTCTCTGATGAATGTATGCACTCAAATGGATGCCAATACACAATTTCTCTATTACTGGGTAATGCACATCCACTTTCAGTACAAAGTCCGAGCCTAGAAAACCCTTTAATTTCTCCCTGTCATGCTGCCAGTCACAAAGAGACCGTCTACCCCCTACTGTTGTAAGCCCTGTGTTTGCGGTGGACACCAGACTGTTAATGCACTCTTACTTTATTCAAACTCTACATTTGATGTGCCTGTATCAAATCCCACTGCTCCGTCTACTGCCCTAGTGGGCACCTTCGACCACGATCTGTGTGGGTGAGTGCATGTGTAAGAATGTGTGCGTGTTAAAGTTTAAAGGGGCTCAAACTACCACCAGTCAGCTCAAAATGTGTGTGCTGTGTGCGTGCGCATATGTACGTGCGTCCATGCGCGTTTTTGTGTGTGTATGTGTGTTAGTTTAAAGGTAGTCGAACTGCAACTCCCTAGGGTGAAAGGGGACACTGCTCAGAGCTCTCCTCTTGTTCTGACCTACAAAGGCTATTGTAGACCCAAAGATGGTACTGTACAAAGACCAGAGCGTCAACAAAACTCTGTAAGTCTAGTCCAGGAAGACATAGAGGAAAATCCAGTTTGTGTGTTACGTCAATGCAGCCAACAATAACATCCTGGTACAACTGATCAGATGCAATTATAATGTTGAGGCATGGTCCAAAAGCATTCTTGTAGAATGTATCACTTCATATATTCCACACTGTTATATTCCGTCAACAAGCTCTGCAACGGAACTCTCTTTCTAATCAAAGAGGGTCAAATGGGTGTTTTTATAGAGAACAGAAGGCTTGTTAAGTTAAATGCTTTGCACACCGTTTCCACCCCTCTGCCTAGCGAATTAAATACTAGTGCTTGTTCAGCAACCCAGATATAGCCTCCCTGTTGTCAGGGGGTTAAGAACACGGTTACATCATTTTTTGCTTACATTTCACAGCCAGTCTGCAAATAAATGCGCCAGGAGAAGACAAGGACAAGACCGCATCAGAAAAAAAGCTGTTTACCCATGTGGTGTTTAATTTGTACTCTGGCTAACTGCCAAAGCTGATAGAGGCACCTAAATGTTGCTATTTCAACAATCAACTCTCATTGGTGTAATCTGTGTGCTATCTTGGATTAGGCCAACAAGTATTTTGTGTGGGCAACTTGGCATCCCAAGCACATCAAAGTCTCTGGTAAATTTGACATCTGTGAGTAGGTTGGTTGTAGAAGGAATGTCATTGTATCCTTCACCGACTAAAGCCTTACATGTTGACCTCACACAATCATCCAATAACCGTGTTCACCCCCCTCATTTTGCTAGGCCCAGCAACAGACTCTTACTCGACTTAATGGACTGTATGTATATTAACCCACATTTGAACCTATGACCTACTGTATTTGAAGGCAAAACACAGCTCCACAATGAACCTGTGGTGTTTAGCATGAGGTGGTGGTCACATGCCTGTGTCTTTGTAAGAGGTCTTTGGTTCCTCCTTACCAGCTCCCCTCATCTTCAAATACACCTGACCTGAAAAACCAGCCGGAAGGGTTGTGCTGCTACAGTATGACACGTGTTAGATAACCAAGGGTAGGGCTGTGGCGGTCATGCCATTTTGTCAGCCGGTGATTGTCAAGCAAATATCTGCTAGTCTCGCAGTAATTGATTAACATAAACACATTTAGCATCTCCTGTCTTCTATGCATAGCCTACAAGCCACTGATGCAGACCTTTGGAACATCTACATTTTAAAAAGTCTAATAAATCCATGTATTGTAGCCTATACCATCACAATTAATCCATCATTTATTTTAGACGGGTCTAAAGAAACATGATATTAAGAAAATGTAGTCTATTTCAGAAGAACAGAATAGCATACTCTGAGTTGTCCTTATGTTAGGCCCTGATCTGGCTATACGACAGTCGGCTCAAATGACTGGCACCCCTGACTGGCAATGCACAAAATATAAACCATGTAATTATAGAGAAACTCAAAATACTAACATGTGAGAAATACTGTACTTTATTAATGTTTCAATGGAACCCACCAAAATTATTTATTGATTTAATTAAAAATCAATGTCCTCCAACTCAAGGTTTCACAATTAATGGCATCCTTAAAGATTATTGTAAATAACAACTACCAAAATTAAATCGGGAATTAAATTCCACTTATTTAAGTTTATCTAAGTCTTCAAGGAACTATATTGAGCCGTTACATCACTTCCTGTTTCACTAGTGTATAAAAATGAGGTAACACGCTGGCTAATATTAATAATATGCGTGTCAATCTCTCCTGGCTGAAAGTAGAGTGTGAAGCAACACAAACACAGACACATGCTTAAACACACACACACACACACACAATGACATACGCATTATACATACACATGGATTTAGTACTGTAGATATGTGGTGGTGGTGGAGTAGGGGCCTGAGGGCACACACAGTATGTTATGAAATCTGTGAATGTACTGTAATGTTTTTAAAAATTGTATAAACTGCCTTAATTTTGCTAGACCCCAGGAAAAGTATGTTAGGCCCTGATCTAATAGGGATCCATAATAAATACAAAATACAAATATCCCTTTGTCATCCAACACCATGAAGAAAACAAATGAACTGGCAGTTCAAAAGAGACAGATGGTCATATACCTTTATTAATCTGGTAGTGGCTACAAGCATATCCACAAACAATTGAATATACCACTGAGCACTGTCAGGGCAATTATAAAAAGATACGGAACAGTTGAAAACCTCACAGGTAGAGGACTGAAATGCATTTTGCCCCCGAGGATAGGGAGGAGGATGGTGAGAGAAGCAACAAAATCCCCAAGAATCACTGTGAAATAATTGCAGGCCTTGGTGGCATCTTGGAGTCACCAGGTTTCAAAAAGCACCATCAGATGCCACCTCCACAACCACAGGCTCTTTGGAAGGGTTGCCAGAAGAAAGCCCTTTCTGACCCCAAGACACAGACGCAAGCACTTGGGAGTTTGCCAGACGTCATTTCAATTATGACTAGAAGAAGGTGCTCTCCAAAATTGAACGTTTTGGTCAGATACTGCATTGGAATGTTTGGCATTGAAACAGATGCATACAAGGAGAGGCATCTCATACCCACGGTGAAATATGGTGGTGGGTCAGTGATGATTTGGGGCTGTTTTAATTCCAGAGGTCCAGAGGCACTGGTTAAGATTGACGGCATAATGAATTCCACCAAGTATCAGGCAATTTTGGCTGACAATCAGGTTGCCTCTGCCAGAAGGCTGTGACTTGGCCGTAGGTGTACTTTCCAACAAGACAATGACCCAAAACCCAAGATCCACACAGGAATGATTTTGTTGTCACAGAACCAATGTTCTGCCATGGCCATCTTAGTTGCCGGACCTCAATCCAATCCTAAACCTGTGGGCTGACTTGAAGAGGGCAGTTGATAAGCGCAAACCCACGAATGTGAAGGATCTTGAAAGGATCTGCATAGAGGAATGATCCAAAATCCCTCCAAATGTGTTCCTTAACCTTGTCAAACATTAAACCTGACTCCATGCCGTTATCCTTGCCAGAGGTGGTTGCACTAAGTGCTAAATGAGGAGTGCCAATAATGATGAAATCTTGATTATCCTTATCCATTTCCAAGACTCATATTGAAGATATTGGACGAACTGTCCACATTTTACTTTTCGTCAGCCAAGAAGATGAGTAGGCCTAACAAACAGCAAATGCACTAGTTTATGTCAATCTACTATCCCCCATAGTACAAAAGTTGACCTATTCTGTGGGACAAATAAATATTCCAAACATAGTCCAGGACTGTTGTGGGATGCGATAGATCCCAAATTAATACAACACTCGCATTAAAAAAAACTATTTTAAGAAATGAGCCTGACTCAAAAGGTGAGAACGTTTAGTTTAAAATGTTCATAAACTATTAGGCTTTTTCTTCACATTATAAGCGCAGCAATGTGCACACCGCAGTAGGCTATAAGTGCGAATGCCCCAGGGATGCAAACTAGTCACCTTTCGGCAAAAATGTGTTGTTTTGAATCCAAAATAGGCTGGATGCCACTTTCCATCTTTCTCACTTTTTCAATACAGTGGATAAAAAGGGGTATGCCAGGTGTACTCTCTGCCTGAAAGAGATCAATTATTCCAACAAAGGGTATCATGCTCTGCTGGCACATTGTAGAACAGATTCCACAGGCAAAAATGTGCAGGTTTGCCCAAAGATATTGCTTTTGTTGTTTTGAACTTGACAGTAACACACGTGAGTCTTGGGGGATTATTGCATTTTTTTACTCAGTGAACGTTATTTTTGCACACATGTGTAGCCTTGTGCACTTGATCGATGTCTACTATAGTGGCCACTATAATAGAGCAAAAATAGAATGCCTGTTTGTTTCATTCTATTTCTACTTAAGATGTTTTTTTCCAAAGTGAAATATTTAGATGTGTGTGTTTAGAGGTCGACCGATTATGATTTTTTAACACCGATACCGATTATTGGAGGACCAAAAAAGCCAATGCCGATTTTATATTTAAATTTTTTGGGGGGGTTTAAATAATGCAAAAACAAAGTGTTGGAGAAGAACGTAAAAGTGCAGTATGTGCTATGTAAGAAAACTAACGTTTCAGTTCCTTGTTCAGAACATGAGAACATATGAAAGCTGGTGGTTCCTTTTATCATAAGTCTTTAATATTCCCAGGTAAGAAGTTTTTAGGTTGTAGTTGTTATTATAGGACTATTTCCCTCTATACCATTTGTATTTCATTAACCTTTGACTATTGGATGTTCTTATAGGCACTTTAGTATTGCCAGTGTAACGATATAGCCTCCGTCCCTCTCCTCTCTCCTCCCTGGGCTCGAACCAGCAACACAACGACAACAGCCACCACATCGAAGCAGCGTTACCCATGCAGAGCAAGGGGAACAACCACTCCAAGGCTCAGAGCGAGTGAAGTTTTTAAAGCTATTAGCGCGCGCTAACTAGCCAGCCATTTCACTTCGGTCACACCAGCCTCATCTCGGGAGTTGATAGGTTTGAAGTCATAAACAGCGCAATGCTTGACTCACAACGAAGAGCTGCTGGCAAAACACACGAAAGTGCTGTTTGAATGAATGTTTACGCGCCTGCTTCTGCCTACCACCGCTCAGTCAGATACTTAGATACTTGTATGCACAGTCAGATTATATGCAACACAGGACACGCTAGATAATATCTAGTAATATCATCAACCATGTGTAGTTAACTAGTGATTATGATTGATTGTTTTTTATAAGATAAGTTTAATGCTAGCTAGCAACTTACCTTGGCTTACTGCATTTGCGTAACAGGCAGTCTCCTTGTGGAGTGCAACGAGAAAGAGGCAGGTCGTTATTGCATTGGACTAGTTAAATGTAAGGTTGCAAGATTGGATCCCCCGAGCTGACAAGGTGAAAATCTCTTTCTGCCCCTGAACGAGGCAGTTAACCCACCGTTCCAAAAATAAGAATGTGTTCTTAACTGACTTGCCTAGCTAAATAAAGATTAAATAAAGGTGTAAAAATATATCTAAAAATTGGCGCCCAAAAATACCGATTTCCGATTGTTATGAAAACTTGAAATCGGCCCTAATTAATCGGCCATTCTGATTAATCGGTCAACCTCTAGTGTGTGTGTGTGGTCACAAGCGTTCTATTATAAAGGCTGTCATGGCTACCTGCAATATTAGTGTATTGTTTTTTTCTCAAGATCTCCGAAGTACATGTCTATAGTCTAAATCAATCACGCAGGTACAGCACCGATTACACGGAGTACCAGGCAGTTAGCAGGTTTGGTAGGCTACTAATGACCATCAGCAGCATCAGAGCTTGGCTTACCATGACTAAACGCTCACATGGAATTTGACTGCCTTCATGACTCGTGGCGCTAAAATGGTCACCGTAACAGCCTTAACCAAGGGGCGAGCCATGTCACCGTCATCAAGCTCTCCGCTCCTCACACACAGGCACCTGCCAGGCATGTTGCCCTGGACACTCGGTAACAGATACCTTGGCAACAGTCCCAAACCATGGTGTCTGCGACTGACTCACGTTCACACTGACCTGTGCACTGTCACGATTATGTTTCTGCATCGGGCAAAATAGGCATCAGTGTCATTACATGGTCGTTACGTCGGGATGGAGAAACCTGAGTAATTTTATTACATTATCCTAAAGTGCTGCTCTGGCACCATCCACTCATGTTGTTATAGAATACTTGTTGTGCTATGAAGACATGGCTATTCAAGTTTAAAATTACCACCAAGATTACCATTACCATATCCTACACAGCATCATCAGATATGTGATAATCCACTAAAGGCTATATTTTGTAATAGAAATTGGAGAAGTTGTATCTTACTCATAAATAAGTATGTCATGTCTGTCTTCTGATACACTTAAATCCTTACACTCTAGGCATACAGTATGTCACCACCTGACATCACACGGTAGAGTCCCATGGCCTTATTAGTCTTGCATTACCAAACTCCCAGGTCTCATTCCCACGTGTCGTGCAGGGAGCATGGAATCAACTGAGGCTACCATAGCCTTAACCTGAGTGTACACCCAAGTCCGTCTTTGCTTGGAACTAAGCTGTCATGCTGTAAACCATGGCCCAAACACGCAGACACTTTGAGGCAAAGATCTTGCATTCGGAAAGTATTCATACATCTGGACTTTTTCCACGTTTTGTTACATTGCATTCTTATTCTAAAATGGATTAAATTGTTGTTTATTTCTCATTAATCCACACACACATAATGACAAAGCAAAAACATTTTTTAAAATAATTTTCTGCTAATGTATTAAAAATAAAACACTGTATTCAGACCCTTTACTCAGTACTTTGTTGAAGCACCTATGGCAGCGATTACAGCCTCGTCTTCTTGGGTATGATGGTAAAAGCTTGGCACACCTGTATTTGGGGAGTTTCTCCCATTCTTCTCCACAGATCCTCTCAAGCTCTGTCAGGTTGAATGGAGAGCGTCGCTGCACAGCTATTTTCACGTTTCTCCAGAGATGTTCGGGCTCTGGCTGGACCACTCAAGGACATTCAGAGACTTGTCCCGAAGCCACTCCTGCATTGTCTTGGCTGTGTGCTTAGGGTTGTTGTCCCGTTGGAAGGTTAACCTTCACCTCAGTCAGGTCCTGAGCTCTCTGGAGCAGGTTTTCATCAAGGATCTTTCTGTCGGCCTCCCGAGTGGCGCAACGGTCTAAGGCACTGCATCGCAATGCTTGAGCTGTCACTACAGACCCGGGTTTGATCCCAGGCTGTGTCGCAGCCAGCCGCGACCGAGAGACCCATGAGGCAGCGCACAATTTTCCCAGCATCATCTGGGTTAGGGGAGGGTTTGGCTGGCCGGGATGTCCTTGTCCCATCGCCCTCTAACGACTCCTTGTGGTGGGCCGGAGCGGATGCACGCTGACTTCGGTTGCCAGTTGTACAGTGTTTCCTCCAACACATTGGTGCGGCTGGCTTCCGGGTTGAACGAGAGTGTGTCAAGAAGCAGTGCGTCTTGTCAGGGTTGGAGGACACATGACTCTCGACCTTCGCCTCTCCCGAGTTTGTATGGGTGTTGCAGTGATGGGACAATACTGTAACTACCAATTGAATATCACGAAATTGGGAAGACAAAAGGGGTAAAAATAAAAATAAATAAAAGGATCTCAGTACTTTGCTCCGTTCATCTTTCCCTCGATCCTGACTAGTCTCCCAGTCTCTGCCTCTGAAAAACATCCCACAGCATGATGCTGCACCACCATGCTTCACTGTAGCGATGGTGCCAGGTTTGACACTTGGCATTCAGGTCAAAGAGTTCAATCTTGGTTTCATCAGACCAGAGAATCTTATTTCTCATGGTCAGAGTCCTTTAGGTGACTTTTGGCAAATTCCAAGTGGGCGGCAGGTAGCCTAGTGGTTAGAGCATTAAGCCAGTAACCGAAAAGTTGCTAGATCGAATCCCTGAGCTGACAAGGTAAAAATCGGTTGTTCGAACAAGGCAGTTAACCTACTGTTCCTAGGCCGTCATTGTAAATAAGAATTTGTTCTTAACTGACTTGACTAGTTAAATAAAGGTTTAAAATAAAATTAAAAAATGCTGCATTAATGTTTTGGTACCCTTCCCCAGATCTGTGGGGAAGGGTACTGGATTCTAACCTCAACATCCAAACCTTACTACCAAGGATTATCAAGAAAAAAACTTCTAACAAACAAAACCTGCATAAGAAACACAGCAGAACCTGGAAATACTATCTTACTCAAAACTGAGTGATTAATGTTCAGTCTGAACCTATTTCTGTAGTCAAGTTTTTTTTTTACTGAGAAGTGGCTTCCTTCTGGCCACTATCATAAAGGCCTGATTTATTTGAGATGGTTGATGGTTGAGATGGGATACCTTTCCAGAAGGACAACCATCTCCACAGAGGAACTCTGGAGCTCTGTCAGAGTGACCATTGGGTTCTTGGTCAACTCCCTGACCAAGGGCCTTCTTTTCCGATTGTACAGTATAGCCGGGCGGCCAGCTCTAGGAAGAGTCTTGGGGGTTCCAAACTTCTTCCATTTAAGAATGATTGGGGCCACTGTGTTCTTGGGGACCTTCAATGCTGCAGACATTTTTTGGTACCCTTCCCCAGATCTGTGCCTCGACACAATCCTGTCTCTGAGCTCCTTGGACAATTCCTTCGACATCACTGCTTAGTTTTTGCGCTGACATGCAGTACACTGTCAACTGTGGGACCTTATATAAACAGGTGTGCCTTTCCAAATCATGTACAATCAATTGAATTTACCAGGTGGATTTACAGGTGGACTCCAAGTTGTAGAAACATCTCAATGATGATCAATGGAAACAGGATGCACCTGAGCTCAATTTTAAGTCTCATAGCGAAGGGTCTGAATACTTATGTAAATAAGGTATTTCTGTTTTTTTTAACCTGTCTTCACTGTGTCATTATGGGGTATTGTGTGTAGATCGATGAGGAAAACAATTAATTTTCATTAATTTTAGAATACGGCTGTAATGGAACAACGTGGGGGAAAAAATCAAGGGGTCTGAATACTTTCCAAATGCACTGTAGGTGAGGAAGCCAGGGACACACGAGTGTGTGTATGTCTGCGTGCGTGCGCCGTGCGGCTCTGGGCTGTCCTGGCATCCAAGTGTCTGATACTATGTGATAGATGTGTTCCATTTCCACACACAGACTTTGGCGTCGATACCCACACATCATTTGGTGTGACGGACACTGGTGTACCTGGATCAGGATATTGTCATCCGTGTTAATCGGTTCTGCAAACACAATTCCACAGTGCCATTTTAGTCCGATTACCACTGGTGTGCTGCTGATGGAGACTGCTCACAGGAGTGCATATGCCTATGTGAATGGGAGAAAGACTGGAGGGGAGGAATGCAGAAGTGTGTGTGTGTGTGTGTGTGTGTGTGTCCGGTTAAATGATGATGATCAACAGGGTAAACTAAGAAGCTTTCCCGTCTCTCTCGCGCTCTGTAATCCAGGGATTTGGCATAAGGCCTCAGCACAGCTGGTTACGTGTGACTCGGATGTCAACAGAAGGACGTCCTCTGGGAGGACGCACACACACACAATTACACATGGTGCTGTGTAATTACAATTATAATCACCTCTCTTGACTAGTACTGTACAAAAACATAAGTACACGCCTCTGGCTAATCCACATGGTGGGTAGCACATATGATGGCGGATCGTATAGATTTTCATTTAAAACACAACGCACATCAGACAGACACAGCTCTGACCGGCGGACTCATTCCACAGCGTAATGCTCCAGACTAATGCACACAGAGAGAGAGCAGATGCTTACAGACACTAGCATAGTGGCTCCAGCTTCACTTATGCATGAGAATGCTAAAGCAATTAAGCACACACACACAATCACACACTGACCTCTTTGATACTGCGTACGTAGAAAATGCACATATACAGTACTCTCCTCTGATGGATGCACATGAGGGTCCTCTCTTCTGATGTAGTTGTTTACTAGTGTGTGATGCAACAGCGTCACTGCTTCCACCTTGGGAGAGAATTTTGGAAGTCCTTTGAGAGATTGAGGAGCTGTGGCATTGTCTGTGTGATGTTACTCAGCCAGAGGTTACGGCCTATGAGTAGAAGAAGTGTTATTGCCGGGTTCCGAAACATTTAGTGACATGTTGACAAACAAAATTGTGACGTCATTTGAATAGTAAGAACGAGTATAAAATAGTAACCCTATTTGAAGAAAGACTTGAGTTTTATATAGCAAGGCTTTATGCTGAGCAGGGCCAAGAAGGTACTCGGAGCAAGCTGGTGTGACACTGCTGTAGGAGAAGGCTTGGTTGGCATCTGCATCATCAGTAATGTCATCCCATTGTCTGAGTGGTCTCTACACTACAGGTGGTGGGTCAGTTTGGGAGGAGCAGGTTACAGCCTCACTGTGTGCATCACTGTGCATCTGGAGGAAAGGAAAGAAGACTGTCTGCTGATGGGTGGCTAGGGGGGGATCTGCAATTATAAATAGCCTGATGATTATCTCAAGACCAAGGTTCTCTCTCTCTTTCTGTGACCGGGGCTTTGTTGGTCAACAAATGGCGTCCTTCAAAAAGCTTCCTTCAAAAACATTTATTTTCATTTTCCAACACCAGTAGATGGTTTTGTGTGGGAAATCTGGGAATCCTCTCTGATTTAATGCTGCACAAAAATATAACTTAATTTAAAATGTAAAACACGCAGTATGAGTCATGGGTAGTAGCGTATCCATTGAAACATGTGATTTGCCGACTGCAGTATGCCATGTGGGCAATTCCACTCCAGCGGGGGTGGGAAATATATTGTTGTATGCCAGATTGAGCGCAGTCATTTAGCTTTGGCGCTGCACCTCAGCAAAAATTATTATGCCATCACAAAAAAATATAGAGCATGAAGAAATATGTCTGCCGAGGTGCATTTTTTAAAAGATGCTAGAACAGTCCATATTTAAATTGACTCTGCAAACAAAACGAGTAATGAATAGAAAAATCTAACAACCCCATAGTAGAATAGTTTAGTGCTTTCACAAAGTATTCATACCCCTTGACATACAGTGGGGCAAACAAGTATTTAGTCAGCCACCAATTGTGCAAGTTATCCCACTTAAAAAGATGAGAGGCCTGTAATTTTCATCATATAGGTACACTTCAACTATGACAGACAAAATGAGGGGGAAAAAAATCCAGAAAATCACATTGTAGGATTTTTAATGAATTGATTTGCAAATTATGGTGGAAAATAAGTATTTCGTCACCTACAAACAAGCAAGATTTCTGGCTCTCGCAGACCTGTAACTTCTTCTGTCCTCCACTCGTTACCTGTATTAATGGCACCTGATTGAACTTGTTCTCAGTATAAAAGACACCTGTCCACAACCTCAAACAGTCACACTCCAAACTCCACTATGGCCAAGACCAAAGAGCTGTCAAAGGACACCAGAAACAAAATTGTAGACCTGCACCAGGCTGGAAAGAGTGAATCTGCAATAGGGAAGCAGCTTGGTTTGAAGAAATCAACTGTGGGAGCAATTATTAGGAAATGGAAGACATACAAGACCACTGATAATCTCCCTCGATCTGGGGCTCCACGCAAGATCTCACCCCGTGGGGTCAAAATGATCACAAGAGCGGTGAGCAAAAATCCCAGAACCACACGGGGGGACCTAGTGAATGACCTGCAGAGAGCTGGGACCAAAGTAACAAAGCCTATTAATACACTACTCCGCCAGGGACTCAAATCCTGCAGTGCCAGACTTGTCCCTCCGCTTAAGCCAGTACATGTCCAGGCCCATCTGAAGTTTGCTAGAGAGCATTTGGATGATCCAGAAGAAGATTGGGAGAATGTCATATGGTCAGATGAAACCAATAACTTTTTGGTAAAAACTCAACTCGTCGTGTTTGGAGGACAAAGAATGCTGAGTTGCATCCAAAGAACACCATACCTACTGTGAAGAATGGGGGTGGAAACATCATGCTTTGGGGCTGTTTTTCTGCAAAGGGACCAGGACGACTGATCCGTGTAAAGGAAAGAATGAATGGGGCCATGTATCGTGAGATTTTGAGTGCAAGCCTCCTTCCATCAGCAAGGGCATTGAAGATGAAACGTGGCTGGGTCTTTCAGCATGACAATGATCCCAAACACACCTCCCGGGCAACGAAGGAGTGGCTTCGTAAGAAGCATTTCAAGGTCCTGGAGTGGCCTAGCCAGTCTCCAGATCTCAACCCCATAAATCTTTGGAGAGAGTTGAAAGTCTGTGTTGCCCAGCAACAGCCCCAAAACATCACTGCTCTAGAGGAGATCTGCATGGAGTAATGGGCCAAAATACCAGCAACAGTGTGTGAACCTTGTGAAGACTTACAGAAAACGTTTGACCTCTGTCATTGCCAACAAAGGGTATGAGGTATGAGAAACTTTTGTTATTGACCAAATACTTATTTTCCACCATAATTTGCAAATAAATTAATTAAAAATCCTACAACGTGATTTTCCGAGAACTTGCACAATTGGTGGCTGACTAAATACTTTTTTGCCCCACTGTAGGTAGGGGTAAAGTGACTAGCAGCAGCGTATGTGTTAAGTGTGAAAATGTGTGTGTGTGTGGCGTCAGTATACATGTGTGTGTTCATGTTATGTGTGTTTGGCTGTCATTTTAAGTGTGTGTGGGTAGAGTCCAGTGTGTGTACATAGAGTCAGTGCAACAGAGTTAGTTAAAAAAAATGGGTAAATGTAGGTATCCATTTGAATAGCTATTTAGCAGTCTTGTTTAGAAGTCTTATGGCTTAGGTGTAGAAGCTATGCAGGGTTCTGTTGGTTCCAGACTTGGCACCGCTTGCCGTGCAGTAGCAGAGAACAGTCTGTGGCTTGCGTGGCTGGAGTCTTCCTCTGACACCGCCTGGTATAGAGGTAATGGATGGCAGGGAGCCCAGCCCCAGCGATGTACTGGGCCGTACTCACTACGCTCTGTAGCGCCTTGCGGTCAGATGCCAAGCAGTTGCCATACCAAGCGGTGATGTAGCCAGTAAAGATGCTCTCGGAGGTGCATCTGCAGAGCTTTATGAGAATCCGAGGACCCATGCCAAATCTTTTCAACCTCCTGAGGGGGATGAGGCATTGTCGTGCCCTCTTCACGACTGTGTTGGTGTGTTTGGACCATGATAGATCCTTGGTGATGTGGACACTGAGGAACTTGAAGCTCTCAACCCACTCTAATACAGCCCCATCGACGTGAATGGAGGTGTGCTCGGTGATCAGCTCCTTTGTCTTACTGACGTTGAGGGAGAGTTTTTGTTGTCCTAGCACCACACTGCCAGGTCTCTGACCTCCTCCCCATAGGCTGTCTCATTGGTGTCGGTGATCAGGCCTACCTGCGTTGTGTTGTTGACAAAGTTAATGATGGTGTTGGCGTCGTGTTGTGAACATGGAGTACAAGAGGGGACTAAGCAAGCACCCCTGAGGGGCCACCGTGTTGAGGGTCAGCGTGGTGGATGTGTTGTTGCCTTCCCTCACCACCTGGGGACGGGCCATCGAAGTCCAGGATTCAGTTTCAGAGGGAGGTGTTCAGTCCCAGGGACCTTAGCTTAGTGTTGAGCTTTGAGGGCACTGTGGCGTTGAACGCTGAACTGTAGTTAAAGAACAGCATTCTCACGAAGGTGTTCCTTTTGTCCAAGTGGGAAAGGGAAGTGTGGAATGCAATAGAGATTGCGTCATCTGTGGATCTATTGGGGCGATATGCAAATTGAAGTAGTTACAGGTTGTTTGGGATGATGGTGCTGATGTGAGCCATGACCAGCCTTTCAAAGTATTTCATGGCTACAGATGTGAGTGCTACAGGGCGAGGTTGAAAATGTCAGTGACTCCACTTTTCATCTGGTCAGCGCATTCCCTCAGTATGCATCCTGGTATTCCGTCTTGTGAATGTTAACCTGTTTTAAATGTCTTTCTTCGGCTATGGAGAGTGTGATCACACAGTCATCTGGAACAGCCGGTGCTCTCACACATGGTTCATTGTTGCTTGCCTCAAAGTGATCATAGAAGGCATTTAGCTCATCTGGTAGGCTTGTGTCATTGGGAATCTTGTGGCTGGGTTTCCCTTTGTAATCCGTGATCGAGCCGGAGTAGTAGGATTCAATCTTAATCCTGTATTGATGCTTTGCTGGTTTGATGGTCCGTCGGAGGGCGTAGCAGGATTTCTTATAAGTGTCTGCCAGGTTCTTTATACCATGACTGTGGAACAAGCCAACATATCCATTAACTTCCATATTCACCAATTTTTACATGTTACCTCATTATCCTTAATTAACAGCTAGAACTTTGCCAAATAATATCAAACGTCATGACTATCAATTACTTCTAGAAATTCACATGATCAACAGTGGTGGGAACCCTTTTATAAAAAGGGGCTGAATGTGCCATCACTTCCTTTACAACACCCAGGATGAGACGAAGGAAATGGAATGCACATCAAGCTAAGTACACGGCTCAGGTTCTGAAAACAAATGCAGTTAGCTGCAGTTAGCAAACAGACATTCAAATACAGAAAGAGCACAACATAACGACTCTTAACAATATAAGGGGATCATTTTAACAATGGACCAGAGATCACTAAAATGTGGTGTTTGTTTGTTTATGTTACAGCTTGCTGTGTGCCCACTGTTTTGTCTTCCCCCGGCTCCCAACACCTCGCTCATATGGCACTCTGTTGCACATTACACACACCGGTGCTCAGTAAACAAATAAATAGTAACTTGTAATTCGTGAAAATCTGAAATAGATGGTGACGGAAATGAGAACCGTCACAGGGTGTGAATACTTTCTGAAGGCACTGTAGTTACCCAGAGACCCGTGGGCCTTAGGACAGTGACGCAAACACAAAGTGACACCCTGGACATCCTCAGGAAGGATCTCGCTCTATAAATTCCCCCTATAGAGACTCCCACTCTCTCAAGAACAAAGCTGTAACCGTGACTGTCACTTCTCCCACATGAGGAGTAAGCCGATCTTTAACGACTCGGTTGTTCAACCATATAGCATCAGGTGCGGTAAAGAATGGATTTTAGACGATTTAAATAAGAAAAGTTTCATTGTAATGACTCAGGATATATGAATGTAGTCTCATTGTATTACACAAATGACTGAGGATGATAGTGTTGACCTTTTCAATGGTTTTTTTTGTGCACAGTGTTGGGATTCAAAGTGATTGATAATAGTGGGGGAAAGTACAGTAGATGCTGCTCTACACTAGCGTAACCTCATGGTGAGGGTAAATGTTTGTCATGCCATGTTTTTGATTTATTGAAATGATATGGTCATAGCTATTATTGAAGGCAAAGTGAAATCCGAGAGTGTATGCAAAGTTATATAAACTGGAGGGTCGAGTCACTGTCTAATCAAAATCCTTCACTGCACACCACGTAGCTATGGGGGGTGGATGTTGCCTCAAGACTCTTCTGCTGCTCTATGATCGCTACATATTTCTGTCTGAGACTGTCGTCATTGAAGTCGTCTGTGGTGATGTCAAAATGAGGGGCGTTGTACAAAACAAAGTCCTCAGCGATTGGCTCGTCGAACCAATCGAGTAATAAAAATAATGACATATACATATTTACAACTGTAACAATGATAAATGTCCATTGGAGGGTGTGCGCAGGGTATATGTCCATACAAGGTGCAGCAGGAGGGGTAGGTAGCTGTCTTAGTATTCAGCAGCCTGATGGTCTGGGGGTAGACGCTATTGGCCAGTCTGACAGTTTTTGCCATGATTGAATTATTATTATTATTTTTTACCTTTTACTATTTATTTATGATGCTCATATACTGTGATGGAAGCGGGGAGAACAGGCTGTGGCTCGGGGGCTGAGGTACTTTATGCTCTTTTTGGCCTTCCTGTGACACTAGTGATTGATTTTTGTTTTAGATTCCGTCTCTCACAGTTGAAATGTACCTATGATAAAAATTACAGTCCTCTACATGCTTTGTAAGTAAGAACCTGCTGATTTTGCAGGTTATCAAATACGTAGCCCTTGTTATCATATGGGGCTCTACTCTGCAGCTCAGAGTTTTTACGCTCGAAGCGTGAAAACAAAAGGTGTTTAGCTCGTCCGGTAGGATGAGACGTCACTGGCTTTCTTTTTGTAATCCGTGATCTTTAGAAGCCACACACCTGGTGTCCTAACCGCTGAATTCCTCCTCCACTTTATCCCTATACCTGTGTCTTGCAATCTCTCCTTCTGTTTCCTGACAAGGCTGCAATCAATCTAAGGTTTTTAATTCAGTAAGTTTTGAAAGGTTCAATGTTAACCAGCTGACATTAGGCTATAACTAGCAAAGCAAATGGCTCTGAGATACAAATGGTAAGATCAAACATATAACGTTAGCTAGCTAGCTAACAGTACACTAACTTGAAATTAAAACAACTTTGTCAAAATTAGAAATGTGTAATGTCTAAAAATGTAGCTATCTTACACGTATACATCATGGATGGACTCCTCTCCCTGTCACAGATGCCACGGTTGCCCTTAGATTGAAGATGTAATCTGGAGCACGGTGGTTTTCTCCATCTCCTTAGCTATCATACTCTAATTTCACTGATTTCGAAACTTGGTCTTCCAGAAAGAGAGGACCTGCATAAGGTCCTCTGCATACGTGTTGGAGAGCAACACTTATGCAGTTCTACTAAGTGATGATTAAAAAAAAAAAAGCTGCATTAGACAGGATTACCTACACATACTGACCAGCTCAAATAGACAGACGCGTTCAATATGGCAGACCAATCTGAACTCCTCTCTCGGCATGTCCAGCCCACTCATTATCTCAGCCAATCATGGCTAGCAGGGAAGGTTGCTGTCTTTTTTTCTGTGGCTAAAGTGTGCTCCAGAAGGCATTTCTGCCAAAAACGCATTTTGATAATAAAAAAAGTTTACGTTCAAATGGCTCACCTGCGACATACGCCTAGTTTCCTAAAACGAGTCACATATCTTTATTCCCAGTCATGTGAAGTCCAGAGATTAGGGGCTAATGAATTTATTTAAATGGACTGATTTCCTTATTATGAACTATAATTCAGTAAAATCTTTGAAATGTTGCATTTTATATATATTTTTCTTATCAAATAAGTGTGAAAGTGTAAAATATTGAATGAATAAACAAAAGGCACCCGATGGACTATCAGACCATTAGAAAAAGGATTCTCTGGTCTAATGAAACCAAGATTGAACTCTTTGGCCTGAATGACAAGCGTCACCTCTGGAGAGAACCAGGCACCGCTCATCACTTTTTGAATACCACATCTGGAGACAATGTGACTTTTGGTTCATGAGAAGATTTTTAAAGTATTTTCTGCATTAGCATTTGTGCTAACAAGCATCTATAGGTCCGGTGTGACCATATTTGAACGCAGCATCTATTGAAGACATTAAAAACTGTTGTAATTAGTCTAAATACAAAATCTGGAGTGAATCTGACATGTTTCATGAGAATAAGATGATTGCAGATGATCTTTGAGCATTAGTGTTACACCTGCAAAGAATGAGTTAATAGTTTTTTTTTTTTTTTTTTTTGAAATATCAATACGTCCAGGGACATCCATGATAGCGATGACAAACTTGATAGGCCACTGTGGAGTGGATTTACAGTAGCTTAAATGGACACGTAAAATCAGAATACTTTTTTTTTTTTACTCCGGCATCTTTTGACCAATTGCTTAGCTTTGCTTTTCTCAAACTAAGTATACCTTTTACAGCAGTTGGCAAATCAGGGTCACACAGAGTGCTTCTTGGAAGTCTTAAACAAAACTACGTTGAAACAAAAGTTGACACCTCACACATGGTTATGGGCTTAAAAAAGGAAGACCATGTACCATGTTAGATATAGAAATAAATTACATCCAAATATTACACTTAATATACATCACAGAAGACTGAAATATAACAAAACCCTTTGACTTAGAAAAACCAGATTTTCGGCGGGTTTTTAGAAGTAATGTTTATTAATTATAGGGCTTTTTGAAATAATGATTAATAATAAAAAAAATATGAATAACATTCCACCCATCTACTGGTGGCCATCTTTGAATGCATCAATGTTATTTTCTCAAACTCTTTAGGGACTCCCATATGTCTTTCAGCTTCATTAAGTAGTACCCGCAAAACACCAGTCTCAACATCAACAGTGAAGAGGTGACTCCGGGATGCTGGCATTCTAGGCAGAGTTCCTCTGTCCAGTGTCTGTTCTTTTGCCCATCTTAATATTTTATGTTTATTGGCCAGTCTGGGATATGGCTTTTTCTTTGCAACTCTGTCTAGAAGGCCAGCATCCCGGAGTCACCTCTTCACTGTTGACATTGAGACTGATGTTTTGCGGGTACTATTTAATGAAGCTGCCAGTTGAGGACTTGTGTGGCGTCTGTTTCTCAAACTAGACACTCTAATATACTTGTCCTCTGGCTCAGTTTTGTACCAGGGCCTCCCACTCCTTTTTCTATTTTCTGGTTAGAGCCAGTTTGCACTGTTCTATGAAGGGAGGCCCTTAAATACACAGCGTTGTACGAGATCTTCAGTTTCTTGGCAATTTCTCGCATGGAATAGCCTTCATTTCTCGGAACGAGAATAGACTGATGAGTTTCAGAAGAAAGTACTTTGTTTCTGGCCATTTTGAGCCTGTAATCAAACCCACAAATGCTGATGCTCCAGATACTCGACTAGTCTAAAGAAGGCCAGTTTTTTTGCTTCTTTAATCAGAACAACAGTTTTCAGCTGTGCTAACATAATTGCAAAAGGGTTTTCTAATGATCAATTAGCCTTTTAAATTATTAACTTGGATTGGCTAACACAATGTGTCATTGGAACACAGGAGTGATGGTTGCTGATAATGGGCCTCTGTACGCCTATGTAGATATTCCATAACAAATCATCCGTTTCGAGCTACAATAGTCATTTACAACGTTAACAATGTCTACACTGTATTTCTGACCAATGTGATGTTATTTTAATGGACAATTTTTGAAAATTTTCTTTAAAAAACAAGGACATTTTTAAGTGACCCCAAACTTTTGGATGTTTTTCAAAGGTTTTCAAAAAGGAAAATCTATCCTGATGGACCTTATGGGTCCTCATGCAAATTTGTTCAGCATGAGGAAAGACCCCTACGTACAAAGTTTACATTTTGTAGGTCAAACGCGGTGGCGGGTATGAGGGTTTAAGTGAGACTGCTTGTAACTGCGCTACCTATAGGCCAATCAGTGACATTCTTCTTGACAGTTTCTCGTGGCCTTTAGTTTCTATGTCCCTGGCAGATGAGCCAGGGACATAGAAGCCCTTAGTCAGTGTCATCGCCTTGACCCCAATTATTATTATTTTTTTTTTCAGCTTCATTTACCTGGTCCTCCATCAGTGCGATCAATGAGAATATGCCAATGATTATGGGCCTTTGACAACCCATTTCTTTGAGTACCAGCAGGGGCTGCTGGAAAATTTAAATTCTTCCCAAACCCTGTGGGAAGTATCCTGACAACGTCGTCTCCTCGAAGAAAGGTCTTCAACACTGAAAACTGTTCTTCTGTCAGAGCATGTATCTCCCCCAGTCTTTGTAAAACTGCTTCGATAGCAACACATTTTTTTCCCAGTAGCCGCCGCCATTGTTGTTTGCTTAACTTCCACGCATGTTGATAAAGTCATCAAGTAGGCCTGCTCTGGCCCAACCCATCGGTTTCTGTGACCAGTCACAGTCTAGAATGTGTTCACATTTTAGAAGGGGTCGGGAAGGGTGTCACATCCAGACTCATATCGGAGAAGAAACATTTGGGGGGAGTGGCTGGGCATTTGGCAGGAGCAATGTGGCCAGGCAAAAACTGAGGTACACAGTAGGTTAGAATGATTGAGCTGGCAGTACCTTGTTTTTCCCTTCCATGCACCTCATGCTGCATCTATTTTTGTCTCCAGCCATTTTGGTTGGCACAATGAACCTCTCTCACCACACATGCACAAACATGCACACAAGCACATGTGTACTTACAGACAGACACAAACACAACCTGGCCGCGTCACACCAGCCACCTCTTGCTTCCCTGCAGTTCCATTTGATGGCGATTTCAGTAAGACTATGAGCAACACATGCTCTGACAATAGGGGATTTGTTTCCCCCTCCCAGCTCTCTCCTCCTGAGACAGTTAAAGCTACCCATTGAAACTTAACTTCTAATCCTCTGTCACCGGTACACAGAGATTCACAAAGGGGTCTCCAATCTCAAGTCATATTGGGGGGGCGGCAGTTAGCATAGTGGTGGGCCAGTGACCGAAAGGTTGCTGGATCGAATCTTTGAGCTGACAAGGTAAAAATCTGTCATTCTGCCCCTAAACAAGGCAGTTAACCCATTGTTCCCTGGTAGGCCATCATTTGAAATAAGAATGTGTTCTTAACTGACTTGCCTAATTAAATAAAGGTTAAATAAATAAAACATTGAAATATCAGACCTCTGCTCTGAATCTAGTTGACTGGGTTATGTATTACCAATTGGCAAAATATCTAGCAGAATTTGATCAACACGAACTGACAACTCTCCGACTGTGGGATTTGGTTTTCATCATGGAGACCGGATGCGATTGCTGCTGTCAACCGCGTGCACACAGACGTCTGTGATGATGGCACTGGCCCTGCCCACAACACAACAGGGAAATTAACATGTGAATGTATCATGGCAGTTCATTAAAATAAGCCTTTTCAATGAGCGTGCCATGGCAGCCGGGCTACTGGAGCAGTCAGAGCATATGTTTCATCTCCTTGCCAATTCCTATGCACTTGCCAACAGCACAGAGAATCTAACTGTATTTTCCTTTTTACTGAAGTGACTGCAGTCTTTGCTCTGTCATTCTCACATGGAACAGATGGTGGTAGCAGACAGACAGACGTATGGGAGAACCTGTGTAGTATTATGCCACAGAATGGATGCAATGGGGACATGAAGTCATGGGTCTTGAACTAATGTACTATGACAGAGAATGTGTCCCTATCCTTACAATAAATATATTCTGTTGGTATTGCAAGGAAGCATTTGCATTTTTCACATACAAGCAATGGATTTGTGTCAGCCACATGCTTTGCATGGGCATTGTATCAGGTGGTACGAAGTGCTGGGAATTGTTTAATTGATGGGAAGCATATGCAATTTGTTTCAAGAGGAGTGTTACTAGAGGTACTTTTCACTCAGGAAAAGCTCAGAATCTGATGTATTTGCATTTCAATGAAGTCAAGTCATAGTGAGGTCTCTTAGCAGCTGTTGGAGTTTAAGCCTGAGCAGGCAAGGCCAACTCTATTATAATCTGTATCATTGCTACAAAAATCTGCTTAAATACTTCCTTGTGTGTTTAAGCCCTCTAGATTAGACTGATGTACAATGTCTGTTTTTGCTTTTTGCTCTCTCTTTCTCAGAGCTCCATCCAGATCACCTTTGACAACAGTCTCCAGCTCCCTGCCTCTGCTATTGTAGATAGTGTGACCTGCACAGACCAATCACCTACCACTATGGTGAGTATCAACTGAACATGCATGCCTTTTCTGGAGGTTAACATGATATAGAACCCATAATGTGTTTTTTTTTTTTATCAAGACAAGACTTCTCATAGATCCATTTCTTCTAGTACATTATAGATTCTAATGGTGGTCTCTTCCCTCTCCCTGCTCCAGGTCTTACAGTGTAAGTGTGCGGTTGACACTGTAACGTTCCCTGTGACTGTCACCCAGCAGTCACCTGCAGCTGTTTCCATGGATACCTACCAGATCACCATAAAGCCAATGCTGGCCCAGGTATGACCCATCGCCATGGTTTTGCATTTGTAAGTTTGCATGTGTGTGCCTCTCAAAAAAAAGTGAACCCTGTTGAGCTTTCACTTCATTGATTTGCCCTCAAATGGAATGGTGTACCTGCGTTGGATGAAACCTCATAGGCATATGTAAAATCACTTTCATTAAAATGAACTCTCCCACGCTTCATGACTATTCCATTGAGTTGAGCTATACTAAGTAGGGATAGTTCACTCAAATTACAAAATGACATTGGTATGAAAGCAATCCATGATTTTGATTTTTTTACCTGGCCACTGTTTAAAATGCTAACTTTTTAGCATTTGTGGCAATAATCCAATACAGGTCAATTTGCACCTTTTGCGCTTCATGTCCAAATCATCCTAAAGTATCCAAAAATGTATTGTGTAACTTAATGAAGTTACTTTAAGATGGTTTGGACATGAAGTGACAAAATGCTAATATAGATACCATTGACTTGCATTGGAGCTAAAATGTTAGCATTTGAAACAGTGGCCAAGTAAACACAACCAAAGCATGGATTGCTGTCATACCTTATCCATAGACTGCTTTCAGTGTAAAGAAAGCAATTTGTCCTTTTGTAATTTGGGTGAACTATCCCTTTAAACCAGCTTGCGACTGCCTGTAACCTGCCTGTCCCCCTCTCCCCCCAATCAGTTGGTGGTGCGTCTGGAGGAAGTAGAAGAAGAGGGTCTGCTGGTGTCCTGGACTTTCTCCCAGCAGCCGATCTCCCTCACCGTGGCCCCACGCAGGATCCAGAGAGAGGTGAGAAACAGTCACACTAAAGGTCCATTTATATCTTGCCAGGTCGAAAGAATGAAGTACCGTCGCTTATATGTGAATTAAATTCGGAGCGTGTTGGGAATGTGTTGGAGGCCGTTGGTTGAAAATGTCCCCCTTATGGAGAATCTGATGGTCTCATCGGTTTGGCCTCCTATGACAGTAGCAAATTACGATGGTCCTATTTTTATTCTTTATTTATTTTACCTCTATTTAACTAGGAAAGTCAGTTAAGAACAAATTCTCATTTTCAATGACGGCCTAGGAACAGTGGGTTAACTGCCTTGTTCAGGGGCAGAACGACAGATTTTGTACTTTGTCAGCTCGGGGATTCGATCTTGCAACCTTTCGGTTACTAGTCCAACGCTCTAACCTGCCGCCCAATAAATAATATAATAATACTCGTAGGAAAGGTTTTCATCTTTAGCTCACAATCTGTCGATACTATACTATTAGAAAGGTACATCTTTTTTATTATTTTTTAAATCTTGTGCATATTGTTTTGTATTGCAAGGTATTACTACTGCACTATTGGAGCTAGAAACACAAGCCTTTCGCTGCAACTGCGATAACATCTGCAAATCAGTATACATGACCAATAAACGTTGATTTGATTGGAACCCTCTATGGAAAAGGTTCTACATGGAACCCAAAAGCAAAAGGGTTCTACCGGGAACCAAAAAGGGTTATTCAAAAGGTTCTCCTATGGGGACAGCCAAAGAACACTTTTAGGTTCTAGATAGCACTTTTTTTTTCAGTGTGGGGCCCAGAGTTTTTTTCAGTCCAGGTCACCATACACTTAATCTGTTTACTATCTAATATATTTTAGTCTGTTTGGTGTTCTTCTTGGTGGCAGGTAGCTTACTTTAGTGGTGTTTTGTGCTCAGGAGAGTGATGCAGAGATAGACCCGGACATGATTCGGGAGCTGGTGAAGGATACTCTGTTCAGCACACAGCCAGCAATGATCCTCAACCTCAGGGCCTGTGTGTCCAGCACTACGGTAAGACCATTGCACTACAACTACGCTGCAAGTGTTTTCCTTCCATTAGAGTTGTTTTTAGCCTGCTACATCAGACTAGAAGCATCGAAACTGAGGCAGACATCAAAAGCAGCGAGAGCTCACATCACTGACTTGATGCTTCTGCATACGGAACAGCGTGTCTCATTGAAACGCGCCCAATGTAGTCAACTGCGGCTAGTAGGCATGGGAAAAACCACCATGCGAAACATGCAGTATAATTACCATTACCACTGGTAAAACCTTCCTGATAGGCTGAACCAACAGCTATAACTAAATGTTTTATGTTCTAGTGATTTGACTCTGGTCTGTAATTCCATTTCTTTCTTTATGACTTCCAGTTCCCCAGAGCAACAGGCCTAACCCCGACAGGTCTGACCCCCCCGTCCCAGAGTTTACCCCCCATACGAAGGCTCCTGCTTCGCCAGCTCAGGGGAACCTGCCTCAGAGCAGGTCAGCTATATCCCATCAGCCACGACCCACCATCTTCTCCCAAAAACCAGAGTCGATTAATGTGTGTGTGTGTGTGTGTGTGTGTGTGTGTGTGTGTGTGTGTGTGTGTGTGTGTGTGTGTGTGTGTAGCCAAGTCATGCAGTTCAGGGGAGCTGTGCTGTACCGTGAGCCTGGACCAGCCATCAACAGAAAGGAGGACCTGCTTCCTGCCTGCAACCCCCAGCCCTGACACCTCACTGGACTGGAGTGAGGACATCTCACTGTAAGACAGCTAGCTATAGCCCGGCCAGCCGCTGGCAGTCACACACATACGACCCGATTATAGATATGAATTATTGATATTTTACAACAGAAATAAACTACAATAATAGCTCAACAATGATTTTACCATCAAGTGAAGACTCTAAATAGCATGCACTCATTGTTTGACACTGTTATGTCTACTGTGAGTCTAACATACAATCTTTGATTATCTGTGATTGTGTTCTGCAGGGATCTGGCTCCAGAAACCAAAGAGCTGAGAGTGAGAATGCTGGAGAAGACCACCAAGGGAGAACGTAAGGCTCCTCTCAATTAGATACTTATTATTAAAGGTCATAGATTAATGAGACATTTCCTATCTGCTTTTGTAAAGACTATAGACCCTCTACACCAGTGGTTCCCAAACTTTTTATAGTCCCGTACCCCTTCAACCTCCAGCTGCGTACCCCCTCTACTAGCGCCAGGGTCAGCGTACTCTCAAATGTTTTTTTTTGTTGTTGCCATTATTGTAAGCCTGCCACGCACACTATACGATACATTTATTAAACATAAGAATGAGTGTGTCACAACCCGCCTCGTGGGAAGTGACAAAGAGCTTTTATAGAAACAGGGCACAAATAATAATATAATAATAATCAATCATTTTTCTCTTTATTTAGCAATCTTACATATAAAACCTTACTGGTTCATCAAAAATGGTGAATAACTCACCACAGGTTAATGAGAAGGGTGTGCTTGAAAGGATGCACAGAACTCTGCAGTGTTGGGTTGTATTGGAGAGAGTCTCAGTCTTAAATCCTTTTCCACACACAGTCTGTGCCTGTATTTAGTTTTCATGCTAGTGAGGGCCGAGAATCCACTCTCACATAGGTACGTGGTTGCAAAGGGCATCAGTGTCTTAACAGTGCAATTTTCCAAGGCAGGATACCTTGAGCGCAGCCCAATCCAGAAATCTGACAGTAGCTTTTGATTAAATTCAATTTTCACAAGAACCCCTTTTGCAATTTTATTGAGGCTCTCTTGTTCAGATATCGGTAAGTCGACTGGAGGCAGGGCATGAAAGGGATAACGAATCCAGTTGTTTGTGTCATCTGTTTCGGGAAAGTACCTGCGTAATTGCGCACCAAACTCACTCAGGTGCTTCGCTATTTTACATTGTCCGTAAGCTTAAGTTTATTTGCACACAAAATTATACAATGATGGAAAGACCTGTGTGTTGTCCTTGTTAATGCAGACAGATAAGAGCTCCAACTTCTTAATCATAGCCTCAATTTTGTTCCACACATTAAATATTGTTACGGAGAGTCCCTGTAATCCTAGATTCAGATCATTCAGGCAGGAAAAAACATCACCCTGATTAGGCCAGTCGTGTGAGAAACTCGTCATCATGCAAGTGGTCAGACAAGTGAAAAATGATGGTCAGTGAAAACTTTAATCTCGTCTCTCAATTCCAAAAAACATGTCAATACTTTGCCCCTTGATAACCAGCGCACTTCTGTATGTTGTAAAAGCATTACATGGTCACTGCCCATATCATTGTATAATGCAGAAAATACACAAGAGTTCAGGGGCCTTGCTTTAAAAGTTAACCATTTTCACTGTAGTGTCCAAAACGTCTTTCAAGCTGTCAGGCATTCCCTAAGGGAATGGTGGATGCTGCAGTGTATCCAAGTAGTGTCGGGAGCAACTGCTTGCAGGCTTTTTACCATCTGTACAGATACCAACACATTTTGACCACCAAAGTCCATTTGATGTCACAAAGCTGTCCAGTATTTAAAAAAGACCCTCTCCTGTTGGCCTGGTTTCCAGTGGTTTGCAGAAGATGTCTTCCTCTTCTGCAAACCACTGGATACGGACATATACCAGGAGCTGCGCCAGGCCTGACACATCTGTTGACTCATCCAGCTGTAAATGCATAGAATTCACTGGGTTGTATGTGAAGCAGTAATTGTTTCAAAACATCTCCTGCCATGTCACTGATGCGTCGTGAAACGGTGTGGTATGATGATAGCATTGTCCCAACCATATCTGCGGCAGCAGGGAGAATTAAGTCCTCCACAATAGTATGGGGCTTGCCTGTCCTAGCCACTCGGTAGCTCACCGTATAAGACGCTTCTAGCCCCTTCTTATTAATGGCATCTGTTGTGTCTTTATAAGGACACAAGGTGAGACACAAATGCAGACACAGGAAGCAGATGGTTGCGCTCCGATATTTATTAATCCAAGGGGTAGGTAGGTCGGGGACAGGCAAGAGTTCAATAACCAGATCCGAGTCCAAACAGTACAAGGGGATAGACAGGATTGAAGACAGAACAGGCAGAGTGGGTTCAGAGTCAGGACAGGCAAGGGTCGAAACCAGGAGGACTAGAACCAAAAGAGACTGGGGGAAAAAATAGGAGCAAGGAAAACCGCTGGTTGACTTAGCAAACAAGGCTAACTGGCAGAGAGACAGGAAACAGGGATATATACACCGGGGATAATTAGCGACACCTGGAGGGGGTGGAGACAATCACAAGGACAGGTGAAACAGTCTGACAGTCTTAATTCTCGCTCAAAAAACTTTTTTTCCTTCAAATTGGCATGTTTTGTTTCTAAATGTCTGTGAAAGAGTAAAGGTTTCCCACGAGAGAGTAACGGAGTAATGGATGTTAATTATTTGACTAGGCTACCTGTATTTGACATTGTGTTGTTATTTCGCTGAGCACTGGATGGTTTCATTTTATTTTGGCAGTGAAACGAGGCTATTCAGGCGAGAGAGAAAAAAATCACCCAAATGTATAGCCCTGTTTAAAAATATAAAAAAATCTTTATGTGAATCAGATTTTTATTTGGCGTACCCCCGACGGCATTGTGCGTACCCCAATGAGCACAATTCCTGCCTGCATTATAATCCAAAATTTGTGCCCGAACTTGATTTGTCCAAGAGAATCCTTTGTGATTCCCAGAAGTAGGGCTGTTGCCCTAGTTTGGGATTTCCAATACTATAAAGACTATATTCAAACCATTTTTCAAATGTCATGTTACACTCTAAGTAAGCAAAACACTGTGATGTTGTCTTCTATGTATTTCTATGCTTAGTCTTTCTCTCTTGGCAGAATTCTTGTCTGGCTTTGCCTCGCTACCCTTGGACCTCACCCGCAGAGCTCCTACTGGTCAGCATGTGCTGTCAGTTAGCCCAGGGCACGGCCTGGCACCCAATGCTACGGTCACCTTTGAGGTGAATGGCATGTGATAGGTGGAATGCTGTTCCAAAGTGTGTAGATAATAAGTTGGTGTGTTACAACATAGATGATGTAGAAATACAATTACAGAACATTGATTTGAATGGAGAGTGTTCTCTCTTATCATATCAATGTATTGTGGAGCACTCCACATGATAATCCTAGAGGGTAAAACATAGTACATAACAATACTTCCAACACAGTCCATAACATGAATGGTAATCTGGGTCCCTCTCCACCTGTAGCTGGTGTACCTGGAGGTAGTGGACCCCCTTGGAGCTCACTACACCACGCCCCTCCGCACCTCCATCACCCCGACCAAGAAGGTGGATGTGGACCGGACCATCATGCCAGACGGCACCATCGTCACCACCGTTACCACCATACAGTCACGACCCAGACCGGGAAAACTAGGTACAGTAGGTCTGGGTGAGTTAGCATATGGAGGGGCCGGAGAGTGGACTGTAGCTAATCATAATGACAAATATGATATTGATTTCTTGATAGTACTGATTCTATGAAAAAAAGAGGATTGCAACCCTGCACCCTGCATGCCAATCCTTCATTTTACTATACTCTATTGCAATGGTGGAAAAGTACTCAATTGTCATACTTAAGTAAAAGTAAAGATACCTTAATAGAAAGTGACTCAAGTGAAAGTCACCCAGTAAAATACTACTTGAGTAAAAGTCTAAAAGTATTTGGTTTTAAATATACTTAACTATCAAAATTAAATGCAGTCTCTAAAATGTACTTAAGTATCAAAAGTAAAGGTATAAACCATTTCAAATTCCGTATATGAAGTAAACCAGACGGCATAAATGACTCAAAGTGATCTTGACTCAGAAAAGGTTGGTGACCACTGCAATAGAGCAGTGGTGTAAAGTACTTCTTAAGTTGTTTTTTGGGGTATCTTTACTTTACTTTTTATATTTTGGTTAACTTTTACTTCACTACATTCCTCAAGAAAATAATGTACTTTTTACTCCTTACATTTTCCCTGACACCCAAAAAGATGGGTGTGTGAATTTGACCATTTTCCTGTCAAAATGTAATGAGTACTCAGAACGTACGCCTATGCAACATTAACCTCTAAACATATGGAATAGGGAGAATGTGTATTTTGATACTTAAGTACATTTTAGAGATTGCTTATAGATCAGGCTTATAAAGTGTTGAACAAAGTGTTGACAGTGCTGAATAAACTAAATCATAAATCTACTCATAAAAACATCAGCTCTTTGCTGTATTTGTTGAGTCGCTCTCTAGTCATGGTTTTTAAATCTCATAGTATCAACTTTGCTGTGCATTTTAGGCTTATTTTTACAGTCTATGGCTTGAGGAAATCTGATTGGCCAGCGGTAGGCCCATAGGTGCACTTAATTTGCTCTCTGGGCCTGCCGGGTAGGTGGAGTTCTACTTTCAGACACATGAAATGGTTCAAAATGGGAACACTTTGCCTTCCCAGTGCTAGGGCTGCTGAATCAAGTGCACCTACGGCCAACAGCATGAAGAAAAGAAAAAAAAAAAATAGGAACGCAAGGCTTTATCATCTGGGTTTTTATCAAAATGTTTGGTAACCTACAAGGAATGCGTTGGAGATCGACCTGTTGGTCGAGTTGGTGACCACTGCTCTGTTGCTTCTATTGACCCTCACATCCTCTGTCTCTGCGTTTACTCAGGTGACTCTCCCTCGCGGTCCCCATCCAAAGTGGAGGTGACAGAGAAAGGGACCATATTCCTCACTGATGGCTGCCATAGCAGGACCAGCTCCAGCCCTACTCTAAGCAGTGAGTTATGTTCCTCCATCGTTTCATAGCCTGGTCTCAGATCTGTTTGTGCTGTCTTGCCAACTCCTATGGTCATTGTTATAGTCATTATTATCACAAACATATCTGGGGCCAGGCTAATGGCTCCACACTCTTCAACACTTACTTCCACAGATATTTATTCTATTATTTTTCAACATGATACATCCAGTGGGTCCTCATTTAGTAGTTGTGTCACGTTATGGTGCATTACAGCGCATGCCGTTATGGCTCATTCAAGGCACCAGAGGGCATCTTTGAGCACATCTACTCCAGTCTGAGTTAAATAAATACTGTGGTGAGCAGTAGTGGTGCGTGGGTCAGCTGTTTGTTCACCCGCAATTGCTAATAACCCATCTGCAACACATGATATATGTGAAAATCTTAGGCCCGCACCCGACCCTAACCCTCAAATATAGAAAATGTGCTGTAGGCTACAGTTAGAGACGCCCCAGAAAGATTTCTTGACAAGGGGTGCAGGATTTTTTGTTGTTGCCTAATTTTATATATGGTTCTGATTATAATTTCCAACATTTTGGTAGGCTATTTGTTAGTCAACTTGTCTATAATTAGATACATGCATCTTCTCCTCTGTCATTACATGTTTCCCTAGAAGACTTCAGAAACCCTTGCTCACCAGAATGTCATAAATGATCAAATGAATGCTTCAATCTAGTTGACATCAGTAAGGTTTTCTGTCATCTCTGCTTCTTTCGTGGTGCAAAGATGTTTAGCAATAACTCAGCCCCCAAAAATGTGAAAGATTTTTTGACTGGAGGTAAGGAAATAGAAAGCTGTGAAAACGATCCAACATGTTTCTGATGAGATTTCAGTTTGCATATATTATGTGGTTGAAATACTATCAGCTTTTATGATGCTGATAAAGACAGCACAGACGGTCCCTAACTGTGCATTCACATTCTCTCAAGCTTAAATGCTTAAAGAAAGAAATCATATATCTCCACTCTTGTTCCCGAGTGAAAATGTACAATTTGTGTATTGTTTTACTGCAAGAAATGCTTAATTCTGCAGGAGTTAATATTAAGACTATGTGAGAGGTTATAGACCTACAGTCAGTGTAATAATTAAAGTAGCACTTTGATAGACCAGAGCCTTAGATATGCAGTTTTAGAAACTGTTCTTCATTTTGTAAGCATTACATAGCAAAGTAGCCAGAAGGTTGTGGATTCACAGACCACTGTGGACAAGGGTAGGGGTGAAATGATATCATTATAATAAAAGCACTGCATGAATCTATCATGTTGTTTGCGGTCCGAGGAAAAAATAGCTTTTCATAAATGCATTTCATGCAATTCTGCATCATTTTACATAACTGGAGACAGGCAGAATATATCTATATTTTTTTTATACCACAACAGAGCATGACAGCGAATGAGCGCTTGCTGCAGCACCGGAGATGTTTGATTACTACAGTGGCTTGCGAAAGTATTCACCCCCCTTGGCATTTTTTCCTATTTTGTTGCCCTACATCCTGGAATTAAAATCGATTCTTGGGGTGGGTTTGTATCATTTGATTTACACAACATGCCTACCACTTTTTAAGATGCAAACTATTTTTTATTGTGAACCAAACAAGAAATAAGACAAAAATATGTCAATAGTTTGTAGAGCCACCTTTTGCAGCAATTACAGCTGCAAGTCTTTTGGGGTATGTCTCTATAAGCTTGGCACATCTGGCCACTGGGATCTTTGCCCATTCTTCAAGGCAAAACTGTTCCGGCTCCTTCAAGTTGGATGGGTTCCACTGGTGTACAGCAATCTTTAAGTCATACCACAGATTCTCAATTGGATTGAGGTCTGGGCTTTGACTAGGCCATTCCAAGACATTTCAATGTTAACCCCTTAAACCACTCAAGTGTTGCTTTATCAGAATGCTTAGGGTCATTTTCCGACTGGAAGGTGAACCTCCGTCCCAGTCTCAAATCTCTGGAAGACTGAAACAGGTTTCCCTCAAGAATTTCCCTGTATTTCCCTGTATTTAGCACCATCCTTCAAATCTGAATACAGATATTAAGCTGTTGGTCAAAGGTACCTTTTTTTTAAGTAGGGGCGTGGATCAGAAAACCAGTCAATATCTGGCATAACTAACATTTGCTTCATGCAGCGCCACATTTCCTTTGCATAGAGTTGATCAGGGTGTTGATTGTGAAATGTTGTCCCACTCCTCTTCAATGGCTGTGTGAAGTTGCTAGATATTAACGGGAACTGGATCACGCTGTCGTACACGTTGATCCAGAGCATCCCAAACATGCTCAATGGGTGACATGTCTGGTGAGTATTGTCACGAACCGGCTTGAAGTCCGTGGCAAGAGGAGACAACGTGGAGATTAGGAATAACAAAAATATATTTATTAACTGAAGTAACGTAAATACAATTAACAATGGTGTATGTAGTCATTAATCAGTCGTGTAAGTGAGTGGTTGCATCCATAAATGTGATAATGAGGGGTGTTGAAAGGTGCCAAAGCAGACACACAAAACAGTCACAAAAATGCCACAACCAAAATCAGTGTGTCTGCATGGAGAGAGTCTTCTCAATGAATGGGGAAGAGGTGTATTTATCCCAGGACACACCCGGGCCCAGGTGTGTCCCATGTCGCTCACCACCCTCTCATCTCCACCAACTGACATCCTGTTAAGGAAAGCAAGAGCAAAGAGAAAGAATTCGGCAGACAGAGTGGGAGGGTTGTCACAGTATTCAGGCCATGGAATAATTGGGACATTTTCAGCATCCAGGAATTGTGTACAAATCCTTGAGACATTATCATGCTGAAACATTAGAAGATGGTGGCAGATGAATGGCACGGCAATGGGTCTTAGGATCTCGTCACGGTATCTCGGTGCATTCAAATTGCCATAGATAAAATGCAATTGTGTTCAATGTCCATAGCTTATGCCTGCCCATACCATAACCCCACCGCCACCATGCGGCACTCTGTTCAATGTTGCCATCAGCAAACCGCTCGCCCACCATCTGGCCGGTACAGTTGAAACCGGTATTCATCCGTGAAGAGCACACTTCTCCAGCGTGCCAGTGGCCATCAAAGGTGAGCATTTTCCCGCTGAAGTTGATTACGACGCCAAGCTGCAGTCAGCTCTAGACCATGGTGAGGACGATGAGCACGCAGATGAGCTTCCCTGAGACGATTTATGAGAGTTTTGCAGAAATTCTTTGGTTGTGCAAACCCACAGATTCATCAGCTGTCCAAGTGGCAGGTCTCAGATGATCCCGCAGGTGAAGAAGCTGGATGTGGAGGTCCTGGGCTGGTATAGTTACACGTGGTCAGCAGTTGTGGGACCGAGTGAACGTACTGCCAAATTCTCTAAAACGACGTTGGAGGCGGCATATGGTAGAGAAATTAACATTCAATTCTCTGGTAACAGCTGTGTTGGACATTCCTGCAGTCAGCATGTCAACTGCACGCTCCCTCAACTTGAGACCTCTGTGGCAATGTGTTGTGTAACAAAACTGCACGTTGTAGAGTGACCTTTATTTGCCCCAGTACAAGGTGCACCTGTGTAATGCTGTTTGAACAGCTTCTTGATATGCCACACCTGTCAGGTGGATGGATTATCTTGGTAGAAATGCTCACTAACTGGTGTAAACAAATTTGGTAATAACATATCTGGGAACTTTTATTTGAGCTCATTAAAAACATGTGACCAACACTTTACATGATGCGTTTATATTTTTGTTCAGTGTAATTGCCTAATACAGTGTGCATAAATGAGGCCCGTACAGATGACTTGCCTGTCAGTTTTTCCTCCCTGTACTCTTTCATTCAGTTTCTTCTTCACATCAGAAAAGAATGACTCTAGTCCTTAAGAAACTCACTTTATATAGACTAGAACTATTACCCTTTCCACACTGTGGTAATTAAAGCCAGTTTGTTATTTTATAATTATTTATGTTTTTCTTTTGTCTACTGCCCACATCTTATTGTCACAATAGAAACATTCTCCATTTATTCTTATTCGTGCTCATGAATTAAACATGTTAAATCTGACTGCACTATTTAATTGGTCTGTTTGTTTAAAAGAGGGAGAGAAACCAAAAGCAAATCAGCATTCTAACTCCCCCCTTGCGATGGTGTGACGCGGTCGACCACGACCTGCCACAGTTTACCGCAAATGTGCTGCGGCATAACTTCAACTTTTAATTGAGGAACAACTGTGTATGACTAGTGTTTTGTGACTGTTTGTGTCTAGCTGATAGTCCCCTGTCCAATGGGCTGGACCCGGTGGCTGACACGGCTATAAGACAGCTGACGGAGAACGCCAGCAAGGTGTCCAAGAAGACTCCCACTAAACGGAGCACGCTCATCATCTCTGGCGTGTCAAAGGTTAGAAACAAACAGTGGTGTCCAAACCATAGAAATAGAATCTAGAGCAGCTAGCTGTTCTCTGCCAATCTCACAACACACTGCGCTGATGGGTCTGGTGCTGGAGTAGCTAGGAATACATATATTGTGTACATACTGTATATACATATTGTTACATTTAGGTTTTGTAATCATGTAGGACATTAGGTTCATTAGGCTCAAATAGAAGTACCGTAGTTTGGGCCTCAGTGTTTGTCTCCTGTGGGTGAAATTTAAATGGATTTAATACCTCAGGTTCCCATCTCGGAGGATGACTGTGGCCTGTCTTGTGGCTACGCTGCAGCCATGGATGCTGCCCTGCAGGGAGGAGGAGCCTCCAACTACTATGGGGCGGGACAACATCAGGAAGCAGACGAGACCACGCCCTCGGATGTGTCTGAGCGGCCGTCTGTCGATGACGTGGAGTCAGAAACGGGCTCCACTGGGGCCCTGGAGACACGAAGCCTCAAAGACCATAAAGGTACCAGGCTGCCAGAGCCCTGGCTGGGCCTGCTTCAGACCAATTCTACTCAATCTCCATGGAGAGATACTCTGGCTGTCCCGAGTACTTGACTCTGGAAATGTCCAGTATTTTATCGAATCAAGAAAATACGATAAGAGGAAATTGTGTTGTGGTTTGCATCATCTTACGAGGATAATTAGATATGGATGTAAATGAATATGTACATGTTTTGATATAAATTTAACGGTATTTATGTAAACTGCAATATCAATATTGTATTTTCCAAATCACCATAATACACCATGATGTAACTCCTGTCTCTATTACGCTCTTCTAGTGGGCTTCCTCCGCAGCGGAACCAAGCTACTATTCCGTACAAGACACCGAAAGAAGGACCCAACCTTCAGCCAATCCCACGAGGACCTCTCCAACCTGGCCAGTGTCTCTGCCTCTTCTGCCTCTGGCACCATTGTGCGTAAGAAGTCCGGCAGCTTCTCCCGACGACTCATCAAGCGCTTCTCCTTCAAGTCGAAGTCGAAGGACAAAGCCAGTGCCACCAATGGAGGGCCGAGCACAGCAGACAACTGATAGACAACTGAATGGTGTAGCGGATGGCTAATGGCATTGCTACCGCCTTCCTGAGACTTAGAAGTAGGCTACTGTTGCCGTGGACCCAGAAATCGCCCTGGATTTTCTGGGTCAATGGTATTGGGTTGGGTAGGATTGTAGGACTGCTTGGTTGGAGGATGCTTAGCATTGGTCATCCTGTCCCACCATTTCTTCTTCTGTTTTCACCATCAGATGAGGAACCCAAATTTGCCACTTTTATTTAGTTTTTGCAGGCAGAACACGTACACCCCAGGTTGGTGGTTACCTATCCTGCATCTCTTACCTCTGATAGGACTCCTTTTCCTCTGGATGAGAAACGCACACGTCAGGGACAGATAGATGGATCCAGGGACTGTTTGCTTATTATCAAAGCCTCTTTTCAGAAGGAGCCTCTGCTGCTCTGGTGGATTTAAAGGGGGTTAAGGGGGATAACGAAAGTAGGAATAAACTTGAAGATGTTGCAATTCAACACTAAAGGGGCAGTAGGTAGAGTGAGTGTGGCCTCTTCCAAATCAATTTATTTAAAAATATGATTTTCTTGGTTGCACTTTATCAGATTGTTTACAGCACTTGACAGCTTCTTCTTGTGTTAATTTTATTGGTATTTGTATTGTTTGCTCTCTGATTCACATGATTATCCTTCTGTTTCCCCAAAAAATATTGGGTCACGTTTGGTGGTTTGCATTATGTAGGCCTAGTAGAGCCATGACTTTATCTTTCTTTCCTGCTTAGGTTGTAAATGTAATCTTAAATAACAAACTTAGTTGAAGAACAAATATCAACCCCTCGCATAGGTCTTAATTTGGTGGTAATGTTGACATTCATAGTGGCTTATACATTATGTTTTAACAATGTTGTTCATAATTGTAAGTTGTACAAAAACCAAATGCAGGCATACTTATGTCTGTGTTTTGTATTTTGTTTTTTTTAGAAAGGGAAATCTTCAAGGCAAAACTGTTTTAAATGATCAGCTCAGACCCTTTTTTAATTTGTATCTACTAGGCAAGTTGAAATACCTCAATCGCCTGAGTACTAACGTTACACATTCTCTGGGTCCGAATTATTGATGGAGGATATGCCATAAATATCTTTAATAGTTGAATGGTAAATGATATACAGATTGAGTCCTCCTTAATATTAATATCAGGGAATTCTCATGGTTGAGGTAATAAAAAAAGATGGTCAGATGGTTATTATGACTTTCTCCCCTGTAATGCAAGATTGTTGCTCCTTAATTCAAGTTGAGCTTATAAGATGTCACAGTCCTCCAGGACATGCGTTGTCACGCACAGAACATAGGGTAGTGTAGAGATGTACATAAAAGTAGTTCTTGTACAGTATTGACATATGCGTTTTGTAAGACAATTATTTTGCCATCCTCTCAGAATTTGTATTGTGTATCCCTAAAGTATATTTGATGTTATAGTAAGGGAATGGTGGTTCAGTAGTAATAGACAAGGAAATATTGTTACTCCTGCCCCACCTCTACTCTTTAAGACAGACTCTCATAATCATCATAACATAGTACTGTTTGCCAAGTAAAGTCACACACATAATTTAAGTTTTCTTTATGAAATTGTCACTGAGGTAACAACTTTTTTTGTTGGTTGAAACCCATAAACATTACTACTTGAAGTTACAGCTTGTCTGAAGACAATGTATAACAGCATACAGTGCCTTCAGAAAGTATTCACACCCCTACACATTGGGATTCAAATTGATTTAAGTGCGGGGGGAAAAAAATCGAAATTGTTCAAAGCTTAATAAAAAAATCAAACACTAATATATCTTGATTCGACAAGTGTTCAACCCCCTGAGTCAATACATGTTAGAATCACCTTTGGTAGCGATTTACAGCTGTGAGTCTTTTGGGTTTAAGTCTCTTAAGAGCTTTGTACATCTGGATTGTACAATATTTATTATTTTTTTTAAACTCTTCGAGCTCTGTGAAGTTGGTTGTTGATCATTGCTAGATAGCCATTTTCAAGTGTTGCCATAGATTTTCAAGCCGTTTTAAGTCAAAACTGTAATTAGGAACATTCAATGTCGTCTTGGTAAGCAACTCCTGTGTATATTTGGCCTTGTGTCTTAGGTTATTGTCCTGCTGAAATGTGAATTTGTTTCCCAATGTCTGTTGGAAAGCAGAATGAACCAGGTTTTCCTCAATGATTTTCCCTGCACTTAAGCTCTATTCCGTTTCTTTTTATTGAAAAAATAAAATCCCTAATCCTTGCAGATGACGAGCATATTCATAACATGATGTAGCCCCCACCGTGCTTGAAAATATGAAGAGTGGTACTTAGTGATCTGTTTTGTTGGATTTGCCCCAAACATAATGCTTTGAATTTAGGACAAAAAAATGCATTTCTTTGCCAACTTTTTGGGAAATATTACTTTAGCGCCTGCAAACAGGATGCATGTTTTGGAATATTTGTAGTCTGTACAGACTTCCTTCTTTTCACTCTGTCATTTAGGTTAGTATTGTGGAGTAACTACAACATTATTGATCCATCCTCAGTTTTCTCCTATCACAGCCATTAAACTCTATTTATTTGATTTATTTAACCTTTATTTAACTAGGCAAGTCCGTTAAGAACAAATTCTTATTTACAATGATGGCCGACTTGTAAAGCCCAAACCCTCCCCTATCCCGGACGACACTGGGACAATTGTGCGCTGTCCTATGGGACTCCCAATCACGGGCCGGTTGTGATACAGCCCGGGTTTGAACCCGGGTCTGTAGTGATGTCTCTAGCACTGCGATGCACCACTCGGGAGGCCTGTAACAGTTAAAATCACTATTGGCCTCATGGTGAAATCCCTGAGAGGTTTCTTTCCTCTCCAGCAACTGAATTAGGAAGGACGCCTGGATGTATTGATACACCATCCAAAGTGTAATTATTAACTTTGCCATGCTTAAAGCGATATTCAGTGTCTGCTTTAAAAAAATGTTTTACCCATCTACCAATATATACCCTTCGTGCGATTACAATTATCTGTATGTGTGGGGTTAATTTAATTTATTACCCCTTTTTCTCCCCAATTTCGTGGTATCTAATTGGTAGTTAGTCTTGTCCCATCGCTGCAACTCCCATACGGACTTGGGAGAGGCGAAGGTCGAGAGCCGTGCGTCCTCCGAACCACAACCCAGCCAAGCCGCACTGCTTCTTGACACAATGCCCGCTTAATCCAAAAGCCATCCGCACCAATGTGTCGGAGGAAACACCGTACACCTGGCGACAGTGTCAGCGTGTATTGTGCCCAGCCCGCCACAGGAGTCGCTATTGTGTGATGGAACAAGAACATCCCTGCCGGCCAAACCCTCCTCGAACCCGGACGATACTGGGCCAATTGTGCGCAGTATCGTACATTTTTACTCCTGAACGTATTTAGGTTTGCCATAACAAAGGGGTTGACTACATATTGACTCAATTTAGAATTCTTTTACAAAATAAAATCTAAAGCTGAAAACTAAATTCCACATTGACATTGTACGGTATTGTGTTTAGATCAGTGGCAGATAACCTAAATATAATGCATTTTAAATTGAGGCTGTAAAACAACAACATTTGGAAAAAGTCAAGGGATGTGAATACTTTCTGAAGGAGCGATATGTTTTTTTTTTTTTAGGGTTTCAAGCAATTTGGTGGAAAACTCATTCCTGTGAAACGGTAAGCCATGTTGGTGCAACATTGTAGGATGGTAAAAGGGCCATGGGCCACACAGTCTCATGCCATGCCAATTGTACACTTGGCGCTATAATAAACTATTGAAAATGGAAACTTTGAAAGCTCACGCCCCTCTGCCCGTGTGATGTAGCGTCATAAATTCGGTACATAGGTCGCTCTCCTTACAAGGAACAAATGTGCATTAAGGACCCATAACAAACAAAAAAAAGTTTAACTAAACCAAACTAGACCACAGCCTGTCGTTTCCAATGGGAACCAATTCGTCAGTGGACAGAACCAGCAAGAAGGGGCGAGCTAGATCCTTTCTATTTGAAGCCTATAAAGTATGATGTGATCATTTTAAATGTTTAATTTATTTGAAATAAATGTATTTTTTAAAACACTGATACTCATCATTTGTCACTCTCTAGTGTAGGGATGTGTTGTTTGAATGTCATACTGTATGTTGAACAATACTGAACATTAGGTTGAATTGACCAACTTTAGGTTTCCTCCCCAAAATACTTTCTCTACCTGTCGTCAGCTTGCTGGAGCTCGAGGTGCTTATTCCTCCTTTGGGTCCAGAGTTAAGAGAATGAGAGAAAGGGGAGCATTACTTTTCTAGTCCTGCCAGGTCACATGGTATCACACCTAGGCGTCTAGAGCCATTATCACAACCCATTGTCTTTTTAGGGAATTGTACTTGGAAATTGGGACGGAAGTGCCCACGCACTAAAAAGGCTCAGAAGAAGACGAGAGTTAAAAGAGCTAGTGTAGCCTGAACGGCACACTTCAGCTAACCTTCTTCAAGGAAAGAAGGAGAAGACTAGAGCACAGCCACTGCAACTCAAGCAAGGAGTCAACAGAGAAAAGCAACAAGCATAAGGACACCAACTCCGGACCAAAGGAGGAACCCCCAACTCAAGAAGAAAGGACATCTTCTTCCTTTGTTCTTCACATGCAGCCTGAACAATCAAGAAGCCACAATGGACTTTGATCACAGACTGAGAATAACATAATTTAATGTTCAGGATCTCAAGCTCTTCAATTCTTGTCTTTCATTCTATTTCCTACCTTTTCATGATCGTTCTCATTATGTTTGTAAATATTTAGATTAGTGTTATTAAATGTTGATTGTATAAATACATTGTGTTTGTCTTGTTATTCTGGTAAAGAACTCTCAATTGATTCTCAAAATAAATTCATACCTTCAGATAAGTCAACTATTACTATTGTTCCTATTTTAGTCTTAAGAGTTATTACTAAAATATCTCATAAACCACATCTTCTTAGAATACTATTTTTGTCCAATACAGGACTGATGCCTTGTTAATAATCTCATAGACATGTGTACCACTACCACACTAGGCTAAATGTGTGACTGAGAAAGGAGCCCCATAGTTTCACTTTCGCTTGGAGGTAGAATGACAGAGACGGTGGAGATTGCCCAGTGAACATGCCGACCAGTGGAGGCTCCTTAGGGGAGGACAGCTCCTAATAATGACTGGAACAGAGCAAATGGAATGGGTATCAAACATTTGGAAACCATGTGTTAGATGTATTTGATACCATTCCACTGATGCTGCTCCAGCCATTTACCATGAGCCAGTCATCCACAATTAAGGTGTCACCAACCTCCTGTGATGCCGTCTCCTGTGAATGTCTACAGAGAGACTACAATTTCCATAAGTGATGGAGGCAGGCGATGGCCCATACCTAGCCCATTTAACCATCTAATCAAGGGACACATTACATTTTTTTCTTTGAGGGATACTTTTTTTTCACAACCAGATCTGACCTACCCTATATACCCAGCTACCTCAGGAGTAGCCCCTAGGTGGCAGCAAATCTATGACTCACAAGCAATGAAAAGACAAAACTACTATTGTTCACCCAACCTGTAAATGGTGAATGTACACTAGATTGCGGTAAATTGTCGCGTGCCGTTTAGGCCGCCCATTGTGACTCGCTTGCTGGCAGCATGATCGATTGTGCGTCAAGAATTCAGCAGAGCAAGTATGTATGAAGGTCTGGTTATTAAATGGGTACTTAGTTCAATAGTAAAATCCTCTAAAACACTATGGTGATGAACACTTTGCTGCCCTGTTTCCAATTGTCCACATGGCTGGGAGAACCTATTCAAGTAAGTAAATACTTTTCGAAAATGTAAAAAAAAAAAAAAGAGGTATTATTAGCTACAGTGCAGGCTAGCTGGTTGGCTCGCTAACGTAAACTCACCCCATTCCGTACAAATGTGCGCAACCGTAACATTCACACGAGGCTACAAAGAAAACGAATGGGACTGTAGCAACTGTGTTGACTTCAAAATCGGGGGTGTGAACTACGTTTCTATTCAAGTGTTGATCGACATGGTAATGGCTCTATAGTATTGGAGAAAAGTTGAAAAAACGGACCCTCCGTTACTTCGTGACGTGTCGTAACGTACAGCACGCATAAAGCAACTATTTCTGTCTTACAATCTCTCTCCACCAGGTGTAGGTAGCACTTCTCTCATCCTTTAAAAACAAGAAATGGACAGTGACGGGGGGATACCTAGAATTTTTTTGTTTCATCATTGCATGCGATCATCATTCTCAAAGCCACTCTTTACTTCTAAGATCACTTTTGCACCGCCCTAAAAACCTGATTCAAATTCGACACAAACCTTCAAATAATATAAACTCTTTATAGTTTATAAGATGATAAGTTGGACAGATCGAGTGAAAAAAAGCAATTTTCCCACACAACATCTCTCCTCACTATCACGCATTAGTTTCACTTCCCCACCTCCCATTTTTAAAAAGACCCGATGGGGCTCATTGTTTTCTTGAATCATGCAGAAACGGGCAGCTTGGAGGTCATGTCATTCATTTTGTTGGAAATGGGTGAAGTTGTGCATTACAATGGTATTGACATTACAGTTGATCTGGAAGTATTACGTTTTTGGGGCGCTAAAATAAGGTCAATTGTACAGACCAAGGCGATGTACAACAACTTCACATACTGTATAGAAAGCTAGCTAAGTGAATTAAATATCACCAGCTACATAACTTCATATTAGCTAGCTATCTTGATGTATTTATCACTATAAAAAACAAACTCCAAATGCATTTGTAGGTAGCTCGCCAACAGCCATGGAGGAGGGTGAAAGGATAGCAGCCGCAACTGTCAAAGTGAGAGAGTAGGCTATTCTGGATAGGACAGGTAACGTTACTTTTGTGTAGTTCCTGTCCCTAAAAGTGAGGACAGAGATAATAGTAACATAATATTCAGTGCGGTGTAATTTGGCTATAATGAAGTCTGTTTCTTGTGAGGTTTTCTGTCCTCAGATAAAGAGAGCTATGAAAGCCTGTCTACATATGAAGAGGTCCCAATGAAGAGCAGTGGTTCTCAGTCCTGGTCCTGGGGACTCAAAGGGGTACACATTTTTGTTTTTGCATTAGCACTGCACAGCTGATTCAAATGATCAACTTATCATCCAGCTTCAAGTGGTATTTATGTATTTAGGATCCTGTTATTATCATATGCACATATGTGTGCCCATGCATCTATATATCCAATGTTATCATGATTTGTTATCAGGGATATTATACTTTAGTATTCCACAATGACCTGGTGATGTAAAAGTCATTCCATCTTCCGAGATACCTTGTAACTGGATATTCCTTCAAAACGATTGCCTACAGTTACTGTGTAGGGCACTGCAATGTTGGGTGACCAGGGCTATCTGGGACTGCCTCCTGGAGAAATTCAGGTGTGTGAAGGCTACCCGGTGTCCTGCATAACTTCATGAAGATGGACACGAGATCCAGGAGGGGATCTGCAGCTCGCCGTCGTGTGCCAGAGGAGAAGTCTGCTGCTCTGCAGGATGTTTAAAGGATGGGGTCCAACAACACAGCAAGAGAGGCAATCCGTGTGCAGGAGATCTTCACCTCCTACTTCTTCGAAGAGGGTGCTGTTCCCCGGCAACACCATAGACCACACTATGCACAACCAAAGGCTATTGTAAGAGTCATTCACATTGCAATACGAGTCTTCTTCCATTTACTTAGCTATGTCAACTGCAGTTATTCAATTCTCAGTTTCTCTCCCTTTGATTTCTACTTCTCATGTGAGGGTGCTGTTTAGGTAAGGGTCTGTACAAAAACAAAACAGGCTATTTCAAATCACCCATATTGAAAAAATGTAGAAGAATTAGACACCCTATAACCCACACCTACAAACTCATGTATCAATCTGATTGAATGATTGTGTTGTGCACTAAGCAGGCTCGTGTGTATAACTATGTTTTTTTTCTACCTTCAAAGAATAGACAAGAGGGCCACCCATGGAGAATAGTAAGACACTTCATTATTTCTATAACTACGCTATATTATTTGTCCTCGTGTGTCCGTTCATGTTTTTCAGCATAAAGTACTCTACAGCCACTTAGTGTGGTGTGGACACCAGGTGAGGCCACACACACAGATTCCCGTTGAACACTGGCTCTTTAACTACCTTATTTTCTCAATAAGTCTTTCTCCTTCACTTCATCCCTCTCTCCTCTAGGTTATCAGCTGTGTCAGTGAACCCCTCCCACATCCGAACTATCTACATAGTGGGCACAGCATGATCAGAGGTGAGAGGTCACTTGGTCAGGTCAACAGGAAGTATTGTTAGAGATGCTTTACATTGAAATACAGATAAATGCAGTAGTCCCAGAATGAATGATCCAAGGTCAGTTTTGCATTTCACCTCCTGATTATTATGATGACTAACAATGTTAGAATAAAAAATAAAAACAAGGCTTAAACATGCTCGCTCTCTCTCCATCTCTCTCGTCTGCAGAATATGTTTTGATGTGAGAGAATGCCAACCCCTGTGATTCATTAATCATATGCTGCCTTCCCTGCTCCTATGTTCTTACCTCTTTCCCTGTCTGTCTTTTACACCTCTCTCGCCACCTCTTTCTTCCGGATTTTATAATGCACAACAGAAGTACAGATTGAACATGTATTTATAATATTACAATTATAATATTTATAATGCATTTATTCATAACACTTGAATAATGAACTTTCAATAAGGACTTTCACATTCTCTACTGGTTGAAATTGTCTAATTTGATGAAATTTGTTGTCTTTTTGCACTGAGTCAGTTCCTCACGCTGCTTTCCAACGTCTTATCGTCGACTCATTAAGGCTAAGCTCCCGTGCAGCAGCTCTATTTCCTTTTCCAACAGCCAGATCGATCGCCTTCAACTTGAAAGCTGCATCATATGCATTTCTCCGTGTCTTTGCCATGATGAGGGTGACAAAATTACTACTAGTTTGAGCGCGCTCCATTTTACGTCACATTATGTGATGGTGCTCATTTTTTTGGCGGCATGAATCTTGTGAAAGCGGGAAAAATCCATAAATTAGCCGCGTCATTGTATAAACCGCGAGGTTCAAAGCGTGGGAATAAAGTAGCGGCTTATAGTCCAGCAATTACAGTACTTTGCGTGTTTGTGGTGCTTTCAAGACAACTGGTGCCATGTTCAAAACAACTGGGAACTTGGAAATCTCAGACTTCAGTGCGTTCAAGACAACTAGGAACTAAGGACAAGAAAATTGCTCCGACTGGAAAAAATAGTTTTCAATGAAAGGTCATCCAACTCGGGAACTCAGGCCTCTTTCTAGAGCTCTGACTTTCCGACCTGAAGATCACTAACGTCATGATTCGACCTTGTATTTTTCTGTAAAAAAAAACGAGGTCATATCATGATGTTGGTGATCAGAGCTTGAAACATGGAATTCCGAGTTGGATGACCATTCAAAAATATTTTCCTCTGTCGGAGCTCGTTTTTTATGAGTTCCCAGTTATTTTGAACACACTGAAGTTAGAGATTTCCGAGTTCCCAGTTGTTTTGAACGCGGCATAGAGCTCGCCAGTTTGTAGTCTTAAAACTGGGAACTAAATTACCTCTGGTTCATTCAGCCATCCCTTTGGGGGAAATAAATAGGGAAAGAGTAACGTTTTGGAATAAATGGCGTAAATAAAGTCTGAAGTTAACACAAGTTTAGGAGCACCCCCAAAAGCTCAATCAGAGCTCAGTGTCGCTGCTCTTCAATGGCGGTGTTTGTGGACTCACTCGACCTATGTTTCTTGGGTTTGGGACCACAGCATGCCAGGAGAGGCCTCACAGATCCTTTTTTTTTCAGGAGGATATCCCTCAAGAGGACGCACTCTCAGTATCAAGAATATGCATATCCTTATTTTCATGTCCTCGGCTACAGACAATAAGATTTGGGTATGTCATTTTAGGCGATTTCTTTTTTAAAGGGTCCGATCCTTGGGATGGAGGAGCCTATGTGTTGTTTGCTCCATAAAGAGATGACTTTGTCACAAGAGAACCTCTCTCTCTCTCACTCACACACACACACACACACACACACGCCCCTCTGGTTGTAGGACTGCCCACCACGGGTGCATAGTTTAGCACTCACGCAAGGTTGGTTTAAGTAGGGCTAATGACAAGGTCGCAGGGTGGACACCTTTAATGACCCCCGCGCTACACTTCATAAAAACCTCACACCACAGTCTCCTATGAGCAAGGTGGCTCGGGTTTCACATAACAGCCTGCATACACAGCCCGTTTCTGGTCAGGTGACGCAATCCCTGTTGGGGGACGGAGCTCTGACTCAAGCGAGCGCCTCTGTCAGTGCAGTACAGACCCGTGCTGCAATCACGGAGGGCTTGGACAGCAAGGTTACAAGTATAACCAATCTGTCATCACCCCTGTTTCTCACAGAATGCGCTATTGTTTCCTCTCCCTTTCATGGGAGGCTCGCCTTGGGCTGTACCGCCGCTTTATTGTCGGCAGACAGCGGCGGCAAGGGCTATAGGGGATCACAGGCATTTCCTACTGAATGCACCAAAGCTTCGCACTCTCCCGCTTTGTCATTATTATTGGACCGGACGCTGGAGAAGGGTTATACCATCCAATTTCACTGGACCCCTCCCCATTTACGGGGTTGGTGTAGACGGTAATGAAATCGCACCAAAAAGTCACCGCTCGTTGCAGAGATCACAGAACTTTTGGCGAAGGATGCGGTCACAGTGGTTTCACGAGAGCTAAGGAACAGCGGGCTATATTCGCTCTACTTCCTAGTGTCAAAAAAATATGGGGGGGGGGGGATGAGGCCGATACTGGATCGACGCATTCGCAACAAGAGCGTAGCCAAATGAATGCTCGGAATGCTCACGACAAAATGTCTGCTGGAATGTGTCCATGCGAAAGACTTTTGCATAGACCTGAAGGACGCATACATTCATGTGCCGGTGCATCCGTTTTGCCTTTCAATGGGTGGCATACGAATACACAAGGATGCTGTTTGGGTACGCCCTGGCACCTCGCATCTTTTCCAAATGCGTGGAGGTGGCAATAGAACCATTGCATTGCCAGGGGATAAGGGATTTGGATTACCTGGACGACCTACTGGTGCATGCCCCGTCAGCAGAGATGCCGATCGCACACACAACACAGATGGTGATTCATCTCACACATTTGGGGTTCATGTGAATTGTGAAGAGCGCACCGTGGCCCAGTCAACAGGATTGTCTACCTGTGTATACAGCTAGACAAATCAAATCAAATTTTATTGGTGACATACACATGGTTAGCAGATGTTAATGTGAGTGTTGCGAAATGCTTGCGCTTCTAGTTCCGACCTTGCAGTAATATCAAACAAGTAATCTAACAATTCCACAACAACTACCTAATACACACAAATCTAAGTAAAGGGATGGAATAAGAATGTGCACATATAAATATATAGATTAGCGATGACCGAGCGGCATAGGCAAGATGCAATAGATGGTATAGAATACAGTATCTACATATGAGATGAGTAATGTAAGATATGTTCTCCTGTAAACATTTCCACCACTGTCCTCCATTCTCCTGCTACTAGCTCCGGTGAGTTCAGGCGGGTTGTCAATCATATTGATAGCTCCCGATCGCTCAGGGGCTCCATAGTTTGCGGAGATGATTCAGATGCTGATTTCGCCACCTCGTCTCATTCCACATCGATGGGACACGTTGTTTCAGGCAGGAGGCTGAGTGGTCTGATGCTCTGGTTCCTGAGAGGAACAGGTTAGAGTGCTGTGGGTTATCTGATGCAGTGATCAGAACCATACAGGGCTCACGTGCCAGTTCCACATCCAGGAACGTGTTCTCACAGTGGTGCGTCACAAAGAACGTTGACCCGTGTGCTGTCAAGTTGAGAGCGTCCTCTCATTCCTACAGTGTATATTTGATAAGCAGTGCTCACCCGTCACTATTAAGGTGTTCGCGGTGGCGATTTCAGCTTGTCATGAGGGTTTTGGCAGAGACACCGTCTTCAGTCACCCACTAGTGAAATGCATCCTATTGGGAACGCTTCGGCCAATGCCTGGAGCCACGCTCCCTCAGTGGGATAAGACTTTGGTACTCTAAGCGCTTTATAAGCCTCCGTTCGAGCCATTGAACCAAATCCCCTTCAAAATGTTCTTTGAAGATGGCACTGTTACTCACTCTGACCACTGCTAAGCGTGTCAGGGATTTGTGCGCTCTTTAGATGAGGCCCGACCGCCTTGCCATTAATGGCAATCAGAGCAGGGCTGTGTTATGTCCTAACCTCTTAAATGTATTAAGATTTCATACAGATAACAGATTGTAGATTTTGTGGACCTTCTCTACCCCTCCGCATGTTGATAGGAGAGGAACGGCTCCATCGCCTGTGCCTTGGCGTACCACTTGGAGCGCACGGCGGCCATTAGGTCATCCCCTCAGCTGTTTGTGTGTCACGGTGCTGCGGCACTCGGTAGACCACTCTCTAAACAGCGTCAGTTTCTTTGGCTTTGTGAAAGCATTGAGATGGCTTATGAGGCTGCAGAGCGTCCATTGCCTCTGGGTAGAAGAGCCCACTCCACCGATGGAGTTGTGGCTCCTGCTGCTCTTTTCAGAGGAACAGGGATAGAGGATATTTGCCGGCGGCATCCTGGTCGTCACAGTCCCCTTTTATCAGTTTCTATCTTTCAGATATGTCTTCCAACTCTCTGGCTCAGTCCGTACTCAGTGTTGCTGATGGGAGGACTTGAACTAAAGGAGAAAGATGCTGGGTCAATGGGCATGTTCCCAAGAGGCCCGCTTTTTCTCTATTAGAGTGACATATGAGACTTGTCTCCTGACTGACGTTCAGTGGAGTAGAGTTCATGTATTTTTTTTTTACATGCCAACAGTTTAAGACTGTGTTGGGGCAGAATGATGAGGGAAATAGTATTTGTAACCTTGTATTACATTACTATTATACCAATCTTTGAAATTACATTGGAGCGTTATTACTGTCTGAGCGTTCAGTTCAGTATTTGCCCATGTTTTATATACTCTTTTTCCTATCATCATATATTAACTGTCTGCATGTGCAGTACAGTTTCTGGGTTGATGTTTTTTGAGTGAAGTGGATTTACTGATAATACGGTCTAGGGTGACACCTTGTGACGATTCACTGTAATATCAGTTGTGCGGGAATATTGGAATGCAAACTGCCTGATGGTTCAGGTCGTCCTTTTCTTTGCCCGCTAGTCTGTTGATTATTCCTCAGACTAGGTGCGGTGGATTTACTGATGACACGGTGAAGGACGACACCTTGAGTTGCATCACTGTTGAGTGTCAGTTATTGAAGGAATATTGGAGAGGTAACTGTCAGCTTGTTCAGTTCAGTTGGGCTCGTGTGTAATTACTTTTCAGCCCACTAGTCTTCGGTTTCCTTAAGACTTGGGGAGGCGGATTACTAGAAGCACACTGTAGGGCGACACCTTGTGTTGCAAACACTGTAGTACCAGTTGTTATAGGGATATTAGAGCATTAATTAACGTCTGCTTGGTTCAGTTAATTTCAGCTCGTGTCCTGCATCTCTACCCACCAGTCTTTGTGTTCCTCAGATTGAGTGTAGTGGGTTACCGAAAACACAGTGTAGGGTGACACTTTGTGTCACTTCTCTGGTGGGTCTGTTTTTCTTGACAGGATATTGGAGCACTATCTATCTGCTTGTTCAGATTAGCTGTGTTTCATATTCTAGTTGTCTGTTAACTAGTCATTGGCTTTGCCTTAGACTGAGTGTTGCAGATTTACTGAGGACACAGTATATTGTAAGACCTTGTGTTACTGTACTGTGGGACTCGGTCAGGGGCGGACTGAAACAATAATTCAGGCTGGGAATTTGACTCCATCCCAGGCCAACCTGTTCATGCATACCACCAAACCGCTAATTTTGTAGGCTAACCCTATTTGTTGATGCAACGGGTACCAACCGAGTTATACATTTGGCCATTATGTTCATCTGGGAAGAAAGTTATCCACATTACAAAATACAAACATTTGGGACTGACCAACAAGTAGCCTATCTGAAAACTGAGTTTTCAAGGTATGCTATGGCTATGGGTGCACCCTCAAAAACTCACTAGGAATACACCAATCATAGCACATACAAATAAAAATGTACAAGGTATGCCCCCGATTACAGTCCTACTGATAATCTCATAAATACAGCACATATTAATCTAAAATCATAGCCTACATGTTTAGGTTTGTGCCTTTAAGTTGTACCTGAAGGTTCCTGCTCTGAGTCTGACTCTGAACTGATCACCATCTCCAGTTCTGCAGGAGCACCTGAAGCTCTAGTGCTGCTGCTGCTTCTTTCTTCACCTTTGCAAAGAACATTACTGTAGCCTGTTTCTCTGTACAGTGTATGTGCACTTTCCCTAGTTTATGTGGCATGAGTCATGACCGAATGCTGGCAAGTCCATAGTCTAGGTTTACTATTTTTTTACTAGTTTAAACATATTGCCTTCAAATGTCATATTATGATCGCTATGTTGCACTCATTGCTATGATATAATTACTCCACGAAGACGTGCAAACTGTTTAGCCTACCGGCCGTTATATCACCATTATTAGCTAAGCTACTTAGCTAGCCATGCTGGGTGTCGTGTGTGTGTGTTTTAGCTAGTGGTTTTGACTGACCTGTTCCCTTACTAGCGAACATGTCGTTTATTTTGCAGCATTTAGCTGCGTCTGTGGCAAGGGCCTTTCTCTTTTTTATTCTCTCCCTCTCTGCTCCACCTTTCCTTTTCTGACCGTCCATTTCACCATACGACTTGTCTAAAATGTTATCGGTAGAGAAGCAGGTAGACGGTTGCTATATGCGTTGCAGAGAGACCTGATGTCATTTTTGGCGTGGGGACACTGCAGCGAGAGAGTGTAGCGCTTGATGCGTGGCTTCTCCGTCAACTCATTCCTGCTTGTAATATTATCGCTGGTCAAGTTGACTATTCACCGCAGGCCAAAACGACCCTCAGGCCACCGGGAAATGTCACGGTGCTCCTGACGGCCAGTCCGCCATTGGACTCGGTCACAGCTATTGCTAGGCCCAACCTTGTCATTACGTGGGAAGTGTTGGGCTCGGCAGGGAGTACATTAGGGAGCGTTTCGCTACGCCTTAAACCAATAGGAGATGAGGTGGAGCTCCACGATATAGAACGATAGTTATCGAAGTTGTAACTCCAGCTCTATATGTGGAGCAGAGCCCCATGGGCCTTATCAACCCACAGTCTCGCTGAAGATCATTTTCAGGAGGCTGATTGTGGGGAGGCAATCCCCATATATATAGGGACACCTGTACTCCCATTTGCTGCAGGTGTGTGCATAATACATTTCTCAGGCTACTCACTGCCTCAGCAGCAGGGTAAACCAACAAGAGCAGAGCTGCATTATGGGGCTCCCGCCACTCATAGAACTGGAGTTACAATTTAATTAACTGTCGTTACCACGGGCCACCTGAAATGTTTTTGGCTCACTTAATAATTGTGCTCGATTATGGGTCACTCCCCAAAATGTTTATTCATTATGTTTTAGTCATTGTCATTGTTCTCCTATATTTATTTGTGTGCTTCTACCTTTCTAATTCAGAGCACATCACGTAGGCCCTATCCTTGTAAAAAAAAAATCATCATCATAGACCCCTGAACTATAATTTTTTTTGTATTCATTTTATTTCACCTTTATTTAACCAGATAGGCTAGTTGAGAACAAGTTCTCATTTGCAACTGCGACCTGGCCAAGATAAAGCATAGCAGTGTGAACAGACAACAACACAGAGTTACACATGGAGTAAACAATAAACAAGTCAATAACATAGTGGGGGAAAAAATAATCTATATACATTGTGTGCAAAAGGCATATGAGGAGGTAGGCAATAAATAGGCCATAGGAGTGAATAATTACAATTTAGCAGATTAACACTGCAATGATCAGAGGAACATGTGCAGGTAGAGATACTGGTGTGCAAAAGAGCAGAAAAGTAAATAAAATAAAAACAGTATGGGGATGAGGTAGGTAAATTGGGTGGGCTATATACCGATGGACTATGTACAGCTGCAGCGATCGGTTAGCTGCTCAGATAGCAGATGTGTAAAGTTGGTGAGGGAGATAAAAGTCTCCAACTTCAAAGATTTTTGCAATTCGTTCCAGTCACAGGCAGCAGAGAACTGTAAGGAAAGGCGGCCAAATGAGGTTTTGGCATTAGGGATGATCAGTGAGATCCAACTGCTGGAGCGCGTGCTACGGGTGGGTGTTGCCATCGTGACCAGTGAACTGAGATAAGGCAGAGCTTTACCTAGCATAGACTTGTAGATGACCTGGAGCCAGTGGGTCTGGGGACGAACATGTAGCGAGGGCCAGCCGACTAGAGCATACAGGTCGCAGTGGTGGGTGGTATAAGGTGCTTTAGTAACAAAACGGATGGCACTGTGATAAACTGCATCCAGTTTGCTGAGTAGAGTATTGGAAGCTATTTTGTAGATGACGTCGCCAAAGTCGAGGATCGGTAGGATAGTCAGTTTTACAAGGGTAAGTTTTGCGACGTGAGTGAAGGAGGCTTTGTTGCGAAATAGAAAGCCGACTCTAGATTTGATTTTGGATTGGAGATGTTTGATATGAGTCTGGAAGGAGAGTTAGCAGTCTAGCCAGACACCTAGGTACTTATAGATGTCCACATATTCTAGGTCGGAACCATCCAGGGTGGTGATGCTAGTCGGGCGTGCGAGTGCAGGCAGCGAACGGTTGAAAAGCATGCATTTGGTTTTACTAGCATTTAAGAGCAGTTGGAGGCCACGGAGTGTTGTATGGCATTGAAGCTGGTTTGGAGGTTAGATAGCACAGTGTCCAAGGAAGGGCCAGAAATATACAGAATGGTGTCGTCTGCATAGAGGTGGATCTGGGAATCGCCTGCAGCAAGAGCAACATCATTGATAATAATAATAATGAATAAGCTGTATCACTCAGCATTTTGTGGAAGGACATGCACTTTATTGATTCTTGATGTTTATCTTTTTATTATTGGATCTAAATGATTTATTTTAACACATTGAGGCAGATCACAAAAATGTTATTAAACATTATACCCTATTAATAGTAATACATCTCATCTTTTAAACATCAGAAAGCATGCTCACCGTTGTTTATGTATTTTCTTTGCGTAATTATGGAGCAAAATATTATTTTGATAGGTAAAAATCTGAGTGGCTGCTGAGTGGCTGCTAGATTTTGTTGTATCTAACGTTACCTACCACATTGGCTGTTGAAAGAAAAAGTTAAATTTCCCACCGTGCTTATGATATCTTCTTTGTTTTGATCTATGATATAATGGCAGTCAGTTAACATGACCTTTACGAATTATGAAGCATTTGTGATTTGTTTGTATTATTACATATTCTAAATTCTTCAAAATTCAAAAAAGTGAGGTTAGATGAAGATTACGTCATAGAACAAAACATATAAGATGCCTAAACCTGTGTTAACCATAGACCGAACTGCGTTCATCCAAAAACACCATCCATTTTCCTCATAGGCTTTGTCCAACGAACCATTCATTGCCTACAAAACGACGCCATTAATATTTCTCTCTATCGTTGGTAGCAGTAGCTCTACCCCCGCTCCCCAACCATTCGTTGTTTACCAAAATATACTTTGCCCTATTCATCTGTGATATACCTTGCTACAAACACGCTGAATTATGTAACAAATAATTGTTTCGTCTTCATAGACTGCTGGCTTTCCACCAAAAAATAAAATAGGGAGGGAGGGTATTTGATTGGCGTGACATTTCCCCCCAAATTTGAGAGAGCAATGTGATCCAATGACAACAGCGATAAACACAACAAACCAATCAAACACGGTCCTCAACTACTCTGATATGCACAGAAAATTCAGGCCAATGAGGGTTCATCTCTTTCAAGCAGTTACCTCTCAACGCCAATTATATGCGCCTTCTCATTTCAATATCCAATAGGATTTGAAGGCGGGATTAAATTGCAGTGTTTATATTCCGCAGTAGTTCCTTTAGCGTTCATTATTTCCTTGAACCACAGCCTGTTTGATCTCTGTAATATCCGAGTCTTGAGAATCTGCATCATGTCTGGAAGAGGAAAAACCGGAGGAAAGGCCCGCGCTAAGGCAAAGTCCCGCAGCTCCCGCGCTGGTCTTCAATTCCCCGTAGGTCGTGTCCATCGCCTGCTGAGGAAGGGCAACTACGCTCATAGAGTAGGTGCTGGTGCTCCCGTGTACATGGCTGCTGTCCTCGAGTACCTGACGGCTGAGATCCTGGAGTTGGCTGGCAATGCCGCTCGGGACAACAAGAAGTCCCGTATCATCCCCCGCCATCTACAGCTGGCCGTTCGTAACGACGAGGAGTTGAACAAACTACTCGGCGGTGTAACCATCGCCCAGGGAGGTGTGTTGCCCAACATCCAGGCTGTTTTGCTACCAAAGAAGACAGGGGCGGCCGCTGCACCAAGCGGGAAGGCGGGAAAGAAGGCTTCCTCACAGTCCCAAGAATATTAGTTGGCGATTTGAATAAACCTCCACCGAACTCTTCAACCAAAAGGCCCTTTTAAGGGCCACCCACACATTCTGAAAATTGTTAAATTTCCATTCCTATTTTCCTTTGTTGAAAATGTGCTGTTTTTTCGCGCTTAAAATTCTTTAGGTTGCAATAAATGTTCTTTTGATACATCTTGTCACGTTTTGTATCCATTCGAAGGTTAAACAAGTGAGTAAAATCAATGTTTGTTTGAGAGAGCTAACCTTAAGTGTTTGCGACAGGGTTGAGCATGCTAACAATAGCCATTACACTACTGTTGGGGGAACTTGGCTAACCAATATACCAACCGTAGTTCTCAAAGGACATGGCGATTACCTTTGCCTAGTTTGTCGAGACCACAAATGAACTAGATAACTACGTGTACTGTGTCTCTACATCTCGATGTGACCGGTTCGGGTGTGCTCCAGACAATCTGATGAAACAAAGGCGATGTGTAGTTTGTACCCAATGAAGTGTTCAGGAGCCGCACTCCTGCAGCTGAATTATCTAACAACCTTGTTTCCAGTGCTGAGCAATTAAACGAAAAACTGACCTACATCGGTTCAATTTGAATTAAATTTCGTTCTTCCTGTGCGCAGTTTCTCTAGAGAAATCAGATCAAACGACGATTTAGGGAGTTGTAGTTTTATACAGTTTAACGCAGAAGGTAATTAACTACAATGACCATTATCCATTGAGCGCATACGCGGTCTGTTTCTCTTTTACTCCTGCTACAGACATAATTCAAGAGGGATACATGAGCTCTACCTGATAGTTGGTAATGACAAAAGTATGCACTTCAGTAAGTAAAACAGCAGCTCAGCAAATGAAATATCAAACAAGAAATATACACATGACGTTTGGTAAACTGATGGGCAGTCACCATCATGGGACTTTTTTTTTAGTCTGTTACTGCATTTAATGTATAACTTTTAGATAATTGAAACGACCTCAAAAAGCACTAATCACTCAGTACAACTGGTCGGTATTTATAGAGCTGAAGCAGATATGAAGGCTTCATAGAAAGCACATAATGTATACATGGCACTATCGGTATGATGATACATTTTCCAGTAAGAGTTGATAGTTATATATTCACTTGTGACAACATTCTCTTGCTGTCAATAGATTCCAGGTTTGAACATCATTTTGTTCTTGCTTAAAAAAGTAATTAAAAAAAGTCCAGGGGCCTTGCCTGAGATGTGTCATACAGTTCAGTTGTGTGTGGAGTTGGTCAGTCATACTCACAGAAATCTTTGTTTGGTACATTCTTAACCCTCAGCATCTATACAAATTTTCACCTAGTATTTACCCAGAGTAGTAGCTCATACATAAATAGGATCATATACATTTAGCTTATACAATACAACTGAGGTGAATCTGTACATATTCAGAGTAAACATTATTCAAGACCCTGCCGACTTCTGCTGGTCTTGGATGCTGACGATGGCTTGCACAGTGTTAGGCAGCCAGTCCCAATCCACTCCCTACTTGTTCCCCTTGTCCGAAAGGTTAGAGAGCCAAAGGAAGGGGTAGGGAGCAAATTGGGACCCGCTGTAGGAGTGGAGAGGGCCTTAGCGTGCGTCGTTGAGTTTCCGAGCAGTGGTCAGGATCTCCATGGCTCCTTTGCTGAGCAGGAGATCGGCCAGGTCCACCCCCAGCTTCTCTGCTGCTACCTGGGCACACTGAGGCACATTGTGGGCTGTAACCCCAACATGCTGGATGTCTGCCGCCGACACTAACTGAGAAGAGGAAAATGGAGACAATCAATTGGCTAAAATATCACATTCACTTTCTAGGAATAAAATGAAACTAGCCATAAATCCAAACGTTCACCACAATGTTGAAACTGAGCATATCAGTTTAGATTCCAGGATAATCGTAAGCATGACCACCATACAAAAACAGAAAATATCACATACAGTAAATATTACATTAAGAATATGGCATGACGGCCATATAAAAATAGGTCCTGTCCCCAACCTTATTTCCTGGGTCTACACTGGTTTCCATGGCCTCCTTCAAGCTGTCAGCTCCATCTAGGCTGTACACAGCACCAGTCAGAGAGAGCTGGAACAGGAGAGAAGAGCATTCAACTCATGAGCACACCCACGCATCAATTACAGAAAACTTCCATCTGTAGATAATTTCGACAGTCTACTGATTATTTTAAAATAGGCCATTGGAAGTGACTGAATAAAATCAGTACAGTACAGCAATCTGCTTAGAGGTAATTCTGCTCAGCTCTACGGTTGGTGGTTTCTGCATCTATTCCCGATTCTGATTAGATGTCTAACTATTTCCTTACCACCGAGTCCTTCACTTCTGTGTTCACAGCAACTGGTACACTGCAACCTCCCTCCTGTTTACAAAAACGATCAAAGCAGCAAGGGTCAGAGTGATAATATAGAAGGCTTTGTAATATTGATGCACACAAATTATGATCCATGCAACAAATTGATTGTGTGAGGCAAGAAAAATACACATTCAGTTCTATAAGCTGCAGCTTTTGAACTGCAACTATTCGGCATCAGCAGGTTCAGCTGCCAGCTAGTGTCTTGCTTATGTTTTTGTCAGGCGTGTGTATGGGGAAATGCATGGTTAACTTGCCAGGCGTCTGAGAAAGGCCCTCTCTGCTATGCAGCGCAGCACAGTCTCTGAGTGGTGCAGGGTAGACACCATCTCCAAGATGTCACAGTCTCGCGCCCGCACCTCCACGGCAAGGGCACCCTGGGGGATACAGACTCTCTTAAAGTCTCAGTGCAGTCAAAAATGTGATTTCCCTGTGACACATTGGTGTCCTTTAGTAGTGGTTTCTTTGCAGCAAATCGAACATGAAGGCCTGATTCATGCAGTGTCCTCCGAGCAGCTGATGTTGAGATGTCTGTTACTTGAACTCTGAAGCATTTATTTATTTGTGCTGCAATTTCTGAGGGTGGTAACTAATGAACTTATCCTCTGCAGCAGAGGTAACTCTGGGCCATCCTTTCCTGTGGTGGTCCTCATGAGAGCCAGTTTCATCATAGTGCTTGATGGTTTTTGCAACTGCACTTGAAGAAACTTTTAAAGTTCTTGACATTTTCTGGATTGACTGACCTTCACGTCTTAAAGTAATGATGGACTGTCATTTCTCTTTGCTTATTTGAACTGTTCTTGCCCTAACAATTAGGGCTATCTTCTGTATACCACCCCTACCTTGTCACAACACAATTAATTGTCTCAAACGCATTAAGAAGAAAATAAATTCCACAAATGTACCTTTAACAAGGCACATCTGTTAATTTAAACAAATTAAAGCAGCATGGCCCCGTCCTACCTTTTGTCAACAGTACAGGCTGCTGGCAGTGGTGTAATGGTGTGGGGAATGTTTTCTTGGCACATGCCCCAAAGAATTCAGGCTGTTCTGGAGGAAAAGAGGGGTCCGACCCGGTACTAGATGGGTGTACCTAATAAACTGTCCACTGCGTGTATATTTCCACATTGATGTTGGAATAATACTGTGAAATTGTGAAAATGATAATGCCCTTTTAGTAAATTAGTTAATAAACCAACAAGAAAGAGATCCAAAGTTCTCTGCCAATAATAGATAGTTTTCAATGTTCCCCTCCCCAATCAGACCACTCCCAGACAGTCCTAACAGAATTCTTGCTTGAGAAATGTCTCTGCTATTTTTGTGAATTTTTTTGAATATTTGATTGAAAACAATCAGAGTAATGTGCTTTATTGTTACCAAGACATTTTTTAATATTGAGATAAAAACAGCTGTATTGGACCTTTAAATATCATCAAAGGATTCATAAGCCTTCAGTCTCCCAAGATGAAATATTTTACAGTGAATCTACGCCAACATGCAGAATAGATGTGCACGTTGTGGCACTCATGGTGTAACGGTTATAACGGCTGGCACCCCAGGTGCTTCCTGTAAACAACAACAATAGCTAAAAACTGTACCCACCTGGCCAACAGCATACATACAGTCCTCAGGGCCAAGAACCTGTGGAGACAAACCCAAAAAACATTTCATTTCTACAGCAGCTTCTATAGCTACCAAGAGACATACAACACAACAACATTATCAAATCAATTTTCCTAGCATATTTATCAACTTAAGGAAAGGGGGATACCTAGTCAATTTATAGAATGTATGCACACATGACTGTAAGTCGCTTTGGATAAAAGCGTCTGCTAAATGGCATATATTATTATTATTATTATTATTATAGGTATGCACTCTGAAATTGTATTGTTTGGTGAAACGTATGTGTCTTGTGTTATGCCATGAAATTTGCCTTGAGGGCCAGGCACACCAGAGATGTTTGGGGAGGCTGGTTGCATTGTTACCTGGCTGACTCGTGCCTCCCACCCCATCCTCTTCAGCCCTGCTGCCGCCAGGATGATGGCAGCATAGTCCTCCTTTTCATCCAGCTTCTTCAGACGAGTGTTGAGGTTACCTCGCTATAGCGCTCAGGTTAAGGAACAATTACTAGGGGAGACTGGGGGCAATTGTAACACCTTGAATTTTGCCAAACAGAAGCTAGCTAGAGTGATGAAACACACAGTACATGCCCATTTCGTTTTTTTCCCTGCTTGAAATATCTCACATTTTATGGGCAATTTTGTAAATGTATTTTTTTTAGGGGTGAAAGTAGTTTTGTGTATTTAAAAAAATTGGCTGTATTTTTCTTATATTGCGCTGAGCATTAATGTCTAATAAATCCAACTAGCATAATTTGTTCACTATATGTTGGCTAAATATTGACGTGGTCACTATTCAAGATGGCACGACAGATATGGCTGCTCTGCTTCTAGCGCCTAAGCAACTTTGCAGTATTCAGTTTTTTGTGTGTGTCATTTCTTACATAAAAATGTTCACAAGTGTTTCACTACACCGCAATAACATCTGCGAAATTTGTGTATGTGACCAATAAAATTTGATTTCATTTGTTGTCTCTTGCTAGGCACATGAGTTTGTGACATGGCTGCTGGGTTGGGGGCATTCGTAACACAGTGTTAAAATGACCCTGAGCCAAGCAGCCAAATGATGAAAACAAGTGAATTGAACTTTAAGATTGTATGAATTATACATATAATAACAGTAAATAGCCTTGGGGTCCTGTAAAGTGCCAAATAAGTTGTAAACGGATATAATCTCGGTACCATCGACTATTCAGATGTTTTGAGAGGAACCAAATGGCCATGTAATTATTGGTTACGTACGTAGAAATGGTCATATTTCTTGCAAAATCATTACATACGTCTCTGATATGATTATTCATAAACATGACTTTTTAAAATTTTAATACGTGCATTTGGTTGATTTTGTAGGTGTTACATTTGACCGCAGCTACTATTACAATTGCCCCTGCATGACTTTTCCGATTAAAATCAATATTGTGATCCGACAGGTATGAATGATTAGGTGACAGATATATAAGACACTTGAATGACTGGCCGAGTTCAAGTCTTCTCTGAGCAATAAATAAGAGTAGGACAAAAACTGTTACAGCTGCCTCCAGTCTCCCCTGCAATAGCTACATGCATGAATACTGACAGCAATAAGACACACAGATGGACAGACAGTAAATCATAGCAGTTCTGCATTAGAAAACGATACAATGTCTTTAAACTCCAGATGAGGAAACCTCTTCTTCAGCTGAGCAGCTCGACGCAGAGAGCTAGTACCAATCACACTGTGAGAACAGAACAGACACAGACGTCAGTGGAGTTTGGTCTGAAAATCATCCATTGAAGTTCTCAAAAGGATCAAATATAGATATACACATTGAGCATTGCATTGTAACAGTCAGTAATTCAAAAGGGCGTGGTCGCAAAAAACAATACAAAAAAGTTCTCTTTTTTTGCAGGTGCAGTTTTGCAATTGCTCCAACTGAATATCATAGGATATGGCATGTCCTAGTCTTAAAGCTTGATGAAGACATTATAGGCTGTGTGATGTGTGTCAAGTTTACCACAGAACACTGAGAATTGGTCTCTTTCATTCACTATTCTCCCTGGCATAGTGGCAAACCTACCTGCCATCTGGCAAAGTGTCCAGGGTCAGTCCACTATTCTTTGGATGTAGCACCACTGCATCATGTGGGCTTTCACGCCTTTGAGAAACATTGGAAAGGAAGAGAAAACATATACACAGAGAATCTTAGTATTCAAAAGGGAAACTTAATTTAGCAAAAAAGACATAGGCCCAGACTCAATGAATGTGAAAACTAAAACGAATTTCCATAGATGGACATTTATTGGAAGACATCAGCTTCCGGCTGTTGTTGTTGGTACTATCCATCCCACAACACTGTCACTGCTTAGTCCAACTATAAGAAGAGTGTGGATGACAATGGACAGTGCTGATGATGTATTAAGTAGGGTTTGTACTCACTGAAGCACTGCTCCTATAGTGAAGCCATTGGGCAGAGTTGTAGGGAGGTCTTTGAGAGAGTGCACTACTAGGTCTACCCTGTTAGAAAGAGAGATGCTGGTTATAGAATAGTTGTACACTCCAAGTTTTTGCATTAACTCCACAGCCTTGTCATTTCCAAACACCAAAATAAACCCCCATTTCACACTATGGTTAATACTATAATAAAGAACTGCTCTTTATTTTCCAACCTCTAACGCACTCATCTACAAGTTACTGACAAAATAAAGGAAACACCAATATAGTGTCTTAATACGATGTTGGGCCACCACGAGCCGCCAGAACAGCTTCAATGTACCTTGGCATAGGTTCTACAAGTGTCTTGAACTCTATTGGAGGGATGCAACACAATTCTTCAACGAGAAATTACATAATTTGGTGTTTTGTTGATGGTGGTAGAAAACGCTTCAGAATCTTCCTTAAGTGTTCAAGTTGGTTGAGATCTGGTGGTCTAGCCATGGTAGTCAAAATAATGGGCAACTGAGCATTCTTACACATGACTCTAAGCATGATGGGATGGGGGCTGTCATCCTTTGGGGACATAGCCATGGTAGCCAAAATAATGGCATGCCCACCATTTTTTATACATGACCTTAAGCATGATGCAATGTTAATTGCTTAATTAACTCAGGAACCACACATGTACGGAAGTACTTGCTTTCAATATTCTTTGTATTCTTTGTTTCTTTCATTTTGGCAGTTACCTGTACGTGTTCTTACGCAATGAAATCTGATAAAGTTCAGAGTTGTGTCAACAGAGGGAGCTATTTATCAGACTTGCTACTTGTCACCAGGAGAGTGTCAGTCAAATCAATACTTTCATTAACATTGTCCATACTTACTCATTCCTCTCCAGAGCATTCTCGAGCTCCTTTGTGAAAAGACTTTTCTCACCTATCTGAAACAACCAAGACACATTTTTAGACGCTAAATACAGACATACCAGCCACGTTGCCATACCAACAGCACTGATAAAGTTAATAAAAATAGCATCCTGCAATGGATTGACAATGATCTCAAACTTACAAATACAATTCAAGCATTATTTATTCTGAACTAACCTTTGATAATGCAGTGTCCAAGATTTTGTCACCAATTGTGGACATGGCAACTGGAATGAATGAAAAAGTAGTGTATTACAATCATGACTATGAATGACAGTGGTAGTGAGGTCATCAGTTCCATTTCAGCAGATTCTCTTTAAAAGACAGTCAGAGCAACAAAGCCGAAAGACAGTAAACTGTGTGTCAGTACAGTTGTATGCTTTACACCATCTTCTCCCAAACACAATCTACTATTTGTTCAGTAACTGAAAGGCTGACAAACAGAGGCAAGAAATACAGAGAGAGAGAGTCAGGGAGGGAAAGAGAGAGCGGGAGGAAAAGTGAGAGAGCGAGAGAGATTGTATGGCTGTATGAGTGTTCTTGTATTACGCATCTCTACTTTTCTCACCTATTTCAAGATGGACATCTGGATAAAGTGTCTTCAGTTTCTCTGCCACATAATTAGTCTGGATGCGAGCCAACTGAAATATAAAAATACATTATTTTATATTATTACGTACATTATGTAGATATGAAAGGAATGATGTGCCAGGTGAAACTGATTTATCATCATTGCTTAGAGCAAATGTGGGCACTTTCCTTGATAAAGGCTACGACATGGACATTAATGTGAAAAAATAAAAATAGTGAACATTGAACAGTGAACCATCGTATTTTTATATAAAAGATCTAATAATGAGAGAAAGAATAACGGGTTTTGCATTTGGTCAAGTTAGTGTGGGAGAGGTTGAAGAACTATTGTTATCCATCAATAATGATAAGCCACCATTTATTGGTATTGACAACCTAGATGGGAAACTATTGAGAATGGTAGCAGACTATTGCCACCCCTATTTGTCATGTCTTTAACCAAAGCCTAAAAGGAGTGTCCCCAAAGTTGTCGAAGGAAGCTAAAGTAAGTCCACTACATAAAATTGTAAAGCACCATTTGCTGTCTCTAACAGCCATCCAATTTGTTTGCTGTCTATTCTTAGTAAATGCTATTTTTCTAAATAAAAAGTTAACTACTGACCATTCAGTGACCACTCGTGTCCTGTGGATGGGGGCTATGTCATCCTATGAGGGCATAGCCATGGTAGCGAAAATAATGGCCTGCCCAACATTTTTATACATGATAAGCATGATGCGATGTTAATTGCTTAATTAATTAATTAAGGCGGTGGCCCGTTCCTGTAGGTTCATGCTCTACAACATCCACAGAGTACGACCCTGCCTCACACAGGAAGCGGCGCAGGTCCTAATCCAGGCACTTGTCATCTCCCGTCTGGATTACTGCAACTCGCTGTTGGCTGGGCTCCCTGCCTGTGCCATTAAACCCCTACAACTCATCCAGAACGCCGCAGCCCGTCTGGTGTTCAACCTTCCCAAGTTCTCTCACGTCACCCCGCTCCTCCGCTCTCTCCACTGGCTTCCAGTTGAAGCTCGCATCCGCTACAAGACCATGGTGCTTGCCTACGGAGCTGTGAGGGGAACGGCACCTCAGTACCTCCAGGCTCTGATCAGGCCCTACACCCAAACAAGGGCACTGCGTTCATCCACCTCTGGCCTGCTCGCCTCCCTACCACTGAGGAAGTACAGTTCCCGCTCAGCCCAGTCAAAACTGTTCGCTGCTCTGGCCCCCCAATGGTGGAACAAACTCCCTCACGACGCCAGGACAGCGGAGTCAATCACCACCTTCCGGAGACACCTGAAACCCCACCTCTTTAAGGAATACCTAGGATAGGATAAAGTAATCCTTCTCACCCCCCCCCACCTTAAAAGATTTAGATGCACTATTGTAAAGTGGCTGTTCCACTGGATGTCATAAGGTGAATGCACCAATTTGTAAGTCGCTCTGGATAAGAGCGTCTGCTAAATGACTTAAATGTAATGTAAATGTAACCATGCCTGTGTGGAAGCACCTGCATTCAATATACTTTGTATCCCTCATTTACTCAAATGTTTGCATTATTTAGGCAGCTAGCTGTAACTCTCCAACCATGTGATGTAAAGGTGATGTTTTTTCACTAACAAATGAGGATCAATAACATTAAAGGCTGCACTGAAATCTAACAAAACAGCTCCAACTATCATCTTATTATACATTTCCTTTAGCCAATCATCAGTCATCTGAATCAGTACAGTACAAGGGGGAGTCCACACCGGAGTAGGCAGAAAATATTTTGGTATCTCGGATTGTTCTGGCAATTTTCACATATAAAATTCATTGGGAGGAAGGATGCTTGACAAACTTTGTATTTATTTTTATCATGATGAAAGTGACCATTTCAGGTCCTTTTTTAGATCTATACATGACTCCTGTGAGATGTTATAATATGTGAATCGTACATAAGACAGACAACCTCTTGGTGTCATTATCCTCCTTATCGTGTGGTCTAACATATGGAGTATATCTAGATTCTGAAATAAAAATGTTCACATTGAACATAAAAAAATATTAATATCTCAAAAAGTACACTTTCGTATTTTGCCTTTATAGACAGTATTTGGAACAATATACTCTTTAAACATGTCACATTTTTAGAGTAGGCTCTCTGCTAATTCTGAAGTGATGATACATTTTATGAGCAACACCAACACAGTAAATGGGTCAATGGAGCTGTGCATAACAAGTGTGACCATTGAGCAAGTTGAGGAAGCTGAGCTCCAAGGCGTAACATTGGATGGTCAAGTAAGTCATATTGACTAGGTTGCATTAAAGAACGGGTGAGGTATGTCTGTTACAAAAAGTTTGTGTTTTTGACTAAACTAGACTGTACTAGTTGTTCAGGCGCTGGTCTTGTCCGATCTTGATTACTGTCCAGTAATATGGTCAGCTGCAGCAAAGAATGACCTAGTAAAGCTGCAGCTGGCACAAAACAGAGCAGCACAACTTGCCCTTAACTGCACACACAGAACTAATATCAACAACATCAATTATAGTCTTTGCTGGTTGAAGAGAGATTGACTATTTCTCTTCTAGTCTTTTTAAAAACATTTGTGTATTGAAAATTCCAAACCACTTGTATAATATATTTGCATACACTTCAGTTAGACATACATATCCCACTAGACACGCCACTATGGGTTTCTTCACGCTACCCCCCCCCCAAAAAAACTGATTTAATGCGTCAATCAGTTATGTAGAGCAATGTCATCATGGAATGTTCTGCCACCAGAGGTGGCAAAAAGCAAGTTCAGTAAAAACTCGCACCTCTTCTCTTTCTAAAGATCTAAATGAACTGTACTGTATGTACAGTTGAAGTCGGAAGTTTACATACACTTAGGTTGGAGTCATTAAAACTTGTTTTTCAACTACTCCACAAATTTCTTGTTAACAAACTATAGTTTTGGGAAGTCGGTTTCGGAATTCCAGTGGGTCAGAAGTTTACATACACTAAATGGTGTCATGACTTTAGAAGCTTCTGATTGACTCAAATGATGTCAATTAGCCTATTGGAGGTGTACCTGTGGATGTATTTCAAGGCCGATCTTCAAACTCAGTGCCTCTTTGCTTGACATCATGGGAAAATCAAAAGAAATCAGCCAAGACCTCAGAAAAATAATTGTAGACCTCCACAAGTCTGGTTCATCCTTGGGAGCAATTTCCAAACCCCTGAAGGTACAATGTTTATCTGTACAAACAATAGTACGCAAGTACAAATACCCTGGGACCACGCAGCCATCATACCGCTCAGGAAGGAGACACGTTCTGTCTCCTAGAGATGAACGTACTTTGGTGCGAAATGCAAATCAATCCCAGAACAACAGTAAAGGACATTGTGAAGATGCTGGAGGAAACAGGTACAAAAGTATCTATATCCACAGTAAAACGAGTCCTATAATCGACATAACCTGAAAGGCCGCTCAGCAAGGAAGTAGTCACTGCTCCAAAACCGCCATAAAAAAGCCAGACTACGTTTTGCAACTGCACATGGGGACAAAGATTGTATTTTTGGAGAAACATCCTCTGGTCTGATGAAACAAAAACAGAACTGTTTGGTCGTAATGACCATTGTTATGTTTGGAGAAAAAAGGGGGAGGCTTGCAAGCCGAAGAACACCAGCCAACCGTGAAGCACGGGGGTGGCAGCATCATGTTGTGAGGGTGCTTTGCTGCAGGAGGGACTGGTGCACTTCACAAAATAGATGGCATCATGAGGTAGGAAAATTATGTGGATATATTGAAGCAACATCTCAAGACATCCGTCAGGAAGTTAAAGCTTGGTTGCAAAAGGGTCTTCCAAATGGACAATGACCCCAAGCATACTTCAAAATTGTGGCAAAATGGCTTAAGGACAAGAAAGTCGAGGTATTGGAGTGGCCATCACAAAGACCTGACCTCAATCCAATAAAACATTTGTGGGCAGAACTGAAAAAGAGTGTATGAGCAAGGAGGCCTACAAACCTGACTCAGTTACACCAGCTCTGTCAGGAGGAATGGGCCAAAATTCACCCAACTTATTGTGGGAAGCTTGTGGAAGGCTACACCGAAGCGTTTCACCCAAGTTAAACAATTTTAAGGCAATGCTACCAAATACTAATTGAGTGTATGTAAAATTCTGACCATCTGATGAAATAAATAAAAGCTGAAATAAATCACTCTCTTCTATTATTCTGACATTTCACCTTCTTAAAATAAAGTGGTGATCCTAACTGACCTAAAACAGAGAATTTTTACTAGGATTAAATGTCAGGAATTGTGAAAAACTGAGTTTAAATGTGTTTGGCTAAGGTGTATGTAAACTCCCGACTTCAACTGTAGGTATGTGAATATGTATACATGAAGAGTGTGTAAATAGTTTTTAAATAATTGTCTCTTGGTGCCTTGACAATATATGACTTTTAATTTTAATGTAATAATATCTAAGGCCCGTTCTTATCTATAACTGTTCTTTACCTTTTCATGTATTTTCTGTTTTATGTGGACCCAAAGAAGAGTAAATGCTGCATGTGCAACAGCTAATTGGGATACGAATAACATCAAGTTAAACACAAATGTATGCATTGTCATCAGTTATATAGCCTGTGCAGTATCTGTGACACATGGCCACAGACACTTGTGTGACTATCACAATGGTGACAGATCAGGGATGAGTTCTTATCAGATGAGTACACACAGACCCACCCTTTTCAAGTTGACCTCCCTTCCAAACCTCTCAACTGAAAAATCTTTACTAATATGAAGGTTAATACAGGGGCTTTTTGAGAGGACATTTTACTATGATGACTGAATGATTTTAAGTCAACATTTGGTGACCAGAATTAGTGAACGGTAATATTAATGACATGAAGTGTTCAAATATCCTACAGTGGATCATCTGAACAAGCTTGTGAATCAATTAATGATTCCATTTTTATTTAGTCACATGCACAGATGTAGTTGCTGTGTACAGTGAAAATCTTAAGCTTTGAGCGCCAACAGTGCAGGTGTGAATAAAAATAATTATTATCATTTTATACATTTACAACTAAATGAATGAATGAATTTACCTGGCTCTTCCTGGTCCCCATCCTAATGACCCGATTCACTGTTCCGTTTCCATCCTGTTAAGAAAATAACAAAAATACATCAACGTCCTTATAAGCCATCTTCCTAATAACTCCAGCTTATTAGGCAAGTACCAGGTTAAACCTTAAATCACTCACTCTAACACACTTATAAGGTCCTTCCTCCATTCTTTCGGGTGACTTAAAAAGGGGGATCTTCCTGGTAAGGGTGAAAAAAGACGAGAGCTCTTCCTCAGGCTCTACAATGATGTGTCTGTGAGGAGTATGTGAAGAGCACTGCTATGAGTGTCCTTGCCCTGTAGTGTCTTAGACTCTAGCCTCCACCCTCCTGGCATATGCTGATAAATTAAGAATGCAGATTCATTGTGTCAGTTGTTGGGTGGTGTGTGGTAAGCCTACACATAGCCTTCACACTGTATTATTTAGGGACAAATTAAGAATTTAGGCTATTCTTTTCACATTTTTTCTTGTCATTGTCAGTGCATGTAACACTTATCAATCCAATAATAATACAATCATTCAAATTGAATTACATAATATTATTTTAATTGTTAAAAAAAAATGTCTGATCCACTCATAAAATTGAAAATGTTCAACCCTGCAAAATTGAGATTGATATAGTTTTTCCAATTTTCTAGTTGATCTTTTTTTGTTTGTAGAGTAACAGCTAGGCCTAGCCTGTATGTAGAAACGGAAGGTTAACTTACAAATCTGCACATAATGGCATTTTATGTACACTTCCTATGAAGTCTCCTTATAGGCCTATGCTTATCTATGCTTACCTATATCTTGTGAATTTAGCCTTATGCATGGATTGCGTAAAGAAGAAAGATTAAGCTTCCCTGCCAGACCCCGAACCCCTGTGATGGCTACCTTGCATAGCCATTTCTAAAAACCTGTTTCCACTTTGTCATTGTTGGGCAATCTGTGTATATTGATAAGGATTTTCTTTTTTAAATTAATATTAGAATAAGGCTGTAACGTAACAAAATATAGTAGGAGAAAAGGGGTCTGAATACTTTCTGAAGGCACTGTATGTAGCCTATTGGCCTACTGGATTTCGTCTTTTAATGCAGTCATCTCGGTTTGCATTTGAAATATATTTTTATCTTGTTCAATTGCAAAGACATTGCCAATTATGTATTGTAGTCAACTTTGTTTCCGAATTATCAACGGTCACAGAGAGACAAACAAACAGCTTGATTCTATGTTGAGCAGAGATCTTCTGTGTATAAAGTGATGCGGAATTGAAAAAAAAAAAAACATCTTACGACGCTGTTCTAGGAGTAGTCTGAGGCAATCAGTAAATAAATAGCAACTTTAGTAACGATGGTTTTGGGAAACAGCTTGTCGATTTAACAATGCTCCTAAGAAGGTTCTATAAATTAAACTTAGCCTTAAAATGCTTTTGGGAAACTGGACCCTGATGAATTACAGATACTCACAGCCAAGACACTTTGAACGCGTTAATTCAGATTTCCACGCCAAAGATTTTTATAACTAAACCAATATAGACCACAGCCTGTCGTTTCCAATGGGAGCAAATTAATCAAAGTGGGCACAACAAGCAAGGAGGTGGGCAGAGCCAAGCACGAGCTAGCGAAATCCTATTGGCACGCTCTAGCATGTATTTGCATATTTCTGTTAGGGAATGCCTGCTCTGAAGTGCGTGTGTGCAATAACTCAATCCGCCCTTACACTCCAAACAACGTATAAAACAAACTGTTTTGTATTCCAGCCAATGTGGCAGTTAGATTTATTTATTTTAATATACCAGCCACTCAGATTTTTTACCAGACAAAAAAAAAAATCAGCCATAATTACACACAAAAAAATGGATGAGCATACTTAATTATTCCTTACTATTAAGAAGTAAATGTGGTATATTGCTCAATTTAATATTCTGCGACCTGAGTCTTCAGAGACTAAAATGTTCAGCTGCCCCTTTTAATTGGTAACAGGGCCACTGAGCATAGATAGAACAATTAGAATCCTTCATATATAAATGTGAAGCACCCAGTTGGTTTCCACTCACTACCAAAATATGGTGGCGAGAACAAGCCCAGTGGCAGGCAGTGGGGAGAAATGGATTTGGGTCGACGTCCTGCAAATTCTCTCATCGATGAAGCATTTGATGTCAATACAGTTCTGTTTCCAAAACTAGAATATGTTACTAACAGAGTGGACTACCTTTTGTAAACTTAACCCTTTGCCAAAGATTTTTTTAAATGGGTTTTTTAGGAGTGCAAGGGCGAATTGAGTTATTGCACTTCACAGAGTAGGCGTTCCTTAAGGGAAATATGCAAATACATGCTAGAGCGTGCCAAGGAGGCTCTCACCTCCTTGCTGGTTCTGTGATTAATGATTCATTTGCTTCCATTGGAAAAGACAGGATGTGGTCTATCTGGCATTAGTTATACAAATATATGACTCGAGTCATCACGTCTGCCTGTGAGAATCTCACTAGTAGAGGCTGACGATGTCTCTTTCTGCTAGCTTGTGAACAAAACCATGTAAATATCCAAGATACAAGGACAAAGGCACACTTTAGTAGACTTGAGTAAATTAGACCAACTTTTATGCCTGTGCGCATTACTTCTAAAAACATATATTTTAGCACTTCACTAGCAGTGCTCACAGCCCCCCAGACAGGCAGTGTTGCTGCGTAAGGTGGGATAAAGTTAAGATTCAGATTTCTTTCTGCATTACAAGATATGAAACAAAACGGCAGAAATACTTTGAAAACAGATATTGCAGCATTTATTTAGCCACAAATCAAAACTCGCACTATTTGTATGAAATGCTGCACTGTTGAGCCTTGACTGTGAACCTCCACGGGTGTCAGCTGTTAATTTTAGGCCCTGATTTAGGCAAAAGGGTCAAGTCTACAAAACGTACTCCACTCTGTGGGTAAACTGAAGAAAAATACACTGATTTACAGTTCATATAAGGAAATCAGTCAAATAAATGAATTATGCCCTAATCTATGGATTTCTCATGACTGGGCAGATGTGCAGCCATGGAGGGGCTTGGGAGGGCATAGGCCACCCACTTGCCAGCCAGGCTCACCCTTTGTGGAGCCAGTAGCAGCCAATCAGAGCTTTCCCCCCACAAAATGGCTTTATTACAGACAGAAATCCCCCCCCCAAAACAATCCCGCAGGTGAAGAAATCGGATGTGGAGGTCCGGGCTGGCATGGGTACACGTGGTCTGCGGTTGTGAGGCCGGTTGGACATTTCTGCAGTCAGCATGCCAATGGCACACTTCCTCGAAACTTGAGACATCTGTGGCATTGTGTTGTGACAAAACGGCACATTTTAAAGTGATATTTTATTGTCCCCAGCACAAGGTGCACTTGTGTAATGATCATGCTGTTTAATCAGCTTCTTGATATGATTATCTTGGCAAAGGAGAAATGCTCACTAACAGGGATATAAACAAATTTGTACACAAAATCTGAGAGAAATATGAAAATGTCTGGGATTTTTTCATCGGACCAACACTTTTACATGTTGTGTTTAAATTTTTGCTCAGTGTAATTTTGGGAACAAGAAAAACGTATTGACATCAAATGTTTAATTGATCAGAACATTTGCAGGATGTTGGCTAAAATGTATCTCGTTCCATCTTCTCCCACTAGGCTTCCTCTTATCACCATATTTGGTGGCGAGTGGAAATGCCAACTGGATAATTATACATCCAGTGAAACATCTGGCTCATTGTTCCATCTGTGGCTACGCTAGCTTCGACCTTATGTTGGTGCTAGCAAGTAGGCAAGGTGTCAACAGACCCCTTCAAATGAGTGGATTTGTTTATTTCAGCCAAATTCGTTGCTGACAGGTATATAAAATCGAGCACCAAGCCATGCAATCTCACTAGACAAACTTTAGTAGTAAAATGGCCTTACTGAATAGCTCAGTGACTTTTATCGTGGCACCGTGATAAGAACTAGTCAGTTAATCAAATTTCTGCCCTGCTAGAGCTTCCCCGGTCAACTGTAAGTGCTGTTATTGTGAAGTGGAAACATCTAGGAGCAACAACAGCTCAGCCGCGAAGTGGTAGGCAACACAAGCTCAGAGAACGGGACCACCGTGGGCTGAATCGTAGAACAGAATGGTCTGTCCTTGGTGGATTGCAACACTCACTACAGATTTCTAAACTGCCTCTAGAAGCAACGTCAGCACAAGAACTGTTAGTCGGGAGCTTCAATGGGTTTCCATGGCCGAACAGCCGCACACAAGCCTAAGACCAGCATGCGCAATGCCAAGCGTCGGCTGGAGAGGTGTAAAGCTCGCCGCCATTGGACGAAACGCGTTTTCTGGAGTGATGAATCATGCTTCACCATCTGGCTGTCTGACAGACAAATCTGAGTTTGGTGGGTGCCAGGAGAACACTACCCACCCGAATGCTTAGAGCCAACTGTAAAGTTTGGTGGAGTAAGAATAAGGGTCTGAGGTTGTTTTTCATTCATACAATGACATTCTTGACGATTCTGTGGTTCCAACTTTGTGGCAACAGTTTTGGGAAGGCCCTTTCCTGTTTCAGCATGATAATGCCCCCATGCACAAAGCGAGGTCCATAAAACTTTTTTTTTTATCGAGATCGGAGTGGAAGAACTTGACTTCGCCCAACATCAGTGCCTGACCTCACTAATGCTCTTCTGGCTGAATGGAAGCAAGTTCCCGCGGCAATATTCTGCTAGTAGAAAGCCTTCCTAGAAAAGTGGAGGCTGTTATAGCAGCAAAGGGGAACCAACTCCATATTAATGCCAATGATTTTGGAATGAGATGTTCGACGAGCAAGTGTCCACATATGTACACTACATGACGAAAAGTGTCTCTCCGCCCTAACAATGGCAGTCGTTGTCCACCAAGCGGCACTACGGCATCTTCATGCTTGTGTGACACTTTTGAATTTGCGTCAAAAAGGTTTTAAAAAGTGTTTTTAGACCGTGTCCTTCGCTTCCCGCCTGCCGAACACCTGCCCTCACTGTCGTTAACAGAGCTGCAGGAGAACAGTGCCCGACAGGCGGGGGTGAAGGACACCGTCAACCTGTCGTCCCCACCTCCCGCTAGCACAGCATCAGACGGAAGGCTAAGGCAACACTGTGTATTAGCTGGCTTGCTAGTTAGCTAGCACACGGTGTCGCTCTTGCCTCCAACCCGCTGTGTACCGGAGTCCTCCTGAGGACTAGCTGGCAGTCCTTTGCTCCCGCCTGCCGAACAACTGCCCACGACATCTTTAACAGACCTGCAAGAAAACAGTGCTCGACAGTCGGGGGTGAAGGACAGTCTACCAGTGTACGGATAACTACCTACCGTTAGGTTGGACAATAGAAGGAGTCAAAATTCACCCAAGGCTGAAAAATGTCCAAGGAACGTTGGCTGAGCTGGAACACTAGAGCAAGGCCATAGAATATAAACTTTGCCGAGCCTCTTCTGATTAGAGTGATGCTTAGAATTCCATTTACCCTAAATGTCACAAAAAATGTATCCCTTTTTATTTTACCACTACAATCTGTTCTTAGGACAAATCTGAAAAATAACAACTTGTGTAGAAAATAAACATCCGCACCTCGATGGTGTCAACTGTGCTTACATCTGCATAATGAAGAATTATTGAAAAAAAATTGAAAAAACTTCTGACTATTTCTCTAAAATGAATAACATAAAATACAAATCCTCAGCTATCTACACATTTTTGCAAATGAGACTCAAAACTGAGCGCAGGTGCATTCTGTTTCCATTGATCATCCTTGAGATGTTTCTACAACTGGATTGAAGTCGACCTGTGGTAAATTCAATTGATTGGACATGATTTGGAAAGGCACACACCTGTCTATAAAAAGGTCCCACCGTTGATAGAGCATGTCAGAGCAAAAACCAAGACACGAGGTTAAAGGAATTGTCCTTAGAGCTCAGTGACAGGATTGTGTCGAGACACAGATCTGGGGAAGAGAACCAAAACATGTCTGCAGCATTGAAGGTCGCCAAGAACACAGTGACCTCCATCATTCTTAAACGGAAGAAGTTTGGAACCACCAAGACACTTCCTAGAGCTGGCTGCCCGGCAAAACTGAGCAGTCAGGTAGCAGACAGAGAGGTGACCAAGAACCCGATGGTCACTCTGACAGAACTCCAGAGTTACTCTGTGGAGATGGGAGAAGCTTCCAGAAGAACAACCATCTCTGCAGCACTCCACCAATCAGGCCTTTATGGTAGAGTCGCCAGACGGAAGCCACTCCTCAATAAAAGGCACATGACAGCCCGGTTGGAGTTTTCCCAAAAGGCACCTAAAGACTCTCAGACCATGAGAAACACGATAACCTGGTCTGATGAAACCAAGATAGAACTCTTTGGCCTGATTTCCAAGCATCACATCTGGAGGAAACCTGGCACCATCACTCATGCTGTAAGGATGTTTTTCAGCGGTAGGGACTGGGAGACTTGTCAGGATTGAGGAAAAATGAACAGAGCAAAGTAGAGAGAGATCCTTGATGAAAACCTGCTCCAGAGCGCTCAGGACCTCAGACTGGGGTGAAGGTTCACCTTCCAACAGGACATTGAGCATAAGCACACAGCCAAGACAACACTAGAGTGCCTTCAGGACAAGTCTCTGAATGTTCTTGAGTGGCCCACGCAGAGCCCGGATTTGAACCCGATCAAACATCTCTGAAGAGACCTGAAAATAGCTGTGCAGCAACGCTCCCCATCAAACCTGAGCTTGAGAGAATCTGCAGTGAAGAATTTGAAAAACTCCCAAAATACAGGTGTGCCAAGCTTGTAGCGTCATACCCAAGAAGACTCGAGGCTATAATCTCTGCCAAAGGTGCTTCAACAAAGTACAAGGGAAAAGGGTCTGAATACTTATGTAAATGACATATTTCCATTTATGATTTTTAATAAATTAGCAAAAATGTATAAAAACCTGGGGTATTGTGTGAATAAGGGGAAAAAACTATTTTTATCATTTTTATAAATAAGGCGGTAACCTAACAAAATGTGGAAAAAGTCAAGGGATCTGAAAACTTTCCAAAGGTACTGTATACTAGGTTGAGGTTAGTTGTATTACTTTTACCCATTTTTCTCCCCAATTGGTAGTTACAGTCTTGTCCCATTGCTGCAACTCCTGTACGGATTCGGAAGAGGGGGAGGTTGAGAGCCATGCGTCCCCTGAAACACGACACTGCCAAGCCACACTGCTTCTTGACACACTGCACACTTAACCCAGAAGCCAGCTGCACCAATGTGGCAGAGGAAACACCATACAGCTGGCATCTGAAGTCAGCGTGCATGCGCCTGGCCCCCCCAAAGTCGATAGAGCGCAATGGGACAAGGACATCCCGGCTGGCCAAAGCCTCCCCTAACCGAGACAATGCCGGGCCAATTGTGCGCTGCCTCATGGGTCTCCTGGTTGCAGCCGGCTGCAAAACAGCCCGGGATCGAAACCGGGTCTGTAGTGATGTAGTACCTTAGACTGCTGCGCCACTCGAGAGCCCAAATAAATAAACAAATAAATATTACTGTAAAAGTAATGAGTAATCATTTTAGAAAATCATGGGACATATAGTCTTTGGTTGCATGCTACTTTATGTCAAACATATTGCAGCTATAGCCTATACCTGATGCTTAGTGGTCTTGTGCTGCCATCTATTGGAAATATTTATCAGTTAATTTATTCATTCATATAAAGACTGAGAAATAAAGTGTATTTTTCTTATTAATACCTGAGATCAGTCTCAAACCTGCCCCACCTATCTCACCCCAATTGCTGGACTTTTACATAGAGGTTACTAGGTCACACCCAGTTCAAACCACATTTGAAATATAAAACATAACATGTGGCTTGTTTATCAAGTGTTCTGCCTTGCAATAATAAATACACTGCTCAAAAAAATAAAGGGAACACTTAAACAACACAATGTAACTCCGAGTCAATCACACTTCTGTGAAATCAAACTGTCCACTTAGGAAGCAACACTGATTGACAATAAATTTCACATGCTGTTGTGCAAATGGAATAGACAACAGGTGGAAATTATAGGCAATTAGCAAGACACCCCCAATAAAGGAGTGGTTCTGCAGGTGATAACCACTTCTTAGTTCCTATGCTTCCTATGCTTCCTGGCTGATGTTTTGGTCACTTTGAATGCTGGCAGTGCTTTCACTCTAGTGGTAGCATGAGACGGAGTCTACAACCCACACAAGTGGCTCAGGTAGTGCAGCTCATCCAGGATTGCACATCAATGCGAGCTGTGGCAAGAAGGTTTGCTGGGTCTGTCAGCGTAGTGTCCAGAGCATGGAGGCGCTACCAGGAGACAGGCCAGTACATCAGGAGACATGGAAGAGGCTGTAGGAGGGCAACAACCCAGCAGCAGGACTGCTACCTCCGACTTTGTGCAAGGAGGAGCAGGAGGAGCACTGCCAGAGCCCTACAAAATGACCTCCAGCAGGCCACAAATGTGCATGTGTCTGCTCAAACGGTCAGAAACAGACTCCACGAGTCTGTGCTTACAGCCCAACGCCGTGCAGGATGTTTTGCATTTGCCAGAGAACACCAAGATTGGCAAATTTGCCACTGGCGCCCTGTGCTCTTCACTGATGAGAGCAGGTTCACACTGAGCACATGTGACAGACGTGACAGTCTGGAGACGCCATGGAGAACATTCTGCTGCCCGCAACATCCTCCAGCATGACCGGTTTGGCGGTGGGTCAGTCATGGTGTGGGGTGGCATTTCTTTGGGGGGGCCGCACAGCCCTCCATGTGCTCGCCAGAGGTAGCCTGACTGCCATTAGGTACCGAGATGAGATCCTCAGACCCCTTGTGAGACCATATGCTGGTGCAGTTGGCCCTGGGTTCCTCCTAATGCAAGACAATGCTAGACCTCATGTGGCTGGAGTGTGTCAGCAGTTCCTGCAAGAGGAAGGCATTGATGCTATGGACTGGCCCGCCCGTTCCCCAGACCTGAATCCAATTGAGCACATCTGGGACATCATGTCTCGCTCCATCCACCAACGCTACATTGCACCACAGACTGTCCAGGAGTTGGCGGATGCTTTAGTCCAGGTCTGGGAGATCCCTCAGGAGACCATCCGCCACCTCATCAGGAGCATGCCCAGGCGTTGTAGGGAGGTCATACAGGCACGTGGAGGCCACACACACTACTGAGCCTCATTTGGACTTGTTTTAAGGACATTACATCAAAGTTGGATCAGCCTGTAGTGTGGTTTTCCACTTTAATTTTGAGTGTGACTCCAAATCCAGACCTCCATGGGTTGATACATTTGATTTCCATTGATCATTTTTGTGTGATTTTGTTGTCAGCACATTCAACTATGTAAAGAAAAAAGTATTTAATAAGAATATTTCATTCATTCAGATCTAGGATGTGTTATTTTAGTGTTCCCTTTATTTTTTTGAGCAGCATATAATAACTAATACAAAATAATACAGCAAAAAAAAATGTTCTGATTTTTTAAATGATCAAAATGCTACTTAGTACTATAATGGCATATACTAACGTAATATTACTACTAAAATAGTTTCGAAAAGTGTTTTAGGCTACCCTACCCTAGAATGAGGTTTTAGGGTTAAGGCTAAAATAGGTTATACATAGGTTTAGGGTTTTTAAGGCAAAAACCAGTATGGGTTTATGGCCTTCTGCAAGTACTAGATAACTCATTTGCGACACTTTTTTCCCCTCCCTTTTTAATTTTTTATTAACAACAAATCAATACAGGAAGTACATGAGGGACCACAAGTATATATGGATAATAATATAGATAATATACAATGGACAATTGAGCTTGGGGGTACAATATCACAATACACAATACCTTAAGGGACATACATACACTTGTAATTCTAACAGCTTTTTTGTTAGTAGAGTATTTAATTATTTTTGTAGGGTAAGAAATTTTGTTTTTTTTGTTTGTAGATTTACATTTGTGAATATGAAATTTGGCCAAAAGAATAATGAAATGAATTACATAAAAATGTTTCAGCTTATTCCTAACGTAGGTAAAGAATCCAAGCAGTACATCTCTCCACAATAATGTTAAACCTTCATAAAATTTGTCTATTATAAATCTACTGATGTCTTGCCCCAGTTTTCTTACATGAATACAATGCCAAAGAAGATGCACTGTTTCTGGGTGGTCATTACAAAAAGAGCAATTTGAGTTGATGTTTTCCTTAAACTTCTTCATATAGTGGTTGGCAAGGATAATATTTATGAATAATTTTAAAGGAAACTTCCTTAATTTTGTTAACAAGTAGGTATGTGTGTGGCAACATCCAAACTTTTTTCTAACGGATATGATCAATAAATCCATTCCAATAAGAAATGACATAAGGTATACAACATCCTGCTGAAACAAGGTTTATATCGCTCTGTTGTTGAATGGACCAAAGGAGAAACAAATCTTTCCTACTGATAAGTCAACAGGGTCAATACAAGGTAGGCTCTGAGGGTCAGGTCTTGATACGTTCCTGAATAACAGAGCAACACCTGAGGGAATGGCATCTAAAACAATTGCAAAATCTTAAATGGACCTTGTAAAGTGATAAGAATTCCTTATAACTGAGTAAAAGACCCTCTGCATTTACAAGTTGGCTCACCAATAGGATATTATTTCGGAACCAATATTCTAAAAACAAAGAAGTATTTTTATACAATATATCCCAATTATTTCATATATAATATCTGTGTGGAGAAAAATTGTGTTTATAAAATAAGGGCCATGACAAGAAAACCTGCTGATGAAAAGCAGAAAGTTTCACTGAAACTTTGTCAATATTATAATTGCAAAACAACATGAAGGCCACCAAAAGTAGAGAATATATGATGAGGAATAAAATTCCAGATAGAAGTAGGTCTTCTTAGGAATTGTTTTATACAATTGATCGTAAAAGTATTTTTTTAAGGTAGTAAAGTCCAGAAAATTCAGCCCACCATTCTAATCAGTGTTCATTACAACAGTTTTCCTAATGTAATGGGTACGGTTTCTCCACAGAAAGTTGAAAAGCATCTGGTCTATCTCTGCTTATTTTACTGTCAAGATAGAAAGATAGAGCTCCATATGTTAGTCTAGAGATACCTTCAGCCTTGGTTATTAGGACTTTTCCTTTTAAAGATAAGTCCCTCTATAGCCATTTATTTAGCTTCTTCTGGGTTTTTTTAATAAGAGGGTTCAAATTTAGTAAGCCTCTAGACTTCTGATCCTTTATAATGGTTATGCTTAAATATGTAAGTTCTTCTTTTACTGGAATACCATAATATGAAGGTGTCACACAATCTTTGACAGCCATGAGTTCACATTTATTAATGTTAAGATATAGACCAGACACTTTGGAAAAGGATTGTAATCACATTGATCGATATGGGAATTTGGCTAGCATCTTTCCGAAAAAGTGTAGTATTGTCAGCCAGCTGGCTTATAATAATTTCTTTACCAGCTAAGGAAATACCTTGTACAGGACTATTATTTAAATAATTTGCAAAAAAGTTGGGTGATTAATAAAAACAGGTACGGAGAGATATGACAACCTTGTTTGATTCCTCTCTTTCACTCAAATCTAGGTGAGGTGCCATATTTCAATTTGATAGAGCTGTTACCATTTGCATAGAGAGTCTTAATAGCATTACAGAAAAAAATCCCCAAAGCCAATTCTCTCAAGGGAGTGGAAGAGTAACTGATGTTCTACTGTGTCAAATGCTTTATAAAAATCTAAAAATAATATAAAGCTATCCTCGGTTATTAGTAGTCAAGTATGTCTAATACTAGTCTGACATTGTAAGAAATATGTCTGTTCCTCATGAAGCCAGACTGTGTTTCATCAATGATTGCATCCAGGACTTCTTTAATTATTTTTGCAAGTAGTAAGGCTAATATCTTACAGTCATTATTAAGAAGACAAATTGGACGCCAGTTTTCGATGAGCAGCACTTATTTTTTAGGCTTAGGTATCAGTGTTATTAACCCCTGACTCACTTGTAGGAGGGCGAACATTGTTTTTAATACTCTCTAAAAAAGACTTCAAATAGGAAGGGAGCTACTTATTCAGAAAATAATTTGTAAAATTCTGATGTAATTCCATCAACACCTGGTGATTTATTGTTCTTTAGATGTTTGATAGACTCTATAATCTCTTCAAGTTTGATGGGTTCATCACACTGTTTATATTCTATATCACTGATAGAGTTGAACATTATTCAGTGAGTCAAAAAACATATCTGTGGATTCCTGACAGTACATAGAACTATACAATTATGTAAAAATTGCTACAGTATTTAGCGATTAATTTTTGGTCATCTGTAATAACACCATCCATGTTTAACTTATGGATAGTGTTATTTTCAGAGTGAAATTTCTCAAGTCTAAAGAAATAGTATGAATTCTGTTCTCTTTCCTCAATCAATTTTTTTCCTAGATCTAATAAAGGCCCCTTCTGCTTTTAATCTATATATATTATCCAGTTTATTTTGTACCTCAATTAATTCCATCTTCTCCTCCCCCGAGAGGCCGGCTGGGGACCTCTGACAAAGGGAAGTGATCTTAATGATCACCTTTTCCTCCTCAGCTCTTCTGGTCTTAGCAAGATTACTACCATATTTTCTAAGGTATTTGGACACCTCAAATTTAAAGAGCTCACAGTTCTTGCAATAAGATTTTTCTTCACAAGCCCTTTCCCAAAAGTGTGAAAGCAGATCTTTAACCTCAAACTTAACTATATCATTATATAATAATGAGCTATTTAACTTCCAGTAGGATGCTCTACCAAGGTTAGTATCAGGGGTAAATATTTTGATATCAATGTAAATGGCTCTATGGTCTGTGAGGGGAGTAGTACAAATATTTGTAGTAACACACTATCAATACATTTGGATAAAAGCCAAAAAATATATTCTGGATTGTCTGGAACCTGTTTTGTTACTCCAAGTGAATGATCTGTCGGCCAGAAACCTCTCTCTCCATATATCAGTAAGATCAAACCTTTCCATAAAAAGTATTAAACCCAAATTCTGATTGGTTGGCCTACCTTGGGGCCATCTATCAGTTTAATTATCTATAGCAATGTTAAAGCCCCCTCCTATTAATAATAACGAATTGGGAAATGTAGATAACCAATGAAGTATATGTTTCCCTATAGATTCAAGCAACTCATCATTCTCATGTTTGGTGTTGTACCCGTAGAAGTTTACAGTAATGAGCGTACTGTCATTGTAACTTATCACAAGACAAATAAAGTGACCAAAGGGGTCACATTCCGAGTGTAGAATATTACCACCAAAGGTATTTCCATTGTAGTGACACCAGCGGAGGGTTCAGATCCATGGGAGTGCAAAATATTGTTGCCCCACTGTGACCTCCAGAAGTTGGCATCAGCCGAAATTGAGTGAGACTCTTGCAAAAAAATCTAAAAGCTGTTTGAAATTGTTTAGCAAATAGAAATAAGGCATTGCGCTTCCCATTTTTTCATAACCCCCTAGCATTAAGAGAAACTATAGACAAAGACAAAACAACAAAGATTACATAAAAGTATTAACTTTAGTAGGATAGGTCAAAAACATAGGAGCAGTGAACGTAAACGACAAGGAACAGAGATCTGCACCATTTAAGTCAATTTAAGTGAAAATAGTTTATTCCATAAACTTTGAGCTAGACGTTATCCAGCTTTTGAAATTCAACTCAACTGGAAATTATGTTCAAGACAAGGGTTCTTGTAGTAAGAGAGACTAAAAACCCTCTTTAGTGTAATCAGGAACTATTCTGAGAAATAAAATACAAAATAATATTTTAAATAAAAGGGTACCTATTGCTTTAAGTGCATATGAAAACTGATCGTTAAAAAAAATAATAAAAAATGTTTTACATATTGTATATATATTACATGTTCCTAAAACCTTTTTCACTTGGAAATAAGTATTAATAACTAAATAGAAAAATAACCGTGTAAAGTCAGAGCAGACCTGTATGCCCTTTAAAACAGTATCTTAGTTACTATATACATAAAAGATAAATACTGCTTTCAGTCTTCTTCGTCAGTTTGTAAACAAAATAGGTTCTGGTCATACAAGAACAAACTAATAAATTGAAGGACCTGAGTATTCCGAAAAATTGTCAAAATAGTCATGCCACACTTGCTAGACTCATAATCTGAGTTAACTGCGTCAGATTTTACAAATCAATGAGCTCGACCTCTAGATTCCTAAAAATGAACAGATTGACGCATATAAAATTACTCAGCAGCCATTTAGAAACAAATCACCCAAAAAAGTTATTTATTTTAAAAAAAAGTACTCTGTTTAAAATCGGCCACATCTTTAAGAAGAGGACAGGGACATGCGTTTTGTTTAGGTTTTACAACTTTTTCTTTAAAAAAAGTGGTTAAACCTTGACCAGAAAATGTTTAATGGTTGAGGGCTATGCGCCAGCCATTACTAGCACTACGGGTTACCACAACGTATACCCAGGAGAACAGTGAGCTTGCTCACCAAGTAGCCGTAACCCCGTTAATAATAAATTACCCGAGGTAAAGCTACAGGGTTAACGCCCTAAAATAACATCTGCTTTTTTCAAGATTACTTCAACTATGGCAAGTAGCTGTGACATATGGCAATATTATGAAACTGAGCTCCATGGCGGATGCATTTAACTCGTTTTTATCAGGAAAAAAGCGTTAAAAATGTAATGTGTCCAGCCTACTACCGTTGTCGCAGCTGGAATCAAACATTATTTTTGCATTAACGTTACCTACTATATTGGAGCGTCCCCGCCTCCCGCTAATTTAACATTTACCAATATATAAAATGTATAAAGGGAGGGTTCCTGCAAATGCGGCAACTTCCACATACAGGAACGCCCCGAATTAGCATCCTTCTCCAAATTAGCTGCTGTGCTAGACGGAGCGAAAAACGCGTATTCAACCACATCAGAGTGCCGTTTTGGAGAAAAATGCGGGTCAGACTGTTTCAATACAGGTATCCACAAATTATACATTTGTAGGATCACGGATTCTTTAAATAACTAGATTTTCGTAAACAAGTACCCCTCCCCAAAAACATTCCGGCAGTTATTTGTCGGACGCTGCATATTAACCACCCAGGACGCCCATTGGCGGCGTCTTTTATATGGCTATTAACTGGCTAGCTACACAGAAACAAGTCTATGTGCGATATATATCTGGAGTGATTAATTGAACGACAACTAACCACTTCAGAGGCATACATGTTTTTATAACTCTATTTTTCGGCAGTACGTAATCGCATGCTAGATTATTTCTTGAACGTTTCCTCCCCGAGGAGCCAATAACAAATACCCATTCATTTGTTTAGCCAATAGCAGCGCGTGTTATGTAGTTTTCCACCAATCGATGTTCAATGAAGGCTGTCCCAAAAACTAAACTCCTCGTGCGCCGTACTCTCAGATTCTTACCTGTGCGTTTAGAACTTCACCAAACATCTCCTCGCAAACAAACTGCCCAGAGATGTTATCAAAATGGTGTTCAAAATCATTAAAATATATATGCTGTTATCGTAACGAAATAGTAAATGAATGTCAAATTCCAATCCACCTTGGATCAGTGACCTCGACGACCATGTCATTTCCGTCAGAGTAAAAATGAGGCGTGGCGAGTGTAGTTATGTGGCGCGTTCAAGGGAGTTTGACTATGTAGGCAGCGCTGCCCTGCCTGTCCGTTTGTTTCTTTGCTCACCATAGGTGAGAGACCCAAGGCATAAGCCTACTTTTCTTACTGATAGCGTGGCATGTAGTTCATAACTAGTGTAGCTATATAAAAGGCATCTTTCCCATAATATTTATACACAGACAATGGTTTCTCTGCTAATAGTAATATATTGTATTGAACATTAGCTACTTATTTCAATTGACAGTCTTGCGTAAACACATTTATTTGTATAATGACTGTTTTGTTTGTTTATTGTAATGGGTAAACCTGGGGAATAAGATGATGGCTGATGGGTTGCAGTGCACTTAGTTAATAAGTCTGTGTCATTTGGATTCAATGCACTTTCGGGGGAATCATGGCGGAATTGGATGTCGATATTGAAACGAAAAGCGAGTCGAGTGGAGTTGGAGAAGATGAATGGAAAACAGTAGTGTTGAAGAAAGTGTTGAAAACTGAAGGGGATGATGAATGTGTGTCAGACAAGTTTTTGTTTCTTGTTTGGATGTAATTTTTGGATAACAATGTTTATCTGGGATATCAGTTTGGGGGTTTCGAAGAAGGTGAATCTTGTGCTGGTAAAAGTGGGATCAGTCAGTGTGACCACGAGTGGACTTGTCCTGATTAATAGTGTGTCTGAGGAACAGAGGAAGAAGGCAGTGACCACTGGGCACAGACATCAATTCAACATTTATTCCACATTGGTTCAACACCATTTCATTGAAATGACATGGAGACAATGGTGATTCAACCCGTGTGTGGGCATCACAAGAGTTGTGTAGTGCTTCGAACTCCAGAGTAGAGCACCTGCTAAAGGAGTCATCTCTGGGGTGTTGTTGGATATCAAATCAAATTTATTTATATAGCCCTTCGTACATCAGCTGATATCTCAAAGTGCTGTACAGAAACCCAGCCTAAAACCCCAAACAGCATACAATGCAGGTGTAAAAGCACGGTGGCTAGGAAAAACTCCCTAGAAAGGCCAAAACCTAGGAAGAAACCCAGAGAGGAACCGGGCTATGTGGGGTGGCCAGTCCTCTTCTGGCTGTGCCGGGTAGAGATTATAACAGAACATGACCAAGATGTTCAAATGTTCATAAATGACCAGCATGGTCGAATAATAATAAGGCAGAACGGTTGAAACTGGAGCAGCAGCACAGTCAGGTGGACTGGGGACAGCAAGGAGCCATCATGTCAGGTAGTCCTGGGGCACGGTCCTAGGGCTCAGGTCCTCCGAGAGAGAGAAAGAAAGAGAGAATTAGAGAGAGCATATGTGGGGTGGCCAGTCCTCTTCTGGCTGTGCCGGGTGGAGATTATAACAGAACGTGGCCAAGATGTTCAAATGTTCATAAATGACCAGCATGGTTGAATAATAGTAAGGCAGAACAGTTGAAACTGGAGCAGCAGCATGGCCAGGTGGACTGGGGACAGCAAGGAGTCATCATGTCAGGTAGTCCTGGGACATGGTCCTAGGGCCCAGGCCAGTTGAAACTGGAGCAGCAGCATGGCCAGGTGGACTGGGGACAGCAAGGAGTCATCATGTCAGGTAGTCCTGGGGCATGGTCCTAGGGCTCAGGTCCTCCGAGAGAGAGAAAGAAAGAGAGAAGGAGAGAATTAGAGAACGCACACTTAGATTCACACAGGACACCGAATAGGACAGGAGAGGTACTCCAGATATAACAAACTGACCCTAGCCCCCCGACACAAACTATTGCAGCATAAATACTGGAGGCTGAGACAGGAGGGGTCAGGAGACACTGTGGCCCCATCCGAGGACACCCCCGGACAGGGCCAAACAGGAAGGATATAACCCCACCCACCTTGCCAAAGCACAGCCCCCACACCACTAGAGGGATATCTTCAACCACCAACTTACCATCCTGAGACAAGGCCGAGTATAGCCCACAAAGATCTCCGCCACGGAGATACCCTTGCGACAAGAATCCCCGGTGTGGTTAGTGCCCGTCACACTGGCATGGGCACAGTTTTGCAGGTCTGAGCAAACTCCCCCCACAGTTTTATAGTTAAAATCATGAGGAGTCATGGGGATCATGACTCAGAGTTCATGGAATGCCCTGTAAAGGCATTTTCATACATAGGGTTTGGTTTACTTCCAGCAGAACTTGGCTAAGTGAAGCGAATATCTGTGCTCGCAAACTCCCTAAAGACCTTCGCTTGAAAAATTAGGAAAAAAACAGCAACATTACTGTTGTTTGAGCTACTGTAGCAACAACATAGCCATAACACTTCCTCAAAATAATCTGAAATGATCTAAGATAAATCAAGAAATCTGTAATAAATGTATGTTTTTGCCAAAGAGGTCTTAATCAAGGAATTTTTCAATCTAACAAAGATGTTTGGAGCAGTTTTTCTCAAGTGAAAAAATCATCATGAAAACTAGTAGTCTCTTGAATGACAACAAACACTTCACTCAAGAATCCACTTCCATAGTTCATTCCTACAAGGAGTAGCACTGTTGACCAATCACTGACCGAAGGGGCGTAGACGTTGGCAACCGAGCTTCAACTTGTGTCAAGAAAAAAGTGTGTGTGCAGGGAATAGACAAAAATTTGGACAATAACTTCAAAATATATTGGCATAATATATGCGCAAACTGTTTAGACTGGGAAGCATGCGACAGGCTAAAGAAAGTAGGAGGTTGATGTGGCAAAAGTTAGGGTGGTCCATCAGATTTGCTATGTGTAGGCAATCAAAATAATTGTGGGAGCTAGTGGCACTAGTGTTGAAGATATGGTAGTGGATGTACCAGAGCCCACAGTGAATATCCGTCAATCAAGAGCACCGGATATGCTACATGTGAAGAAAGTGGATTTGTGGCATTCATTGCAACTATGATAAACTGCACGGGTCAAATAAAAAGGAAGACGAAGCAAAATCTTTGTGGATGCTGAGGAAAAATATCTCGGGCTTCAGGAATTCAGATCTGCCAGGGTTATTGGTGACGGAAAATGTGATGGCCCTCCCAGGCTCCTGGATAATTCATTTTAACAGACGGAGGGAGCATTTTGATGAGTGATTTTGGGGTAGTTAACAAGTTTTTTTTCTTTCTAAATATATTATTTTATGATATTTTTTTGCTGCACAGTAGGTGGCGGCAACACAACTTTTTGGACGTAGTCCGCTGCAATACCCCAACGAAGACGATTCAATCAAATACAGAAGGGGAAACCCAGAAACGTCACAGGGGCTATAAAGCTGATGCATCTGTTTAGAATGTTTTCTCAGCACAGAGCTGAAGATGGAGTTACATCGGTATGTCACTGATAGCAAAGCCCGGAGAAGAGGAATATTGGAACAGGGACACGGAAAGGTTGATTTCGGTCTGTGCCAAGCAACTTGACTAAAGGTAATTGAAAGGAGTGATTTCTGGGGTAGTGTTAAGTGTGAAGGTGGAGCAACTGAAGTTGAAGATTCCTGGTATTTGTAATGCCCATCATTTGGTGCGACACAGACTCGGTGGGGAGCGTGGTGAAACGGAGGTGTCAGTCTGTCCTTTTGAGTTTTGATTATTTACCTAACAAAGTCATGTTAGGATATATTAGTTATGAGGTTGGAGCTTTTGTGCCAAATCCCACTGCGGTGTTTCAGGTGCCACGATTATGTGTTGGAGAGAGATTCCAAAATGTGGAAAGTGTGCAGGAGGGCATTGGACAGAGGATTGCATAGTTTCTGTGGGAAAAGTTGTGTGTCATCTGAAGGGGTAACCATGTTGCTAGGGATCGGAAGTGTCTGGTAGGAGAGAGGCAGGTTGAAATGGCCATGCTCAGAAGTGAAGAAGGTGTTTTATGCTGAGGCAGTCAAGAAAGTAGAGGAAGATGGCTCAAGGGTGAGATCCTGAGAGTGTCCCTGTGAGTAGTAGATCTGTGCCAGCACAGAGGGATAGGCCAACCTGCACTTGGGTGTACGAGATTTGACTTCAGAAGAGTTACAGAGTGTGTTGAGAGGTGGTGTCCCGTCCACCTAGGCCTTTGGCGTGGTGCAGGAGCAGATAGGGTCAAAGTAGTGGGATGGGGTAGTGGGTTTTTTAATGACTGTAGGGTTAGTTGGAAGGGTGTTTATATTTTTTCTATACATTTTGTATCACAAAGTGTAACGGATTTATACTATTTTCCAGTTGGGGACGATAATGCACCACATTGGATGCCCACCACCATTAAAGCCCACTGCAGAAGAATAACGTTTTCTTACCACCAAATATGGTAGTGACAGGAAGTTCAGTCGTAGGTAGTGGGAGATTTTGTCAACAATGAAACATCTGATCTCAATACATTTTTCTATTCCCAAAACTACAATCTGTTACAAACACACTGCACTGTCTTATACACTTGACACTTTGCTAAAGTGTAAAAAAAATGTTGTTTAGAAGGAGTGCAAGGTCGAATTGAGTTTGTGCACACACAGACTTCACGGAGGAGACGTTCCCTAACGGAAATATGCAAATACAAGCTACAATGAGCCAATAGGATCTCGCTAGCTCTTGATTTAACCACCTCCTTGCATGTTCTGCCCACTATGTTTTGCTCCCACTGTAAACGACACAGATTAACCATCTTGGGTTAGTTGTAAATATCTTTGGTTCAATGCATTATTTTGAATGAGTGTTGCTTGCTGTTGATGGTGAATAGGGCTCCAACGAGGGGTTCCGAAAGTGGGTTCTCACTATTGTTATTTTACTGCTGCTCTTTAACTACTTGTTATTTTATTTCCTTTTATCATTCATATTTAGACTGCATTGTTGGGGCTTGTAAGTACGCATTTACTTACTGTAAACCTGTTGTATTCAGCGCATGTGACTAATAACATTTGATTTGAGCAAATTCCAAGCGGCCTGATTGGTGGACTGCTGCAGAGATGGTTGTCCTTCTGGAAGGTTCTCCCATCTCCTTAGAGGAACTCTGTCAGAGTGACCATCGAGTTCTTGGTCACCTCTCTGACCAAGGCCCTTCTCCCCCGAATGCACAGTTTGGCCGGGTGGCCAGCTCTAGGAAGAGTCTTGGTGGTTCCAAACTTCTTCCATTTAAGAATGATGGAGGCCACTGTTCTTGGGGACCTCCAATGCTGCAGAAATATGTATATAGGTACCCTTCCCCAGATCTGTGCCTCGACACAATCCTGTCTCTGAGCTCTACACATAAATCTTTCGACCTCATGGCTTGGTTTTTGCTCTGACATTATTATTATTTGTATTTATTTTTTATTTTCTGTTATTTTACCAGGTAAGTTGACAGAGAACACGTTCTCATTTACAGCAACGACCTGGGGATGAATGAGCCAATTGTAAACCGTAAACTGGGGATTATTAGGTGACATGCACTGTCAAGTGTGGGACCTTATATAAGCAGGTGTGTTCCTTTCCAAATGACAGACTTCCTAAATACCTGTTTTTTTAGTGTCATTATGGGGTATTGCATGTAGATTGATGAGGGGATGAAAAATGATGTAATCAATTTTTGAATAAGGCTGTAACTTAACAAAATGTGTAAAAAGTTGAAGGTTCTGAATACTTTCCTAAGGCACTGTATGTATGTATGTCATGGGATGTATAGACATTATGGACAGTATGTGGATAGAATATTTAGTATATCTGTAGAATATGTAGGATACAATAGTATATATATATATATATACACACACACACAAGGCAATAGCTGAATAGGATGGCATTGACAAGAATACAGTATATACATATGAAATGAGTAAAACAGTATGTAAACATATTTAAAGTGACCAGTGTTCAGTGATTTCTTGTCTATCGGGCAGCAGCCATACTATTTTTGTCCAGACTGCATCAGATACATGGTCTACACATTTTTTATTTTACTAGGCAAGTCAGTTAAGAACAAATTCTTATTTTCAATGACCTGCGATTGGTTGCTAAACATTCTCGAGCGGGGCTTAGCGATGGGTCAATTCACTATTTCAAAATAGAGATAGCCTCAATGGCGCTACCCATGTTGTCACAGACTCTATAATGGCACAGATATAGAGGACTCATCTTTGTCTCTATCTATGGACCAGACCAAGGGGCCAGGGTTCGGATCTAGAAGTCCAGTTCCTCCTGCTCCTACAGTTCTGATTCGGTACTGCAGTTTAACTGATTCCCGGCCCAGAAAAAGGCAATTTCCATAGACGGCCACAGAGAGAAATCAATTTAGAAAATGACTAATAAGACACTTTAGTCATCACATTTGCGCACAAAACATCCATTGAATTATTCAAATTATTGTTGCAGAGGCAGATTTTTTTTTCTCCAGCACTCACAAAGATATAAACTTTTTTTTTTCATTTTCAATGTTTGCCATGTTTTTGGATGACGTCGCCGTTGCTCATGCTGCTCCCTGTACGCACTGAGTGCTAGTGCGCATGTGATGTTGGTCCTTATAATCCGGATGAAACCTGGAAGGTCTATGAATGTATGCGTACATGAGTGCATGCTGCCCCAGTTTCAACTGTACTGCCTGCGGCTATGGAATCCTGACCTGTTCACCGGACGTGCTACCTGTCCCAGACCTATTATTTGACCATGCTGGTCATTTATGAACATTTGAACATCTTGGCCATGTTCTGTTATAATCTCCACCAGGCACAGCCAGAAGAGGACTGGCCACCCCTCATAGCCTGTTTCCTCCCTAGGTTTTTGCCTTTCTAGGGAGTTTTTCCTAGCCAACGTGCTTCAACACCTGCATTGCTTGCTGTTAGGGGTTTTAGGCTAGGTTTCTGTACAGCACTTTGAGATATCAGCTGATGTACAAAGGGCTATATAAATACATTTGATTTGGTTTGATGAGTAGATTACCTTGAAATGAGGGAAAGACTGCTTACTTCGTCGGAGGACGAGGCTTCATCAACGTTTAAGAAATCCATATTCCTCCCTAAAATCTCACCAGAAGGAACAGATTGATGGTTTCAGCCATGGTATTCTCATTTTCCTTATATTGTTTAACTTTACCTAACAAGCATCAAGTGACAATTTTTCGGAATACTCAGGTACTTCAATTTATTAGTTTGTTCTTGTATGACCAGAATACCTATTTTGTTTACAAATGTACGAAGAAGACTGAAAGCTGCATTTATTTTTTATGTACACAGTAACTAAGATACTGTTTTAAAGGGCATACAGGTCTGCCCTGACTTTACACGGTTATTGTTCTATTTAGTTATTAATACTTATTTCCAAGTGAAATAGGTCTTAGGAACATGTACATGTAAAATATTTTTTATGATCAGTTTTCATATGCACTTAAAATAGTACTGTAATTGCTGGACTATTAAGCGCACCTGAATATAAACCGCACCCACTGAATTATTAAAAAATATGTATTTTGTACATAAATAAGCCGCACATGTCTATAAGCCGCAGGTGCCTACCGGTACATTGAAACAAACGAACTTTACACAGCCTTTAAACGAAACACGAATTGTAACAAAAATTAAACAGTGGCCTACCAAGAAAGTCATTGGTCACTATCTTCCTCCTCCTGTGCACTGAAACTTCTGAAGCCATCTCCTTCGGTGTCGGAGTTGAATAGCCTCAGAATTGCTTCATCCGATGTTGGATCGTTTTCATTGTCGCTCTCGTCACTTTCATCCGGAGGCAAATACCCCGCTGAGCTCATGCTGCCCCTTCAACACGCAGCAGTCCAGCCTTTCGAAACCCGTTGATGATAGTGGACTTTTTGACAATGCTCCACGCTGTCAGGACCCACTGGCAGACTTGACCATAAGTTGCTCTTCGCATGCGGCCCGTTTTAGTGAAGGATTTCTCCCCACTTGTCATCCAAGCCTCCCACTGAACAAGGAGCGCCACCTTAAATGCACGATTTACACTGATGTCGAGTGGCTGCAAATACTTTGGGCCATCTGCTTTTCTTCCCTCTGAAAGCTGTTGTTGTCTTTTTGCACTGAGTCAGTTCCTCACGCTGCTTTCCAACGTCTTATCGTCGACTCATTAAGGCTAAGCTCCCGTGCAGCAGCTCTATTTCCTTTTCCAACAGCCAGATCGATCGCCTTCAACTTGAAAGCTGCATCATATGCATTTCTCCGTGTCTTTGCCATGATGAGGGTGACAAAATTACTACCGTAATCAGAATGATGGGAAGTTTGAGCGCGCTCGATTTACGTCACATTATGTGACGGTGCTCAGTTTCTTGGCGGCATGAATCTTGTGAAAGCGGGAAAAATCCATAAATTAGCCGCGTCATTGTATAAACCGCGAGGTTCAAAGCGTGGGAATAAAGTAGCGGTTTATAGTCCGGAATTTATGGGTAGATACCCTTTTATTTAAATTATTATTTTGTATTTTATTTTTCAGAATAGTTCCAGAATAGTTCCTGATTACACTTTTTAGTCTCTCTTACTACAATAACTTAACCCTTGGTTTGGTATTGAACATAATTTTCAGTTGAATTTCAAAGCCGGATAACGTCTACCTTAAAGTTTATGGAATAAGCTATTTTCACCTTAAATTGACTTAAATGGTGCAGATCTCGGTTCCTTGTCATTTATGTTCAATGCTCCTACGTTTGACTCATCCTACTATAGTTAATACTTTGTTGTTTTGTCTTTGTCTATAGTTTCTCTTAATGCTAGGGGGTTACGAAACAATGTGAAGCGCAAGGCCTTAGTTTTATTTGCTAATTAATTTAGAACAGCTTTTTTCTTTTTTCAAGAGTCTCACTCAATTTCGGCCTCAGGTCACAGTGGGACAACGATATTTGGCTTTCCAGTGGATCTGAACTCTCCGCTGGTGTCACTACAATGAAAAATACCTTTGGTGGTAATATTCTACACTCGGAATGTGATCCCTTTGGTCATGTTATTTGTCTTGTGATCATTTACAATGACATTATGCTCATTACTGTAAACTTCTACGGGTACAACACCAAACATGAGAATGATGAGTTTCTTGAATCTATAGAGAAACATATACTTCATTGGTTATCTAAATTTCCAAATTCGTTATTATTGATAGGAGGGGACTTTAACATTACTATAGATATAGTAGGCCAACCAATCAGAATTTGGGTTTAATACTTTTTTATGGAAAAAGTTTGATCTTACTGATATATGGAGAGAGAGGTTTCTGGCCGACAGATCATTCACTTTGAGTAACAAAACAGGTTCCAGACAATCCAGAATAGATTTTTGGCTTATATCAAAATGTATTGATAGTGAGTTTGTTACTACAAATATTTGTACTGCTCCCCTCACAGACCATAGGGCCATTTACATTGATATCAAAATATTTACCCCTGATACTAACCTTGGTAGAGCATCCTACTGGAAGCTAAAAAGCTCATGATTAAATAATGATATAGTTAAGTTTGAGGTTAAAGATCTGATTTCACACTTTTGGGAAAGGGCTTGTGAAGAAAAATCTTATTGCAAGAACTGGGAGGTCTTTAAAGTTGAGGTGTCCAAATACCTTAGAAAATATTGGAGTAATCTTGCTAAGACCAGAAGAGCTGAGGAGGAAAAGGTGATCATTGAGATCAGAGGTCTCCAGCCGGCCTCTCTGGGAGGAGAAGATGGAACTAATTGAGTTCCAAAATAAACTGGATAATATATATAGATTAAAAGCAGAAGGAGCCTTTATTAGATCTAGGAAAAAAATTGATTGAGGAGGGAGAACATAATTCATCCTGTTTCTTTAGACTTAAAAAAAATTCACTCTGAAAATAACACTATCCATAAGTTAAAGATTGATGGTGTTATTACAGATGACCAAAAATTAATCGCTAAATACTGTAGCATTTTTTACAGAAAATTGTAAAGCTTTACGTACTGTCAGGAATCCACAGATATGTTTTTTTGACTCACTGAATAATGTTCACTCTATCAGTGATATAGAATATAAACAGTGTGATGAACCCATACAACTTGAAGAGATTATAGAGTCTATCAAACATCTAAGGAACAATTAATCACCAGGTGTTGATGGAATTAGATCAGAATTTTACAAATTATTTTCTGAACAAGTAGCTCCCTTCCTATTTGAAGTCTTTTTTAGAGAGTATTAAAAACAATGTTCGCCCTCCTACAAGTGAGTCAGGGGTTAATAACACTGATACCTAAGCCTAAAAAATAAGTGCTGCTCATCGAAAACTGGCGTCCAATTTGTCTTCTTAATAATGACTGTAAGATATTAGCCTTACTACTTGCAAAAATAATTAAAGAAGTCCTGGATGCAATCATTGATGAAACACAGTCTGGCTTCATGAGGAACAGACATATGTCTTACAATGTCAGACTAGTATTAGACATACTTGACTACTCAGACCTAATAACTGAGGATAGCTTCATATTATTTTTTTGATTTTTATAAAGCATTTGACACAGTAGAGCATCAGTTCCTCTTCCACTCCCCTGAGAGACTTGGCTTTGGGGATTTTTCTGTAATGCTATTAAGACTCTCTATGCAAATGGTAACAGCTCTATCAAATTGAAATATGGCACCTCACCTAGATTTGAGTTAAAGAGAGGAATTAGGGAAGGTTGTCCTATCTCTCTCTTTCCATACCTGTTTTTATTAATCACCCAACTTCTTGCAAATTCTTTAAATAATAATCCTGTACAAGGTATTTCCATAGCAGGCAAAGAAATTATTATAAGCCAGCTGGGTAACGATACTACACTTTTTCAGAAAAATGCTAACCAAATTCCCATATCGATCAACGTGATACAATCCTTTTCCCAAGGGTCTGGTCTATATCTATATCTTAATATTAATAAATGTGATCTCATGGCTGTCAAAGATTGTGTGACACCTTCATATTATGGTATTCCAGTAAAATACTAACTTACATATTTAAGCATAACCATTACAAAGGATCAGAAGTCTCGAGGCTTACTAAATTTGAACCCTCTTCTTAAAAAACCACAGAAGAAGCTAAATCAATGGCTACAGAGGGACTTATCTTTAAAAGGAAGAGTCCTAATATCCAAGGCTGAAGGTATCTCTAGACTAAGATATGGCACTCTATCTTTATATCTTGACAGTAAAATAAGCAAGGAGATAGACCAGATGCTTTTCAACTTTCTGTGGAGAAACCGTACCCATTACATTAGGAAAACTGTTGTAATGAACCCCAATGAAAATGGTGGGTTGAATTTTCTGGACTTTACTACCTTAAATAATACTTTTAAGATCAATTGGATAAAACAATTCCTAAGAAGACCCACTTCTATCTGGAATTTTATTCCTCATCATATATTCTCTACTTTTGGTGGCCTTCATGTTGTTTTGCAATTATAATATTGACAAAGTTCCAGTGAAACTTTCTGCTTTTCATCGGCAGGTTTTCTTGTCATGGTCCTTAATTTATAAACACAATTTTTCTCCACACAGATATTATATATGGAATAATTGGGATATATTGTATAAAAATACTTCTTTGTTTTTAGAATATTGGTTCCGAAATAATATCCTATTGGTGAGCCAATTTGTAAATGCAGAGGGTCTTTTACTCAGTTATAAGGAATTCTTATCACTTTACAAGGTCCCTGTAACACCTAAAGAATTTGCAATTGTTTTAGATGCCATTCCCTCAAGGTGTTGCTCTGTTATTCAGGAACGTGTCAAGACCCTGTTGACTCATCAGTAGGAAAGATTTGTTTCTCTTTCGGCCCATTCAACAACAGAGCGATACAAACCTTGTTTCAGCAGGATGTTATCCTGCCAACCACTATATGAAGAAGTTTAAGGAAAACATCAACTCAAATGGCTCTTTTTGTAATGACCACCCAGAAACAGTGCATCTTCTTTGGCATTGTATTCATGTAAGAAAACTGTGGCAAGACATCAGTAGATTTATAATTGAACAATTTTATGAAGGTTTAACACTACTGTGGAGAGATGTACTGCTTGGATTCTTTACCTACGATAGGAATAAGGTGAAACATTTTTATATAATTAATTTCATTATTCTTTTGGCCAAATTTCATTGTAACAAATGTAAATTTACAACCAAAAGAAACATTTTCTTTCCCCACAAAAAGAAATTGAACTGTATTTTAAGACAATTAAATACTCTACTAACAAAAAAGCTGTTAGAATTATAAGTATATGTATGTCCCTTAAGGTCCTTGTGTAATGTGATATTGTACCCCCTAGCTCAATTGTCCATTGTATTTAATCTATATATACTTGTATTCCCTCATGTACTTTCTGTATTGATTTGTTGTTAATAAAAAATACATGTTCAATATTTTTTTTTAAAGATTACCTTCAGCTAACATCAGTTATTGTGGATATTGAAGCATTTGTGTAATCATAAAAAGCGTATAATTTATGAAGGTCATGTTAACTGACTGATAAATCATAGAATTAAACGTATTGGATCTCTTAAATCTGTGTTAACGTCAGATCTTATTTTCGGCGTTAATCCCAAAACTTTACTATTTCCCCATTGCCATGGCTGAACTAAGAGAGATAACTCATTTCCGGGTTATTTGACTACATGCTGGCGAACTCTATTATACATCAGTGGACCAGGCCCAGTTACATTGGTGTCTATGGGAGACCCACCCCGTTAAGTAGACCGGAACTGATCATTTTTTTCAATGGTAAACGTCTTGAGAGATCTTCATTTATCCACCATCATTGACCCCATCTTCCACATGTTCCTTTTCTCGTCGCTGCCTTTTCTGGTCGCCACTAGTTACCACAGCCACAAAGTCATAAACCCGGCCCATTTATACACTTTCTCTTCTTAAAATCCGATTTTAAACCTAACTTTGATCATAATCACACTGCTACATGTGTCTAACCTTAAAGTAAGACCAAAAAGCGATTTAGTGTTTTCATGAATCTTTACGACATAGCCCAATTGTCTTTGTGGCTGTGGTAACTAAGTGATAACCCTTTTACCTTGCTGACGAGCTCTTTCCGGTGGAGACGTGGCTAGAGGTCCTTCCATATTGAGACAGTAAATCAAACAGACGCAAGTTTCACTCCGCATAAATATTATAGTTTAGACACTAATACGTGGTATTACATTACGGAAACGGCACAAGGATAACAACAAAATGGTGAGCTATGAAATGTAATTGATCTACTGTATTTAGCTTCTAGCTATCTGTCTTGTTCCGCTTTGACTGTGAACATTGCATTTGCTGATAGCTAACACTCTAGCAAGTTAACATAGCTAATGTTGCTGCGTATGCATGCAAATATACTCACCTTTAGTATATATTGGGATTTATATCATTAGCAAGCTATCAATAGCGCTTTCAAGCGCCATCTCGTCGATTAACGCCAGCTCAGCTAACGTCAGCTAGTTAGCCTTTGCGTCTGTTTTGTATCAGCAGGCCTAGGTAGCTAATGTTATATTGGCTGTTAATTGTAAGTAATTGAACTGGTATTGGTTAGATTGCAGAGTTTACAAAATAGCCACTCTGTAAATGACTGGTGAAAAGAGATTCTAGATTCCCTATTATGTCTCGAGTTAAAAATTGAGGATCCCAGCTTCTATACCAAGCTTGCCAAGTTGATAGCTGTGTGAAGCTAGCCACAATATTGGAATAGTCCATGCTATCTTGGATCCTTGGGACGCCTACCCAGTTGAAGTTGACATGTTAAAATGGTAAGGGTTAGGTGGAACCAGTACCTGAGCTTGAGGAGACGATGAATATGACGATCTCTGACGCCCAGGATCCTTAAATTCAAAGTCCGTCCCAACATTAGCCAGCTCTGCAAACGTCGTCAAAAAACGATCGGTACTTACTATACATATTTATTTGAACCTTTATTTAACTAGGCAAGTCAGTTAAAGAACACATTCTTATTTACAATTACGGCCTGGGAACAGTAGGCGAGCTGCCTTGTGCAGTGGCAGACGACAGATTTTTACCTTGTCGGCTCGGGGATTCGATCTGGCAACCTGGCCCAACGCTCTAACCACTAAACTACCCACAGCCCCGAATTATTGCCGTTATGGGTACAAAAAATGTCTAAATACAAATAAAAATAAATGATTTTTAGGGATACGTTAGCGCCGCCGAAGGCGGATTTGGCGCATGCGCACTTGGTTAAAGCTATTTTATTTAACCTAAATTTAACTAGGCAAGTCAGTTAAGAATACATTCTTATTTACATTGGCGGCCTAACCCGGATGACCCTGGGCCAATTTTGCACCTCCCTATGGGACTCCCAATCATCATGGTCGGTTGTGATACAGCCTGGAATTGACCCAGGGTCTGTAGTGACGCCTCTAGCGCTGAGATGCAGTGCCTTATACCGCTGCACCTCTCAGGAGCACCCCCCCCCCCATTGAAAAAAAAAAATGCTAAAGAAGGTTGGAATGTTAGATCATTTACAAGGATTACAATAATTCATTAATTTCGCAAACAATTAAAAAAGTTTCCCACTGGATTTATTAGACTGCATAATTGCATTGGGGGTGTACATGTATTCAATGTACAGCGTTTGCTCCTGAGTGTGCACCCATGATACAGGATATCATCTAGAGAACGACCAATATCGATTGTTTTAGGGCCGCTACCGATATTTGGGCGCCAAGGAGGTTGATGGATGATATTTTAGGTCGATATTCAATGTCATTAAATTTGAAAATTTTGAATGAAAAAAATTATCAAAATGTACCAGTCTTAACTACATAACATCGGTGGTAATTTTATTTCAATCATTAATCTCTTGACCCTAATTAGTTGACTGGTCTATTGTTTGGTCGATAGGCTGTTGGTCGACCGTTTTTCTTAAGTCGAGCAGTAGCAGATATTTATTTATTTATTTATATTTAACTTTTGGCTGGTACTGTGTATGCATGTGTGTACATACTTATTCCAAGGTTTTTTTTATTTTTATTTTTTATACAATTTTCAACATTGTAGAATAACAGTGAAGACATTAAAACTATGAAATAACACATGGAATCATGTAGTAACCAAAAACATGTTAAACAAATATAAATATATTTGCAATTCAACAAAGTAGCCACCTTTTGCCTTGATGACAGCTTTGCACACTCTTGGTATTCTCTCAACCTGCTTCATGAGGTACTCACTTGGAATGCATTTGAGTTAACAGGAGTTCCTTGTTAAAAGTTCATTTGTTGAATTTCTTAATGCTTTTAGACAATCAGTTGTGTTGACAAGGTAGGGGTTGTATATAGAAGATAATCCTATTTGGAAAAAGACCCAAGTCCATATCATGGCAAGAACAGCTCAAATATGCAAAGAGAAATGACGGTCATCATTACTTTAAGACATGAAGGTCAGTCAATCTGGAAAATTGCAAGAACTTTGAACATTTCTTCAAGTGCAGTCGCAAAAACCGTCAAGAACTGTGATGAAACGGGCTCTCATGAGGACTGCCACAGGAAA